>NC_092807.1:53866738-54589238 GCF_040954645.1 Diabrotica undecimpunctata
CATGGTTTCCTAAATCTCTCTATTTTCTTTCCCATGTTTTCTCCACAATTTATTTTTCTTTCATCCTCCTTTTGTTCACATGTGTTCACTGGCCATAATACTTCTTCACAAAATTCTGGATTCTCGTCCATCAGTGCCATTTTTTCTTCTGTTTCTTTTTATCCTCTAATTCCCTTTGGTATTCCGAGCACCATGTTTCTATTCTTTCATTTCTCTGATGATACTTTCTTTTTCTCCTGCTTCCATCTGTTTTATCGTCGGTTGCCAACAATTCTTCTGTACCTTCTATTTCCTGTTTTTCTCTGGTCTCCATCTTATTTTCCTGCTTTCTTTCGAACTCTTCTTCTTTTTCTTCCTTCTCTTTTTCTTTTCTTGTTAGATCTTGTTCTTGTACTTTCGGTTTATCCTCTACAGTCATATCGATTCTTTGCGTTTTTCCTGTGCATGATCCTTCCAGAATTTGTTTTCCTATCTGTTGCTTTTCTTCTCCTGTGTTGTCTGGTTCTGCTCTGATTTCCAGTTTATTTTCCGAAAAATTTATGGTGATATCTTTTTTACTCAATTCATCAATTCCCGCTATCATATCATGATTTAAATCTTCAATCACCACACATTTCATAATATGGAATTTGTTCCCACTCTTATCTGTACTCCCAAGTCTTCGTTTACTGTCATCAAATTTTTATTGTTTGCACCCACAAAATCAACCCTAGGATCTTATACACAAATCTGTCCAAATTAATTCTTTTACTAGTTTTTTATTGATTAGCGATATCTCCGATCCAGAATCAATCACAATTTTAATCGCTTTATGTTTTATAAATGCATCTAAAAATATTAGATTAGAATTAGAAATTTGTCTTTCGTTTCCTATTGCTACATGATTCATCTCCCTTCTATTTTGTTGTTGGAAGCTCTGGTTATTTCTATCGTCCCTTTGTTCGTTCGTATTCCTATTCGGAGGATTTTGTGCATCTCTATTCCTGTTGTGATTTTCATTTGTTCTATTTTGTGTATCATTCCGGTTATCGTAATTTTTTGTCTATTGTAATTATTGTAATTTCTCGGCCTATATTCGTTTGTTGATCTGGGATGTCGGTTTCTCTGGTCATAATTTGATGAATACCTTCTTTCCGGTCCATTATATTGGTCATGTTGTCTTCTATTTCTCATTTCTTTTCTTTTCGCTTCTTTTAATTGAAGGAATTGGCACAAACTATCAATATCTTGATAGTTTCTCAAATCACGTGATCTCCAACGTTTCCTCAAAATGTCTGCTGATCATTTCTACCAGCTGTTCGTAGAATATTTGTATTCTAGTTATTTTGAATTGTTATATATCTGCAAAGCATATCTTTCTTCAGATATTTCCATTTTTTCGTGATATTTTCCATTCTGTAGCTCTTGGTTGATTTCTCTCTGTTTATTTTTCCCCCAGAAATAGTTGAGAAATTTATTTTCAAAATCTGTCCAATTTTCAAACTCATCTTCCTTGCTTTCATACCATAACGCTGCTCCTTCTTTCAAATGGTTTCTAATTGTTTCTTTGCAATCGTCAAAATATCTAATATGTTGTAATTTGGTTTTCAATTTTTAACAACGGTACTGGGTGTGTTTTCCGAATATCCCCGCCAAATTGTATTTTCGCCTCGCTTGTTCCATGGATGACCTTCTTTCCCGGAATTTTGTTCCTTTTTGATTTTCTCCATTTTTCTTTCTATTTCTCGCATGTCTTCTTGTAAAACGTTTTCAAATTTTGTTTCTAATTTTTTCTAATTCCTTTTTCTAGACAGTCTTATATCCTTCATTTTAGTTTCTATTTCTTCTCTCTGCATCTCTAGTTCCTTTCTCTGGCAATTTTGTATCTCCTTCATTGTATTTTGGATATCTTTAATCTCTGTCTCTTGTTTTGCATTCTTTAGGGTTATTTCTTCTATCTGTTGTATCAGTTCTTTCTTTATCCCCTCAACACATCCTTTAATTTCCTGTTCATAGTTTTCCAGACGCTGCTCTATATTCCTGTTATTTAGTTCTATTGCTTGTCTTGTTTCCCGTTGGTTTTCTTCCATTGTTTGTTTGTTTCATCCATTTTCTTTGATGTTTCATTTTGGTTTTTCTCTATTGTTTGTGTCTGTATTTGCATTAGTTGTAATATTTTCTCTATTCCTGATAATTCTTTTTTCTCCTCAACTATTGTAACATTTCCTTCATTATCCGATCCTTCTTCAACAATTGTTTCCTCTTCTCTGTTATCCTCCTTCCTTTCTTGCATTTTGCTTTGACTCCTTGTGGTCGACATGTTGTTTCTTTTCGTTACTGTTTTTGTCCCCGCCAAATGTGAAATTTTACAACACTCTATATGTTTCAGAACACGACAATATTTCTCCCCAAATGTATTAAATTTTCACGACAAATATCAAAATATGCAATCAGTAAAATTCAAATAATTCAAAATAAATATCAAATGTACGATTGGTAAAGAAAATAAAATCAAATAATTCAATAGCAGTAAATATCCACTAACTACGATCCATCAATACATCAAATTTATATTCCCTGGAAAAATTGTCAAAATACTTTCAAATTCAAATTCCTCAATGTTATATGTTTTTATCTCTGGATCACCTGTACTTATTCCAGATCTCTTTCCCTTCTTCAAATGTAAAGCTGCGATATTTCAAGCCCCACGTTTTGGAAGCCAGTTATTGTGATATTTAAAGTCTTGGTGCGCCAAGCAATAATTAGCTAATTAATTTTTTGATTAATAAAATTATTTAAATGATATGATTATGACTCTATCACAATTTTTAATTCTTTTATCTCAGGGTTAAATTCGTGCTTCAATATCTATGCTATTACATGTGAAAGGTAAGGTCCAGAGAATACCGGAATAATAAAAAACACATATGATCTAACACTATATATTGAAATAAAAAATAATGAAATAATTCACACTCAAAAGTTTTCAATAAACAAATCTCATATAAGGATTCTCAAAATTTTGTTCTCCGTACGTGAACAATCAAAATTAATGGTACAAACAGTATTAATTGAAATCTCAAAATCCCAAACTATTCTAACTCTCCTAATCAAAATATCTATATCCTTTCTAAATTAAGTGTAAAATTTTGTTATCAATAAAAGAAAAAAACTGCAGAAACAAAATATCTCTCTCTGATGATGAGTGGGTCCAAATCCTTGTTCCTTGTAGACTATATTATCTCCTCTCAACCGCTCCCTATGTAATCAGCAATCTTACAGCAGATTGTTGCAAGTATATCGTCCTTAATGATCTCCTTCAAAAGCACAAATCATTCAAATTATGATAGCCTTTCTCCTCTCGATAAACTGAATCTCTCGTTGGCCCGAGTGAAAAAATGACTCTTGGAATATCTTCTCTTACGATAAACTGAATCTCTCGTTGGCCTGAACAGTGACTCTTGGAATATAAGTAGAGAAATATGACTTACAATATTTTGCTGCTTCAGCTTCTGTCAGATACACTAACTCCACAAAAACTCACTAACATTCAACACTACTGCTTGCTACATCTCGGGAACAGCCAGAGAACAATCACTGTTCGTCTTACAGACTTGGAAACCAACTGATTATCCTTTCTCTCTCCTCAATCTAGCTAAACTTTTTCCTACATACTTATCCCACCTTTTTCAATCTCCGCAATCAAACTCGTCACAATTCCCTCATTTTTTCATTTCGATAACAAACAAATTTTTACCTATAATTATAAAATTTCCTAAAACTTATTTACAAATAATATTTTCTATAATTCTTAAAACTAACAAAAACCTCTTTCTAAAATCTCTTCTATTTGTCTCTAATCACTGCATTAATGTATTTTGGAAAACCCGTTTCAATTGTCTTTGGATTTCACTTAAAATTATGCGGGTCACTCAAGTATAACAAAGAAATAATTTATGTATAGCTTACATTTTGTTTAGTACAGGTAATCCAAGAATTTAATAACTTTCCTTCTTTGAAATGTTTGTTGTTTATTATCTTACTTATCTGAATTATGTTAATGTTTTTGAACTTTGAAATATTTTAATCAAACCAATATTTTTCTCGATTTTACATATCATAACAATATATATATATATATATATATATATATATATATATATATATATATATATATATATATATATATATATATATTAGAAATCCAACTGATACTAATAGATATTTAAATTACAAATCAAATCATGAATGTTAAAAAGGGATCCCTATATATCAATCAGTAAATCCTTATACGCTAGAGCCTTAAACAGGATCTTATAAAATTTAAAAGAAATAACACGAAAATAACTATACCATACATAAAAGAATTATCCGAAAAACTAAATCGAAAGAAATAATAAATAAATTTATTATTTCAACAACGTTTAAAACAATAAACACATTGAAATCTATTTTATTTAAAATTAAGCCTAACAATGTGTAACAAAGAACAAATAATTGTATTTATAAAATTCCTAGTGATTAGAACATTTTTATTTATTTAAAACATTAAGACCAATATATGTTAGAGTAAGTAAACATCAATCTTATATTCAAAATGGACAATTTGATATATCTTAAAAATGTAAACACGCGCGGAAAATGAATATAGAGTTCAGTGGAAGGATTCAAGTATAGTTCTGAAAGAAATATATGGTAGTAGAGAAAAATCAAAGAAGCGGATCTAATTTTGTTAAATGAATCTAATTGCGTTGCAAATTCCTCAGCAGAATATAGTAGGTTCTGGTTATCTACATTAAAAGAGCAAATCGATAGAAGAAAATATCACTAATTAGTAAGTCAGTAACATATCAAGGATACATCAATTATAAAATATTTATGTAAGACGAAATACTTACCATGTCGGGATAGTATCATGAGGTTTTTTGCCTGGTTTTCCTTATGATTTACTATAGCATCACGAATAGTAAAATCCCGGTGCAAGTTAGTTTACATTGCAAACAGGCGCTCATGTGTTTTAAAAGACACAACGGTGAGCTTTGGGACGTAGGTCAATAAATTTGGATGGGCGTATATTTAAAAATATTGGGGGAATTGAAATGTACCTATGAAAATAGGGGAATTTGGTACTAAAAAAGGGAAAAATAAAGAGCGCCGCTTAGTCCTTTGTCGAGGGACGAGAAAAACTCGACGCTTAACCTATGAGAAGATTGGCTTAAGGAGGATAAAAACTGAGCTTAACCCCTAAAAAACCAATATGTATACAAAGTAAAAAAAACACAATTCCATTATAATATCTCCCTATATTTCTATCAGCTTTACCTTCTTTCTGGTTACCAGAAGAAAGGAAGATTATATGAGAGCATTAGACAAATAATGGCTAAAAAGTAATAATTTTTATTAGTTAAAATTTAGCCAGATACACGTATGATGAAATTTTAACAAATTAGCCAAGTAAACATAAATAAAAAAAACAAATAGCAAAACGACAAAAATACAAATTAAGATAAATTAGGTATTAAGTAAAAAGTTCTAAAATTAGGTGGAATACTTCTAATATCTGGGTAAAACTGCAAAATGGATTAAAATATTAAAATTTTGCAAAAATACCTAGGCATTACCTCAGTTATAGCATACTATCATGATATTTTAGGCATTATATCTTACTATCTATAAAAAAATTATATATAAATTAGCTGAACAAAAGGATACAACAATTCCCTTTGATCACCAGAGCACTGACATGCAAACTGTTAGGTTGTATTTACAAACAAAGAATATTATGGATACCAGAAAAATTAAAAGTGCATAACCTATATTATGTAGAAAAATTCTGCACGGTACTGTACCAGATGTGTAGGCAATAAAAGTTAACATGTGCACTTTTTGAACTGACCACAACGAAGACATTTAGCGATCTTATCTATAACATTTCGACAATTTTAAAATTAATTTTAACTTATATAATTTTACTGTGTACTCCACTGACAAATTTTTAACTGAACTAAATCTTATCACTTTATTTTATCTTTGTTTAACTGTTGAACTTTAATCGTAGTACTGCACTACATTGTTGATTTTCCCATCTTTTTTACAGGCTACGTGCCCAATTGCGACAATAAGCCTCACCAGAACTTCATCGTACTCTCAAGGCTGTCTATAACCAAGTCCTCCCTGACAAAATTTGATAATCCACAATGAGAGCAACCGTTCTCCTGGCCGCTTTCCTGAGAAGTGAAATCATTACTCCAAAAAATCATTCTCTTGCCAGCATCAGCCGAAAGATTCTTATTTATTTTCTGCGCAGTATCTAGGAAAACCTGAAATCAAAGAAAAGAGCAATTTGTTTATTATAAACAGACTCCAAAATGTTGCGATTATCAATCCCAGAAACGCAAAAAGATTTAAAAAAAATTTTCATTTTTCTGATATTCGGGGTGAAAAGAAAATGCTACAAGTTAATTTTATAAAATTGACTGAACTCTCTTACAATAAAGTCGTCCCAGAAACGCAACTCAAAAATATTGGCAACATAATATTTTAAGTTTATCTACTTTAAAATATATATATGCTCGAATTTTCAATATGAATGAGTCAGATAAAATTAGATTATTAGAAGAATTTTTTAGCAGGCAACAAAAACCAAATTTATTTAATATATTAATATTTTGTTTTTTATTTAAGAACGATTTCCGAAGTGGAAATCATAACGTCAAATAAACTTAATTTTAAAATAAAATTGTGGCTTATTTAAATTGCAATAAGATGTCACAAGAAATAGCTTCAGACAAATATAATAAGTTTAGTCCTTATAGATTTTTATATTTGTTAATACATTTTAAATTTTGTGTCTATTTGATTTGTTGTAATAACAATTAATTATCTAAAATAATTTTTACAGGGCACCCATGGATTTACCGATGTGGAACTTGAAGAAATAAATAATATCTGTGTTGAGGAAATAAGTAAGTTTGATAATATTGTGAACTGTTTCAAACATCTATCTACTTTTATGTTGTAAATTTTAAAAGTTTGACGTGTGTATTACATATTTTTCTGTTCAGTTGTTTATATATATCTTATGAAATATGATATCAAGAAGTAATCAACGAAATTGTAGATAACCATCGTGGACAAAAGGTGATCGGGGTTTAGAAGGAATTCCAGGCCCTCCAGGCACGCAAGCACCACCTGCACCATCAGGCCTGCCAGGAAGATATATACCTGGTACGTAAAGTATAATAGTTAAAAGTTAGTAGTTAAAAGCAATGATGTTATATAATATCAGACGATCTTTTGTGGAATGTCTTGAAAAATGAATAAAAGAAAATGGTGGACATATCGAACACTTACTTTGACAAAAAGGTTATTGTTATGTAGTTTAACTTTTTTTTAATATGGTTTGCATATAAAATGCAGGATTATGACTTTAATTTAATATAAAACGTAAAATATATGATGTAAAATCCTATTATCTTGATATTTTGTCAAATCCTATTATTAGTTATCCTTTTGATATTTTAATTTTATTTAATATTTCGGTAACTATTAACTTTGGTTAAAGATATTTTATACCAAAAATTCAAAAGTATTAATGTTTTTATCTATTTTTCTTTCGTTACCTGGAGTAATTGTGTTAAATCAAAATCATGCAGATGGTTTGTAAATTGCAATTATCTCGAAAACTGTTAAGTTTTTAAGTTATTAACAGGTATACCTTTTTTTTTGCAAAAATAATGTATCTTTAATATTTTTAGTCACAAATACCGGTAACTTAAAGAACAAAAAAGTTAAATGCAAAATTTATGACACATATGTAATATATTTGGCACCCTCTATCAGCTACACCAAAGTGTGCATCAAATTATAATTCCCCATATTTCAAAGTACTTCGAATTGTAAATTTTTGTACATAAATGTTTACAAACATAAAAGTTATAGCGAGAAATAAAATTGTAAATTTCTACTTTAACACCCTGTATCTTTCTTAATATCATCATTTCATTTAAGCAATTTGGCTTAAATCGTAATATTTTAAAGTGTAGAATCTGCTGTTTCTTTTTGTACAATTACTTAAGGACCACCCTGTATAAATCAATAAAAAATCCCATGCCTCTACAGGTTTACTTAGTGATTGTAAAGCCCCAAGTCTAAACTGAAAATTGTCTTTTAAATTTCGTAAGCTATATTTCTCAGAAACCATTGGTTGTTCAAATAACGCTTTTGTATGATTTTTTAAAGTTAGGGATATGTTTTTGAATCTATCTTTAAGTAAGTTCCAAGTAACATCGTAATGTTCTATGGTAATATATATATATATATATATATATATATATATATATATATATATATATATATATATATATATACGAAGTAACAAGAAGTCCAGAGACCTCTCTCTGATAGTAAATTAGGTGAACCGTAAATTCAAAGCCTCTTTAGAGACTTTTAACGACGCTAGAAGTATCCTTTTACTTTAACATGCACTTACGATTCACCTTTGAAAATTACTATCTTTTTCGCTCTTTACGTAGAACAGTTGAACTTCCACAAGTGTTTCTGATGATGACTTGAATAACTCGAAACAGCCTAACAGTTCACCTAATTTACTATCAGAGAGAGGTCTCTGGACTTCTTGTTACTTCGTATAGATGTCGTATAATGACCAAATACTAGACTGCATTTCATTTCAGTTGAACTTCCACAAGGGTTCCTGATGATGAGTTGAATAACTCGAAACACGTGTAGAGCAATGGTGAAGTTCCTATTGAAATGAAATGCAATCTTTCATATATATATATATATATATATATATATATATATATATATATATATATATATATATATATATATGTATATATATATATACAGATTGAACGAATTTAAAACGGAACATACAATTTAATATATGTCTGTTTGAACTGCATTTGAAATAGTGGACCAATATAAAACTTGGACAAAAATAAATCCATACCCGGTGATAGACATTGTATAAAATATCGTTTAACTATCTGTCTCCTTTAAAGGAAAGAGGAGCTTGCCTAATAGTCGGAGAGATAGAGACGAAATTTTGAACTGATCAGTAATATGACATTTCTCTATTGGAATATATTCATTGTAACTGGGTTAAGACTTTGCCTTGCAGGCGGATGCCCCTCGTGGTACAGGGGGTGGCTATACAGGGATGAAGTTGTAATATTCTTTTCGGAAAACTTAACGATCGATAATATGGCTGAAAATTTGCCCAGAGTAAGATCTTGGTATAACTAGACGAAATCCCAAAGGGCGGACGCGAGAGTGGATACATAAGGAGTGGCGGACAAGGGTGAAATTGCAATTTTTTGGGGAAAAATTAACGATAAGTAATATGTCCGCCATTTTCATGGCTCATTATTTAGCCCCTAAAAACTCTAAATCCAAAAGAGCGGACAGCTGGGTTGGTACAGAGAGCCATAAAACGGGGTCAAATGTACCACTTGCCTGCGCATTTTAGGTTTCGGTAACAATTTTCAAACTGATTTTATTATGATATTTTTATACCGATTGATTTGAAAATTTGTATGCTTACTTTTGTTATTATTCTGAAAAGCGTCAAGTAGAGTTTTCCTCAAAATTTTCCAAAAAAATTTCCGTAAATGAAAATTTTCGTAATTTTTTGCGGTAAAATCTAATTTGTAGAATCCTTTCGATTTTCTGTCAGTTTTACCATGATTTTTTTCCAAAAATTTTCAAACGATTTTTCCGATACAAAAAAAAATTTAGAAAAACTTTAAAAATTTCTTCATTTTTCTCACTCTTATTGATGTCATCACATTCATCATCTTCGTCACTTTCACTTTCAATAATATCACATTCATTATCTGCTTTATTTTCAATCACTACTTCTCGAACTGATTCTGGCATCTGAGGTCCACTAAACCATTTGAATTTTTATGTTTCATCTTCGAACTCCCAATCATGTTCTTCAACAATTAATTCTGTTGGTACTTTTTTATAAGCATTTGTCCAAATATTTGAAATATAATGGGCTCGCAGTAGATGTTGGTGTAATTCATCTTGACATGGTGGTAAGCTTGAAGCATCGAAATTTTTTAGTTTTTTTTTTAAGGCTCGTTCACATCATGCAACCTATACTGCCGGTTAAATAGTGAAAATCTGACATCGTTTACTTTTCGTTTTGGAATTGTTCTCGTCAGTCCTGTTCCATATAAGTGACATATGACAGTTTCTAAGGTTTCAAAAACTTCATTACAATCGAAGTCAGTTTCACCAAGTTGGATAAAAGCATCTTGATACTTATTACATTTAGCGCATGCGTCTAGAATTACTGATCTAAATGGAACGCGCATGATTATTATTTTGATATTTTAAAATAATATTGATGCAAAATTAATGTCCAAACAGAATTTGTTAAATTATAATTAACTAATGAAAAAAAAAAATCAATCAATTTGAAAGTTAAAAAAAAATATTGAAAATATCTACAAAGTAAATTTCAAAACTTAAAAAATTGATAATTCCACTATTAAATTGATTTTTATTAATAATTATTTGTAAAATGTTAAAGGAATTCTACAAACTGAATTTTACCTATTGATTAATAGAAATAATATATTTTGTATTTGATTATTAATGTAATAATAAATCAAATTTTTCTTATATCTGAACAACCATTATTTATGCAATATAAATTTAAAAACCTTTTTATTGTAATAAAAAATAAGTAAAATTACTATTTGTTATACCAAAAATATTTAATAGTTAACATTATAACATTACTTTAATTTAATAAAATATCAAATATCAAATAATTTATTCAATTAAAAATTAATTCGTAAAATACTTATATTTAAGAAAAAAATGTGATTTGTAAAATAAATATGACTTTAGTTTGAAAAAAAAAAACATTATCATATTATCAGTTTAAAACTACAAAATATTCTATAAAAGATTCAGACGATGACGAATCAAAGGTTTTAGAAAAGTTTTTCTAAATTTTTTTTTCTTATCGGAAAAATCGTTTGAAAATTTTTGGAAAAAAATCATGGTATAACTGACAGAAAATCGAAAGGATTCTACAAATTAGATTTTACCTCAAAAAATTATGAAAATTTTTTTGGAAAATTTTGAGGAAAACTCCACTTGACGCTTTTCAGAATAGTAACAGAAGTGAGCATACAAATTTTCAAATCAATCGGTATAAAAATATCATAATAAAATCAGTTTGAAAATTGTTACCGAAACCTAAAATGCGCAGGCAAGTGGTACATTTGACCCCGTTTTATGGGTCTCTGTACCAACCCAGCTGTCCGCTCTTTTGGATTTAGAGTTCTTAGGGGCTAAATAATGAGCCATGAAAATTGCGGACATATCACTTATCGTTAATTTTTCCCCAAAAAATTGCAATTTCACCCCTGTCCGCCACCCCTTATGTATCCACTCTCGCGTCCGCCCTTTGGGATTTCGTCTAGTTATACCAAGATCTTACTCTGGGCAAATTTTCAGCCATATTGTCGATCGTTAATTTTTCCGAAAAAAATTACAACTTCATCCCTGTACAGCCACCCCCTGTACCACGAGGGGCGTCCGCCTGTAAGGCAAAGTCTTAACCCAGTTACAATGAATATATTCCAATAGAGAAATGTCATATTACTGATCAGTTCAAAATTTCGGCTCTATCTCTTGGACTATAAGGAAGCGATAAGTGGTTTGACAGCATAATAACTGCTTGTGTAGTCTAGTTTTCACAGTGATTCTAGGCAACCTATTTGGGTGGAGTTTTAACTTGTTCTTGAATGAATTCAGAATCCAGCAGCCCGCTGAAGTATTGGATTTTTATAATATAATTATTTGACAACCTTTTGTTGCCCAACCACCTAGAGCGGAGTTGAGCCGAAATACATTGATTTCGTATGTTCCGTTTTAAATTCGTTCAATCTGTATATATATATATATATATATATATATATATATATATATATATATATATATATATATATATATATATATATATATATATATTGATATGATATGGGAGAAATAAAAATCTTTAAAGAAAATAATTTATAAGTTATATACTAGATAATATTATATATAACAAGTATTTGGTTATTTTAAGAAGTTATATACTAGAGAATTTAATAAAAATATATTTATGTGTGGGCATTTTTAAGAAATTAGCATATAAAAAGTATTTTTTTAGTAATTATGATGTTGTAGATATATTTAAGTGAGCCATGTGACTAGGCAACCAGATATACATACTCTGAAGTGACGTTTAAGAATAATTACGAATATAAAGTGGGGTTATAATGATAATATGTTTTTTAAAATGTGTATTTTATTAAATTAGAGTGTTAGTTACTAATTCAAGTGTATATTTTGATCTGAAAAGCCTAAATGCCAACAAAATTCTCGATAGATAAGTAAGGAATTCTCTAGATCACCGGAGATGGCTTTGTTTGCGAAATGTATTGTTCCAGAAAATTCTTTAGATATAGATGGAACAAATCGAACATGATTTATTTCCAGATGATTCTAGAACAGAAAAAAAAGATATAAATACCCGGTGATTTGGATTAGAAACGATCAGTTATGAGTGACAGTTACTATGAGTCCAGTTTATTATGAAAGTTAGTAGACACATTTAGTTAGTGAAGTCAATTGTTCAGAATTTTCAAGATCAAAATCAGTTAGAGTTCATTCAGTTAGTAAGAAGAATTCAAATCAGTTATAATTGTTTAATATAGTCAGTTAAATCAAAAGTAAGAAACAGTATAAAGAAAATATTGAAGATTAAAAATTATGTTATGTATAAATAATAATTGGATAATGGAAGAAGTATTAATTGAATATTAAAATTAAATAATATATTTGGTGATTGGATATTGGTATATAGAAAAGAAGAATAAATATAAATGCTGTTTGCTGGTTTGCTTGTTGGTTTATAAATGCTGTGAAGAAAAATATCTTAAATTGGTGGAAGCTGATAATTGGAAAAAGTAATTTCATAAAAACAAGGATAACCGAAGCTGAGAAGAAGACATTTGAGTGGTGATTATAATCTATATAGTGGAAAACAGTTCATTTAGGCATTCAGTGACAGAAAGGTACAAAATTTTGGTAATATAATTTAGTGAGTGTCATAACAATTTCAATTTTGAAGATAGTTTGTTTAAATTTTACATTGTCTATAGAATTTAATTAGTTTCATAAGAATTTCAATTTAAAGATAGTTTATTTTAAATTTACATTGGCTAGGTTAGATATATATGTGTTTCATAATAGATATAATAAAGATAATTAAAAAAAAATACTTACAAACTAATTCTTTGAGAACCGCGATAAAAACCCTATATATTATATTATTAAAAATACTCATTGCTCATCATTTAAACAAACAATACATCATAACAATTTGGCGCCCACCGCGGGGCTCTCTATTTAAAAGAATTAGTTTGGGAAGATAAGTGCTCTCATATAATTAAATTAATTATCATTAGAAAGAAAAAATTATAGATTTTATTTTTAATTATATTTGAACAAGTAAAGTCTCAAAATGTCTCAAGGAAAGAAAGGTACAAGAAACGAAAAGAATGAAGAAGATGTTGAAGTAGAAACACAACCTGTACAAGAGGAGATTTTAGTTGAAGTTCCACAAGATACTGCAGAAATGAATCCAGAAAGAGAGGAAAATGTCAATATGGCAGCTTTGATGTCATTAATGATGCAGATGAACAAGACAATGGAAGAGAATACGAAAAAAATGGAACAAAAAATGGAAGAGAATTCAAAAGAAGTCAAAGAAGACATAAAAAAAATAAAACAGAAAATGGAAGAGAATTCAAAAGAAGTCAAAGAGGACATGAAAAAAATGGAACAGAAATTGGAAGAGAATTATAGAAAATTAGAAAAGAAAATAGAAGATAATAATAATAAAATTGTAAAGCAAATAGAAAAACTAATGAATAAAAAACTTGAAGCTGCAGAGAAAAAAGTAGCAAATGAAATAAAAAATATTCAGAATGACTACAAGAAAAGGATAGAAAATGAGAGGACAGAAGTAAAGAGGATTATTCAAGATAATAAGATAGATATAGAACAGAAAATAGAGTTGCAGAAATGTAACTTAGAAGTAAAAATTAACGAAGACAGGAGAAACACAGAAGAAAAATTAGACGATATACAACAAAATATCCAAATAAATAGTAATCAAATAAGAAATGTGGAACAGAGAATAGATCATATTTCACAAATGAGAGACATAGGGAGACCTTACTTAAATTTAACAAATGAGACTGGGATTAAATTCTCTGGTAATATAAAAAAATTGCATCCTAGAGTATACATAAATAGTTTAAAACATAAATTAAGATTTGTGAATAATATTAATGATATTAAAGATTATATTAGAGTGACATTAAATGACAATGCAGCAACTTGGTTTGCTAGTATTGAAAATGATTTAGATAACTTTCAAACATTTGAAAATAAATTTTTAAATTATTATTGGGGTGAATTAGAGCAAGCAAAGTTTAGAGAAATTCTATATTTTGGAAAGTATAATCAAAATTTAAAATCAAATATGGTAGATTATGCATTGAAATTGATAACAGTTGCAAAATATTTAGAACCACCACTTAGAGAGGATGAAACAGTCTTAAATGTATCTAGACATTTTGATGCTGATGTTGTGCAAACCGTAACTGTACAAAATATTCAAACAATAGATAGTTTTATTAATTTTATTCAAAGAATACAAAGAGGCAATATGACAAGTAATAATAACAACAGAAAAAACAATAATAACTTTCAATATAATAAAAATGATAATCAACAATATAGACAATCATATAATAATTATAGATATGGTAATAATTTACAAAATTTTAATAATAATAACAGTAATTATAATAGACAACATTTTAATAACAGTACTAATAATAATAGACAAGATTTTAACAATAGAAGAAATACAGATCGACCTAACTATAACAGACAGGTAAATTGTGTACGAAGGAATAGAAGCGGCGAAGACAGGGAACAAAATAGTACAAGGCAAGAAAATGTGAGTAGAAGTCATAGTAGGGAAAGACATAGGACATCAGATCCAAGTGGTCAGATACAATCTGACAATTCTAATAATCAAAATTTTGTTCAGTAAACTTTCTGAATTACAAGTTAGGCCATTGCTATTATGAAAAACCTTCTGAATTTATTTCTTTAGATGAAGATAAAATTATTGACTCTATTAATTTAATTTATATAAATGCTTTGGCCAAAAATAAAATGATTAAAATTATGATAGATACTGGTTCAGAAAGTACTTTAGTTTCGGAGAATTTTATTTTTAATACATTAAAACTATCAGATATAATAAAGATTCCAAAAATTAAAATTGATGGTGCAAATAATAAGAAGTTGGGTGAAATTGATAAACTAGCCAATTTTAAAATTAATATTCTTAATAAAGAAATTAATATGCAAGGATTTATTGTCAAGGATTTATGTGTTGATATATTAATGGGAAATGATGAATTGGAAAAGAAGAAAGTAAAGATAGATTTTGAAAAAAAAATGGTAACTTTGGAAGGGCAAATAATTAAATTTATGCAGAAAGATGAGGTGGAAGAAGGAATAAGAGTTGATAGGATATTATTAAAAGAAAATAATGATGTTTATGAAGAAGAAATGTATTTTGATGATAGGGAAATATCCCAAAAGAATGTAAAGAATAATTATTGTAGTGAATATTTAAGGAATGGAAATTTTAAGCAGATGGATGCCTACGAGGTGGAGTGCGTAAAATTGGAAGCAAGGAATAATGAGTACATAATGAAGAATAATGTTATTTGTAAAGAAGAAGATATGATGCAAGTTTTAAATTGCCCTGAAGAATATAAATCAATAGTCGTTTCCATATTGCAGCAACACAAGGGACTTGTCAATAAAGAAAATAGAATTGCACAAAATTATATCCATAGTATAAAAGTTAAAGAAGAAAAAGATTTTAAAACAAAATCATACCCAATACCATATAAATACAGAGAAGAAGTAAACAAAACAATTAATAATATGGTAGAAGATGGAATCATTGAGAAGGCAGACACACGTTTTATTAACCCCATAGTAGTAGTACAAAAAAGATCAGGTGAAATCAGGTTATGTTTGAATGCAAGGAATATTAACAAGATCACTGAAAAGCAATTTGAAGCACCAATGAGTATAGATGGAATATTAGGAAGAATTACAGGAATGTCATTTTTCACTAAAATCGATTTACAGCATAGTTTCTGGTTAATACCTCTAGAAAGAAAAAGTAGACAGTATACAGGATTTCAGATAGATGGAGTAGTATATCAATTCAAAGTAGTACCATTTGGACTTCAATCATCTTGCAGTGCTCTATGTAGATGTCTTCATGATATTTTGGATCAATATGAACATTTTGTAATTCACTACATTGATGATATATTAATTTTTTCTAAAACGGCTGAAGATCATGAGAAACACCTAAAAATTATAATAAATAGATTAGACAAAGTTGGACTAAAAATAAATCAAGAAAAATGTACATTTTTTCAAAAAGAAGTAATATATCTAGGTTATAAACTTAATACTAAGGGAATCGAAATGGATCCAGAACGGACACAAGTCATTCAGGAATATAAAACACCACACAATTTAAGACCTTTAAGAGGATTCATTGGAATAATTAATTATTATAAAAGGATGATACCAGATCTAACTATAAAAGAAATTTCATTACTTGAACTACTGAGAAAAGGTGTAAAATGGAGATGGGATCAGAGAAAAGAACTAGCATTCCAAGAGATTAAAAACATTTTTCTGTCAAATTTGAAAATATACTATCCTGACTACACACAGCCATTCATATTAAGAACAGATGCATCAATAGAGAGATTATCAGGGGTATTATTACAAATACATGATGGGGTCGAATACCCAATACAATTCATTTCAAGAATTACAAAGCCACATGAAAAGGGTTACTCAGTTTCAGAATTAGAACTAGCAAGTATAATACACTGTGTCACAAAATTAAGATTTTATTTGTTGGGTAATGAATTTACAATAGAAACAGATCACCAAGCTTTAACATCTATATTAAATAACAAATATGGAAACAGTAGAATACATCGGTGGAGTCTAATATTGAGTGAATACTCATTTCAAATCAAATACATTTCTGGAAAATCCAATATAGTGGCAGATGCTTTATCAAGGTTAGAAAATACATCACAAAAAGGGCAGCGAACAATAAAAATTGGATTAAATCAATTAGTAGAAAGTACTGGATTATATTCTAAAGAAGAAATTATAAGAGATCAGATCAATTTGAGTGAAAAACAAAAAGTCCTTAGGAAAGATGGGGTATATTATAAAATAATAAATGACATAGAAGTATATGTAATAACTAGAACTTTAGCAAAGAAAATATTGAAAAATTTACATAACAATTACATGCATATTGGTTCAAGAAAGCTATGGATGCTATTTAAGGACAATTATTTTGCAAAGAGTGACATAAGTATAGCAAAAGAAATTACTACCCAATGCCAAATATGTCAAATAAACAAAGAAAAGAATTTCAAAAACCAGAACACATATAGATCTAATGTTGTATATGAAAAACTAAATACAGTGTCCATGGATTTTATTTCAAATTTAGTTGCAAGTCCAACAGGAAAAAAGCATATACTAGTGATAATTGATTTATATACAAAATTTATTAAACTATATCCCTGCTCAAGAACAA
Organism: Diabrotica undecimpunctata; assembly: GCF_040954645.1. Classification (NCBI taxonomy): domain Eukaryota; kingdom Metazoa; phylum Arthropoda; class Insecta; order Coleoptera; family Chrysomelidae; genus Diabrotica; species Diabrotica undecimpunctata. The sequence goes on from NC_092807.1 coordinate 53,884,497, forward strand.
ATGTTAAAACATTGAAATTATATATTAATCAATTTTTCGAAGAAATAGGACCATTTAGAAATTGCATAATAGATAATGCTACATATTTTAACAACCAAAAATTTCAAGCATTTTGTGAGAAAAAGGGAATCAACATTCATTTTACAAGTATCAGACATCCTCAGGCAAATCCTGCAGAAAGATATATTAAAGAAGTTATAAAATATTTAAGAATAGTGTGCCAAGATCAACATGAAACGTGGCAGCAACATATACCACAAGTAGAATATTTTTTAAATAATACACATAATTTAAATACAGAGGAAGTACCAGAATATTTAATGTTTGGCCATATAGGAAACAGAAAATGGATTAGTGAATATAATCAGGATATGTTAGAACAAGTAATGCAGAAAGTGAATAACCGAATTAGGAGGAAAGCTGAAAAATATATCAGAAGACAAAATCGAAAAATAAAAAAACCAATCACATTTCAAAAGGGAGATAAAGTGTTAATTCGTTCACTTAGAAAAAGTAATGTTAAAGAAAACCGTTGTAAGAAATTGCAACCAATATATGAAGGTCCATACAGAATTGAAAATCAGAACGGACTAAATGGTTATGTGTTAATAGATGCAGAGAACAGACTAAGAGGCATGTTCCATATCAACGACATCTTTAAGTATTATGAAGAGAATGAATAATGTTTTTTATACTTTTAACATTAATAATAACAACTGTTACTGATATATCCATTTTATTCAATAGACTTGATTTGTTAAATAAATGGTAGATTTCATTATTGTGAATCAATTTGACATCATACTTGTAGTCTTGTACATATGGAAATTATTTTGTACCCTAAAAATCATAATTTGGGGTTAGATACAAAATTGATTTTATAAATGTCTTTCTAATATAATAAAGTGTAAAACTTACCAATTCATATGGATGAAAGCCTTTTGAATGGAAATAATTCCTAGATTTGTATCCTAACATCCATGGTAAAATGTAGTAAACACAAACATACAACACACAAACTTCTATTTGACATGACAGTTTGACATAGACAGCGAACAGAGTAGTACTTAATAGAACAAATGTTAAATAAGAAATTAAATTAGTGGACAAGAAAATTAATATTTAAAAAAATAATAAGTAAATTATTTATTTTATATATTATTTTGGGGTATTGATATGATATGGGAGGAATAAAAATGTTTAAAGAAAATAATTTATAAGTTATATACTAGATAATATTAGATATAACAAGTATTTGGTTATTTTAAGAAGTTATATACTAGAGAATTTAATAAAAATATATTTATGTGAGGGCATTTTTAAGAAATTAGCATATAAAAAGTATTTTTTTAGTAATTATAATGTTGTAGATATATTTAAGTGAGCCATGTGACTAGGCAACCAGATATACATACTCTGAAGTGACGTTTAAGAATAATTACGAATATAAAGTGGGGTTATAATGATAATATGTTTTTTAAAATGTGTAATTTATTAAATTAGAGTGTTATTTACTTATTCAAGTGTATATTCTGATCTGAAAAGCCTAAATGCCAACAAAACTCTCGATAGATAAGTAAGGAATTCTCTAGATCACCGGAGATGGCTTTGTTTGCGAAATGTATTGTTCCAGAAAATTCTTTAGATATAGATGGAACAAATCGAACATGATTTATTGCCAGATGATTCTAGAACAGAAAAAAAAGATATAAATACCCGGTGATTTGGATTAGAAACGATCAGTTATGAGTGACAGTTACTATGAGTCCAGTTTATTATGAAAGTTAGTAGACACATTTAGTTAGTGAAGTCAATTGTTCAGAATTTTCAAGATAGTCAGTCAGAAAGTTTAGTAAGAAAGTCCATTCAGTCCAATCAGTTAGAGTTCATTCAGTTAGTAAGAAGAATTCAAATCAGTTATAATTGTTTAATATAGTCAGTTAAATCAAAAGTAAGAAACAGTATAAAGAAAATATTGAAGATTAAAAATTTTGTTATGTATAAATGATAATTGAATAATATATTTAATTAAATAAAATTAAATAATATATTTGGTGATTGGATATTGGTATATAGAAAAGAAGAATAAATATAAATGCTGTTTGCTGGTTTGCTTGGTGGTTTATAAATGCTGTGAAGAAAAATATCTTAAATTGGTGGAAGCTGATAATTGGAAAAAGTAATTTCATAAAAACAAGGATAACCGAAGCTGAGAAGAAGACATTTGAGTGGTGATTATAATCTATATAGTGGAAAACAGTTCATTTAGGCATTCAGTGACAGAAAGGTACAAAATTTTGTTAATATAATTTAGTGAGTGTCATAACAATTTCAATTTTGAAGATAGTTTGTTTAAATTTTACATTGTCTATAGAATTTAATTAGTTTCATAAGAATTTCAATTTAAAGATAGTTTATTTTAAATTTACATTGGCTAGGTTAGATATATATGTGTTTCATAATAGATATAATAAAGATAATTAAAAAAAAATACTTACAAACTAATTCTTTGAGAACCGCGATAAAAACCCTATATATTATATTATTAAAAATACTCATTGCTCATCATTCAAACAAACAATACATCATAACAATATATATATATATATATATATATATATATATATATATATATATATATATATATATATATATATTATAATAGGTAATTACAGTTCTTGGTTGATATTGACTTTGAAGGTACTCGTAACACGACAGTTCGTAACCACACAAATGGTAACGAACAATTTGTAACGCCGTCAATATATAACAACGACACTTCGTAAATATGAATATTTGTAACTGAATAATTCGTAACGTCAAAATTGAATTAAGTATTCTGTTTATTTTTTTGTTAATATTTCGTGGAGAAATATTTTTTGATAATTCATTTATATTTTATATTTTTTATATTCTGGTGTTTTAAAATAAATATAATCTACCTGTAACCTGTAACAGCAAACGCAATTGTCAATAGAAGGGACAGTAAGTTGGTCCCTTCTAATATACCTTCAGTTTACATATAGGTAAGAGGTTTAAGCCTATAACTGAGAACTATTATAGCGCGCATGTTTAAATTATTATAATAAATGAATCAACATACTTTTAGAATTATATATCTTGATATACTTTCTCGTCGTTTATCGTCACTTTTAGCTTTCTGCATGTTCTAAAAGGTGGTTACGCCAATAAACCCTTAAACTTTTTATGTTTTTCAATGATAAAATTAAAACTGATAAAATTTATAGAAAAATAGTTATAAAATGTTTGAATAAGTATTATACATCAAAAAAACTTTTCAGTCCCTTGCTTTTTGAGTCTCACGAACATGGTATATTTTAGCCTAATATCGTGGTTTAATTCGACGCACTATTTAAGAATATGTTACTTTTATGTCTTTATGTAACTACTGAGTCTGTTCTCTTCAATCTAGAATGAATTTTTTTTAAATATTGCTTAGTAGTAGGAAGAAGGGGAAGCTCTATTTGACTTCTTTTGTCTATTAAATAAAACAGGCGAAAACAAAATATAAAAGGAAAATTGTATAGGGATATTTATGAAAAAAAAATTAAAAAATTTATTTAAATGATAATTTCTCGACTGTTCTAGTAACCATTCAAATTTCGTCATTTTGTGTCATGTGGAACAATTTCACCCAATCATGTCAACATTAGACTGATAATTGCATTCAGTGAAATTTTCACTCAGCCTTCGGCTTCGTGCTGTTACCAAGGAACGAGCTTTGGATTGTCATGAAATTATCTCGTCTGATATCAATGTCCCAGGGATATTACTACTGATAATAAAATTAATATAGTTTTTGTATGCTATTTTAGGTCCTCCGGGTTTACCAGGTTATCCAGGAATGAAAGGTGAACCTGGTATGCCAGGTTTAGTGGGAGCGAAAGGTGTTAAAGGTACAGTATTATTTTTAGTATGTTTTTATACATGGTTAGCAATATTTAAGTTAACCCATTTACGGCCAAAGTTGCGTAAGCGCAACCTTTATTGTTAATTTTTTTTTGGCCCGAAAATAATTTTTTTAATGTTCTCTTTTTATTGAAGTAACATTTCAATAGATTGAGGTATATAGTATCATTTTTCTTTTGATAAAAATATTACTTTTTAAATATTTTAAGATTATTATAATTTTGCATAATTTAATGATTTATGCACATCTTCATACAAAAAATTTTTCCGATACTAATTATAAACTTAATTCATATTTTGTATTCTATAATTATAAAAATATGTTGAAATTTTTATTATTCTAAAAACTTATTCATTCATACTTTAAAAATAAGGTCTATAATTGCATGTTTATACGATGGATTCGTATACGCACCTTTGGCCGAAACCATATTATATTTTTTTCGTAGACTAAACAATCTGAAATTACGATCTCGTCAATAGTCAATACTATTATATTTGCTTTTTTCTTGACTTAAATCAGTTTGAAAGTTTCCTTGTGTTTATTTGTTTTATATTCCATATAAGTTGAAATAAGGTAAGCTAAATTATTATCATATGAATGCGTGTATATAGTAGTAGTATATTTTTAGTAGGGCATGTTTTTGTTTATTTTAGTAAATTCTCGAAATAGGTAATGAAGAGGGCACTAATTACTAAAGAGTTAATGGCTTTGTTAGAAGAAGACTCAGACTGTGAAAATGCTGACTCACTTGATGTGGTTTATGTGCCGCCGGAAACAGATGAAATTTCCGATGTAGAAGACATTGATGATAATATTATTGGTACAGAAGGAATAAAAACAGATTTTTGCAGGTATATATGAAATACAAGTGAATGGGAATTCTGATGATGATATTCCTCTGAACCACAGATCAAAACGTCCAAAGAAAGAACCAGGCAAAAATAATAAATCCAAATTTGTCCCAAGTTGGGTAAAAACAGATACTTCTTCGTACTCGGCAGTAATTCAACATCAGTCTGATCGATATTTAGAAAATATAAAAGCCAACCATGGAGGCAAGTAACATTGAAGTTTTTTTACTCTTTTTTGATAAAGAAGTAAGTGAGAGCATTCGATATTTTACAAATATTTATGCATCGCAGAATAACCGCCACAGATTTAAAAAAATTTATTGGCATATGTATATTATCTGGTTATCACAGTCTGCCTCAACTTGATATGTATTGGTCGAAGGATGAGGATAAAGAAGCGAACATTGTAAGAGAAAGCATGAGCCGACATAGATTTCGTTCAATCAAACAGAACATACATTTGTCAGAAACACCTTACTGAATAAAAATGATAAATTTGCAAAATTGTCACCAATTTTTGAAATAATTAACCGAAAGTTTGCACAAAATTGGAGTCTTTGCAAAAAATCTTTCCATTGACGAGGAAATGGTTCCATATTTCGGGCGACATTCGTGCAAAATGGCCACATTGTAAAAAGAGACGATAATAGTGCAAGAAGAAAATGTCGGATGTGCAAAAGTAATACTATTTATTTATGTAAAAAGTGTACAGTGCATCTACACCCCGAATGTTTCGAAAATTTTTATCTTAAAATTTAATTTACAGTTAAGATACAATATGTTCCTTTTTTAAAAATTGTATGCGTATTCGGCCAAAGGTGCGTATACGCACCCACCTGTTTTTCCTTTCATGAGAAAAAAAAATTCTTTTTGGTTGTAAATTAGTCTTAATTTATGTGTTTTTAATCCAATCTAATAAATCAATTGTCAAATTTCTCTTTGTTTATTGTCTTGGCCCTTAATGGGTTAATAAATTTTGATTGTACATTCAGAAAACAAACCTATTAACCTTAAGCTTTAAAGGGGTTTTGTTACATACAGAAATAATCATTATTTATTTACAAAAGTCGTTACATAAAATTTTCTTTTTATATATATATATATCAGAATATTTATGTCAATACATCCACAATTCCACAAATCTCGTTCTTTCATTTGTTTTTACTCAGTCGAACCATACTGCACACCTCAAATTTTGTTATTTTAAATAAATATTTAGACTATTCAAGACTATTTTATGCTTGGAGTTTCCCAGTTATCTGATCTAATCTTAATCAGTTACAATAATATTATTACTCAACGCTATGCCCTAATGGAAATCTACATTAACATCTCCTTGTTTTCAACTTGATGCTTTATAATGTATCTGTTGCTGGTTTGCCTTGTATAAGTTTAAATTTATACAATAAATGTCCCTTTCTTTAGATATGCTTCTATCTTCTTTATATGCTTCTATCTATTAATTTAAACCATCTTTCCATAGTTTGGTATTATGTTTTCCACTAAGTAGTTTGGTATTATTTTTCATACGTTGTAAAATATTTTGTATAATATATGAAAAGAAAATTATCCTCAAACTATCACAGTTCAATTTTTTTGTACCTTTATGATAGTAACTGCTTTTGAGGTAACTAAATAAGTGTTTCTGCATAGTCAGCTCACCGTTTTATTAAATTAATTTATTTTTCCATTAATTAAAAGAAATTCGTAAAAATGTTTAAATCAATCATAACCCTAATAAACTATAATATAAACTGAATATTAACGTCTGTTATAGAAAAATTATAAATATCCCAAAAGTACGGTATTTGCCAAAATAATAGAGTCTAAATTTAGACAGCCGTGAAATATCGCACTCACCTACTTATTTAATTGGTCCTATTTCAAATTGGACAAAGACTAAACGTTGCAAACAAACGTTTAAGAGAAGTTTACTGTAGACGAGTGTAGAGTCTCGTATACGGAAATTCCGGTTTCTTAACAAAGGTATGGTTTGCAGACAAAAGTCACGTTCACCTTAACGGTTGTATTGTTAGAATATATACTCAACTTTTTGAATTTAAATGTCATTTTAGAGAAAACACTCCACAGTGAATGAGTTATCATTTGGTGTGCTGTATTTGGAAATTGTAACAAAAATTGTACAGATGGGTTTTTGTGGTAAGCACCAATTTAACAAGAATGGGGGGTTGGCGGATGCAGTTGCCAATATAACAAAGATGAAAGAGATGTGCTCACACGTCTCTTTGCTGTGCTAACACAATATTGTCAGACTTAGTGCCGCTTGGTTGGCAGGTTATGCCAGAGGATGACCAATTAAACTCAGGAAGAATTCGGCCAATTTGCATGCCTCTAAAAGAGAGTTGGCTGGAAATGAATATGAACAACTAAAGAACACTTAAATAAAGAATAAACTAAAAAAATGTGGGCGCCAGGAATTATCAAGGTTACTTCCCAAATATATTGCTGCAATAGTGGCTTTAAGTAAGTTATAAAAATAGTAGGAAAAAAATACTAATAAAACAAATATTATGTACAACCATTGATTGAATAACCCAAACGGGTTATTCAATCAACGGTACAACCCAATTTAATCCCTACTTTGTAATAAAAAATATACAATTTACGATTAATTTAACCTATATCACTACCCTTCACTTAGTATGTACATCCTAAGCCTAACTTTAAATATATTGACATCTTCAATTATAAATTATAAACCCTTGTATTTAAACCTTAGCAACAAATTATAATAAAATAAAAAAACTAAAACACTTTTAGTTTTTTAAGCTTTAAAAGTACAACCTACTCGCCTACAAAAAATATTTCTACACTTCTGGTGGGACACTTTCCGTGTTATCGAGCCCTAGGTGACTTGACATGCTGGAGTGTCTTCCAAAATTTTCGTACACATATTTACACATATTTATAAAATACATATTTGTTGGCATTCATTTACCCACCATTACATTACGACATCTAAATATTGGGATTTCTCCTTTGGCTAATCGAGCACTGGTTACCTCTACTGGATTTCCTATTCGACCTGCACATAGCGTACCAGTGCAATAAATTTTACGTGCTAGGAGATGGTTCGCCAACACAAAACTGTTATAAAAGTTGTCCATATAGGTAGGATGTTCAGAGTTAAAAAACTGTTTCGCAATTTCCAGAACAATTGTAACGGAATATCCTTTTAGCAGCCATTTTATTATTAAAAAAGTCTATGACTGTTCTTATTTTATAACGCCGATCTGTAGGAAAAACGTTAGGACATATTGGATTCCGAGCGAAATTTAAACATCTTAAAAATAAAGAAAAATGTATAAATACCTAGTATTTCGTATTTCTGAAATGACTTTTTGTTATTCAGCTATTATAAATGTGTTCCATAGGAGTGAAAATTTTGAGGTCGGTTAACATTTAGTACAAAAATTACCAGATCACTTTTTTATTTTAGTTATAGAGTACAGTGAAATTATAAACAAAAATTTTACAAAGTATTTTAGAAATAAATACAAAAAACAATAATGATTAAACATTTATTAAACTAACTTATATCATAATGAAATATATTTTTTTCGTTTTAGGTGAACCTGCAGCTTGTGCGTATGTTTAACCAAGAGGAAAAAATTAATTCGATTAAAAATTTACCTATATTTTGTTACATCTTACATTTAACTAAAATGAAATAAAACTTATGAAAAAGGTGTTTATTTTTAAATAAACCTATTGAATTACAAATAAAAAACAAAAGTGAAAGTTTAAAAAAACTAAACAACATTATCGCTATATCATATATATATATATATATATATATATATATATATATATATATATATATATATATATATATATATATATATATATATTATTTGGTGAGTTAACAAAAAAATGTTTTTCTTTATAGTTCAACTTTGTAAGATATTTTGTCTTTTTTAGCAGCTATTGATAAAAATTGTAAACACAATTGAAAGCTCGAGATATTAAATAGTTAACCAATAGCCCCTTTTATTGACTCCAACCCATCAAAAACATTTATATATTTTTTCCAAACGAGTCACAAGTACTTCTTTTTATTTACTCTTATATATATATATATATATATATATATATATATATATATATATATATATATATATATATATATATATATATATATATATATATATATATATAAGTATGTAGTCAAAATCAATGTAATACACCAAAATAATGAAGAGTTGCAATGATAAGAAATATTAGAAAAAGATTACACTGGAGTCAAAAAAACCCAGGCGCATAAATCGTTCGGTGTAACTTGTGCATGTCTGCCTCATTTGACGATTACTTTTACGTAAATTCAGTTATAAGCCGACTACGTTGATAGAGAGTCCATGTGCCACATAAGTTTGTTGCATAATTTGCTGTGACGATTTTAGTGGAGCTATGGGTACTTTAGACCCCAGTGTTCGTTTAAAGGTTGTTAAAATTTTGAAGTGATTCTTTGTTATTTACTAGTATGACAGATAATTCTTAAAGAAAATATCAGAGTCCACTGACAACAAAAACATTAAATTAGTAAATAAAACATTAGAATAAGAAGCTGAAAACTTGTGGGTTTCAACCTGAATGAAGATCCTATGAACCTTTTGAATGAGGATGAACCTGAGACCGTCGAATAGGTTTTTGGAGACTTATCAGATGAAGAAGAAAATATTGTGTTCCCAAACATCAGTCTGACACTGATAACGAACCAAGTGGTAATAATGAAAAAGAACAACGAAAACTCAGTACCTCACAAAGAAATATCGCGAGTATATTAAGAAAAATGGTCATAGTTGGACCACACAGGCACCAACATGACAGACAAGGACGTCCGATAAGGGATAATATCGTTTTACATTTGCCAGGTCTAAAAAATAAAGCAAGAAATGTTAGTTGCCCAATTGGATCTAAGAATTTCCTATTTTCTTAAGAAATTATGAAGATTATTGTGTTGCATGCAAATTAAGAAAATCTTAGGAAGTGTCACAACATGGAAGTAAAAGCATTTATTGGGTTGCTGTATCTTGCTGGTGCATTACGAGTCTTAAATTGTAATTTGATGAGCTTTAGTCCAAACATGGGACGTTTTTATAAATAATTGCAAACTATACAATTTATAAGCAGCTCGCGAGTTTTCGTGGAAAATGTCCAATCTGCATTGACAAAGTGATGATGATAAATGATTTAAATGCTGAATATTATGCATGGTTTATATGCTGAATGCTAGTCCATACGTTGGAACCATGGACGTATAAATAAAGAAGGACCGGGCTATTTACATCTTTACATGAAGTCATGAGATCGTCACAGTCATAGTCACAAATCCCTAATTTGACGTTGTCAAATTATTTTTTTTCCAAGTCAATCTTCGAAATGATTTTCGATTTTTAGTATAATTTATTTTTAATTTATAAATAAAAATGTATTATCTAGTTAGTATAAACTATTTTTAGATATACTCATTTCGCCACCAAGGAATTAACAGAAAAACATTAATTTTTTAATTTATTAAAAGAAAATATATTCTGATAATCTTAAATTTTTGTAAAATATCATCATCGGTAATATAAATCAATCATAGCGATTTGAGGAAAAGGAACATGGCGTTGTATTGTTTACCTTTGAGTTGATTATTTCCTTATTTGGACATTTTCTTTGAACTATATTTGAACTAATTTGAAAATAGTTAATAGTTAAGTGTAATAATGGTGCGTAACTGTGTTGTATGCAGGAAAACTGCATATTTACATCCAGAACTGTCATTTCATTCGTAAGTATTAAAAACATTGGAATTACGTCCATGGGCGTAGTACAGGGATGTGATATTACTTAATTCTTGACATGAATAATTGGAGAATACTATACACTATTGGAAGACACTATAATTGCTATAAATATATTAATTTCAATGAAATATCATATGCAGATTCCCAGTTAAGAATCGACAGATGCTGGATATGTGGTTGTCTGTGTTCGGCTTAAATAAAGAACAAATAACCAAAACTGCTATGGTCTGCTCAGAACACTTTAGAAAACATGATCTAATTATACAACTAAGTGAACGCGTTAATTTGAAGAAAGGAACTGTTCCAATAAATATTTATCATAAATCACCAGAACCAAGGTAACTATAACGAATTTCTATGTAATTTACCATACAGAGTATAATAAATATAATTCATACTCATAGCATATTCCATAATTCTAATAGCATGTCTTTTTTCTTTTTTTTTATTAATTCAATGTTTCAGTTCTACAAATGATATGTAAAATAAATAGCTTCGAGTAGTATTGATAAGGATGATTTTTATGGACCTTCAAAAAGGTGAGTTTGTATCGAATTTATTTATTAAATTTACAAATAAAATCTAAATGTGGATTTTGATTACTTATTTAATTTTAATATTAAAATTACTCACACTATTTTAGGTGTTTCATTGATACTGACGAATGTAATATGGAGACAGACTTGGGCTTTAATGTAAAATCTAATTCTCCTAAACTGTTAAAAAGGAGGTGAGTTTTGGCTTAATTTTGTATAAGATTATTTCAATCTTAAACCAATTTTAATATTTTTCTTTAATGTACATAAATTGAATATTGTAGATGTTTAAATGCCAATGAAGAAAACAAGGAATATATAGATATAGAAAACGCATCTTCGAGCATCATTACAGCATCAGAAACTGAAACTGTAGAGTTGTTACTTGGTGATAATACTTTTTCATATGTTCCACGTAATATTTATAAAAAGTGAGTTTTACGTTTAATTTATAAAAACAAGGATTATAACTATAAAAACCTAATTATATGTTTTAGAAATTAAACCGTTGAAGACATGTCTAGTAGCGATTTTTTAACACCTGAAAAGGCCAAGAAACATTTTAGAGTATTAAATAATACTGTTAAGAGTCAAAAAAGTAAAATAAAGTATTTACAACAATCTGTAAGAAGACTGAGATCAAAAATTATATCTCTAGAATCACTTTTAACATTATTGAAAAAATGGCTTTTGATTGTGTAAATCACGACATTTTGATAAAAAAACTAAATTTCTACGGAATTCGAGGTATTTCTTTGAATTGGTTCCAATCTTGCTTGAGAAATAGGAAACAAATAGTTAAAGCAAATGATACTGACTCTAGTCACAAAAGCATTGTATGTGGAGTACTGGGTCCTCTACTTTTCCTTATCTTTATAAATGACATCACTAACTTAAAAATCGATGGAAATTTTTTTCTTTTTGTTGATGATACCAGTATTACCTGGAAGAACTCTAATATTGTAACTCTTCATGCAATTATAACTTAAAATAAAAACCTGGTCCGACTCTAATTTACTCTCTATTAACGTGAATAAGACAGTAGCATTATCCTCTAAAGGAGCTCTTCAACTCTTGCCTCTCAATAACAGCCAGATCAGTATCGTTGATTCTATAAAATTTTATGGTATTTTTACAGACAGCAACCTTAAATAGTTCTTTTATATCGATTTGTTAAGTAGGAAACTAGTTTCAGCCTGCTATGCAATAAGATCTGTTTCGAAGGAAATCAATTTAGCATCTTCCAAAATAACATATTTTTCTTTGTTCGAGTCTCATCTTCGATATGACCTTCCTTTTTGCGGTTCTAGTAGAGCTGCCCAATTTAATGTTTTTAAATTACAAAAAAAAGCAATACGGTATCTTTTTGGCCTCAAAAGAATAACACATTGTAGAAGCTACCGCAAAAATCACGGGATTTTAACTCTTCCCCCTGTGTATATTCTAGAAATTGTTTTCGTAATTGGTAAACCCTATATGTTTTTCCAGCAAGATCCAATCATGACTTCTCCACCAGAAATTCAACCTTTGATGTGTATTTATCGATCTCGTCCACTGAGTCAGTAAAGAAATCTATATTATATTCGGCAAAAAAATTATATAATTATCTCCCTTTGCAACTTAAATCTACAACTTCCGTAAATTGACAAAAGCCTCACTATCTGAAAGACCATATTATTCAGTGGAAGAGTTTCTTAACGACAAACTAAGAAATTTAAGTATGTTTAGGTACAAGCAACTAAAGTATTTATATATGTATATATATATATATATATATATATATATATATATATATATATTGTTATGATGTGTTTTTTGTTTGAATGATGAGCAATGAGTATTTTTAATAATATAATATATAGGGTTTTTATCGCGGTTCTCAAAGAATTAGCTTGTAAGTACTTTTTTAAATTATCTTTATTATAACTATTATGAAACACACATATATATCTAACCTAGCCAATGTAAATTTAAAATAAACTATCTTTAAATTGATGTTCTTATAAAACTAATTAAATTCTATAGACAATGTTAAATTTAAACAAACTATCTTCAAAATTGAAATTGTTATAACACTAACTAAATTATATTAACAAAATTTTGTACCTTTCTTTCACTGAATGCCTAAATGAACTGTTTTCCACTATATAGATTCTAATCACCACTGAATGTCTTCGTACTTCGGTTATCCTTGTTTTTGTGAAATTACTTTTTCCAATTATCAGCTTCTACCAATTTAAGATATATTTTTCTTCACCAGCATTTATACACCACCAAGCAAACCAGCAAACACCATTTATATTTATTCTTCTTTTTAATATACCAATATCCAATTATTGTAAGTTGATTTATACTAATCTCCAATCATAATATAATTTTAATTCCTTCCAATGTCCATCCAATATTCTTCTAATATACTTTTATAATCTTCAATAATTATTTGTGTATAATTATAAATGTGCATTAAATATATGCATAATTTTTAATCTTCATTTAACTCACTATATTAAACAATTGGACTATTTGTACCTGATTCACTGACTCCAACTAACTTTCATATTTCTTACTAAACTTTTCTGACTGACTTCTTGAAAATTCTGAACAATTTACGTCACTAACTAAATGTGTCTACTAACTTTCATAATGAACTGGCCTGACTTCTGACTAAAAACTGCCATCTTGAATCCAAATCACGGGTATTTATATGTTTTTGGATATTCTAGAATCATCTGGTAAGAAATCATGTTCGATTTCGTTCTATTTCTTCGATATGGATGTTCTCGAAAAAAATATCTGTTCCATCCACCGACATAATCATTATTCCAGGATGTTCGACCGTAAACAATGGTCACACTCTGCACTCTGGAGAATTCGTTAATGTTCCATTGATAATTTTGTTGACATTTAGGCTTTTCAGATCAGAATAAACATTCAAATTAGTAAATAACACTCTAATTTAATAAAATACACATTTCAAACAATATATTATTATAACCCCACTTTATATTCCCAATTATTTCCTAAAATGTCACTTGGAGAGTAAGTATATCTGTCTATCACTCACTGTATAGTTGGTTGCCTATGCACATGACTCACTTAAATATATTTACAACATTAAAATACAACTTTTTACAATTATTATATGCTAATTTCTTAAAATGCCCTCACATAAATATATTTTTATAAAATTCTCTAGTATATAACTTATTTAAAACAACCAAATATCTTATATTATGTAGTATATAACTTATAAATTATTTTCTATAAACCCCAATCGTCACAATATATATATATATATATATATATATATATATATATATATATATATATATATATATATATATATATATATATATATATTTGGGTATCACATGCAGCAACTAAAACTTCTTCGTAAGGTTTTATTATGCAATTTGCAATTTAGTTAGAATTTGTATATTTTACTATGTTTTATTTTGTGATATTGGCAATTTTTGTAATTTTAGTAAATTTTAATTGTTATTGTTATTTTTTTTTACTTTTTGTAAGCTTTGTCCATAAAATTGTACAATTTTCAGTGACAATAAAGCATATTTCTATTTTAGAACCCTACCCGTTCCATAAGGTTTAATGTGTTTTATATTTTGTTATATATGTGGTTTGTTGATTATGTTTTGTTAAACAATAGTTTATGTTTTCTTATGTTTATTAATATTTTCTTTAATACATATTCCTGAACTTTTATCTTTCTTCTGTCTACTGCTATGTCTAACGTGACATACTAATGTTGCCAACTAACAATTAAGCTGGAGTTATACACCATAATTCACTATATTTTTTCAACGTATCACTCACTGGATAAGAGAAGAACATACTTAATACCCTAAACAGGTTCATGTTTGGGGAAGAATTTTTTAAACTTTTTATTGCTTGTGTATTATTTTAGTTTAAATAAAATATTATATAAAGTACTTCGCGATTTTATTTACTCCATCTTTATTCTTTTGTGTAAATCAATTTTTATAAATATATTTCTATACACTGAAAATTAAAATTATTTATCGTTCATTGTTTCTCACTTATTCAAAATATTTTATATGTTTACGATACTAAAAATAAAAACAATCAAACCAATAGTCATTATTTATTCAAATAAAAAAAGTGTTTCAAATACCTTTCAATTATTGGAAGGTACGCCGCTGACTGAACGGGAAATGTCACAGTCTATCACCTCGCCTCTTTACCAGAGCCTATAAACTTTTCGACTTCAAATTTAGGTGAACAGAGTGCAAGGCATGCCCAGTCCATCTTTATTTATACGTCCATGGTTGGAACAGTTGATGTTGATAATAATGAATCAGTTCCTACATATTATATCAGAAAATTTTTTGAACCAATATACGTTACTCACTGTAACATAACAATTTATAACTGGTTTACGTCAATACCTCTACATAAACAAATGATAGAATAGTATCAGCTGATAATCTTTAAAACGTTGCGAAAAAATAAAAAACCTATCTACGAAGAGTAGATGTACAACGTTTGGATCACTATAGAGATAGGGAAATCAAAGTGTTAGAGAGAGAAGTACCTTTTAGTGAGTAAGAGTGAGATAGATGACGCCACAGACATTATGTCGAAGGAATCTCCTACTACCATAATTCAACTATTTTCCGCTAGTTGGCGCTATTTTTAAATTAAAATATTAAATAAATAAATAAATTATTATAAAAATGAAATAACTAAAACAAATAAAGATTGTAGATATGTAGTGCCTAAGTACGCTCTTCTTCTTTTTGTCAACTGTTTATTTTTCTTTTTGTTCTTTCCGCAACTGCCAATTCTTCTTCTTTTTCCGTAGAGTCATGGACAATAAAGATTGTAGGTACGTAATGCCTAAACGGCTTAACGTAAAGAGATATGGGAGGTATCGTGTGACAAGTCGGCATCAGTAATTCGCCATTTTTACTTCAAATTAAATTTATAAAATATTTTTGTAGTTTAACTATTATTTAAATTAATAAAATTATAAATTTTCGGTCATAATGTATGAGGGATAGTTGGAAAGGAGCAAAGCCAATAGGTACAATCATGTAGAAGAATTAAACAAAGCCACGAACCATAAAGGCCTTAGATAGGTAGTGCCTAAAGAACTTAACGTACTGGAATATGCAAGGTATCATGTGATAGGGCTAAATAAATAGATTTAGATAGTATAGAAAAATTAAACATAACATCATGCCATAAAGGCTTTAAATATGTATCTACATGCTTATTGTATAGCATTTCTAAATTCTTTGGATATGTATTGAAATCCCATCGTATTTGTTAAAATATCAGTGAATAATTTTAGTGTATTTCATTTCCCATTCGTACCTATTAAAACACCGAATTCTTCCAACTCATCTTTACGTCGCCGAAGTTAATTTAAACTATTTTTAGAGTTGTTTATATTTCTTTGATATTTTTCTTTGATCGAAACCGCTAAATATTCTGCGTTTTAAATAAATATTTCAGTTTATATGTTTTATTTATGCTAAGTTAAGCGAATGAATTTAAAAGATTATTAGATCACTCTCAATGAGGCCGCTGTCAAAGGCAGTGGGTTTTGGTGTTAGTCCGAATTTTTCTTTTAATTCGTAATGTTTTTTTTTTTCGTTTTTCGTCTTTTGTCATAGGAAAATGTGCAGTATAGTAGCAGTGTGGAGTTTTAAGTGCAGTTACTGAGGTTGAAATCGGTAACTAGAGTGGGCAGACGTTTTAGTGTGTCGGTAAAAAGACCGGCAAAAATTTGTCGAAAATAGTAAAATGTACTCTATGTAATACGTCAGTTTAGAAAAGAGTCATCACTATTTCTAATTTTTTAAGTACCTAAGGGATTTGTGTTGCCTGAAATAATTCCGAAAGATAACCACATGTTGCCGTTGTGTCCAGTTTTATATATTCCTGTTTTTTAAGAAGCCCAGCCCAAAGTTTTTGTTCCAAACTTTCAATCTCAAGTTTTTATTTGTCCCAAGAAGCCGTCCCAGAGTATCCCTCACAATTTGGACATTAATTTGTTCGTGTGGCAGGGAGTTTAAATTGCAGTTCCCAACCCTCACAAATTTTAGTGCTTATTTTATGTGAAATCAACTATTTGTGCTTTCCTTTTAAAGTAACAACAGACATATTTTAAAAATTATAATAATAATTGCTTTCATAATTAAATAATAGATAATAAAAATAAAAGGTTTTAATAATTTATTGGTCATGTAAATCTTCGGGTGTGGCTATTCTGTCAATCTAATTGTTTTTTGTCATCAAAATGAAATGTTGACATATGACAGCTAGCCTTTAATTTGTTGTGACATTTTTTTTATTTTTTGTTTGTTTGTAGAAAACGTTAACCTTTCTGGGATTTTCATTTTAAAAACATATCTTTAATTTTGAAAATCTATTTCTGCCAGTTATAAATAACCTAATTACAGTTTTGTAAGTTTTGTAGCAATTCCCACTTGTGAGTTTGTAAACAGAGAGGATATATGTAAGTTTTGTTTTATTTTGGTATAAATCCATGTAATTATAAATATCGTACTTATCTGTATATGTAAGTGTTTGTTTGAGACAGAAATAAATGTTTATTTCATTTCTCTGAACTATTTTGTTGCTTTATTTTAGAATAAGCTTCTAACCCTTTGATGTTTTTTTTATTTTAAGGATATTTTTCCTAAATCCACCAAGTTTAGGATTCTTCGAAGCGGCGTCCTCCCTTTCAAATAGCTAGAAGTCTTTTTCTTGTTGTCCCTATTTGCCCAGTTGTCCAGGAGATTTATGTAAGTATCCCTTTGTTTCATTTTTTTGGAGTTGCCCCAATCCGACACTTCCGCATAAGTTTCGATTTGTTTTGCTTGCCCTTGTTTAGAGACAGAAAAATTAGTCTAAAAAGAAGGTCTGTAAGAGAAGAAATAACGCAAAATTTCAAAGCAAAAGTCTTTAGTGAAAGCAAAAATTTAGTTTATAATAATTCGACAGAGAAAATTACATATATAAGGGAAAGTAGCCTAATTTCGGATACCATTTACAATTAGTGTCATATTTTTCACCTAATAACACATTTTAAACTTTTATCTACTCAAGAGTACTTGCAGAGTAATATGAAAACTAATTTTATTATCATAGACAATTTATTGAAAATCTTTTTTACAAAAAATATTGTTCAATAAAATTAGTGCTTTTGTATGTCAAAAATTTTAGGGCTCCTAATTTCGGATACCCTATCCGAAATTAAGACACCATTTTGTTCATCATAAGAATAGTTACACATCTTGACAAAAGTCGCAAATATAGGTTTTCTTCTTATCAGCATTGGCGCACATCTCATGACACCACTTGAAGCACTTTATACACCTTATCCACTTCTCACCGTGTGTATCTTCGGAATATAAACTGTCACAAAACATACATTCTGTGTCTCCATCTTCATCGTCTACATCCATATCAGAATCATCATCCAAAATAAGGTCATCACCAGGATGTGAAGTGTCACTACTACTCGATTCAATTTTTTTCTTTTGCTTTTTTTGGCGTGGAGTTTTTTTTCTGTTGACTTGATTTAATTCGTTGCTTATTTTTGGTTTCTTTTCTTTCAAAGACTTTTTTCTTTCTTGTTCGGCTACACTTCGTTCAAGTTCATCTTTATAAGGTGTACTAGTTATTATCCAACTAGAACCTTTTCGAGGATTTTTTTGTTTGTTTGTTTGTGAGGTATAACTGCAAGAAGGCAGTGGACTAATATCCTCAGCTCTTATCATAGTTGCCGTAGTTTCAGTTGCATTTCCATTGGATGATTTATTTGTTAAGTTATGTTTTGGAGGTGTTCTTTCGATAATGCTTTGTGGTTCTGGTCTTGACTGACCTCTTGTTGGTAATACTTCCCCATGATTTTGATTTATGGGTGGTGGTGTTCTTTCTCTTTGTCTCTCCATTATAAAATCGTGATCAGAAAAGTTATTTTTATTAAAAGGATATATTCCAGATTTGCGAAAACCATTCGCGGAAATTTCTGCAGTAGCACTTTTCAAATATGCCGGGCACATAAGCTTACAAATTTGATACGAGTTTATGGTGCGTCCAGGATTTTGCCTTAACCACATCTCAATTTGTTGCGAATAATATGTTTTAAATGGTGACATAAAAGACAAATCTAGAGGTTGTAGTTTGTGTGAACTGTGCGGCGGGATACACAAAATTGTAACGAAATTTGCACGTCCTGCTTCTATCACATCTATATTTCTTGTGTGGCTGTAGTGACCATCAAGAATAAGCAGCACTGGGTCTTCACGGGATGGTTTCACGTGAGCTACGAAATGCTGTAGCCATTGGGAAAAAATGTGCTGCTGAATCCAACCTGATGGATGGCAAGCTGCAATAGAGCCAGGCGGCGATCCATCTAATAATTCCACTTTCATGTTCTTTCTTGGAAACACAAATAATGGAGGGACAAACCCACCAGCAGCATTCATACAAAATACAACAGTAACTAATGCGCCTCTTTCAGTCGCGGTAACAGATCCAACCTGTTTTTTTCCTTTTAATGTTATAACACGAGTATTCTTGGACTGAACCGTTGTTATGCCGCTTTCATCAACGTTATAAACTCTTGCGGGGTTGAAGTTAACTTTTTCCATTGACTTTTCTAAAAGATCATAGAATCTGCTGACATTTTCTGGGGTAAATCCCTTAATTCGGGCTTTCGAGATTCCTTGTGGTTTTCTAAGGGACAAAACTGCGTTTCGCCTCATAAATCCCCTTAACCATTTTTTACCGGCAGATTCGGCATGGGCAAATGGATGACGAAGACCATTTCGTAAAGCTATTTGATATGCAAGTCTCTTGATATCAGCGGTCCCAATTCCGTAAAATCGCCGGTCCATTGCTAGGCAATACGAGACTAAATCTGCTTCCATTTCTGCAGAAAGTACTGGTCTTCTTCCAATTTTAACAGCAACCAACTGCTCCGGAGTTTTATTTTCTTGCTTAACATAATCTTCCAGAGTTGATTTCGGAACAGCAAATAACTTCGAGGCTTTAAGATACCCCATTTCCTTTCCCCTGACGGCACGGATAGCACGTATCATTCGGTCTGGATCCCATTGTTTATGTTTTTTACTTGTTTTTGGCATTTTCTTCTGAAAAGAAACAAAAGTTTTTATGCTAACATGATCATCAATTTAAGGTTCCTAATTTCGGATATCCGAAATTATGGGACTTGTACTATCCGAAATTAGGAATTTTTTATTTTTAAGGTTAGGGCTCTCTAATTTATATGTGATTAAAATCTGCTTTAAATTAGTAGCAAAATCAAATAAAACAGGTTTCTAGCTTACCCCTGCCAAAAGATCAAACTTCAAACAGGAATAAAAACACGAAAAAATAGGCTTTGAAATACGACCGAAAAAAAACTGCACAATAACGTTTGGTGGTTTCGGCACTGCCATCTAACGGGGAGCAGCTCTACTACCTAAACAATTTAAGATAATGTTCTCTGTGGTATTCAGCGTAACATACGTATAGGTTTCTGTTCGCAAATAAAGAAACTTTTTTAGATACACCGCTATCCGAAATTAAGACACTATCCGAAATTAGGCTACTTTCCTCTACGTATAAACAAGTTACAAATATAAGCGAAAATGGAATGATATATGTACTAGAAAAGAACTAGTATTTATGAACTGAACTAAAAAAATATGTCTCTGTTGCGAGACTCTAACCTAATTCAACGGATAAAACACAAAGAAAAAATATCTAAAAAGGTGTGTACGAAAAACACAATCACAAAATTTCACAGCAAAAGTCTTTTAATTTAGAGTAATTCGACAGAGAAAATTTATACAAGTTAAGAATACACATAAGCAACAATAGAACGAAATAGTAGAAAAGAACTACTATGTATGAATAAAACAAAAAAAAATTGTCTCTTATGCGAGACTCTAACCAGATGCAATGTTACGATACTCTGAAACGAAAAAATCGACACATACAGACGTAAATACATCAAGAGCCAACTTAGAACCATAAATTATAACGTAAATATAAAGTAAAAGATATGATAAGATATAGTAAAGTAAAAGTAAAAATAAGATAAAGTAAAAAATAATTTATAAAGAGGCATTTACCTATATATTTTAACTGTAATAAATTTAACAGACTAGGAACTGGTTTTCTTGCTTTAAAACTGGAATACTGATATTTAAGTAATTCCCGAATTTCAAAATTTATATCAATGTCTAGTAGTAATAGTTTCTTAATATTCTACTAATAGATCATTAAATATTAGTTTTCTTGTGATTATTCACAATTATGAGGGAAAGTTTGTAGATAATATAAATAATTTGTATTTTATTAGTGTATACTTATTGTTCCAAATTGAATGTCTTAATATAACATTTGTACGTAACACTCATATTATTTTCGTATTGAAATTAATTTATATCCCAATAATTGACAATTAAAACGTATGCAGTTAAACATTAATTGATTAATTCATATTTCAATAAAACAGTTACAGACTTTAATTTATATCCAAATAATTGACAATTAAAACGTATGCAGTTAAACATTAATTGATTAAATCATATTTCAATAAAACAGTTACAGACTTTAATAATAACAAGGTAATATTCGACGAAAACTTTTTTAAATGCAAAAAAATTAATCATTTCACTTTATAACTTAAACAAACCATCGACGAACGATTTCCCGTTTTAACTTTAATGCTGAATAAATTCGACAATTAATATTTTAATATCATCGATTGAATCTTATTCTCTATATCAAATTAGATTTCAATCATAATCGATCGTAAAAAGTGGATCAAATAATACATCACAGATGATATTCTAATTAAAAGCCACCTGCGACGTATATGGGAAGATATATTAAATTGGTTTATTGTTAAAGGCATCCGTATACACGTAAATATTTCTGGTACTAGGACGATTTTTAACACTCTTAAACGTTTTTTTCATCGCTTTTCATGGCTTTTCTATGCCACTATATGTATTATGATATTAAATGCAAAAGATCTATCTTCCTGACTCGTTTGATGAATAAAATCCTATAAGAAAATCATTCTAATCCTATTTCAGGTCATTGAGGATTGAATCGTACATATAAGAGAATTAAAGAAAAAATACAAAATTACAACTAATGTCAAAAGAATAAACTATTACTGAAAAAAAAAATGATAGTATTAAATATCCGATAGAAATTATCACTTCTTCTTCAAGTGCCATCTTCGTTCCGAAGGTTGGCGATCATCAGGGCTATACGTATTTTCGAAACTGCTGACTGAAACAATTTGTTGCTGCTACAGCTATACCATTCCCGTAGATTCTTTAGCCAGGAGTTTCGTCTTCTTCCTATGGACCTTTTTCCTGCTATTTTCCCTTGCATAATTATTCGAAGCAGTTCATATCTTTTGCCTCTTGTAATGTGTCCCAAGTATTGCAGTTTTCGTTTTTTGATCGTAAATATGACTTCCTTTTCTTTATTCATTCTTCTCAAGACCTCGACATTTGTGACTCTCTCGGTCCATGATATTCTCAGGATTCTGCGATACATCCACAGTTATCACCACAAGTACATATCCAAATTATCACTACAAGTACATATTTCCTTTCGAAAAAATATTTCTAAACGTTGTAGGTCACTTAGTCATTTTCGAAAAAGGTAATGTTTTATCCTAACTCTTCAAGACGATCTTACAAAACTTTCTTGTGCATTTTCTATTCTGAACCATAAATCTGAGACTATAAGCCGAGGGTCCACAAAAAAATTCATTTGTACATTTAGTATTCCAGAATCTATCGTATCAGATCAAGGATCAGACTTTAGCTCCAATCTTTTCAAAAATGTAGCAAATCCCTTTTTAATATTTTAATATAATCGATTCAATAAATCGAATTAGATTTCAATCACCATTGATCTTAAAGTCGATCAATAACACATCACAGATGTTATTCTAATCAACAACTATCTGCGACGTATGTAGGAAGATATTAAATAAATATATTGTTAAAGATATCTGTATACATGTACATATCTCTGTTACTAGGACGATTTTAACACACTTAAAAGTTTTTTCTTAATCTCTTTTCATGGCTTTTCTCTGCCGGTATATGTATATTATGAAATTTAATGCAAAAGATCCATCTTCTAGACTTTTTCGATGTACAAAATCTTACAAACAAATCATATAAGGACATTTTTTAACACTTTTTAACGTTTTTCATTGCCTTTCATGGCTTTTCTCTCGAAGATTAATTTTCCATTTTAACTTTAATACTAAATGAATTCGAAAATTAATATTCTAATATTATCAATTCAATCTTATTCTCTAAATTCAACTAGATTTCAATCAACATTAATCTTGTTAATAATACATCCCAGATGTTACTCTAATCAGCATCCATCTATGACGTTTATAGGAAGATATATTAAATAGGTTTATCGTTAAAGTCATCTGTATGCACGCAAATATCTCTAATACTAGGATAATTTTTAAAATTCTTAAAAGTTTTTCATCTCTTTTCATGGCTTTTTTTTTCTGCCGCTATATGCATATGATATTTAATGCAAAAGATCCATCTTTCAGACTCTTTTGATGGATAAAATCCTACAAGAAAATCATTCTACTCCTGTTTTAGATAATTGAGAATATATAATCGTACAAATAAGAGAATTAAAGAAAATACACTAAATTGTAACTTATGTCATTATGTCAAAAGTATAAACCAGTAGGAAAAAAAAAATGATAAACATCCGATGAAAATTATCACTACAAGTTCATTCCCTTTTGAAAAAATATTTTTAAACATCGTAGGTCCCTTAGTCATCTTCAAAAAAGGTAATCTTTTATCCTAACTCTTCAAGACCATCTTACAAAATTTTCTTGTGCATTTCCTTGTCTGAACCACGAGTCTGAGACTTTAAGCCGAGGGTTAATAGAAAAATTCATTTGTACATTTAGTATTCCAGAATTAATCGAATTAGGTCAAAAATCAGATTTTATGTCCAATCTTTTTAAAAATGTAGCAAAACTCTTTAAAATATAGAAACTAAACTATAGCGTTTATCACCCACAGTCTAATGATGCACTGAAAAGATCTCATGCTACCTTAGTAGACTATCTAAAGCACTAATTCAAAGACAGTCAGACCAGTCGGGATGATTGGATTAATTGCGCAATTGGATTAATTCTTTTAATACGACAATACATTCGTTAACCAAATTCTCTCCATTTGAACTTCTCTTTGGTAACAAAGCTAATCTTCTAAGCTCTATCACCTAAAATCCTAAATTTATCTACAGCTATGACGATTATATAGATGCAGTTAATTCGAAATCACAAAAGTCACTCCAATTAGCAGGAGAGAATTTATTCAACTTTAAAGATATATAAAACAAAGAATAATATGGTAGAAAAGTTAAAGAAACAAAATACAATGTTGGTGATAATGTTTATCTCCTTAATAAACAAAAAACAGATAGGAAAATCTAGGAAAATTAAGTTTGAATCCCAAAGGACCGTATAAAGTAATAGATAAAATAGAAAAAAAAAAGCCGCAAAGTAGTTCATTTTAATCTCTGAAAATCAGCATTTGTGCCAGCTTAGTTGCTTCCATCCTTATCTTGGACACGTCTTTTTATACGTCAATACACCTATTGCGAAACCTCTAGGTATATATTATGAGTATTTACAACCTGTTTATTTCTATGAAAAATCATGGAATACAATAATTATTTAGACCTAATTATATTTGAAGAAAAAATTATCATTTCTCGAAAACACTTACAGAAAAATGGTTCAAAAAATCCTTCAGATACACATCCATCTATTTATAAAACTAACTTAAAACTTATAATTCAAATAATACTAGTTAGCTTGAAAGAAAGCTAAGTCTTCGCTCATTGGACATAACAGATTTCAAAAGAGGACTACTGAATATTATAAGCTCCGCTTTCAAAACATTATTGGGAAGACTGGATAATAATGATGCTAAATTTTATGACAAAGCAATCATAAAGGGAAATAATGAAGAAAAACAAATGATTGATCTTTTTTAAATAATAAATTCAAGCTGTTCAGTCAATAATCACTAATTTCAATAAAACAGTTACAGACTTAAATAATAATAGGGCAATATTTTACGAAACCTTCTCCAAATTGCAAACATATGTGGAACAATTCAAAATTTATGATTTTAAACCAGAACTTAAACAAACCATCGACGAACAATTTTTCGTCTTAATTTTAATACTAAATGAACTCGAAAACGAATATTCCAATATCATCGATTTAATCTTATTCTCTGAATCAAATTCGATTTCAATCAACATCGAATTTAAAGTCGATCAAATAATACATCACAGCAGATGTTATTCTAATCAACATCCATCTGGGTCGTATGTAGGAAGATAATATATTAAATAGGTATATTGTTAAAGGCATCTGTATACTCGCAAAATACTTCTGTTACTTAAGATGATTTTTAACCCTTTTTAACGTTTTTCATTGCTTTTCATGGCTTTTCTCTCGACGATCATTTTTCTATTTTAACTTTAATACTAAATGAACTCGAAAATTAATATTCTAATATCATCCATTCAATCTTATTTTCTAAATCAAAAACAGTTTGAACATAACATAACTCGAACATAAGTCGACGTTGATTTGACGCTGACATGACGCTGACTTGCCCCCAACTTCACGGTGCGCTTGAAGTTAGGCGCAAGCGTCGAAGACGCAAAACGAATTTATTAGTGAGCAGCAGCGGCGGCGTTTACCATAAAATCAATCAAAAAACGTCAATGAACAAAATGTGCGAAAAATGGCTCTTGATGGGTTTTGGGATGAGGACCAGTTTTTTCATGTAAATCGTCAAATAAAACACGTAATTCAGAAGTGCTGTTACAATTCATGAGCGAATATCACCATTCACCATTCGCTAATCATTTTACGTAAAGCTTTAGGTCAGATTATACCACAGACCTGTAATGCAAATTATGCTGTATTAAAAAACGAATATTTAAAAGTAAGGAAAATATTGGTTGTCTAAATAGTTTTTATTTTGAATTAGAGATTAACACCAGATGTGCTGCAGTTCCAATTTTGACCCATTTCAAAATTCATCTCTGTGAAGTAAATATTCTATACTTGTTATTGCCTTAAAATTTCATGACATTTTGCGAATTATCGGGTACATTACATACTCAAAACTATATGTGTACTGTGATAACTATTTTTTTGATTTTTTTACGAAAATATCTTAAAGCGCGGATGGGTAATCCTAGACCCAACTATCTATATTAGTAGAAATTATTTACATGAACCTCAAAAAAAGCGAATACGTTTTGAAATCAAATCACAGTGCTCTAAAAACAAATCATTTGTAAAATGCCACGCGTGTAAAAAACAGTCCATAAAAAATGCACTTCCGCGCAATATTTTTTATGTTCATTATTTAGGTAAAAGCACTATCTAGTAATGTTTTATATTGGTTTTTGAATTTTTTCCTTACCACCATTTATTATAAAATAAATGTATTATGATATTTTATTTAAAGTTTCCCTTTACATTTTCGATATATTAAAAATGACCCATCTTGAAAAATGTTCCATCTTGAACATAATTTTAAACCACCAGTGTCATGTTGTAGAAGTATATGACTGATTTTGCATTGTTTGTTACCGTAAGAAATGTGCAATCTTGAATGCCTATTTTAATTTCCTAATTAAGCCTCAAAGAGGACATCTATAATTAATTTTTCTGAAAAAATGGCTAAATCTCAGAAAATATTCGTAACTTGGCTATGTTTCTACCAATCACATTACATTATTTTTCTGTTTTTTCATCATTTAATTTTTGTTTCACCTAGTTTATAATTTCGTTACACGAAACTTTAGATTTTGGTTTTTCTCGGTCTGCTGGGAGTAATTTGAGAACGTGATGATAAAGGCACTGATGGCGGCCTGCTAGAGTCAATTGGACTGAGGCGAGACCAACTGGTTTTCTTCCTCTTAAATATGTTTTTATTTACATTAGGGATTTCGTAAGGGGGACTGGGAAAGATAAATTGTAAACCCTATTCATTCTACAAATTCGCAATCGTCAATAGAAGCACGTGTAAGCCAAACAGGGTTGTACTGATGTACGACCTATGTATCATATGATTTTTAAAAATATTTACTTTTGAAACTGTTAGTGTAAGAATTTCTTGAAATTTCATCATTATATCATAATTAAACTAAACTCTAAAAAATAACACGACCAGTAAATAACTTAACAATAACTATAACATAAATATAACACAATATTAACTTAAAAATCAACACGATACAATTTGAATTTAAAATGCTGGCGAGTTGGGATCTGTAACATGAGAATCTGTAAATTAATATTATATTTAATAAATTATATTTAATAGCCTCTTGACGAATGAGACGGCGAATATCAACACGTGCTCATGTTTACTGATGGGAATTTGGTAAACGAATAAACTTTAGTGTATATTTTGCAAGTCTTTAATTGATCTCAGTGAAGGTTTCCCAGTTTCCCACGACAAAAGAAGAATGGAAGTGCATTGCAAAGTATTTTGAAAACAAATGAAATTTCCCACATTGTTTAGGCGTGGTGGATGAAAAGCAGGTACAAATTATTCCACCAAAAAATAATGGCTCTTATTATTATAATTTTATTATAAATGACAACACAGCTTAGTTTAATGAAAATTTGCAATGCCAATTACGAGTTTGTATTATACGACTTCGGAACAAATGGCTGTATCTGACGGAGGAGTAATTGACGAAACTGTATTTTACAAAAAAATGAAAAATGGTTTTCTAAAGTTACCTTCACTTTTCAAAATTAATAATACTGACGCATTTTCACCATTTGGTTTTGTTGATGATAAAGCTTTTGCTGTATGAAGCGATTTTTAAAACCTTTCAACCGAAAGAAACTTGATAAAGACAAGTGAATAGGGATGGCGGTTTTTGACAAAACATTGGTTTTCAGTTATACCGGTTTTTTTGCTTACAGTTTAACCTGGCGGTTATAACCGGCCAAAAAAACCGGTTTTTCCAAAAGACGGTTTTCGGTTTTTTAATCCAATAGGTTACAAGTTATCTATAAATACAGAAGCACTTTCAGTTTGCTTCTGTATTTATAGAATAAACTAAAATTTGAATTATGGTTTTGTTTGGAATAATTACTTGAAAATAACAATTATAATTGGGATCCAATTATCGTCATCGTAAAAACCTAATAACCGGTTTTTACTTTAAAAATAAAAAGCCGGTAATAACCAAAACAAAAAAACAACCGATAAAACCGGTTATTGCGAAGTAAAAAAAAACAGTTTTCGGTTAAAACCGGTAGGTTTTTCCCATTCATACAAGTGAGTATTTAATTATAGACTATCGAGAAGCCGCCGTATTATAGAAAATATTTTTGGTATTTTAGTTGCACGATTCTGCATATTTCATAAGGCTATTAATACAAAATTGGAAAATGTTGAAAACGTAATAATGACATGTTGCATTTTACATAATTAATAAAAAATTTGGAATATTATACACCTGCTGTATGTTTTGATATTAAAAATCTAGACACCGGCAATATGGACATTGGTATGAGACCTGAACCAAATACATTTGCAAAATGGTCCAAAAAGACATGCTTCAGCACAAGTAAGCAGAGTCCGTGAACAATTCGTGATTTATTTTACCAGAGAAAGGTCGGTGTTGTGGCAAGATAACTCCATCTAAATAATTACTTACTATTTGTCCGCTTCCAATTTTGAGCAAAATAAAGAAAAATAATAAAAGCCTTTTGGTTTGTACACAACTTAACTATAGAAGGAGGTATATTTATAATACGTATATAATCAAATACTTACATTATTCTGGGATTAATCGTCGTCTTCCTGGGTATTATTCTCATTGCCATAATAAGAATCATCGTGATTCTCTACACTTGATATATTAGAACCTTCCACCAAGTTTCAATAATTACCATCCACGAAAACTGCATTTTGATCAGTGGTGTCCCTGGAGGACCCCCCGTAGTATTTTATGTTACGTATTTGGATATTATGTATTGTTTTTTAATTTTTGGCGCCAATTAAGGCTTTAAAGTACTATTATATACTTATCGAAAGGTCTAGTACATACGAGACTTATTTTTGAGTGACCTTGGCCTATTTATTAGATGCTTTTATTATTATATATATATATAATTATGTTGTTTTGTACTCGTTATTTAAAAGAATAGATGTACTAACAGTGCTACAAAAAACGTGTTATACGTTCACACTACGAAAATGTTCAAATGTTACCGAAAAACCCTTAACCCAAGCTGAGCTTGAGCAAATAATAAATAATTTGAGTAACATTGAAAATGACAATCAAAGCGATATAGAAATTAAAACTCTTGATGGCGATCGAGATCCCGATTTTGTGCTAGAAGAGAACAGTTCATCAGAAAATAAAGAACATATTAATGTAGATGTTGAGATATAAATTGACAAAACAAGAAAGGCGTAAAATAAATAAGTTATCGTATAACACGTTTTGTGTAGCACTGTTGGTACAATTTTGTCTTTTAAATAACAAGTACAAAATAACAAACACATAAATAAACAAAAAACTGTCGACTAACTCTGATTACTTCAGACTGAGTGCCTCGCCAAGCTGCCGGCACTGCCAGCTAATAATAAAACCATCGGATAATTAGAAATTAAAAAACAATACATAATATTCAAATATGTAACGGAAAATACTACGTGTGGTCCTCCAGGGACACCACTAATCAAAATGCAGTTTTCGTGGATGGTAATTATTGAAACTTGATGGAAGGTATTAAAAGTTGTGTAAAAGTCTTCAAAACTGAGCTATACAAAATTTCAGGGATACAATTGGCTATTATTTAACTAAAAGTTACAAAATATGGTTCTGAGGTCCCAAAAGAACCCCACGTCGTTAAAGTTGTTTATGGGTTAAACAAAATTCTCATTGGAATTGACAATAAATTTTTGTTGACGCTGTTTTTTCCTGTAGTATACTCGTACATCGTAAAGTTGCCTTTTATGAACGGTTAAGATACTCGAAGTAGGTTTTTGATTTGACGATATCAAAAACTTCTCAGAATTATTTTAATAGTTCTTATGATCTTACTATAAACTGTTTACTTCAAAATTATAGTTGCGAAAATGAAATAATTTTGTCTAATTATAAATCTTTACTTTTTGTTGTTGATATTTTATTATTCCTGGTTTATAACTTGCAGATTAGGATATATCGTCTTTTGAGCATATTTGTCTTATTACAAGATAAAACACACTTACCACTATTTAGTGTATTTCCTTTATAATAAGCAATCTAACTTTGAATTATATATGTAAGATAATAATTAAAATTGCCTTTAGTTTTACTGTTCTGTCGATGACCTTTGCAACCATTACACCATAAATTGTAATTTAGTATATTGGATAACAATAAATAAACAATAAAATTCTAAATATGATTCCAAATTTATCAAAAATTGAATAGTAAGGCGATAACCTCAACCTTTTATAAATATGGGTTAAAATAATTTAACATTAGTAAAATAATTTAGTGACAATGAGAATAACAATTTTATTTCTTGTCCTTTCTATAGCTGTAAGTATTCTTATATTTAATGTATCTTATCATTGTGTTGTCAATAATTACAGCCAGAGTCATAGCCAATATTCGAAACCAATAGGTACTAAAAGAAGAAAAAGAAGATCATTGTGTTGCCTACTTCAAACATACATACCTATTTGTAATATCATATTGTCTCTTCAGTCTTAACTCTCTGGAAGGTATGTAGTGGTCATCGCGACATAATGTAGGGTCAATTTCCATAGATGTCTGCCTCTGTCCATTTATTTTAGTCGTGTATTTCAGTAGCATAGGTTTTCCTTTTTACAATTGTCTTAGTGTTAAAAATTTACCTTACTGTAAGAAATTTTAATATCTCTGAATATTTGGTAGTTTTGTCTACAGCAATATTTGACATCTATGTTTTGTCTGCACGTGCAGTGATTAAGTTTGTATTAATTTACTAATACCAGATACAACTAGGAGTTTACAGCATCAAACCGGTCGTTCTTGATTATGTATGAATAATTGTTGTAGTGCCTGTCTATTATTCAACATATTTGACTTTCCAATTTAAATTTTTACTAATTACAGACCAAATATTTTATTTTCATTTTTCACTAGTCGTATGAGACTAACTACCTTTTTTTAAATATTCGCAAAAAAGTTCTCTCATTATATAATAAATAGTTTTGGAAACAATATAAATCCTTGCATAATACCTAATTTTGGGTGAAATTTATTTGACAATATGCTAAGCCCTTTTACTGATTTGGTATGTGTATGTGTATAGCCCACTTATAAGTATTTTAGTCCAGCAAACAAAAAATTAACTGTAAAGTAATTTGTTTCAGAACGAATCCTTGAAAAAATTGAAGTTTTGGTATGAAAATATGGATTTATGTAGAAGTATTAGTTTAAAATAACAACATCATTGTTTAAACATTAATTTTATAGCAAAAACCACCAAAAATTACTATTTTTCATTTTTTCATTGCTTCTTTTCTATTTAGAAGTTTTCATTTTGTTTATTTTTGAACGGTTATGAAAAAACAATTGATTAGAGACCTTCTAAATTACACGTGGTAAATAATTTATTTAAACATTTGCGAAAAACTGCAAAAACTTGTAGGAGCAATAAACAAAAAAAAAGCAAAAATAATAACAAAAGTATACACATAAATATTCTTACAACATTAAGGTATAGAACAGAAATCTCATGAAAAAGCTGCAGCGTGCAGAGAGAGAAAGTATTCGGTCAGAAAAGAATGGAATTTATCCGAACATTACAAAACATTGTACTCGGTAGATATTAAATGGTATTAAATTATTAAATTAAATAATAAATTTTACAATGTTGTCAATATGTGGATGATTACGGTAATATTGAGTATTTTTAGTATGTATTTACAGTTTGTCCCAAAAAATTTTATTAAAATAAAGAAAAAGTTTATCTTACATTGAAAAAAACTATTCTTAATAAAAAGCTTAGCATAGAATGAAAACAAAAATAATGATTTTGATTAACATATAATATTTACCAAATAATAGACAATTATGATGTCATTCCAATACGATTAAGAGACTTTAATTTTAAAAGATCTTACTTGGAAAACTTCATTGTTTCACTGCTAAGTGTTTAACGTTTCAAAATAAATATTTAAATAAGGCAATATTAATACTATTTTTATTATCATTTTAATATTTTAAATTATTTTAAAAATAACAGTAACACATTCAAAAACAAGCAGACAAAAGAATCGCACACAGACAGCCGATACCAAATATATCGTATTGCAACGATAAGTTAAGCATTAAGATTGCAAAAACTGTTTATATGTTTTAAATATTATTTTTGTCAATTGACCAAAAAACTTAAAAATTCCCACTTAGATACTAAATATTACCAAATTGTTTAATTTTTAACTATTAACAAAAATGTAAAATATTATGACAAGTCGTGGCATGCTAAATTTTTCTATTACTGGCCTGTATTTTTAATACTTTGTCTAGAGAGAATATTTATTTTTATCGCGTCGAATGCGTATAAGTGTTTAATATACCCTTGTTCTTAAAAGAACTTTTTTGTAATAAATTATGTTTTGGGCTATATTATTCCATAAACGAAAACGTTTTCTTTTAAACCACTCTATTCAAGTATTAGTTATATATAATACCTCTTTAAGTTTTATTGGTTTTTAGTTAAAAACGTTCTCAAGCGTACCATTTTTTTATATTTCGAACTAAAGTACACATCCCCTTTCCAATAATTAATTAGCTTATGCCTAATTTATAAAAATCCAAAGTCCCATTTTAGTTGTCAGTTGCCAGTTAATATGTAAATGTCAATATGCATTCAGGCATACATGTTTGTTGTTGTTAACATCTAGAGGAACTCACTATTTTGTGAGTCCCTCTGGCAATTCACTTGTTGCCGCTAATATTCATTCACAAGCTTATTTTGTCACATTGAGGCCAACCACCATTAGTAATATTTTTGCCAAAGAGGTAAAAATACCGTATTTTCACATCTTAAAGACCGTCTGTTTATCTCTAGGCCTACGCTCCTATCATCACAGTTCAACAAATAAATGTTATTTTGTAACGTTAATTTAGGTAAAACGAAACAATGGCTAATGATTTTCGTTCAGATTGTAGTCAAAGATTCATTTGATTTTAATTTTTTTTTAAAAGATAATAAAATTTTGATTAAAGTATTTCCATATTGTCTACTAATTATAGTATATAAATGACTGCAATTTTTTAAAGTATAAGATTTTTAATGACAGTATGTGTCAATTTGTTTTATTATTAATATGTTTTTATTAATAGACATTTTTAAGTATAAAATAAACTATGTTTATTGTTTATTTTTATTTTAAATTCATGTTTATTAAACATTTTTTTGTGACGTATTATGTTATTTTTGGGTTGATACGGTATAAATTAATTGAATTTGTTGGAATAGAAGATAATATAATAATTTTTCTAAAGTATTTTATTAAATATATAACCTTTTCTTGCAGTTTATGGTTAAATATGTCAATTTTTATAGTTTTTGTCGATAATTTTCTAATTCGTGTACTGACGTGCCTTTTTTATTGAGACAAATGTTTGTTGGGATTATTTATTCTAGAGTTCGTTCATAAATTTCAGGTTAAAACTTATTGGCGCCCATTTTATTTTACAGTTTAGCTGTATTTAGTATTTCTCTTTTTCAAACTTTTGTATTTTGTTATCTAATTAATTGTTATCGCTTATTTATCTATTTTGATCTACACTTTTTTACCATCTATTTCCTTACCCATCCCATTGAAACTCCCTGACTTGAGCAACGTGGTTATCGGTAAGTAATGTGAACGAAAAGCTATCAAGTTTTGTCAGCTTTTTCGTGACAAAGTATGAATTTTATAGTCATACAATCTTTACGGATATCGCAGGCCGCAGTACATATTTATTTGCCAAAAATAGTGTTTAGATAACATAAATTATTTTCAATAAGATGTGTGGATGAAACCTTATTCTTCTAATAACAATATGTTCTTGCAAAGGTATAACTTTAATTATTTGATTAACCTTTAAAGTCACAAAAAAATTAAATAAAAATCATTCAAACTTGTTTTTTAATAAATTCACTGTATGAATACTATACATTATATTTGGTAGGTCCTGTTTTAATAAAATAATAGATTGAAAACTGTTGAGCAGCGCTTCATCATTAAAAAAATCCCATTCCGAATCACCGTATCTTAAATTAATAATCCATAATATTTCCTATTGTTGCTTGTTGAACCAAAAATTCTTGCTCGCATTTTTTTTGCATGGTTGCATCCCCTTTGCCACTTAGTAATAGGGAAAGCGGCGAAGAATAAAATTGTTCGCATAACTCTTTTATATTATTGATACTAATTGTTATATTTTTTAAAGCTACATATGATTTAAAGCTGGCCCAGACCAGCTCACATGGATTAACATCTGAGTGATATGAAGGTTATTTTAAAATTTTATGTCCATGTTTTATTGCGATCTTATCTATTGCATAACGAACATATGTTGGTTTATGCATTTTTACTGAATCGTACAGTTCCGCCTTTAGCATACTATTGTTTCTTGGGATATTTCTGGCCTCTAACCATTTTTTTATTAATTCCTAATTATGATCTTAATTGTGATATTCAATTAGGATAGATTAATTTGTTTATTATGATAAGGTGCATTATCTATTACTACAACACTTTGTGGAGGAAGACTGGGTCCCAAAATTGACATTCTCAGTAAAATTTAGCTTGATAAAGTAAGACTTCGTAAGATTTTTAGAGGTCAAATCTCTGAAGACTGGAGTAGGCAGTTACGTAAAATTTAATTAGATCTTTTATACGATGATGAGGTATTGTGCTCATGCGGATAATTTTCTTTAAACTCCATGATATAATATTAAATAACACTAATTTAGATATAAACTATTTTTTATATCACAATTATTTTCTTACCTTTACAGTTTTTAATTTTAACACAGAGCTTTGAAAAGAACTTTTGCATAAAATAAGTTAAACTAAAACAATTAAAACAGAATACACAAATACAAAACGTAAAATTACAAAATTAAATTTAAATACCGCGAGTAAAAGAAACAATGCAACAGTGTAAAAATATTCAGCACATCACTGCATAACGTTTACTGCACGAATGGCTTTGCTCGACCCCCACTTTCCAATTTGTTTCTGCGAGTTGACTTTTTAATTTCACGAAATATTTTTTGTTAAAAAATTATTTATTTAAAAGTTATTCCAAGTGTTTAGTCGAAAGTTGTTTATTTGATAATTTTTCGACTGTTCTAACAACCATTCAAATTTCGTCATTTTGTGTCATGTGGAACAATTTCACCCAATCATGTCAACATTAGACTGATAATTGCATTCAGTGCAATTTTCAATCCCTATGACAACACGATCGAGTTTGACAACTTCATCCAAATAAATTTCAAAATGTCACGTTTCGGCAATGAGAATGTTCAAAGTATAAATGCGCTAATCAAAGAAAAAAATCCCAGAAATACAACCTACAGTCACAAATATATTTAGGGAATATTCATGGAATTTTGCTGAGGACGAGAATATAAGTTGAATGAACATAGAAGCTTAGAAGAATTGGCGTTGATACTAAAAGATTGGGCCGTCAATATGAGAAAGAAAAACGGGGACGAATTCAAAGAGGCAACGGTAAAGACAATGTGAAACGTTTCGTGCAAACTATTGCAAGAAAAGTACTATAATGATTGACCCGTTTAACAATACAGTGTTTAAACCAGCCCGAGCTGCCCGCGATGCAATCAGGAAGAAACTACAAGCAGATCCATGTAAACGTAAGGCCAGTTCAGTTTCGTTAAATGGGTCTGAAATTAACAAAATAATATTGCTTTGGGATGAAGATACCCCTGAAGGTCTTATGCGTAAATTTTACCATATTGCTGCTGTATAATTAGCGTGGCGAGGAGGAGAGGCAGTTGCTTGTCTGGTGGATTTTTTTCAAATCGAGAAAAATAACGATGACACTCCAACAAATCGCATTGAATACAATCCGGTATTCAGTAAAACGTGCCAAGGTGGTTCTAAAAGCTGTGCAAGTAGTAAATGGTTGGTTATCAATAGTGAAAGACAAAGATACCCTGTACGTCTTTTTCATAAACTGATATCAAAACGAGGCGACAATATTACCTCACCCCGACTGTTCTTAAAACCAAATCGACACTGGAAAAATGAAACTGACAAATGGTACGATAATGTACTTGTTGGAAGAAATACAATGAATGGATGGACTAAATCTTCTGATGAAGCAATTGGCTTGAATGTAAAGGAGAAAAAGATAACAAATCACTCGAATAAATCAACTGCTGTTAGCGAGTTAGCAAAAAGCGGTGTAGAAGAACAATAATTGCTAAAAATTACTGGTCATGGCAATCAGAATTCTATAAAACCATACTTGAATCTCTATCAGGAACAGCACAACAAGATTATAAATATTATGCGTGATAATAGATCTTCTATAGTACAGAACAGCAACGAATCTAATGTTAACGTAAATTTTATTAACTGTACTTTCAATAAATAAATGTTTCGTTACGTTGAGTTATGATTTTTTTTTTCGAAAAATTATCCACCAAATATCCCTCGGACATTGATGAATGCCTCATAATTTCATGACAAATTTCTCAAGCTCGTTGCTTGGTAACAGCACTCAGCCTTCAGCTTAGTGCTGTTACCAACGAACGAGCTTTCGATTGTTATGAAATGATCTCGTCTGTTATCAATGTCCTGGGAATATTACAACTGATAATAAAAAGGCGGTTGTTTTCGTCACTTTAGGACACCTTATAAAATCTAATTTTGTTCGTTTTTATTTATGTTTTCAAGATATGTAAGTAGTACTTCGGCAGTAAAAAGGTAGTAAACTTATTGGAGAAAATCTTTATAGTGCTACCTTCAAGTCAACTGAGTAAATGTTACGTGAGTACCAAAAATCACTTTATAGTATTTATATTAATATTAATATAACCTATAACGTTCCGAAGAAATAGAAACAAATCCAATTTTGGGTCAAAATCCACACCGGTTTTCGAACCGGTGATAGGGCCGGACTTATAATTAATCAACCATGACTTCGAATAAAACTATGAAGACTACTCACACTTCATCTCACGTCTCATATTCCAGTGTTGTCTACACATTTAAAGATGCAACAAAAGAACAAGCTATAATTCTTTCCAGTATTAAAGGAACTAAAGTTCATGACTATATCATCGCCGTTGGTTCACTAGTTGGTCCACGTAACGTATCCTTCGCTTCCAGAATTGCCAAAAATAGAATATGTCTATATCTATCATCTAAAAATGCAGTCGATTCACTACTACATTCCCACAAATATGTTAATATAAAAGAAACTCAAGTAGAAATAAGAAGACTTATCTCTCCAGCTCAAAGACTAGTCATATCAAATGTTTGTCCTACTGTTCCAAACTCGTTAATTGAACAAGAACTACATCAGATGGGTATAAACTTAGTCTCAAAAATAACTTTTCTTTCTAAGAGTAGGTATCATGTCGAGTTTTAGAAGGCAAATATTTATTACACATTTAGACAATATATCTATTCCTGATTCTTTCATTATCTCTTATGATAATACCAATTATCGTTTATACCTTTCTATAGAAGGATTTAACTGTACAAAATGCAAGATTATTGGTCATCAGGAAGCTGAATGCTCTAACCAAGCAAACCCCACTACTTCTAATGTATACTCAGAAACTTCTCGAAACATATTACCTACAGTAAATACATCTAATAACCAAACAGAACTACAAAGTTCTGACAAAGCTAATTCATCCACTGCTAGTGCATACCCAGAAACTTTTCAAAACACATTAATTACAATAAAATTCTTTAATAACCAAACAGAACAAATTATGGAAACTGACAATAACCTGACAGGATCCATAAGTAATAGAAGTGAAACATCTTCCTTAAAAACTCCAACATCATCAACCTCAAACAACATCAGAAATCCTAGTCCAGTAGAAATAACACCAAATCCAATTAATACAAACGTCCCTAATCAACTAAAAAGGTTCATCTCATCTTCTCAGACACTAACGAAAATACCCCACAGACCGATTCACAGATATTTACTTCTCCAGTAGTAAGCAAACCAAAAAAAAAGTCAAAAAAGTCAACCAGAAATTCCCGCGAAGAACTTTTACTTTCACTAGAGTCAATTAAAGACAAAATAGAAAACAGATCACCACCGTTTATCCTAAATTATAATGAAATATGTAACTTTCTAGAAAATACAATATATGCCAAACACCCTGAATTATTTTCAAAAGATTACTGGAATGAAACTACCGAGCTAATTGAGATCCTTAATTTTGTTCACGTTTATACCCACAATTCAAAATTAAAAAATAATATAACTAGATTTAAAAAGAAACTAAAGCCCAATAATATCTCTTCCACAGAAGAAACAAATGAACAATTATCTCAGGCAGAATTCTAACATGTTCAATTCCTTTATTTTACAGTGGAATCTTAATGGGTTTTATACCCATTTGGAACAGTTAAAACTATTAATAAATGAATTATGCCCAAAGACCTTATGTCTTCAAGAAACTCATTTTAAACAAGTTAATATAAATCTTCGAAATTATCAATGTTTTTCAAAACACAGAGTAGCACAACAGGCCAGTGGCGGAGTAGCTATCTTCATGCTCTAACCCACTGACTGTGAAAAACATCCTGCTTGATTGTCCACAATTCAAGGAAAAAAGAAGATCCCACGGATTCACAGATGATGATCTCAAGACAGTTCTCACCAAAAAAATTTCGACAGTGTTAAGCTATTTAAAAGACATCAAGTTATTCAATTTTATTTAATGTAATATTTCATGTATTTGTTATATCCACTAATAACCCTGCGCGGTTGATGTGGTTTTGTGTTTAAAGTAAAAAAAAATGACTAACCAAAATTAAGTTAAAATAATGGCCTATTTGTTGATATTTTCTTTAATAACTTTGCTAGAATCGAATATGAATTAATGCTATTTCGGTATTCGTTTAGCTGACATTTTTTGAAAGATAAAAAAAATATATTTTAAAACTTTTTTTAAACTATCTCGTACGGTTATTATATTTTTATTTTATAAATAACGAGATTTTTTAATCCGTTGTATATTATTATAATTGGCATAACAACTTTTATAAATTTTAAAAGTTTTAAGTTTATAATCTTAATAGTTATGTCACAATTTTATACTTAAAATCATTTCTTCGTTTACTAGAAGCAATAAATCTTGAAGCTGCTGCTTCACCAACGATGCGTGATGTCGCAGTGAGTTCTTTCTTGCAAATTAGTCAGATTTCCTCTCTACCGTCGTTAAATGAGCCAGGGCTCCCACATTCAGCAACATCCATAGTGAATAACGGCATGAAAAATATATTTATAAGATCGATTTATAACGTTTAAAATTAAAAATTGTTATAATAATTAAATGAAAAATTATTGAATTATAAACAGTGGTTAAAAATTTTTACCAAAAATGAAAATAAAAAGAACTTCGACACATTAGTGTTATCTGACGAATGCAATTTATAATATTAAAGAAGTAATTTCGTTTTTGTATTTAAAAACTTTTTTGAAAAACAAATTAAATAAAAAAAATATTTTCAATAAATTTAATCACGTATTATTGTAGTTTTATTTAATTGGGCATTTTAATGATTAAAAAATTCTTATAGTGCATGAGCATCATACAACTTTTTTCTCTACATAATTTACCAATTTTTTATTAAATCTATTATTTAAAAATAATACTTACATATAAATAATAGCTCTTTAGAAAAAATAATTATTTTTCGCTTGTGTAATTAATAATCGGTGACAAAAAAACATATATTCAATGATGTCACAATCCTTAAAGCTTTACCACAGGCAGCGATCATAGAATGGTAAGAGTCAAACTAACATTAGACTTAATAACAGAAAGATACAAAATGAATAGGAAGAAATCCAACCCGATATGGAACGACCCAACTAATTTAAATAAATACCAAGACAATATCAATTGAAATCCCACAACAAAATGAATGCATAAATAATGTAAATACGCTAAACGAAAATATAGTAAAAGCTATTCGAGAAGATATATATAGCTATCAATTAGCTATTATGACATGGGGAGCAGAAACTCTCACTCTCACAAAAACAACAACACTAAAAATGCGAGTGGCACAAAAGCGCATGGAAAGATCGATTCTCAGGGGAGACCTATGTTGAGCAGTGAACAGAAGGGGTTGCGTGATGATGATGAATACGCAAGTTAATTATTATAATAACAGTAATTATTATAAAATTATTAAAAATAAACTTTATAACATATTAATATGTGGAATAGCCGAACATATAATACGATGTTATACTAATAATAATTAATGTAAGGATTTTTAGGGTTTCTTGTACAATAAAAATTCCGATGATTTGAAAAAGCTATATAATAGTGTTTCTTTTACAAAAGCTCAACGTTAACTCACTAAATTAATATAATTCGAATACTGTCTTTTTGTATTCTATTCACATCTGTGTAAACCAAAATCTATACAAAACGGTTAGATCACTCAGGTCACTGATTCATCTTACTTAAATGGCCACATGTTGGGGTTTAAAAATCATATTACGGCTCCTCCAGAGACGCAGCATCAGAGGTTGGTTTGTTACAACTTCTTGTTTAGCGCGTATTAAATAATAATACACAATACAAAATAAACATCTCTATCCACGTGCACAGTGCACACTCTATATTCCAACGTCTACTTTTCAACTGTTTCTCAAGTGTGTCTACTACAAAACTGATTTATTTATAATTTTTCGAAATAGCCCATGTATACGGTGCGTATTTTTGGTGTTGTGTTGTTTATGTCTGTGTATTCTGTGAGTTTGCGCTTGGACACGGTTATGTGACTGTAATCTGTGATGGGTTGCAGATCCTCTTCCCATTCCCTTATGTTGGGAATAGGACCTGTTGTGTAGAGGATGGCTTGGTTTTCGGATGATTTAATTTCTAGGTTGAAAGGAATGTCTCCGAGAAGGTTGTGGTTATTAAGGATCATCATCATCTTTGGCTCGACAATCCTCTGTGGATCTTGGCCTGCTCTAAGATTCGTCGCCATTCTGTTCGGTTTCTGGCAACATGTTGCCATCTTCTGATTTTTAATATCCGTAAGTCGGTTTCAATTCAATCTAACCACCTAATTCGCGGTCGGCCTTTGCTTCTTCTTCCTAAAGGTGTTCCTGTAGTTAGCTTTTTAGCAATCGTAATTTCTGGCATTCGTATTATGTGTCCGGCCCATCTAAGTCGCTGTGTTTTAATAAACGTTATGGTATCTGGCTCATCAAAGAGCTGATACAATTTAAAATTATATCTTCTGCGCCACTGCCCTTGGTCGTTTATAGCTCCAAATATTTTGCGGAGTATTTTACGCTCAAATATTCCCAAAAGTCTTTTATCTTTCTGCGTTAGAGTCCATGTTTCTGCTCCATATGTAAGAACCGGCCTCAGCAATGTTTTGTATATAATAATTTTAGTTCTTCTTTGAATGTTTCTTGAGTGGAAATGCTTTTGGAGTCCATAGTACGCCCTATTTGTAAGATTTATTCGTCTTTTGATGTCTTCGCTTGTTTTATTGGTAGCAGTCAATAGCGACCCAAGGTATGTGAAGTTGTAAACACATCCAAAGCTATGACTTCCAAAGACTGTTTCTCGTTCCTCATTTGCTATCGGATCCTTTGTAACCAACATGTTCTTGGTTTTGTCTTCGTTAATGACTAGACCGACCTGTTTCGCAGCTGTTTCCAATTCTAGGAGATATTGCTCAACATCTCGCTTGCTACGCCCTATTATGTCAATGTCATCAGCATATGCTAAGACTTGTATCGATATATTGTAAATAGTACCGCCGTCCCTAATTCGTGTATCTCGGACTGCCTTTTCTAAGGCAATATTAAATAGGAGGCAAGCCAGAGCATCCCCTTGTCTGAGTCCAGCCTTTATCTCATAGGATCTAGAATTCTCTCCCTGTATTCTAACAGTGGCTTCTAAGTTAGACATTGTCATTCTCGTTAGTCAGATAAGTTTCTCTGGTATACCAAACTCATGCATTGATTGGTATAGCACTGTTCTCTTGACACTGTCGTATGCGGCCTTGAAGTCGACGAATAGGTGATGGGTTTCAATATTGAATTCTAATGTTTTCTCGAGAATCTGTCTTATTGAATTAATCTGGTCAATTTTTGATTTTTCTGGAGTGAATCCAGCTTGATATTTACCAACTATGCCCACTGGGTAAACTTGGTTATTAAGGATGCGGACAAATTTTCTCGGACTGGAAATTTTTTTGCGATTAGGGTGATGAAGTATTTGTTAGTGTGTTGTGTCTGTTTTGGAGTGATGTGTGTTGGTGTAGTATGTGTAGGTGTAATGTGGGTTGGTGTGTGTAATGTAATATGTTTTTGTTTGTGTAAGACTGAGTGATTTTGTTATTTGTGCTTGTATGTTTTGAATGCATGTGACGTGTTTGCTGGCCATTGCTTCGTGTCTATCTATAGTGATAGACACTTGTGATGTGTGTATCTGCTTATTTGTAACCTTTGTATACTTCCAAAGATCTATCTGTTGGCCAGAATCGGTATGGAAGGTTTCGGTGCGTCTGGGAAAAGTTTTTTGTATTCAGATGTTCGCAGATACAATGTAAGTTATTCCGGTGTTTTTTAATTTCAATAGCTGGTATATGTACTACAGAACAAAACCTTTTAAAAAAAGTCTATTATAGTTTTAGGTGACACCTCTACGAAATCGTAGTTCTCGAGTAAATAATGCTCAAATATAATAAACCTTACCCTACATAATCCGGGCAGTTGCACAGAACGTGTTCCGCTGTCTCGTTATCAGCCTGACAAAATTTGCAGTTCGCACTTTTTGTCGGTCCGAATATAATATTAGTAAATAAGTTATAAATAAATAGATACGAACGAATAAATTGAAAACATGACACTAAGAATACAGTTATGTGATTATCTGTAGATCATCTTATTAGTTAATTAAATGCATTACACAAATGAGATATAAAAAGGAACCAACACCCGCAAACATAGTCCTACATGTCCACTCAATAAACACACATAGACATAATGCAACATGCACGTCTACACCATACCGCATCTGTAAGCTGGATTAAAAATTATGCTTTATTGTTTTAGGGAACCTACGCCTTCACAGAGGATGAGACGAAACAAATTAGAAATATTTGTTTAAACAGAATTGGTATGAAAATCATAATAATTACATATAAGGCAACATAAGACAATATATCGTCGGTATACTGCGAAAACCAGGTAAATGTCGGAATACCGAAATCGAGAAAAAACGTTTTTAAACTTTAGTTTTTTATTGTGATTAAGCAGTCAGCTTGTTTTTGATATTAGGTATTCTAGTTAAAAATACATATATCTGAAATGATATTCTATCATTAGTTTGAAAAAGTTGAGACACCTATCTGACTAATCCTAAATTTAAGTTGGAAATGATATTACTTACCTGGTTTTACCTGTAAATCTAAATAAATCAATTACTCTTCAAATAACATATTTAACACAAATATAAGTATAATATTTTCCAGTTTTGTGATGGAGATATAAGGCTTTTACTAGGTAATAGCAATGTTTTAAGGTATTAGTCGATATTTATGACATTTAACTGGTTTTCCCTGAAAATTTTATTAACAGCTGTTTGTAGTTATAGTTATTATTTATATGAATGTGAATATTAAATATGTGGAATAAGGCACTGGAATTATGTAATGCAGATATTTGGGAGCAATGTGTCAGACCTAATGAAATTATCAAAAACCGGTATATCCGAGAGTATGGTGAATGTTGACATTCAAACAATTATAATAAATCCTGGTGATAGCTCAGATTCAGACCGTGAATCTGAGCTATCAG
This sequence comes from Diabrotica undecimpunctata, assembly GCF_040954645.1. NCBI lineage: Eukaryota > Metazoa > Arthropoda > Insecta > Coleoptera > Chrysomelidae > Diabrotica > Diabrotica undecimpunctata. Next base: position 53,928,823 of record NC_092807.1, read on the forward strand.
ATTTTATTCAGTTTATTGTTATATAGTTACCCGATCTTTTATTTTAGTCTTGTTTGAAGGCATATTTGTTACTTTCTCTAAGAATATGCTATGGTATGGAGTGTTATCTATTATAATAATTGGGGATGGTTCAGACAAATTTTTTAATAGTTGGTTTGTAAACCACGATAAAAAATTTGCTTGATTCATTTCTTCATGGTAGTCCATTATAGCCGATTTAGAGGAAATATAGCCTGTGCACCCTTAATGAAGCCATTTTCATTACCAGCATGAAGAATAATATACCTACAAAAAAAATTATTTCAACACCTTCATGTTTTCAATATGATTACGGTTGTATATTATGGTGAATATAAATATATTACGGTTTTCCATCAGTTTTAATAAATTTTACACATATTTTATTCTCATCTTGCCATAAGCGACATATAGATCTATAGACCAAGTTTCATCTATAAAAACAGTTCTTCATGTTTACATTTTTTATATAATCTTAAAGTCTGCTCTTAGAGTCTGCTCTCTTCACAGCAATATGAGATTGTACCATCAGTTCTCGCCTTGAATCATATTTTAGCCATTTAAAACCAATGTCTTCCAGTACAATATTAAGTGGCATACGATAACCACTGAACAGATATTTTTCCTTCAATTGAATTCATAAATAGATCAAAGTCACATGAGTGACAAAAGAAAGAGTTGCAATTCTGACTTTTGGGTCACCAGAAAAAGACGAGTATTAGTAGGATTGTAGTTTTGATAACTCAATTTGTGAAAAATTTGGACTTGTGTCACTGTTTCACTAAAGTTGTGATATATTAAAAATATGAATTGTTTTTTATGTAATTCACTCGATAGTTTTGTATTTCTCAACAATAGGTAATATTAAATCTTCTTAACAATATTAACTTTGTTGTTGTGTCTTTTTTTAAATTTATTTATTCCCGTTCTATAATTATATTTATACTAGTAATATAAGTTCGGTATAAGGTTCAAGCTATTTAATGTTGAGTACATCAATCTTATCAATAGCGAAAAAGAATAAACAGTAATAAAAAAAAGAGTGTGTGTACTTAGTACACATGTAAGAATTTATACTTCTATTATATGATTTCAACGAAATAAATGTTTTAAACAGTTTTTTTTTTATTTAAATAATAAAGTAATTTTAATACTTACTATTTTCCAAAAAAGTCCTTAAAATAATACCAAAAATAAAAAAATAAAAAAGTAAGGCAACAACACGAGCTGTTCCATAGCTACGTGGTTCCATAGCCGTCACCCATCCAAATCTTAACCGCGTTCGACATTGCTGCTATGTGACAATAAAATAAAATTGATACAAAATTAATTATTTTAGCAGATTAATTTTTAATCTTCTTTTTATCATATTTTTATTAATCCTATTACCGACGAATACTAATCCAAATATACAAAAATTATAATAAATAATATATTTACTAAATTTAACTTTTATAAAATACATCCACCGGGATAATAACCATTTCGTAATTATTATATTGACAGTAGTAGGTGTCAGTGATAATTATCTACACATCGAAGTACGTTTCATTTAATATTTTGATTTAACTTGTGTGAAAGTGAATCATGGCGCACGGGAAAAGATAGAGTGGACGTACTATATAAGATACTTCGGGAGACAGTTGTAGTGTGCTGGATTAATGTTTTTTGTCCGTTTAAATTTGACTAAGGAACTCACCCTTTGTCTTAATCCATTAATGCCCACCGTATTTTATGTAATACGCGAGACACTGCTACATATTTCGCCATCTACTAGTCAGAAAAAAAAGTATAAATTAGCTGTTTTCCCAATATAGGTTACAGAGTAGATGATAGAAGGTAACTGTTAATCATAAAATGAGAAATTTATAACCGCTTGGCGGTGAAGAGTAATTAGTTTTGAGCCAAGATTTCTAAGGTTATATTATAGTACACCGTTTTCATTTTAGTAGAGTTTGTATGACTTTCTTGGCTTATTTTGAAAAATCTTTTGTACTGTTCAACTAAAAAGGCTTCTAAATATCGAATAGTGATATAAATAGTATTGAAATTTATACTGGTGAGTATTTTAAAGATCTTTTATTCTTGCGTATGATATATAATACGCTAGGCACTTGTGGTAACTAATCAATATTGTTTCTGTTTTAGAAAAAAATAACGAAAAAATATGATCCTAATAATCCCAAAGATGCAGAGGAATTGTTGAAAATATATGAGAGTTTAGAAGATGACGATACTTTGGCTAAGGAAATTGACCAGTGTGATGAAGTTCAACTCACGTTGTATTATCCAAATGATGGAAATGATTCTGACAGAGGTGATGCCGGAAGTGATGAGGAAAACCAGTTCAATTACACTTTTCAAAGTATTGGCCGAGGTACACTGTCTCAAAGCATGGATATTACAGCTGTTTCTAGAAAAAATACATCAATTAAGAAAACAGTGATGTCAAATACAACTGTGGCTAAAACTCACGAATCAGGTAAGAAAAGAAAAAGGGAGGTTGCAGAAATTTCACAAACTTCTGAAAACAGAAAAAAATCTATGAAAAGAATCGATCATAAGTGGGAAGAAAAAGAACTAGAGAAAGGAGCCATAAATGATGTTTTCAAAAATAATATAGAACCCCATATACTAAATGAATGGAGACAACAAAATTTGAAGCCAATCGATGTGTTTAAATTATTCTTTGATAAAAAATTTATGGACTATCTTTGCAAAGAAACGGTAAAGTATGCTTCACAAAAATCCTGCCCTTTCTCTTTGTCCGTTGATGATTTATATAAATACTTCGGCATCCTTATTCTCTCTAGATACCATCCACTGCCTTCTAGAAGAATGTATTGGGAATGTCGAGGGGACTCTCATTCACATCTAGTAAGTAATACTATGAGTCGAAACAGATTTGAACAAATTCATAGATTTTTACACTTTAACGATAATACGTTGTACCAACAAAGCAATAAAGCATTCAAAGTTCAACCCCTAATTGACCATCTAACTAAATAAACGTTTTCATCATTACCTCCAGCCAGTAACGGAAGTTTCTCAGTGGACGAAGCGATGGAGCCGTATTATGGGCATCATTCAATGAAGCAGTTTATCCGAGGAAAACCCATCCGTTACGGATATAAATTCTGGTGTGTTGCGACCAGTAAAGGTTACCTTGCAAAATTTCTTCCCTATACTGGAAGTGGAGATAAATTACAGAGCAACTCATTAGGAAGTTCCGTAACCAAAAAGCTGTGTATAGGGTTTTTACCACAAGAATCTGTTATCTATATTGATAATTTTTTTACATCTTTACCTTTACTGACAAGGTTGAGAGATGAAAAGATACACTGTATCGGCACAATTAGAAAAGACAGAATTGAAAAAGCCCCACTCAAAGAAGTAAAAAAAGAAATTCGTGGAACTTCCCACGCTCTATATAGCGAAGAACATCAGCTCACTCTTGTTCACTAGAATGACAATACTAAAGTTACTATGGCAACTAATATTTCAACTCCAGAAATATTTTACTATAGGAAACTGTAACAGATGATCCAGAAAAGACAGAAAAATTATAGCGGTCCCTCAACCAAACGTTGTGCAAATGTATAACAAGGGAATGGTTGGTGTAGACTTATTCGATAAGCTAAGAGGTTTCTATAGGATTCGAATTCGATCCAAAAAATTGTATTAGGCGATATTTAGATTTTACTTGAATAGAGCAATAGTCAACATGTGGCTTCTTCACCGCAACATTGAGGCAATTTCTTTTTAAGAATTTTACAGACGAATTTTGGAGGCCCTGCTGACAGCTCCAGATATTCCAACACCACGTGGAGTACGTCCAAAATCTTCAAAACAAGTTGCTGATGAAATTCGTTTGGATAATGTGGGTCATTTGGTGGACAAAATTGAAAAACAACGAGGGTGCGGCAAATGTGGCAAGTGTACCCAATATCGATGCATTAAATGTAATGTAGGACTTCATCCCGAGAAATGTTTTGTCAAATATCACACGTTGTAAATATTTTAAAATAAAACATATCTTATGAAATATTGTGTCCTTCATTGCCCAGCGTATGATATATCATACGTCAAAAAAAAAAGACAGTTACAAAGAAAAAAAACGTAAATTTTGCACATTTCTATTAAAAACAACCTCTTTTTATTTCATTCTGAAGTTTTGATTCAATTTTGATAATTTTTATAAAAATTTAATTTTGGGCATTAATGGGTTAATATCTTGTATATAAAATTTTAATAGAGGTGAAATAAGATATTATATTATATTAATTTTAAAGTGGCTCAGCACTACAAGTTTATTGGTTAATTTTTTTATTTATAATTGAACACTAATATATTAATCACTTTATGAACATGATTTTATCATTACAAATTTTTTAGTAGATTGATATAGTGTTTCAGTAAATCAGTAACTCGAAGTTGAAATCAGTAGATCTACTGAATGATCAATAGACCTTGTAACCCTGTGAGAGATAGTAATGGGCAACGTGTAGGCATCAAAACATGGCGGTCACATCTAAACTGGCTTCACTTTTCGAAGGTTTATTAAATGAGTGTTACCTGTCCTCTCTCTTTTCTTGTCTAAGAGGGCGAGTCATGCCAAGATTTGAATTTTTAAATAGTGAGTTTAGTGGGAGAGTAGGTTCTGTATAGTTTTGCCATCTGTAGCTTTTTCCTGATTCAGTACGATTATCTAAATTTCATCTAAATTCAATGCAAATTTTAATAATGCTATTGGTCCTATAAAACCTTTTTACAGAATATATTTTCAAAAACCGTCCACCTACTACGTTTACGACATTACTAACGCAAAATCAATGAGCATCAACCCGTATCGTATCTACTAAAAATAAATGCTTGCAGTTTCCACTATTAACATTTTAATGGTCGCTCTGTTACGTTTAGGATCACAGTCCAGTTATGCATGCGCTGATTGACACGTGTTTTATCTCTTTTCGTCCTGCATATCTTATACGCCTCCCAGGTATCGATATCGTTCCAAAAAGTTAACGATTTCACCATTCATTCACTATATGGACATCTATCTTAATAACCGAGTAATCAGCTTTTAAAATAAATAACCCACAATCTAGCATTTAAACTTAACATTTATTCATTTACAGTCTTGTAGATAGTAGGACATAGTTGTGCTTTAACTCTCAATTAGTATTTTTATATTACTCTTACAAATATGTAATATTTAAATATGTACTAGTAGGTAAGGAAGCCAATTTAAAGGGAAAACAAGGAGATCCAGGATATCCTGGTATACCGGGATTGCCAGCACCTCCAGGACCGCCAGGGCCAAAAGGAGAAAGAGCTAAAATTCCTAAATACGTGATGAGTGGTAAGAAATTTGGGTTTTTTAAATCAATCTTTTATTTCTTAAGCCTTAGTATAAGAATTTTTATTTATTTGCATTTTGTGTTTTATACTTGACTTTATGGAGTATACATTTCATCTATCTTGTACCAGTATATTGAATCTCATTCTTTGAAATGTCTCTCACTTTAGTCACTTCTTTTTTTATTTTTATTTTAACCTTTAAAATTTACGTTTAGGTTTTTTATTATTTGCATTTAATTAATATTTAGCTTTATAACTGCCAAAATAATTAAAAGTGATAATGCAATGGATATACACACAACCAAACTTATATGGAATCACCATGTATTTTAAACCAATATTTATTTCTTTCGAAGGAACTTGTTATTGTTGCGAAGAATAAAGGTTTTTACTAAAAATAAACAAACTAATAAAACAATCAGATTACACAGTCCGGCACGGTATAGATTATTTATTTTAGTTGTAAATTGAAAGAAAATAAATAAACTAACTTTTGCTTTTAAAAACGAAAATATGCCTTATGTGGGATTAACTGATGTGCAAATGGCAAAAGTTATTGGTCTTGTGGAGCAAGGAATGTCTCAGAGGGACATAAATGCAGTGGTAGGCGTAACACAAGGCGATGTGTCAAAAACCTATGCTAGGTATCAGGACTTAGGAGTAGCCAAAAAGTAACACGGCTTGCCACGATTATTTTATTGTCCAAGTAGCTGGAAGAAACTCAACAATTTCTCACCCGCAAATCCAAAAGCAGCTTTTAGAAGGTACAAGTGTGAGTGTTTGACGTGAAACGATAAGAAGAAGATTTCGTGCCCAAGGACTATACAGCAATAGATAGTGTTACGGGTTTCCGAGTTAACCATGCAGCACATGATTGATCGCCTAAATCGGTGTCTTCAGTACCAAAACTGGAAGATTGGAAATCGGTTCTTCTTCTTAGCCTTCTGTCGTCCATGTTTGGACATAGGCCTCTCCCAACTCCTTCCATCGGTCTCTATCCTGAGCAACATATTTCCAATTTGTTCCGGCTATTCTTTTAATATCATCAACCCATCTCATCTGTGGTCTTCCTCTTGGTCGTTTACTTTCGTAAGGTCTCCAATGTTGTATTGTAGTATTTCAACGTTGGTTTTTTGTCTAGCAGTGTAGCCCGCAAAGCTTCATTTAAGTTTGGCAATTTTTGTTGCTATGTCCTCGACTTTTGTTTTGGATCTTACCCAGTCGTTCCTCTTTTTATCTGACAGTCTTATATCTAACATTGCTCTTTCCATTGTTCTTTCTGTTGTGGCTAGTTTATTCACGTTTGCCTTGGTTAGGGTCCAGGTTTGACATCCATATGTCATGATAGGAAGGATGCATTGGTTGAACACTTTGCCCCTCAAGTATTGGGGTATTTTGTGGTTCTTAAGTATCCAACTTAGTTTTCCAAATCCTGCCCATGCTAGTCTTGCTCTTCTAGTAATTTCCGCACTTTGGTTCTCTTTGTCAAGTCTCAGGATTTGGCCTAGGTAGATATATTCCTGGATTTATTCTATCTCACTGCCATTTATAGTTATACGTCTGGGGTCATCTGTGTTTGTCATTGTTTTTGTTTTTTTCATATTGATTTTTAGACCGACGTATTGGGAGCTGGCTGCTAGTTTCCCCATCATAATTTGCAGTTCCTCGAATGTGATCGCTATAATCTCTACGTCGTCAGCGAATCTGAGGTGGTTTAACTTGTTATGCCATAGGTTGACCAATTTGTAGTTTTGAAGACGTCTTCTAGGGTTAGGTTGAAAAGCTTTGGCGATATTACGTCTCCTTGTCTCACTCCTCTCTTAATGGGGATGGAATTTGTATTTTCGTCTAGTTGTACGATCATAGTTACATTTTCATATATATTATGTATTAGTTGCCTATATCTCGAATCTATTCTACAATTATTAATAGCTTGTTCTATGGCCCACATCTCGATACTATCAAACGCCTTGTCATAGATGACGAAGGCAAGAAATACGGGTAGTTGGTATTCATTTGCCTTCTCTATCAATGTTCTCATTGTCAGCAGATGGTCTGATGTACTATATCCTTTGCGGAAGACAGCCTGTTCAACCCGTTGGTAATTGTCCATTTTGTAGGTTAACCGGTTGTTAACAATTCTCATAAATAGTTTGTATACTTGACTGAGCAACGATATAGGTCTATAATTATATAGATCACAGTTATCCCCTTTTTTGTGTAAGAGTATTACTAGACTCTCGTTTCAGTTTTTAGGGATCTTTCTATTATGGAGACATCTATTAAATAGCTCTGTTAGTACAGGGACTGTTAATGTCTTGTTTGTTTTCAAGAGCTCGGCAATTATACCGTCGTGTTCTCGAGCTTTATTATTTTTTAGCTCTTTTAAAGCTCTTTCTATTTCGAATCCTTTTATATGTGGTAGTACCTCTGATCCCACGTTTTTTATTTTTCTTTTGACGTTCTCCTTTGTTGTTTCATTAGGCTGGCCTTGCGAGCTGTACAAGGATGTGTAGAAGTCTTCGACAATATTTGTTATTTTATAACAAATATTGTCGAAGAACCAAATATGGTGTTTCTCTACCTTATTGTTAGCGTCTTTAATTTTGATGATTTTTTGAACTTCCAGTGCGGGTCTTAGACATTTGAAGCCTCTGTTGTTTTCAATGACTCGCTCTATTAAGTTCTCGTTCCATTTTTGTATGTCGCGTTTTAGTTCTTTTCTAATTGTTTCATTAAGTTCTCTGTATTCTTGAGTATGGCGTTTGTTTTGCGCTAGTAGTTGTCTTCTTTCCATCATTAGCTGTTTAGTTTCATTGCTTATTTTGTCTTCTTCAGTCCTTGTTTTCTTTGCGACCTGTAGTCCTGCTGCGAGAAGGTTTTTATTTAGGTTTTTATTAATCTCGTCAATTTGATCTTGATTATGTAAAGGATCAGATTTGAACTTATCCGCTAAGACCTCTAGCTCTAACTATACTATGGTCACTACCCGTTGTTACGTTGTTTATACGTTGTTTATTGTTGTGACGTCTTTAAATATTCCTTTGTTGTTTGAGAGAAAATAGTCTATTTCATTTTTGGTAGTTCCGTTAGATGCGACCCATGTCCACTTTCTGTTAGGTTTCTTTTTGTAGAAGGTATTCATAACATACATGTTTTCTTGTTCCAGGAATTTCATGAGTTTTTCTCCTCTTGTGTTTCTTGTGCCGAATCCAAAATTTTCAATCTTGTTTTCAGAGTCTTCAATCTTACTTCCAATTTTGGCGTTAAAGTCTCCCATTATTATTATTTTGGATTCTTTGTTGTTGTCTATAGCTATATATAGGAAATCGGCTAAATGTACTAATTTCAGACGAATCCAGGATTTGTGTAAAATCATATGGCCGATGAATTCGTGTACTTGGAAGGCAAGGAAGACAAGTAAAAATGAAAGCAGCCAGATCTGTTCACAGACATAAAGGAGCAAGTGTTATGTTCTGGGGAAGTAATATGGTCGGTGAAAAAACTCCTTTAATTTTCATTGAACATTTAATAATGTGATAGCTCGCAGGTATGTTGATTTGGTTCTAGAACATGTAGTTAGGCTCTGAAAAGTGCAGTGGGAAAAGAATTAATTTTCATGCATGATAATGCACCTCCACATACCAATAGAGTCACTACATACTTCCTTGAGGCACACGATATCACTATTCTGAAGTGGCCTGCTTAGCTCACCCTACCTTAATCGTATAGAGCATTTGTGGGATGTGCTTGAAAAAAGAATTGGACCTCGTCGGGATAATGCATAAAACACCGTACAGCTAATACAAGCTGCTCTTGAAGAAAGGAAACAGGCTACCACAATAAAATGTTGACAATTTGTTTAGGAGAATGTCCACGCGAATTCAAGCTTGCATAAGGTCTAGGGTTAGTAACACTGACTACTAAAAAAAAAAACATAAATAAATAAAAACAATTTGAACATCATTCCTTGTATTTTGTATGCTATTGACTTTAGAACAAATAATTTTAATTTTATTATTTAAGAATTGATGGGTTTCTTTAATTTTTATATATTGGTGATTAAATTACTTTACAATAAATATTCTTTGTCTTTGTAGGTTGTTTTTTTTTTAATTTGCTTAAAATAATAAGAAATATAAGATAATTCCATATAAGTTTGGTTGTGTGTATATTCTAATTTCAAGATATTATGAACATTTTATATTTTCTCATATAGTACTCTATTTTCCTGAATGCATACAAGACAGTTAAAAAAAAGGTTTTTTAAAACATAGTATAATATTTTGTCAACCTTGTTTTATCTTACAGGATAAATATTCATATTTGTTTCAGCCTTTCGTTTACTAAGGTTATTATTACGACGTGTTTACTTTAATTTGATTTTTAATTCTACAAGTATGTGCTTATAGATAATGGCGAATCTGTTTTGAGGTGGATATGGGAGGTGGCATTCGCAATTTTTGCAAAAATAGTTGATTCATAACTTCAGTAATAATATTTGACTGATCCTCCTTCTCATATAGGTCAGGAACATTAAAAAAAACTAAATAAGAACAGAAATAAAATAGCGACAATTAAAGTTTCTAGCTGTAAATATCGTTTTTTTAATCTGCCTGCAAAACAGCAATAAATACAAAAAGAGCAAACAAGCCTTTGCTTATCCATTATTTTACAACCACTTTCAAACCTTCATAATTCGTCTACATATAAAAACGCACGTACCCTAAAATTACTTTATGGAATTGAAATCGGACTGTTTGGACGGTCTTGCGAACGTTTTAAAATTCTAAACAATTTTATGTATGTTATTTAAATGTATTAAAATATGTTATTATATGTTATTATTTTAATTATGGCTTATAAAAAAATAGGATATTTCGGTAACTATTAGCTAACTATTAGAAAAAAATTTTTTTTGCAACATTTAAGATTTTGTTGTTATAAAGAAGTATATTTACCAAAGAATTTACAACAATTTTCTACCAATTAGGAAAATAAAAAAATAAGCCATATATGGCTTCCTATGCAATAAACCTAAAATGTACAAAAATAGACAGGTCCAAATATGGCTTCTTATAAACTTAAACTAGTTATGGTTTTTAGGAGTAAAATTATACAAAACAATTTCTATCTTTGTTTAAACAAAAAAATACGTTAGATTTAGTACATCTAACAAAAGATCTAAATTTACAGTCATTATAGCACAACAATCTTGTATCGTTCTACTGGGGAAAGTGGTCAATGGCGTCTATACGAACTTCCTTGCACTAACATTTGATAATGGTCGACTCCTTTTCTTTGGCAAACTATTCTTGCCGCCCTTGCATACATTTTCTGCAATATATTGTTTGAAGTCAAATAATGGCATATAATTTACACTCTTTTGGCGCCACAGAATCCATGCATTCGCAATGTACATGTCCAATAATGTAACTGAATCCTATAGAGTCCTAGCATGGAATCCAATAGATCACTCCTTCCATATGTATGTTATAAACATCTATTGATTTAGGACAAGGAATTTCACGATGTTCTTTGGCTTCTCGAAAATAGCGTTCTCTGGAAGTAATAGGAGAACTACCTAACTATGTTGAGAGCATGGTAACTAGTTTGTTGTCGTACCAACAAACACAAGATATTTCTACTGCATCTATAACAGCAGTTTTCTCTACCATAGTACCTCGACCATGTTTTTTTAACACTTTTGGTGTAGGCATTTGGCAGTTTGCTACTCTGTTAATTCTAGCTGTCCCTAAGGGCAGCAAACCATTTTGTGGAAAATAAACTTGTAGGTTAGGGCTGTTGAACCAATTATCAAAACATACTTTATAATTTTTGTACCGTAGGATTATACTAGTTAGTTTTGTAACTATAGTTCCACTTGCTCCAAGATTGGTGCACCATCAGGTATAACATTACTTTGCTTTTCAGCAAATATATCAAAATCGTAGCTGAATCCTAAAACTCCACTAAGTTCCAAATTTTTAAATCCCCATTTCTTGGGTTTCTTAGGCTTGTATTGTTTTAGACTGTGTCTTGTTTTAGTAGGTATGATTTGTTTATCAATAGAGAGATACTCTTCTTTAGGAACTAATAATAATTGTTCACGTATGTTCTCTACGAGATGTCTTATTTTAAAAAGTTTATCGTGATCGGATAAACCAGCTCGTATAAACTTATTTTTGTCATTGAAATGTAAACATTTTTTAATCTCTTCCCACCGATTACAACTCATAGTTTCGTATAAAAGTCGTTGGCCCAAACGTGAGTTCCAGTAGAGTCTACTAGAAGGTAATTTTAAAATTGACATAAATACGCTGATTCCAATAGATTGCTCAATTTCATACTTTGTAATATTGCCGGGTTTGTTGACGTATTCTTGCACTGATTTTAAATTTGACTCATTAACTATTAACTCCAATAAGTCGTCATTAAATAAGAATTTAAAAAAGTCTATACGACTCTCCAATCTCGGCATGCATTCTGGCCATTCAGATTCTCCCAAGAAAGCATAATCATTTTCATAATAACTCTTCAATTTTTATTCCTTCCATAATATTTTCCCTTTCTTGTTTTTAGATGTAGATATTGATTTATTTTTGTTTGCTGGTTTGAGTCCTATTAAGGTAGTTGCCCTTACATCGTCAACTTCTAATTCGGCATCAGATGTCTCTATGTCAGAATAATCAGTTTCAGATACTACTACGGACTGAAGACGTTGTTTTGTAGACGAAGAAGGTAAATATTCTTCGTCTGAATCAGTATAATCATCCTCGCTTAACCCTCCATCACTGGGAATACTGTTCACATATTTAGAACTACGACAAAATCTTTGAGGATCCATTTCTGAAAACGAATAATATCTACATAAATTACTCTTCACATGCATACAAAGCCATATATAGCTTCGACAAAATCTGTATATTTTTTACGATAATGCATAAGAAGCCATATATGGATGATCACTAAATGTCGTTTTCTCTGACAAGCCCAAGTAAATAATCATTAAATATCATCTAACTTATAAAGAACAAACACCAATTAGACATGAAATAATAAAAAAAAATTGATTACTTGTAAAACGCCGATTTTTGAAGATAAATTTTTCACTTGTTCTAAAAAATCACAATGCACAGCACATTGTAACTATATAAAATGATTGGGTTGACTTGTCTAGCAGAGTTGCCAGATTTTAAAAATTTATAGAGGTTTCCAAACAAATGTACGGTTCACGTTATGCTATACCTGCGTATGTGCTGAACTTTAAACTTACAAAAAAACTACCGCATCCATGTATGGATTTCCATGCGGTAGAGGGTTAAGGAACGGCGTTGAAAAAGACCTAAAAACCATCGGTATTGCGCGTAAAAAAGACCAAAAATATTGAGTTAAAAGAAATGATTTCAAATATCAAAATAGGTATTCTTAAACAATGTATTTTTTGACATTCAATAAAGCTATCTTCTTAATTTTTTTTAACTTAACGTAAATCGAATAGTGCCATCTAAAAGACGCCTTATCAAATGCAAAACACGCTTTAGTTTTGTTATCAATAAATTAATTTAGTTATACCTACTCCAGTCGTCAGAGATGAAAATGCCATTAAATCTTTTAAAATCATACGAACAAGCTCAATTTTTCTGAGAATGTTAGTTTTGGGATTTCAAAAAATATGCAAAAAAGTTTACTATTTCTACTCTGGGCTTTCTCCTAAAACCATCTCCCCTCGTAGGAAAAAATAATTAAATTTCGATTTAACCAGAATCTGTGCGTCACTTACCCAACCTTATATTATGTGGCGGTGTTGACCGGTTGATGTCTAAAACTTCTGCACTAGTACCTACTATTTTATTAGAAACCACCAAAAATCAAGTTTGATTTTGCAACTAAATATTAAATTTGTTATTACTTTTATTACTCAGGAAAAAAACGACTTTGATACCTTTCACAAGGAGACGTAAATACAATTTACAGGCTCCAACTATGAATGGCATCACATTAGACTATTCCAAGGAAGTAAAATATCTGGGGGTAACTCTAGATCAAAAACTCACCTGGAATAGTCATATTGAAAAAATTTTATCCAGAGCTTTGGTGGCAAGTTGACCGAAAATGACTCTCTGGTCATATAAAACAATAATTAGGCCCATGGTCACATACGCATCATTCGTATGGTGGCCAAAAACACAACAAACAACAGCTAACGCCAAGCTGCAAAAAGTGCAGCGGCTAGCTTGTCTGGGAATCACAGGGGCAATGTCAACATGCCCCACTGCAGCTCTAGAGGCGATGCTGAACCTCCCTTCCTTGCAGTTCTGCATAAGGAGGAAGGCAGTAATTACCGCCTTAAAACTGCGACAGACACAAATAATGAAACCTGGAGATCTAGTTGGCCACTTGAAAATCTTAGAAGAAGTTCCATTGGATTCTAAGGACATGCCGACAGATGCAATGCCAGTCTAATTCGACTTTAAAACACCCTTTAAAGTGGTCATAAAAAACCACCAAATGGGTGAAGAAATTAAACCAAAAGTGGAAGAAGGTTCACTTATATGGTATACGGATGGATCTAAGATAGATGAAAGGGCAGGAGTAGGAGTTACTGGGCCCAATTTCAGGCTATCTAAATCTCTTGGAAACGCCCCAACTATCTTCCAGGCAGAAATACATGCTATAGACATAAGTGCCCAAGAATGTCTCAACCGAGACACCCGTAGGGCAAAAGTCTTTATTTTATCAAACACCCAAGCCGCCTTAAAGGCTCTAAAGTCATTTACATGTTAGTCAAAGTTGGTTTGGGACTGCAAACAATCTCTCAAGAAGTTAGCGGAACGCAACAATGTAACTGTGATGTGGGTGCCAGGTCACAAGGGAATTGCAGGAAATGAGGAAGCTGACAGCCTCGCAAAAGAAGGAGCTAATACCCCATTTCAGAGTCCGGAACCCTTCTGTGGACTATCGAAAAGCCACATCAGAGAGGAACTCCGTACCTGGGAACTCAATCAAGTAAGAACATATTGGTCTAACACACCAAGACAAAGGCAAGCAAAAAGGCTCATAAAAGTGTCGCCTACTGCAACAAACCGCTTTCTCGAAATGAGTAAAAAAGATATCAAAATGGTCACTGGCCTTCTGACTGGTCACTGCCTTTTGAGATATCATCTCAAGAAGATGGGCAAATCAGATAGTGAGAACTGTCGTTTCTGTCACAATGAAAAAGAAACGGCAGACCATATACTATGCAACTGCGTAGCACTGTTCTGCAAAAGACTAAAATTCCTAGAAGAGGTCAGTCTGGCGTCCTCTGACATAGGAAACTAGTCACCTAGGAAGCTAATCAACTTCATCAGAAGTATTGGTATTCTAGAGTTTAACTAGATTAAGGTATGTACAAAAGATCTCTATAGGTCGAAGTGCGATGAGGCCGCATGGCCTTAACGACCTCACATAATCTAATCTAATCTAATCTACTCAGGACAAAACTTCCCCAACTGTCTCTCACTTGAAAGGTCAGAGTTTAATAAATGTAGGTACATAATTATAAGAGTAAACCATAAGTACAATTTGTTCAGCTTGATATCAGCTAAAGTTAATAAAGAAAATATTGAGAGAAGCAATATTGAAGAAAATCAAATATGAAAAAAGGTAAATATTAACCTTCATCGGACTGGCCGGGGTTTATTTTGACCCCAGTTCAGAATTTTTGGATGTTAGTTTATAGATCTTAATTTTTAATCGGCAGTCTTCCATTTATCTGTAGTTTATATATTGTATTGATAAAAAATTATGCCTACAAGAACATTTACTTAACGGTTATAATAAATTTAAACTTCAATTTTATAGGCTCTTCTAATACCCCTACCAGCCTTTTATGTCATGTAAAATGAATTTTAATAAAGTTGTAATAATGTGGGAGTCCCATAGATTTTACGGATTATTACCTACTATAAGTGTACTATCATTATTTTATGTAAGGGTTTTACATGTTGAAATGGGGAATTCCCCGAGCTGCGATAAAATTTAACGAAATAATATAGATATATTGAGTTCCAGTGTCAGTTGGTTTTTTGTCCTATTTGTAAATAGTGCATAAAATTCTGAACATGAGTAACGTTTCATTTATATCTAGTAGAAAGCAACTGAGTAAAGATAGACTTTTACGTTTATTTGAAAGTGGTGATCCAGAGCTTGATATCAATGAGGATACAGCAAGTGATTTAGAAGATGAAGACAATGTAACAGAGATAGAAGAAGAATATGACCTTAATATTGATCAAAGTATAGAGCAAAATGAACCAACAGTTACAAACTCCAAAGCCTTACCGGTATATTGTAACTAATTTATGTTGCTCCACTTTGGAGCATGTCCCTGATGTTATAAGATCTGTAGAGTAGTGTGAAGATAAGTTTGAAACTAAATTAAAATAAAAGTTGAAACTGAATGCAGTTCGGCTAGCTGGGTATGCTTGAGACTGGCCAGTTGATACTCAAGGTAGGGTTAAGCCTATTTGCATGCCCTGAGAAAACAGTAAAGAATAGAAAAGATGTATATTAACTAAGAAAATATAAGAATAACCAAAACGAACTAAGAGTAAGTACTGACAACAGGAATATAGGAGAGAAGAATGATTTGGGACCAGGGAAGATATTTACTGGACTCTTAGTCTAACAAACACTTCACCTAGTGACTTTATTGCTGCTGCTAACTATGTTTTCTGTAACTAAAAATAATCTTATTAAAAAAAAGAAGGTGGTTTAATAAAACAGATTATTACTTATGACCCAATTTAATAATAATAAAATAGAAAACCTGTAAACCGTAATGTGCAATTTAACTTAAATACCCTACATGAAAATCCCCTCAACAAAGTTGAGGGGATTGAGGGGTTGAATATATATATATATATATATATATATATATATATATATATATATATATATATATATATATATATATATATATATATATATATATATATATATATATATATATATATATATATATATATATATATATTATATATATATATATATATATATATATATATATATATATATATATATTGTTATGATGTGTTTTTTGTTTGAATGATGAGCAATGAGTATTTTTAATAATATAATATATAGGGTTTTTATCGCGGTTCTCAAAGAATTCCCACTTATATTCGTATTATGATTAATTTCTATCTGTCAATTACTTACTGTATAGTTGGTTGCCTAGGCACATGGCTCACTTAAATCTATTTACAACATTAAAATACAACTTTTTACAATTATTATATGATAATTTCTTAAAAATACCCTCACATAAATAATTTTTATTAAATTCTCTAGTATATAACTTATTTAAAACAACCAAATATCTAATATTATGTAGTATATAACTTATAAATTATTTTCTATAAACCCTAATCGTATCAATATATATATATATATATATATATATATATATATATATATATATCATCATCATCATCATCATCATGTGCAGCTTTATCAACCGTTTCCAATTACGGTGCAGCCTCCCTTATTTCAAAGTTATTCTATGTTCTTATTATTATTCGACGATGTCTTAGTTATACGTTGTTGTAATAATTTGCGCTCATTTGCGCCCATATTTTTCTATTTTGTGCTATTCGAGACCACGTTGTTCCTGTTAATTTTCTAATATCATAATCCCATCTGAGATTTGGGCGCCTCTTTGGTCTCTTAGCGTTCCTGGGGTACCACATAGTTGTTCTAGTGGTCCATCTGTTATCTGTTCTTCTTGCCATATGTCCTGCCCATTGCCATTTCAGGGATTTTATTCTTTGGATTACATCAGTCACCTGGGTTTGCCTCCGTATCCATTCAATTCTTTTACGATCCCTCTTTGTTATCCCTAGCATACATCTTTCCATTGCTCTTTGAGTTACTTGGAGTTTCGACGTTATTTCTCTCTTTAATATCCAAGTTTCACATCCATATGTCAAGACGGGTAATATGCATTAATCAAATACTCTCTTCTTGAGGTATAGTGGCATTTTGGACTTGAAGACTATGGAATTTCGTCCGAATGCTGACCACGCTTGTTTTATTCGTCTGTTGATTTCCGGAAGTAGTGATCCCGATTTATGTATGAGCTGTCCCAGGTATATGTATTCATCTACTACTTCTAGCGAGGTTTCATTAATTTTTATTTCCACGTTGGCGATCAGATCATTGCACATTATTTTAGTCTTTGCTAGGTTCATTTTTAGGCCTACCTCATTGCTGGCTGTATTAAGGTCATTAATTTGCAGTTGTAATTCTTCAGGACTTCTAGCAATTAGAATGATGTCATCAGCGAATCTAAGATGGTTTAGGTATTCTCCATCTATACATAGACCTTGGTTGTTCCAGTCTAATTTCCGGAAGATATTTTCTAAGGTTGCAGTGAAGAGCTTAGGGGATATGGTGTCTCCTTGTCGGACTCCTTTCTGAGTGGGAAATTCTGGGGTATTTTCATATATGCTTACTCTAGCTGTGGCCTCTTTGTATATATTTGCTAGCGTTTCGACATATGGTTTATCTACTCCTTGGTCGACAAGAGCTTCTATGACTGCTCTTGGGTATACGGAGTCAAATGCTTTCTCGAAGTCTATGAATGCTAGCGCCAGTGGTAGATCATATTCTTTTGTTCTGCTCATTACTTTCCTTAATGTTTGAATATGATCCATTGTGCTGAAGCCACTTCTAAAGCCTGCTTGCTCTCGGGGTTGTGCAGCGTCAAGTGTGTTTTGTATTCTGTTGTTAATGATTTTGGTGAATACCTTGTATATCTTTACCTTTATATACGAGAACATCTGGTACATCTTCTTGAACCGCAATTTCTTCTTCGCCTATTTCTTGTGCTTCCGGAGCTTTATATAGACCCTCATAGAATTCGGTTACATGTTTTATTATTTCATCCCTATTTGTGATCCTTCCGTTGTTGTTTCCCAATGCTATTATTTGCTTTCTACCGATTGCCAACTTCCTCTTGGTTTTCCTATAGCTTTTATGGTTTTCGATTGTATTTTGTACAAGTCGTTCATTGTAGGTTTTTATATCTTCTGCGATTTTTTTCCGTATTACTTTGCACAGTTCGGTATATTCAATTCTATTAATATTGGAGTTAATTTTCATTTCTCTTCGTTGTTTCAGGAGAGCTGTTGTTTCATCTGAAAGTTTTCTATTGCTGTTGTGTGCTTGTGATCCTCCAACTTCTTTGGCGCAATTTAAGATTGTTTCCATTAAGTGTGTGCTATTCGTTGGGTCTTGTAATTTTTCTTGAATTAAATTTTGATAGCGTTCCGAGTTGTTGCTTAGGTTAGTGATATTTACCCCTGCATTTGGTTTCTGGAGTAATTTCATTCTTTCTAGTTTAGTGTTTAGAACGACCCGAGATCTAATTAGTCTGTGATCGCTACCTGTTCGGAATTTGTTGAGCACACTTACATCCTTTATGGTTTTCAGCTTATTAGTTAGGATGAAATCTATTTCGTTCTTGGTAGTTGCATTGGGAGCTAACCATGTCCATTTCCTATTGAGGTTCTTCTTAAAATAGGTATTGGCGATTGAGAGGTTCTGGTAATGTGCGTATTGAACCAGTCTCTCTCCCCTTTCATTTCTTTCTCCAATGCCAAAGTTGCCGACACATTGTTCTTGATTTGATTGTTTACCCACTTTGGCATTAAAGTCCCCGACTAGATACTTAAATTGGCTTTTGTTCTTGTTAAGCACCTCAGTTATTTCATTGTAGAATTCCTCTATTTCCTCATTGGAGTGGGATATGGTTGGTGCATATACTTGCACAATTTGGATGGTGTATCTTCTGGATAGTCTTAGACTTAGACTAGCTACTCTGTCTGAGGTGCTTGATATGTCGACTATCCTATCCTTCCATTTCTTATTAATTAGGAACCCCACTCCACTTGTTCGTCCATTTTCTGTTCCTTTGTGATAGAGGATGTTGCCCGATTCAAGTTCTATTAACTCTTCGTCCTTTCGTCTTACTTCGCTTATTCCGATGACATCCCATTTAATATTGACTGCTTCATTTTCTAACTCTATGAGTCTTGCCTGGTTCGCTAACGACCTGCAGTTATAGGTCGCTACGTATAGTGTTGTTGATCTGGCTGGGTAGTGGTTTAGACTCCGCAGATTCTTAGCACCCTCTGCCCTCCTGACTGGTTCTCGAGAACTACCCATCTCGGGGTCAGTTGGGCCTACGGAGAATGAGGGCCGTGGCTTTCTTTTTCCTTTATTCATAAGGGGTCGCGAGGCATACCTTACCACGCTGCCTCAGGTCGGGTTGATAAGGGGCAAGTGTTGTCGTACAATGGCTTTTGCCAGTAACCATTGAGTTATATTATATTAATTAGATTTATAGTTCCATCGTTGATTAAAATCAGTTTCCCAGACATTATCTAAAAAATTGAATGTTTCACATTTTTCATCAAAATTATCATCATTGTTGTTGTATTTTGGATCAAAAGTCGTATTATTCATAAAAACTGTAACAAAATGAGATTTTCTGTTGCTATTTTATCCATTTACTTAACCAATTTTCAAATTTTAATATATATGAGATCTTAACGGAATTTTTAATATATTGTCATTTTGACAGTTTTGTTATATAAATAATCAACTGGATGCATTTTCATAAAAAAGGTACTTTGGGGTACCGTAAACAAACCCACAAACTGACACATATACAAAACGTGATTAAAATGTTCATAAGTAATTGTCAAAAACACTATAATTCCGGTTCTTATCTTACCGTTGATAATTAGTGTCATTGCGTGATATGTTTTTGACGTGGGAATAATTTCGTCTTCACTTAAATCAGTTGTATTGGAAATAAATTATTTAAACAGATTAGCAATAAAGTTTGTTGCACTACTAATTTCTACATCTGACTGCATCCAATTATGTGGTAACATCTTTTTGTAAATCTTTACAGAAATATCCAATTTATTCAGATCTTCTTCAGCTTGCTATTATTCATGATCTATTAAATAATGAAAAGTGATTTTCTGTTGCTATTTTGTTCATTTTTACCTTAAAAATTGGATATTTATAAGATCTTAACGGAAAATTTTGATATATATATATATATATATATATATATATATATATATATATATATATATATATATATATATATTTAATTTTAAATACCCTTATCATACAAAATCCTATTGACCCCTTTTTTTTATACAATATATTTACATTCCCTAATGTACTAGAGAAGTATGAACTTTTATTATGAAGTTTTATTCATTAATTAAAACAAAATTGACTGACAACCAACCTATTTATATATTCAAACAATTATAACCCCTTCCTATATTTAACACAATGTATCAGTTTTTAACACAATTTCCTTTGTGCACAAATGACCTTACAAAAGTGTATTAAAATCCACCCCTATCCTGTTATTACTAATACATATATATATTTAAAATATTTAGTGACAAAAAAATAAGCAATTGATGTTAAGAAAAAATTGAATGTTATATAGATAATGATACGCAAATATGAATTATGAAAATTGACTAAAATTATGATTAAGTTTTGGTTCGTTCACTCACTAAAAGTTTAAACAATATTTAAGTAACTTATTTTTAAAATAGTACGAAAACAATAAAAAAAAGAACCTGACTACTCTCAAACCGAGAAGGTTCTTCTTCCGGACGCCTTACGCCGCTGGGACTCGTCCGGGTGAAAGCTGTAAGCCCACTTTTCTAGCACCAAACTGAACAGCTACTCCAATACCCGGGAAAAAACCCAAAAAAAACTCCAACTAAACTAAACTGAAATCCATTACCCCAAATCGAAAATAATCTTTATTGTATTGACTTCTATATTCCTTTTTCCTCCAGCGACTAAAAATAAAATCAAAGAAAGCTCTCATTAGCTTTATTCTGAGTTGATAAACAAAAAGACGGTTAGGACAAGAAAAACTAGTCCGAATGATGATAATTATTGAAGGTTTCGTACACTTTTGTGACCTTGGAAAATTAATCGAAAACTATGTATTTATAAAAAAATGTTGGGATTTTACTATGATTATTTCAATGAAGAATTAAAATTTAACTTATCACGAATATATTATAGGCAAATAGTAATGAAGGATCTCCTTACATTACCGAATTGCTTGGATATTGATGAGAACGTGTACTTAGGAGAATTTCTAACAGAAAGAATTCTGAACGTGATTTGACTGATATAATTAGGGTAAAATTATTGAATAAATGATATTAATATGAAACTAATAATGGTTAACAAAATAATGATTTACTTTAATTAAAATGAAACTTACCCAACGCAACAATATTTCAACAATTAAACCAAAATCTTCTTTTCCCAAAACTTCTAATATTCAAAAAAAACGCCTTCTGTAACTTAAATTCACCTCTGTATAACTTAAAATTTTTTCTGATAACTTGAAAACCTCGTGGCGCTGGTCGCTGGAGTATCAACCAATCGTTCTCTGCCTCGTTCAATGGTTCGATATCAAGTGAGTTCTTACACTTTTAAAATCGTTGGCTTCCGTCAGTTCCCAGCTAAGCGGAAACGGCAGGTAAGCAGTTTGACCAATTGATAAACAATTGATAATACGATTACATGTATAGTTGGTTGCATACCTGACAGGCAGAATTAAGTTATTTTAAATTTCTCAGTAATGATAAAGTAATCTTATCGTTACAATATGTATCTAAAGATAGAACTGAGTAGTCAAGGTTGCCAAAAAACACAAAAGTGAAACGCACAAAGGCCAATATTCGTAGAGATGCTCTAGAACTTACAAATTACAGTGATTATATGTCAAGTATAAAAAACGCGTTCCTTCTGTTTTTTTTTAGACTAAATTCTAAATATAATTGTAATGGAAACTAATCGGAGGGCTCAAGCGTATTACGATACATGGAATAGTGAAAACCCAAATAAAACTAAAGTGTATGTTTGCGTTGATTCTGTAGAGATTCAAGCCTATATTGGAGTATTGCTTATAATTGGAGCTTTTCATGGATCAAAAGAGGCGATCGATATGTTTTGATGTGACGATATTGCTTACTGATGTCCTATAATACCAGTTGCTCTGTCTAGAGATAGGTTCAAACAAATAACTTTATTTATTAGTTTTGACAATTTTGAAACCAGACAAGAACGAAAATCAGTAGATAAACTGGCATCAATAAGAGATGTATGTAGTATTTTTTTTCCATTCCTAGTTTATATGAAGCGCAAACCTGACAAGTACGGATTAAAGATATGGGTCCTTGTGGACTGCACTACTTTTTTTATTGTAAACATTCAAATTAATTTGGGTGAGTTTTTGAATTGCCAACAAGAAAACAGGCAAATTTTTAAATCTATTAATTTTTAGAAAAACAACGTCCTAAGGAGGGTTTGGAATAACAACTGACATTTTTTTTATGAGTTTACAACTTGTAGAAAAGTTTTTTTTTAAATTGCCGTATTGCCAGATTCCAGTAAGAGCCTAAGAAGGTATCCATTGAATTTTGACAGGCAAAGGTGGGGGAAATCTTTTTTGGCACCCTGGCATCTTTAGGCCGAGTAGGACACTAGGTCAGGGTAGTGCTGGATTAGCCGTGTTCCGGCTAAAACCTTAACTACCGTTTCAGAGAAGTGGTCTTGCCACTCAATGAACAACTAAAATAAAAAACATAACCATGCCTATTATTACCGTAAATCAGAAAATGTTTCAGACGTTAGGCCATAGTAAATAATGTTAACCATAAATTTTAGATCCCTGGCTCAATTTCCTTCTCTATCCTCCTGCTCCTTTTTTTTTTCATCACTCCAGAAATCACACAGTGTACTTCTCTCCATTCTTTCTCTCCTCTCAACAATATGTTTACAACATTTCTCTTAACTAGCCCGAAACCCATTCGCCTTTCGAAATCTCCCCTCTCATTTGCCCATCTCTGGCAGTTAAAAATGTGGGCGGGAGCGTCCGCTACCTCACAAATAGTACAGTCTGCCGAGGCAAATTTGCCTATTCTATTTGTGAAGGTTCCAAAACTACCATGTCCGGTCAGAAACTGCGTCAGGAAGTAGTTTAGTCTGCCACTCTACTATCGTTCATTATCTCTTATTCTCATCTATATTTACATTAATCCTCCTTGCATACACCCTTGCTCGCTTGCTCGCTCTTTGTACAACAAAACGATCGGTATCACCGCTCCAATGACATATAGAGCCTCATTTGAAACTGTCCTAAATATGCTAGATACCCCAAGAGGCATTTGCATTTGCAAAGTCTCCATCAGCTTAGCGTATTTCGCAGTGTTTAGTACGCTACACCACACGGGGGCAGCGTAGGTTACCACCGACTGAAAAACTCAATTTATCACCTTTCTTTTGGTGCTACCTGAGCCTCCAATATTTGGCATCAGTCGTATCAACGCCTCCAGATTTAGGTTCGCCTTCTCTACCGTCTTTTAACCTATTTGCAACCTTTTTTTTTAACCTATTTGTGGATAAGTTATGGGAGAAGAATATAAGTCTATGTAAAACTTTTTGAAAAAATAAAACGTTTATTCTAAGAGAGCTTCTACCAGCATCATACAAAACAGATTATTCAAGTATGTTTGCTTTTAGAAAACTTCGAACGTTAGTTTCTTATGTTCCAGAACCAAGAACTGCAGTTATCTTACTTTCAAGTGAGCATATTGATTACAAAGTGGCGGGTGAGGAACACTCCTATAGACCTGGAATTATTCTAAATTACAACAAAACGAAAGGAGCCGTCGATACAACCAATAAGTTAGCTAAAGAATATACGGTACAAAGAAAAATAAACCGTTGGCCGATGAGTATATTCTCTCATCGTATTAATGTGGCAGGTATTAATTTCTATATATAGTGGCTACTAAAATATCCTGATTGGAAAAAGCACAATATGAGTAAGCGTAAAATGTAAATTTTTGCACTGGCCAAGGAACTGGGACAAAAATATGATTTCAGACGTTATAACAATAAACACATCGAAAAAAATAAAAAGCGTCATATGGCAGATGTATTCCCAGAAATTTTGAATATTACTGAGCCCAGAGTAGATCAAACAAAAAATAAAATGGGGCGGTGCCATGTGTGTTGTTTTGGCAAAGACAGAAAAACTAGTAAAATATGTGTAAAATGTAAAAATTTTGTATGTCTAGAGCAAAATCAGAGATAGTTTGTGTGCATTGTACAAATAGTCTGTTGTTGATATTTAGTCTATTAGCGTCAGCAGTAAAATGTATTTTTTAGTAATGTGCTCGCTTTAGTCTGATAAATGTTCAATACTATAAAAATAATGTGTTACCGGTATTTTTTTCGTATAAGCATAATTCACCCATTTAAGAATGGAGTCCGTTCAGCCCACGGCCCGTCTTTTGTGTAATATTTTGAGGCTCGTCCGATGAGGGTTAAAGGATATGACTGGGTATTGATATTAACTATAAAATTAAATTTTACTGAGGCAAACTATAAAGGCAAACTCGAAGCTGACAAAAACAAACAAAAACAATGAAATTAGATCATTATATTTAGAATAAAATTAAAATGATTAAATAATCTGAATAAAGCTATACTAACACTAAGAAAAATATATATGTTTAAAAAATTTAACAACATGGAAATTAGCATCATACCTATTAATATTAATTTATTTTATAGAAACTGGATTGCCTGGTCTAAGAGGAGAAAAAGGCGATCCTGGGTTCCCTGGACCAGTTGGTCTTCCAGGTATGTCTAATGTTCAATAATATTTTCTAAAATTACACACTTATTATCCACATTCCAATATGCTTATAAAAATATGCGTATTGTTATGCATAGTATATTTATTTTTTAAGTTACTTATAAATGTTCTAATTTATATGTAAATAATCAATAATCCAGCTACAAAACATAACTTAAAGCATAATTTTTAAATTACGAAGAAGCAAGTAACACCTTAATTTTTAAGAAGTCGCTACAAAAAATTACACCATACGTGGTTGACCTTTCTTTATTTTGAACTCCAAGTGCTTTTTCCACTCCTGACCACTATCTATGTAACATCCGGTCTAACTTCCTTTAATATATTAAGCAAGCTACGACGCTTGTAGTCATTGCTGGGCTTTGTCACGTAAAATTTATTTTGTACTTGCACTTTAGCTAGTTACTTGAGAAATATATTAAGTGACATTATGTCTCGATAATAATTTAAAATTTTAGCTGGTTTGACGTCAGTTATTGGCCTATAAGAGATAGTGTGCTGTTAAGAAATCCAAATAAGCTTACAGAAGATGAATTAGAAGCATGCTTGAAAAAATCACTGAAGAATGACTACCTGAGCAGTATTGATAAATCTGATTCCGACGAATTAATTTAATTTAATGACGAAAGACTTGTGCTCTTAACAGAAAGTTGATGGAGATGACGAAAACGTCCCTACTACTATTAATAAAATCCAAACAGTTGTTAAAATTGTTTGGCCACAATTTGAAATATTTTATATAAGCCATAAGATCGTGTGGTCATTGTTTTATGACAGACACTTCTACGTTATGGTAAATGGAAAGAAGAGCAGATGACAAACTTAGAAATATGGTCTACTCCAAGAAATCTTCCTTGTTTAATACGTACATGAAAGACCAGCCATTGCACTCCCAAACTAAGAGCTTTGTTTACGCTGACGATCTTGGTATCACTGTAAAAGGAAAAACCTTCGCAAAGATAGACTGTATAATAAAAGAGGCTTTAATCATGATATCTAAAAACAGAACTCACTAAAGCCAAATCCTCATAAAACCCAACTATATTCATTCCATCTCAACACTGTGAAAGACAACACTTAAAACATACTGACAAACCCATATATTTTAAAGTCGTCGTATTAGGCCGTTTACTAACAAGCAATTGTAAGAGTACAAGACAGGAGGTTGCTACGAGAAACAACCTTCCACGGAAACTTGTAAAAAGCAAATGATGTGCAAATCCACAGGTCTTAAAGTCAACTATTTAGGCCTTGTATTTATCGGCAGAAGAATATGGAGTAAATCTAGGAGCACTCAACGAGTCACCAATGCAATAAACGAAACATGTTAAATAACTAATGGCTATACAAAATCGACTCCTTTACCCCTACTGTATCGGGCAGCTGATTCGTATCAACAGATGACCATCAATACGCCTCCCAATATGTACAGGAGTTTAAGAAAGACACCAATTATAGGATTTTGACTAACTGTGGAGAACTATTCGGTTTAAATCAAGAAAAATGTTCATGAGAAGCGTTAGCGTCGAACCCCCCAAATTGTTTCCCTTACACCCAGAGCCACTACACGGAATGGATTTGAACTGAAGAACCTGGCGGACACTCAACGGCACACGCCCCGGCGTTGGCCGTGTATACCAAAACCTACTTAAATAGGGTATAAAGACTGATATTACGTACTTTGTGAATATAAGGAGATACAGAATGTGGAGCACCTGGGATTATGCAGAATTTGTCCATTACGGTGTATACTCAATGATTAATGGCTCGTAAATATAAAGGAAAAGTCGGATCCAGACTTGAAAAGGTTAAAGTAAACTAAGTTTGGGTAAGTTTGTTAACAACTGTCAAAAAATAATTGTCCAGGAGAAAATGAAACAAAAGATGAGATGCTGGTTCCGTCTCGTAGCAGATATAGCTTTACACTTCTTCTTCTTATTTTTATATAGACATGACTCTGTCTGTTTTTCAATGTGCCTCCAGTAAGTTGTCATTCCATCGTTTGCGTGGTCTTCCTACTGATCGTCTTCCTATTGGGGAACTGTCTCCTGCCATCTCTACTACTCTATTTATTGTCATTCGGCTTATATGATCGTTCCATTCTACTTTTCTATTTCTTACCCAGTTTTTGATGTTCTCCACCTTGCATATATGTCGTATATCTGTACTTTTAGCTCTGTCCCATAGTGTCCTACCATCAATTTTTCTAAGTGTTTTCATCTCTGCTGTTTCTAACATCATTTTTGTTCTTTCTGTATCAGGTCTTGTTTCTGCCGCGTATGTGATTATTGGTCTGATGACTATTTTGTAAATTCTGCCTGTCGTTTCTTTCCTGATATTTTTATTTGTCCATATTGTTTCGTTTAGGCAGCCTGCGGCTCTGATTGCTCTATTCACTTGATCTTCCACTTCGGTTTCGAGCTTTTGGTAGCTACATAATGTGATGCCTAGATATTTAAACTCCATCACTTGTTCTATTATCTGACCTTCCAGCTCCAGTTTACATCTTAGTAAATTTTCTGTTATAACCATGCATTTTGTCTTTGTTGGGGAAATTAACATGTTAAATTTTCTGGCGGTTATATTAAATTGGTGCAGCATACGTTGTAAATCATCTTCACTTTGAGAGAGTAGTATTGCGTCGTCTGCATAGCTTTATACTATATACACTAAAAGGATGTTCTATGTGTGCAACTATATGCTGTGATCAATATCCTTAGGGGAGATACGCCAGGACAAAATAAAACAAAAGATGAGATGCTGGTTCCGTCTCGTAGCAGATGTAGCTTTATACTATATATACTAAAAGGATGTTCTATGTGTGCAACTATATGCTGTGATAAATATCCTTAGGGGAGATACACAGTTTTATATTTTTCAATAGATGTAGTATTAAAATAAGTAAAGAACTTTGGGAATATACCTGGTATATTACCAGGTATATTCCCAAAATTATTATCAAATATTATCAAATATTATATTCAATGCAACTGAATAATGTGACGTTGCTTTTTATAAAACCGCATCTGAAAACTAAGGCACTGCAATACAATAAAGTACAAACTTCTGGTGGAGTTAGACTGTTTATAAAATTAATAAAATAATACTTACTTCACTTTACGTGTTTAGTTCAAACAATTGATTCTTGCCCATCAGAAAAGAGCAGTCTGAAAGGCCGTATCAGTTGCGTACAAGAGGTCCTGTTCAGTGCAAGTATTCTCCAACAGAGGACAAGAGATGATGCCTATACATGATGCCTACCACACAAAAGCTCCTTTTAATTATTCATATGGCGAGGAAAACTTTCTTTCTATTTGCCGAGATTAGTTATGTCTGGTGTATCTTGCAGATGTGTTGATCTGACAAGAAAACTTTTTCTCGATTTGAGTTGTTGTGTGGTAGGCTAGTAATCGTGGAGTAGATGTCGTAAATATAGGGTTTGTTAATTTTTTTTCACATCTCTAGCTTCTTCTCTTCGAATATCAGGTGAAGTAATAACTACAATAGGATAGAGCTTATGTATAGGTATGGGTCTCAAACATTTACTGATGATCCTTGATGACTCATTGATAGCTAAATCTACATGTCTAACGTGTAATGACGATTTCCATACCAGTAAAATATATTCAAAAGTAGAAATACAGAGGGCAAACGTCGATGTTATAAAAGTGGAAAAATAAGCGCCCAATTTTTGGTTTACAAGCTTGGAAAGAATATTTTTTCTGACAGTCAGTTTTCCTATTAGTTTCATACCCTCTTTTATAAACGGAAACGTACGATCTAAAGTAACTCCCAGATATTAAGAAGACATACAGTGTTCAAGGGTTTCATTATACCATTGAATGTTAAGTTTTCTTTAAGCGTCTCTGTTACCAAAGTGAAAGGACCGCACCCATATTTTTCCGGAATTTGGCTTAAGTTAGTTTGATTCTTCTAATCCTTCTAATTCTATAATCATTTTAAGGCTTATGTTAGTGTTGTGATACTTTCGGTCAGAATCATTACTCGTAAAACAATGCTTGTATCATCTGCATATTATATGAAGTCCAAGTATCTACTGGTATGGGTGGGTCTTTTGTGTAAATATTATACAGGGTCATTACGCGGCTCTGAGCAAGATCGTTCTTCTGTGTTCTTCATCTACTATTCTTGCCATTAAGTGATACGGTAAATATTTGATTCTGCACTAAAATAATGAAATTATTTAAAATGATTACAATTTTTATCAGAACGGTTTTCATCTTATCAAACCACCATCAGTAAAAACTTTTCTAGCATTTGCAACCAGCAGAAGGTGTAGAAATCTTTAAATTATATAATTAATATCGTAAAATTTAATTAAAATTAAAACGATATAGTGTTAATCTTTGTTAACCCGAGCCGGGTGCAGTTGAACCCTAGACATTAATTTGCAACATTTTCAAAACTAATTTGTTTTATTTAATTTACTTTCAGGTATGTTTCTTAGATATACTTATAATTTAGTGTAAAAAGTTTTAATTTATTTCTGTTTATTGCAACAAGTTATAGTAGCCAGTTTTGTTCCTTGGGGTTCAGCCACACCCCGCTTGGTAAGTAATGGCAGGTATATACACCCCAAATAAACCCCAAATTGTTTAAGCGACAGGGATTCCCAATTTATTTTATTTCTGCTACGCATACGTGTTTATCTTACTATCTCAGTACCGTTTTAGTTCTGGTGTGTTTAGTTACGTTTGTAGTGATTGTCGAGTACGTGTTTTATAAAAATGAGTGAAACACCAAAATTTCAAAATCCAAAAAAGCTAACTGATAAAGAACTATTGGCGATATTAAAACAGACGCTTAGGATAGGTATTTTAATGATTTGGTACTAGAAGACAGTTCAATTGATATCTTAGAGACTGATTTAGTGACAGAAATTTATGAGATAGATAAAGTATTGAAAGTTAGTGATGGTAAAATCAGTAAATTATACTTCGACCCAACTTATACGTCTAATATGGTAGTGTGGTGACAAAACTTTCACTACTACGATAAAAAGAAAAAGATATAATATACAATGGACGACTGCCGCGATCATTGGCATCCTTTCAACGGTACCAAATGAAAGTGCGCCCACACATCGATCTTTGTCGACCAACCAGTGGACCAGTTGCGTTTTGTGGACACTGCTCAAGCTACGTCGCTTTGTGTTGCTACGTAGTTCTGTGTTGTTCATTGTCATTTTGTATACTACATCTAACAAATCGTTGTAGATTAACAAACGTCATCAAATAAATTTCGTGTAGTGTGCGTGCAAAGCATCATTGATAAAAATTCGATCGAACTTTTATCAGCCGTCAAAATTCGATGTGTGTGCGCCTAGCCTTAGAATGTCCCAAGGAATATCCTAACCGCGTCATAAATCGTTCACGAAAGAAAACGTTGCGGCGTTTTTTAAATTATATGAGTAATTTTTAGAAAAAAAATTACAATCCAGTAATAATTTTTAATTGCAATAAAACTGTTGTCACCATTGTGCAACATAAACATCTGAGAATTGTGAAGAAAAAAGAAAAAAAACAAATTGCCGCAATCATCTTAGCCGAACGCGGATCTTTGTTAACCACAGTTATATGTTTTAGCGCAACAAACTAATGTATACCGCCCTTTTTAGTTTTTCCCTAGAACAATATGAAAATGGAACCAATAAATGGACTCCGCTTGGATTAAACCCTACAGGACAACACGTAAAAAATCCATTATATCACACATTAGGGCTAAGAGGCCTATGAATAACAAGTTTTAATTAACAATTATGCAGCAATACAACTAGTAGTTTAATATTATAAAATATCAGAAATACATCACAATATTAAATATTCCTTACTACAGTAGGATTATACTGGAAACTTAAAATGCTAAAATCATAACTTTTCGATAGAATAGAATAGAATTAGGAAGTCAGAGGTTTTCACTACAATTAGGACATACGTAATTGGCATGTTGCAAACAAATGCAACAGGCACATTTTTTAAAATAATATCTACTTTTTCTGTTCTTGCAAAATGTACAGTACTTCCTCTTAGTGGTTCAAGGCTTAGGGTTTTTCGCTTCTATTGGTCCCATTCTAGCAAATTTTCTTGGGTTTGGCGTGACAAATGTATGTTTTCAGCTCTTTCCATCAAATGGGTTTTCATCGACTGCATTGATAACTGTTCTAAAAATGTCGTCTAGAGAGAGTACCATTTTTGTTATGGGAATTATAAAGTATAAAAGCATTTACACCAGCTACATTTAGTATCCATAAAACATGACCATAAGCCAGCGTCGGGTATTTCTTGCACAATTAAATTTACCACATATCTGATCGACAGAATCTGCAGCTTCTTTGGCCACATTATAGAATGTTATCATCTTAGGTTTATTTAGTTCAACTGTTTGTTCATCAATGTTATCGTCGTGATGTCAAGTGAAAGCTACCAATACATATTTGTTTTTTTTTTTCGAATATATGAAGCAATAGTAACGTTTTCGGTAAAGCCAAATAATGTTGAATGTATGTCTCTATTTTTAGGTTGAATGAATGCCGGTGTTTCTGCCGGTGTTTCTGTTTCTTATTTTTCCGTACAGTTCCAACACTCTTAACTTATGATCTTTAAGCATCTTTTCCATTATTTCAATTCCAGTAAACCAATTTTCCATCGTAACATTTCTTCTGGAATTAAAAATAGGCTTACACAATCGTTCTACAATATCCTCAGTTTTGTTACCAATTTGATATGGACCATCCGGCTAAAGCTCTGCGTAAATCTACAAACATACGGAAACTGCATCTGCCGCGGAAGACCCACAATATCTCATACAGTGTCACATACTTACCAGCGATATATGATATTTGACAACTATTACTGAACAGTTAAAAAATGTTTCTAATAGCAGTGATCATGTCTGATTCTTTTCTTTCTTCTCTTGTGGTTAAATCATCCAGTCTTATGCATTTCAGAAGAAAACGAAAACGATTTATGCCCACTGCGGCCGAAAATATAGTCTTACTAGTTCTATCAGTGGTCCAAAATTTGGCAAGATTTAATCTGTTGCCATGTAATATGCTTGCTAGGTATATGATTCCGATAACAGCTTTAATTTCATTCAAAGTTGTTAGTTTTTTTTTGTAATCAGAAACTTCGTTATTTGTTATTTTGCGTATATAAATATTTGTATTGTATACTTGAATGAATATATTAGGCCTCTCAGGCCCACAGCACCCCCTATTCGAACTCTAAGTAACTAACAATTTTAACTGATACAGCAATGTATACTGCTTACATAGTTAGGAAGGTACATTGTACATTGAACATAAAAATTGTAGGTATAAACTGGTGCATTTTATCGCGAAAAATAAATCGTCATAGGCCTGATAGGCACAACGTATGCTCTGTAGGGTTAAGTGTGCATGTATTGTATTTGGCTGGATTCAAAAAAAAATTTTGTTGATCTGCTCCATACAAAAAATTTGGAGATAATAACTGTAGTGCGAGAAAACCATATACACAATATAATTTGCCTTCCACCGCATTCAACACATAAAATCTAGTAATGGACATGGCATTTATGTCACGGTTCAAAATTTATTACACGCAGGAGATCACAAATTGGCTTAGGCCTAATCCAGGAAGTGTTATAACAGGCTATCAATTAGGAGAACTTTTAAAAACGCTTATATAAAAACAGCGACCATGAATACAGCAATTAATGGGTTTAAGAAAACTAATATTAGCTGCTCCAACAGAAACGTATTTAACGAATGTAATTTTATTGCAGAAATGCAAGAAGTAGCTCTGAACAAAGAGTAAAAGAACAAACAGTTACTGGTTAATAAAGAAGCACTGGAAGAGGAAACAGTTAATGAAGAAATAATAGAAGGAGAAGCAGTAGAGGAAAGGCAATTTTATAAGGTTTTTCAAAAAAAAAAAAACTTACACAATAGGTAACTCCTGCAGATTTAACGCCTGTTTTACTTTAAAAAATATCCTAAAAAAAGAGTACATGTGTATACTGTGTCGTTTTACTAAATGCTTAAAAAGTGTCCACGAAAAACCTAAAATTTAAAAATAGTGCCTGAAATTAATTACGTTATTTTTAATAGTATTTTTGAAAAAGGTACCCCATATTAGGCAACTTTACTTTACCATATAGTATTATATAAAAATAAATAATTTCTTATTTTTTTGGCAATTTAATTTTATCAGTCTTTTTAGTATTCATTTTATTGTTTTTTTTTACATCTATAACTGTTTTTATATTTCAATATTTAAAGTTAGAGGGCATTTTTGATTCGGGTTTCTGTTTATTTTATATGATGAGTTAGGCTAGTGTTTGTTTTAAAAATGATTTAATATTTAGTCATTATTATTTTATTTATAGCACTTTTACTTTTCTCCATTTTAAATAAAACATCAATCGTTTTTATATATATTCTGTTTAAAACGTATTTTGTAGGACAAAAAGGCGACTGCCATTGTTTAAGGGGATATTCGCAACTCCAGTAGGCTTTAAGGACAAGGATTTAAAAGAAGCAAAATTGGTCCCACAGCAAGTTATTGAACATCCCTAGTTAATTAATTTTGTTGACTACTTAATACTGATATGTTTTTATATTTGTGTAATTATTAACAATAAAATATTTACATTTCATTTTATATTTTATTGTAAAGCCCTAAACATAGATTGACCCACTTTTTTACCTCTTAACTATTATATTCAGGAATTATTTTAAATTTTTATAACCCTCTATTTAGATAACCAACCAACATATTACTGGAATTATTTTTTTTTAATTTTATCATTACTTAAAGGAAATATAAGGAAAAGTGTTTTATTTAACGACAAAAAAATACTAAAATGTTCAATTTGTATAAGCTGTCAAAATACGTCATGTTTTTTTAAAAGGATACCAGTCAAAATCAGTATATTGTAACGAAATAGCCCATCTCCGATACGTCATAATTCTTAGAAGGACGAATCTAGAAAACGTAAGAAACGGCATGTCAATAGCGCCCGTCCTTCGGACGGGAGACAATTAGAGGTGGGACAACGCCAGAATGTTCTCGAAAAGTAACTTTATTATATATATGTAACGTTGTTAGGAGTGAGTTTAGTTGATAAGAGAGTACCGAACTGTAAAGTTATAAATAAATATATGTATATAAATTCGAACCGCTCGTTTTATTTAATCACGCTACAGTGGTGTTACGGTGTGAGATTTGCAAATAAATTCAGCAGTGATTTTTGAAAAAAAACTTTTGAACTTTTGAAAAGTATTATTCGTCGGGAACATCCGCGTAGTTCGGTTGTGATCTTCGTATAAAAGAACATTTAAAAAGTACGTGTGTACCTGACCAAAGATGCTGCTAGTAGAACTTTCAGTAAAACAGTTGCGTGAGCAGCCAGAAGAACGCGATGAAGACTGCAGTGGGTCCAAGAAGATACTCCAAGAACGACTGAAGACTGTGCTTAACAAGAATGGAGAAGACCCAGAGACATTTCAGTTTCAATCAGCAGAAGAAGCAGTTTTAACGAAAATAATTGATGGAAAATTTGAGAATGTCTCGCAAATGATTGAAGAGAGTTCTAGAAAGAATGATGAGAATGTTTCCAAAAGATTCGACGAGACTTCACAAATTATTAAAGAAGTAGCTAGACAAAACGACGAGAAATTCGAAAATATGTCTAGAAGATTCGACGAAGTATGTAATGAAAACAATGAGAAATTTGAAGAAGTCTCAAGAACATTCGATAAAGTAGAAGAGAAGATCAAAGAATTAGAGACCATGATAACTAACACAAAAGTGCTACCACCAGTTAATACAATAGCCTTAGATCCGGTAGTGAAAGAAGAATCACCTAGAGACGAAACGACACATAATATGAGATTCAAATTGCCACCATTTGATGGAAAGTCTTCTTGGTCCATATACCTTAGACAATTTGAAGCTATTGCGACAGCCAATCATTGGACAGAACAAGAAAAAGCTGTTTCCTTGACTGCTGCTTTACGAGGTGATGCTGCAGATATCCTAAGATCGATTCCTAAGGGTCAAGAAAAATGTTACCAGACCTTGTTTACCCGACTAGACAAACGTTATGGAGATGCCCATCTACAACAAGTCTACAAGGCGCAACTAAGAAGTAGAATTCAACGAGCAAGTGAAAATTTGCAAGAGTTTGAAGCAGATGTTGCTCGTATAGTGCGGTTGGCTTATCCGGAGGTACCAGACAACATTTTAGAAGAGATTGCTGTAGATACTTTCGTCAATGGGATAAAAGAAAGTGAATTACAGAAAGCTTTACGACTAGCAAGACCGAAAGTTCTAGATGAAGCGCTCGCTATTGCCTTGGAACATGAAACAGCTAGTCAAACTTCACGGAGTCATCGAGTAAGAACCATTGAAGAAGGCGACGAACCAAACGATGAACGTTTGGAAGAAATGGTACGAAAAGTAGTTCGTGCCACGATGCCGAAGAGACGCGAGCCCAGATGTTGGAATTGCGGTGACGTAGGTCATATTCGCCGTAATTGCAAGAAAATGATACAACAGTCGGAAAACTAGAACGGGTCGACAACAAGGGGCAACTGCCGACCTCGAGAAACACAGCCCCCATAGTAACTGTGAACATTACGTCCTCAGGTGGAATTCATAGCTTGTACATAGAGGGTCGTATCAATAATAAATGTAGATCGTTTTTGGTAGATACAGGTGCAACGAGAACTATTGCACGGCCAGAAATAATACGAGACCATCTTAAATTATTGCCTGCAACAGTAAAGCTTAGAACAGCAACTGGTGAGATAATTAATACATATGGCGAGGCTAATATGTCAGTATCCATTGGCCAGACCACAGTGAAACATACAGTATTAATTGCAGAGATCTCCGATGAGTTCATATTGGGGATGGATTTACTAAGGAAAGTTGGGGCTGTATTGAATGTCAAAGATGGAGTTCTCGAGATCAGTGGTGAAGAGTTGCCGTTTCATGAAGACAAAGAAGATGTTATCAGCTTAATAACTACTTGTGACGTAACAATACCCGGTAATAGTGAGAAAATTTTGATGACCAGACCTGATGGTTACTGCCGAGAGGGAAGTTTAAGGATGGTCGAAGATGTGAATAATGCCGAGTTCCTAACAGCAAAAGCTTTGGTGAGAATTCGAGATGTCGTTCCTGTAAGAGTTATGAATTTAAAGGGAACTGCTATTAAGTTAAGTAAAAGAACTTTGATTGGACAGTGTGTTCCCGTGGCTTCGATTTGTTCCATGAATACTAATGAGAAACCGTCGAAATCTAAGTATCCAAAGGAGCTTGTTGAGACGATGATTAAAACGTGCCAAGATCTTGATGATGAACGAACTAAAAAAGTGAAGTCTATGCTGATAGAATTTCAAGATGTTTTTGCCATGGATAAGAAGGATAATGGCAAAACAAGCATAGTAAAGCATAAAATTAATACCGGAGACGCTCAGCCAATCAGACAACAACCTAGACGACTTCCATTTGCGAAAAGAGATGAAGCCGAAGACATCATCAAAGATATGAACAAACAAGGGGTAATTGAACCATCAAACAGTCCATGGACATCACCAGTAGTCCTAGTAAAAAAGAAAGATGGTTCAACAAGTTTTTGTATTGACTACCGACAGCTCAATGCAGTAACTAAAAAAGATAGTTATCCTTTGCCCAGAATAGACGATACTTTGGATACACTTTCTGGTTCTCGTTGGTTCTCCACACTCGATCTGAAAAGTGGATATTGGCAAGTAGACATGGAGCCAGCCGATCGTGAAAAAACCGCATTCTCGATAGGATCAGGGCTTTGGCAGTTCACAGTTATGCCCTTTGGTTTATGTAATGCCCCGGCCACATTTGAAAGATTAATGGATGCAGTTTTAAGAGGTCTAACATGGAAAACATGCCTGGTTTATTTGGATGATGTAATTGTAGTTGGAAGATCCTTCGATGAACATGCCAATAACCTAACAGAAGTCTTTCAACGATTGCGGGCAGCGAATCTGAAGTTGAGTCCGAAGAAATGTCACTTGTTTCGACGAGAAGTGAAGTACTTGGGACATATTGTAGCAGGTAATGGTGTAACAGCTGATCCTGAAAAACTTGCAGCAATTAAGGATTGGCCAGTACCAAGAGATAAACACGAAATTAGAAGTTTTCTTGGCCTATGTACATATTACCGACGTTTTGTCAAAGGATTTGCCAACATCTCCAAGCCATTAACAAAGTTGACAGAAGAAGGCAAAGAATATACATGGAGCGAAGAGTGTCAAAGAGCTTTCGAACACTTACAAATGGCTCTGATCAGCGCACCGATTTTAAGCTACCCTAGACAGGCAGGAAAATTTGTGTTGGACACAGATGCAAGCAACAGTGCAATAGGAGCTGTTCTTTCCCAAATCCAAGATGGGCAGGAGAAGGTCATCGCTTACTTTAGCAAAGTCTTGTCAAAACCAGAAAGAAACTATTGCGTTACCAGGAGAGAATTGCTAGGCGTAGTGAAGGCTTGTGAGCATTTCCATAAATACTTGTATGGCAGAAAGTTTCTTCTTCGCACGGATCACGCTGCTCTAAAATGGCTCCTACAATTTCGTAATCCAGAGGGCCAGATGGCAAGATGGTTAGAACGATTACAAGAATATGATTACGAGATCGAACACAGGGCTGGCAGAGTTCATTCAAATGCTGATGCCCTTTCGAGACGGCCGTGCAGTGCAAATTGTAATCACTGTCTTAAATTAGAAGAACGACTTTGCCCCGTGAGACGAACCACCGTCATTAATGATCAATGGCAGCCTCAACAGCTACAAGACGCTCAAGCAGATGATCCATGTATAAAAAGAGTATTGGATTGGATGCGTCGAAGTGAAAGACCTTCTTGGCAAGACATTAGTGCATGTAGTCCAGAAGTCAAGTGTTACTGGAGCCAATGGAATTGCCTAATGCTGAAAGATGATCTTCTGTATAGAACCTTTGAGAACGATGATGGTACAGATACTAAGCTTCAGTTGATTGTACCTAAAAGTAAAGTGTCAGAAGTTTTGCGTCAGTTGCATGACGGTGCATCAGGTGGACACTTTGGTATCACGAAGACTCTGCAAAAGGTTCGAGAACGGTTCTATTGGGTGAACTGTAAAGATGATGTAAGAAGATGGTGCCGGAAATGTGAACTGTGTGCAACCAGTAATGGTCCAGCTGGTAAAAAGAGGGCACCCATGAGACAGTACAATGTTGGTAGTCCTATGGAAAGAGTAGCAATCGACATTGCAGGTCCACTTCCAGAGACAAATGATGGAAATAAATATATCCTGGTAGCCATGGATTATTTTACGAAATGGACTGAGGCTTATGCGATACCAAATCAAGAAGCTGCTACCGTTGCAGAGGTACTTGTTAAAGAATTCTTTAGCCGATTTGGTGTTCCCTTGGAGATCCACTCCGACCAAGGGCGAAACTTCGAGTCAACTCTTTTCCAAAACGTTTGTAAATTGATTGGTGTCAATAAGACCAGAACGACACCCCTGCATCCTCAATCAGATGGAATGGTCGAGAGAATGAACCGAACAATGGGTAAACACCTATCCAAGGTTGTATCAGAACATCAAAGAGATTGGGACCAGCATATTCATTTATTCCTAATGGCCTACCGCTCGGCCGTGAATGAAACTACAGGCCAGACTCCAACCTGCCTGATGTTGGGTCGTGAAGTTCGTTTACCCTGCGACCTAGAGTTTGGCTGCAGACCTTCCGAAGAACATGTTGCCAGCGAAGATTATGTCGACCGCCTGAAGTTAAGAATGAACAACATTCATGAACTTGCCCGACAACACATCCAGATAGCCAGTGACAGAATGAAAGATCAATATGATTCTCGATGCAAGAGTGAAAGCTATGAAGTAGGTGATCTTGTTTGGCTTTATAATCCACAACGTCGTCGAGGCTTGTCTCCCAAACTACAAAGACAATGGGAAGGTCCGTATGAAATTAAAAAAAAAATAAATGACGTAATATACCGAATTAAGAAGTTGCCGAAAAGTAAACCAAAAGTAGTTCACATAAATCGTCTTGCACCATATGCTGGCTCAAATGAAACAGAAGAAGCACGAACCCTTCAACATGAGATCAAAGATGACCGGCGACCAAGTTTTAATGAGTTTATGACAAATTACGCAGAGAGAAAGAGTGCTAGATTCGGCGTAACCACAGAAGTTCAGCAGGATCTTTTTAGTGTTCCGCATAACATCTCTCTAGCCCACTGTGTTGCTCAAGATCTTGAGATGACTAAAGGAATCTCATCCGTATTTTATAAGAAATTCGGTCGTTTGGACGAGTTAAAAAAACAGCAGCCTAAAGTTGGAAGAGTAATGAGATTAGAAGATGGTTCTCGATCTTTGCTGTATATGGTGACCAGGAAGTCGTATACAGACAGGGCAAGCTACGAGGACATATGGCGTGCTCTAACTAATTTGAAGAAAATTGTGTGCAATTACGACATCAAGAATTTGGCCTTACCCAAGATAGGCCATGCACTAGATAATCTGGACTGGAAGATTGTCAGAAGCATGCTTGAAGTGATCTTCCGAGAAACCGGTGTAAGAATTACTGTGTGTTGCATTAACCCGATGAAATCGTATCCTTCAAAGTCAGTAGACTGTTATTTCTTTCTAAAGGGTTCATGCAGAGCTGGAGAGTCCTGTAGATTCCGCCATCCTGTGCCTACATATAGAGTTGCTGATCGGGACGATCAGATTTAAGAGGGGAGCAGTGTAACGAAATAGCCCATCTCCGATACGTCATAATTCTTAGAAGGACGAATCTAGAAAACGTAAGAAACGGCATGTCAATAGCGCCCGTCCTTCGGACGGGAGACAATTAGAGGTGGGACAACGCCAGAATGTTC
Organism: Diabrotica undecimpunctata; assembly: GCF_040954645.1. Lineage (NCBI taxonomy): Eukaryota > Metazoa > Arthropoda > Insecta > Coleoptera > Chrysomelidae > Diabrotica > Diabrotica undecimpunctata. The sequence goes on from NC_092807.1 coordinate 53,968,913, forward strand.
TCGAAAAGTAACTTTATTATATATATGTAACGTTGTTAGGAGTGAGTTTAGTTGATAAGAGAGTACCGAACTGTAAAGTTATAAATAAATATATGTATATAAATTCGAACCGCTCGTTTTATTTAATCACGCTACAATATATTAGAATAATTACTATTTAAATGGGAATAAGCCACAATTAAAGGTTAGAGTACTTTTATTGACGTTTCAATTTCCACTTCGGAAATCGTTCTCAAAATACAAAAACTAGTAAATTAAACAAATTTTGTTTTTTTGTTATTTGGTGAAACATTCTTCTAATAATTTAATTTTATCTGACTTATTTATATTGACAATACAGATATACATTATACATTTTAAAGTAGGCGACTTTAAAATGATATTGCCAATATTGTTGAGTTGCGTTCCTGGGACGACTTTTCTTGTAAGATACTTCATTCGATTACATGAAATCAACTTTAATTTAAGAATATCCGTCAGAAAAAATCATAGCATGTAACTCGTCTTTAAAAAGACAAACACATGCCATAATGACAGCAAAATTCTCCTGTTCGTGATTCCATAGTAAATTATGAAGGAAATACCAGAAAAAAAAAACTCATAATACTATCCCGACATGGTAAGTATTTGGTCGTACATTTAGTTTACTTTCAATAAACATCAAATAAATCAAAGAAGCGGCTCTAATTATGCTAAATGATACCAACTCTGTCGCAAATTCCTCGGCGGAATGTAGTAGGATCTGTAATATACCCATATTAAAAGAGGAAGTTATTAAAAGGAAAATACCAGTTTTGGTAAGTCAGTAACATATAGAGGATACATCATTTATGTTTTTCAAATAACAAACATATTAAATCAGAATTTGGTGTTTACTGAAAGTAAACTAAATGTACGACCAAATACTTACCATGTCAGGATAGCATTATGAGGTTTTTTTCCTGGTTTTTCCGTCATAATTTACTATGGAATCACTAACAGGAGTAATTTACTGTCACCATGGCATGTGTTTGTCTTTTTAAAGACGAATTACATGCTATAATTTTTTCTGACTGATATTCTCAAGTTAAAGTTGATTTCGTGTAATCGAATGAACTATCTTACAAGTAAAGTCGTCCAAGAAACGCAAATTACGATACATTAACCCCGATTTTCAGCAGTATTGCAGTTCAATAGTCCAGCCGATCAGCAGTTTCGACACATATTGCAGACAAGTTGTCATCAATTAATTTCATATAAATACTGTAAATTTTCATTTTAAAGTCAGTTGTAATTATATTAAATAAAGTGCTGTTACTCTGTCAGTTGTACCTTTAAAAGGGCCTTTTTAAAAAGTACCTTCGGGAGTAACAACCCTTAAGTGGCGCATTCAGTAGATTAGTGGGAGAGTCTCCAGAAGATCCTCGTCGTTCTCAAACGTTTACCCGCTACCGAACCCAAATCCAGGGAAAACTGCAGCTATTTAACCCACGGATTCCAGGCAAATTGGCACAGAAACATATTTATGAAGAAAGCTGAAAAGAAACTTAAAGAAGAAAAGAAACTTGTACCTAAAAGGAATGCATCCAAGCATCATCCTATTACTGTAAGCAAATTTCATCTTATTTCTAATTCTAATATCAATTCACAAGTATCATCCTTTAGAATAAGCGATTCTCTTTCAACAATTTTTGAATCTAATATAGAATCTAGTGAAAATATTAAACCAGATTTACATTTAGTTGATAATAATCATATTTTTAAAACCACAAATTTGTTTGAAATACCTTCTATAATTATTACACCAGCATCCATTTCAAATAATTCTAATATGGCACCCATTTTCGATGTTAATAAAGACCTTTCTATCGTACCAGAGTACGACGGCAATCCAAATGAACTCCACAATTTTATTGATGTTATTTCCATGCTTCTAAACCATTTCTGGGATCATACAAATCCCGAAAATTTTCAAAATCATATGCTTACCCGGGGAATTATGAACAAAATTAAAGGAAGAGCCAGAGAAATTATTTCTGTATACGGCTGTAAAGACTGGCCGTCAATAAAATCAATTCTTGTCCAAAATTTTGCAGACCAACGAAACGAAAACTCATTAACTAGAGATTTAGTTAACCTTCGGCAAGCTCCAAACGAAAACCCCCATCAATTTCATGAAAAAGTTATGAGTCTTTTAAATACCATTTTAAATCATATTGAATTACACACGGAAAACGAGGAAGTTAAAAGAAGTAAAAAAGAATTTTTCCAACAACAAGCTCTAACCACATTTTTGGCAGGCCTAAGAGAACCCCTAGGATCAACGATTCGATCCATGAGACCACCCAATCTCGCTCTTGCTATCCAATATATTCAGGAAGAAAATAACATTAGATATCTCCAAAAAACTCATAATTATTCCTTGCCATCTTCTAATAAACCATCTGCGACTTCACAAACACAGAGATCCAATTTAACTCATACACCTGCTCCTACACGATGGCAGCCTGAGGTGCCTAAGCCCCAATGGCCACAGCCATTCTTTAGACCAAATCAAATTCCTGTGCAACAACAATCATTCAATAATAGTCCAAGAGGGACATTTCAACCCCCTAGATTCCAACAAAATCATCAACTCACTCCATATGCACAAAATTCTAGGGCTAATCAACCCAATTTTCATAAACCAGTTCCATCTCAATCATATAAGCCAACACCTATGAGCGTATCTACACGCCAAACCGGCTTTAATAGACCCCAATCTCAAAGAAACTTCCGCTTTCAACAAACTGCCAGCCCCCGATTCACCGTAGAAGAACTCTTTAATATCGAACAAGAGGAAAATAATTACGATGAAGGTATAGACAATGACACATACCCAGATTACACTTATTATGAGCAAGAAAGCCAAGAATATGAGGAAGATGTAAATTTTCAAACGTTTCAAGACGAAAAAGAAGAAACGTAGTAGAATTGCATTCCTATGCCGACAAAAGAGAGCTTCCTTACATTAAAATTCAAAATCCCCATCTTAAACTTCTTATTGATACAGGAGCCACTAAATCTTTCCTTAATCCTGATATAGCCAATAAATTCTACAAGAATAATATTAAATATGAACCATTTATCGTTACATCAATTTTTCAAAATCTATCACAGGATTATTGTGTAGAAATCCCAATTTTTCCCGAATTTAACTCCGATATTAACCTAAAATTTTATCTTTTCAAATTTCACAAGACATTTGACGGTCTTATCGGCCTCGATAATCTTAAACTTCTAAAAGCAAATCTCGATTTTACCCAAGCTACTCTTACTACAGAGCATTCTATTCTTCCTATTAATTACTACGTCACAAACCTTTTCCGCCCATACCTTTTCGGATGAAAGTTCAAAATTTTATCTGACCATCGACCTCTACAATGGCTATTTTCACTTAAAGATCCAAACTCAAAGCTTGTCAGATGGAGATTAAAGCTGGAGGAATTTGATTACGAAGTAATATATAAAAAAGGCAAATCCAACACCAATGCAGATGCTTTATCCCGTGTCGAAATTCACACGAAAGAATTAAACAGTGTAGACGAGAATATGGAAGAAATAATGAAACTCCTCTCAAAAGATGACGATGATATCTCCATGATTAATCGCCCCAGTTCCTTATCCGATCTGGAAGAATTTCTAACCGACCCAGCCGAAGAGTCTCAAAAAACTTTGAATCCGTCAACCCCTTTAGGTGACTTAGATAAAATCATCCAAAAAAATCAAACTGCAACGTTAACTCCCGAAGAAATAAAGATAATAGACGAAATCCTACATGAAGACAGCAAACAGCAAAAATCTAAAGCTCAGCCATCAAACTCCCAATACTTACAAGAAGATAACGATACAGATGTAACCAAACATTCCACGGCAGAAAATCCAATAATGGGAATTCCAATTAGCGAGAAACCACTAAATTGTTACAATAATCAAATAATTCTCAAGATAGTAAACTATAGCCCGGCGAAACCAATCATAGAGCAGTGTTTTGTAACAAAGAAGAGAATGTATGTCCAATTGGGAAAAAATGATCTTCACAACGACATTTTCCAGTTTTTCAAGAACTATATAGATCCGAAAAAGAAGTACGCCATTCTGTTCGAAAATGATGAACTCTACAAATCCCTATGCAATATTCTACGAGAAACTTTTAAAAATTCCGCATTCGATCTTGTCAAATGCAACAGCCTCCTAGAAGATATAAACAGCACAGAGAGACAGAAAGAAATTATAGAGAACTACCATCAAGGGAAGACTAACCACAGAGGAATTAACGAAACCGAAGCTCAAATAAGAAAACGCTACTACTGGCCTACGCTAAAGAAAGACATCGAAGAAGTTATCAACCTTTGTGATACGTGCCAAGCTAACAAGTATGACAGAAATCCAATTAAGCCGAAATTTATGGTAACACCAACTCCAACAAAACCGTTAGAAATCATTCATATGGACACATTCCAAGCTAACGGACAAAAATTCCTTACAATAATTGATGCATTCTCGAAATATGGCCAAGCATATCCCATAGAAGGATCCAACGCAATAAATGTCCTTAATGCCTTCATGCTATTTATAACCCACCATGGACTCCCACACATGATAATCGCAGATAGTGGAACCGAATTCAAAAACGGCCTCGTTCAGGAATTTGTCGATACACACAAAATTTCGATTCACTACACAACACCAGATAATCCACAATCGAACGGAATGATAGAACGTTTTCACTCTACAATTTTGGAACACCTAAGAATATTTAGAGAAAAAAGGAAGACTCTGGGTATTAAAGAACATATGTTGTATGCTATTTTAGGATACAACAATTCCATTCATTCATCAACTAAACAAAAGCCAATCGAAATTCTAAATGGCCATATCGATCCCCAGGATCCATTTGACATCGATATTAACAGAACTCTAATAAATAACTATACACAGAGCCACAGATTAAAGACAAAAGAAATCTACAGTGAAATAAACAAAAAGCTACAAGAAACCAAACAGAAAAATATTGAAAAAATAAATCAAAAAAGACAAACACCAATAACTTATAAACCCAGCACAAAAGTTTACACTAGAAAAACAGTAAAAAGAAACAAACTTCTTCCGAGATTTTCTTCCCGCATTGTGAAAAATAATAATCCCGTAACAATAGACACTCAAGATACGTCAATACACAAAAAGAACATCAAACACCAGCCAAAGACTAATGCTAAAACTGCTTTACAGATGTACCTTAGTAGCAGCCCAACAAGTTCAAATTCAAAACCTGAAGGACAATCCAGGAATCCTCCCAGTTAAACTTGGACAAGCGAGGATACAGACCAGCACTCATGACTTCATCCACTATTTCCATCTAGAACCCATCGCAGAAGAGATTGAATCCATAGAATCTCAGTATATCACCACCAACAGAGCAATAGAAAATGGACTTAGTCAACCATATTTTGACAGCCTACAAAACTTTGATAAAACTGTACAGTACCTCCTCCAAACAGCAAAAGAGAAACTAGACACAATATATCCAAAATCCAGAAGCAAAAGAGGACTTATAAACGGATTGGGAAGTGTAATAAAATCTATTTCTGGTAATCTAGATCAAGAAGATGCTGAAAGATACAACGCTGCCATTAAATCACTTGAAAATAACCAACAGAACATTATTACTAACATCAATAGCCAACTCAGTCTCAATAAAAGAATAATGACAAATTTTAACCAAACAATTTCATTACTTACACACAACCAAGAAATCATAGCTGAAGAGACAAGCAAAATTAGCTTAGAGATGAACCAATTCGTTTTCGATTTTAATGATTATATGCAAGTTCGAAATATCCTTGACCAGATAAATCTAAATTTACAAACAATTATACAAATACTGGATGATCTACAAACAGCAATTACATTTGCAAGAATCAAAACTTTACACAACGGTCTCATTAAACCTGAAGAAATAAAATGGACCGTGCAAAAGATGCTTGAACACCACCCTGCATCACAGATTCCCTATATTCAGGAAGAAGACTTAACCAAATACTATGAAATCATAGACATTGATGGTTACTACACGAATCACACCCTTGTTTTTATTTTACATTTTCCTATTCTTCATTCCAAGTCGTTCACATACTTCCATTTATACTCCCTTCCAACTAATAATCACACAATAATCATTCCACCTGGTCCATACCTAGTCCACAACTCAGACCTTTTTCAATATATGGATGTACCATGCAAAAGAAGCGAATCCAAATCATTCATCTGTCCTGAGAAATTTCCACAAGAGAATGACCAGACTAATGACTGCATCATCCAAATTCTCCAGTTAATCAATGATGCTGCCCAATGCCAAAGTGTTCCCGTCACTGTCACTACAACGATCATTCAAAAAGTATCCGATGCACACTACATTGCCGTTTTTCCAAAGGCTACGAAAGTATCTACCCATTGCACCACCACTGAAATAGAAGTACTCGAAGGGACCTATCTAATTGAGTTACCGCCAGGATGTGAACTACGAACCAATAATGAAGTTTACATAAATTCCAAAACAACAATTAAAGAAGAACCACTAACATTACCAAAAGTCAAGACCACCACTATTCTGAAGAACCACCCAATAGTCAAACCCCTAAAATTGGACAGAATTCCTTTAGACGAACTACACAAGTTATCACAGGAAGAAGAAAGGTTCCAATCCATCCTTCCAACACAAATGGACCACAGCTACATATGGACACCACCGATATATATATACTGGTAGCAATCCTTTTAATTTTTGGTTTTCTCAAGCTACGCAAACTGAAAAAAGAAAAAGATGAGCAGAATCCAACCACAGCAGAAGACATCCCTGACCAAAGCCCAGAGTCCTCAGAAACAGTTCACAGAGTTTTGTTCATCCCTCACAAAACTTTCCCAGGGGATGGAGAAATTACGATACATTAACCCCGATTGTCAGCAGTATTGCAGTTCAATAGTCCAGCCGATCAGCAGTTTCGACACATATTGCAGACAAGTTGTCATCAATTAATTTCATATAAATACTGTAAATTTTCATTTTAAAGTCAGTTGTAATTATATTAAATAAAGTGCTGTTACTCTGTCAGTTGTACCTTTAAAAGGGCCTTTTTAAAAAGTACCTTCGGGAGTGACAACCCTTAAGCTGGCAACCCTTAACTCAACAATATTGGCAATATCACTTTAAAATCGTCTACTCTAAAATGGATAATGTATGTCTGTATTGTCAAAATAAATGAGTCAGATAAAATTAAATTATTAGAAGAATTTTTTACCAAGTAACAACAAAACAAAATTTGTTTAATTTACTAATGTTTGTATTTTGAGAACGATTTCCGCAGTGGAAAGTGAAACGTCAATAAACGTACTTTAACCTTTAATTGTGACTTATTCTCATTTAAATATAGTAATTACTTTAAAATGCCACAAGAAACTAACTTCAGAACAATATATATTTGAAAGTAAAGCTTTAATAATACAAAATTACAAAGTATGAAAATCCTTAAAATATTCTTTTGGGTATAGTGATATTACATTTTTTGCACAAAATTACTTAAACCTTTTTCTTGCAAACCTCGCACCGAATCTTCTTGATAAACAATTAAAATGGTTCATACCATTATATCTTGAATGTAAGATTATGTTGGGATTCCGCGTTTAGTATCTTTTTTGTAGGTTTCTTCCTCCGTCTTCTGGAAACAATTGTCACGCGTTTTAAATAGACATGTCAATTCCATGTACTATTAGCGGAAAGTACCATTTTCCCCTCGTGTATACATCCTGTAAACAATAATATTTTTGCCACAGCGGTCTATTCATAAAAGAATTGTATTGCTTTATAATATTTGGTTAAGAAACAAAAATGTGTCTGTTCTCCTCGTTTGACTAGATGATGTGGTTTTACTGAACAAAAATTAGATGCGATTATAACGACACTATCGTCGTGCCAACGAGAAATCTCTTATATTTAACTAATTTAGTATATACATGGATGAGAAGCCGTTACTAAAAAAAAAAGAGGTGGAATCTCGTTTTTGGCCAGCATGATTGAAGTGCATGGGCATAAGACAGAACAACCGACGAACCAATACCCATGTTTTTGTATGAGGCTGATATTTGCATTGAGTTGCACTGAAACGATGTAAACCATACAATATAACCAGAATACCCATTCAGAGCTTATAACCCCAGAGAATGGGTTTGTTTCTTATAAATTTTATCGTAGGATGTTTTCCAAAATATGGTACTAAAGCTTCATCTAGGCTATGTTCTTGTTTAAAAAAGGCGTGATTTAAAAAAATTCTATTCAATACATTATGAACATATCTTAGGCAAACTGTCTGTTTTGTCCAAACTATTATTATCACACACATGAAGAATATTTTCATTATATGGGAAAATCTATCTCTTGATAGAGCTCCAGGGACTTTTTCATTATGACTGTCATCACGATTTTTCCAATACATATATCTTTTTGGCAACACCACGTAGCCATTCAAAATAAATACAGCCACAAAACACCTAATTTCATTATCTGTTACATCACTAGTCAACTTTTTTTTTGTGCCGCGTATGTATTTGTATATGTTGTTATTATAAAAATAGCTTAAGCATACATCTGTTTCCAGTATACATTTTTAGGATGCTGGTACAGATAACCTACAAGCCATTTTGCAGATCCTAGTTTTCCGAGAATAATCGAAGGTTTTGTTTCTTGTTTGCGTAGTGTAGCAAGAGGTACGTCGTCGTCATTGGAATCTGACTCTTTTGCAGGCTGATCTTGATTGTCTAAAATAATCTCCACGTCAGTACTCAGCTGGTTTACTGGTAAATAACCTAGCGTTGCGACATCCTTGTCTTCTGAATGGCAATCTGTTATTTTATCATTTGCATTGTCTGGACGAGAAATAATTATACCATCAGAAGGCGTTCGAATTTCATCTGTCTTAAGTTTTGAAATTAACTCATGAAATTTTAATATTCTCCCAAAATATAATTATTTTATAGTGCTTATTACTACTGGCCTTTTAAAAGAACAAAATAAAAATGGCTATCCACAAGAAAGTAACAAAAAGCTTAAACAAATATTTCCACTATAATTACACGTAGTAAAGTATTGACTAGTAAATCATGTAAAACGCCCAAATTTTATCTGTAATTAAAAAAAAAACTTACCTCCAACTAGCAATATATATGCTTAATTGAAAAACAAAACAAAACAATGCTATGTCGGTATATAAACAAACTTTTAAAGCGGAAGACTGATGAAATATCTTAACCCATATATTTGACGGTAAATCCCACAGGCGCCATCTATCAACAGTAAGTTAAAGTTATCAATATAACGGAAATGGATCGATTGCCTTTTAAAAGGAAAGTAGTAGTATATGGGTTAAATATAATTCTATAGTTCTTTTTCGAGTCTTTAAAGCCAAAAGATAGAAAAACTAGTGAGAAGAGGAAGATATTGAACATAATAGCCATGAATATATTTTGCTGTCATTTAAATATAAATAATAAAAATGTATACAGATTTTAATAATGTACTGTAAATTTAGGAAAAAAAGGCCACCTTCAATCACAAACACACCAATTTGTAAGCAACAATTAAGGTTAAATGTTAATGTCTGTCCTAAACAAACAGGTTTGTGTACTGGCGACAGTTCTGTGTAGAAGTGAATTACAATTCAAATCATAGATAGGTGGGGAATACCAGAAAACTTAATAGAGATAAATAATTTCATATCGTTAAGTTTCATAAACTTTAATTCAACTTTTAATTAAACCAATTTTGATTTTACATAATCTAATTAGGAAAAAATAAAGTTTGAAGAGGCTTAACACTGGCGGACATCAGGCGTGGGTTGGCCCACCTAGTATTGAATTGAAAACAAGTAAGATAGGTGATTCAGAATGCAATATAAATTTAAATAAAACATTTGTTGAAAATAATGCTAATTCGGAGACTACTAATCAACACGTTATTAACAAAAATAAAAACAATATTCTTATTAGTATACCGATACCGGCCATTCTACGTTTATATGGAATCAAAAAACAATAATGTTGGAAACTTTAGTTTTTTGAGGTTAGCCCAATATATACATAATAAGAAATATGAAAATATTCAAAAAATTAGCAAATTGTTTTTTAAGTGAGAAAGTGCTAATAAATTTGTTTCATATATGGAGGTAAAAAATGATGGATATATTTCTCTTTATTCCTGCTAATAAAGTAACTTTTAGGGGTGTAGTAAACAATGTTGATAAAAGTATTTCCAATATTTAATTAACTAAATTTTGGATGCATCCTCAGCAAATACTAAGGGTTTGGATTTAGGATGATTCAAAATAAAGTCAAAATATGATTCAAGTAAAAACATAAATAACGGAGACAGTTGCATTTACCTTTTCAGGAAAAGAAATGCCATATATGGGATTTTCTTTAGGGTAAACGGTTCCAGTGGTTCAATGCTGTAACTTTTTTCGTTTTGGTCATACAAAAAATCAATGTAGAGGGAATGAAAACTGAAAATTATGCTGGTAAAGTATATGAAGGCGAATGTATGATGCAATTTTTCCATTATAATAGTACTTTTCATGTAAGTGCTTTTAAAGAATGTCCAGAATATATTAACAACCGGAATATTTAAGCCACTATGTCTTTATAGACACAGTGGTTCAAAGTGGCGGATTCTTTATACACAAAAGACTTGCAGATAACATAGTAATTACAAGAAATATATCCACAAGAGTAGCCTATTTAATCGTAAAGCTAAACCGAAGGTATAAAATAAAGATTATTCAGGTATACGCACCAACAACGGACCATCCGGATGAGGAGATTGAAGACTTCTACGATGACATCACTGCGGCACTGAAAGAAACACCAACACACTACACGATTATATGCGGCGACTTTAACGCAAAGATCGGTCTACAGCAGGATGAACAGGAAACAGCACTAGGTAAATTTGGATCCAAAGGCAGAAACGAACGTGGACAAACACTACTAGAATTTCTATTACAACAAAATCTATACCAGATGAATAATTTCTTCTCTAAAAAAGATCACAGAAGATGGACGTGAAAAAGCCCAGATGGTAAGACCAAAAACAAGATATACTACATAATTACTGACAAAAAATATATATTCAACGATGTCACAGTCCTTAATAGCTTTACCACAGGCAGCTATCATAGAATAGTAAGAGCCAAACTAAAATTAGACTTAATAACAGAAAGATCCAAAATGATTGGGAAGAAAGTCAACCCAATATGGAACGACCCAACGAATTTAAATGAATATCAAGGCAATATCAATAAAATCCTACAACAAAATAAATGCATAACTAATGTAAATGCCCTAAACGAAAATATTGTAGAAGCTATTCGAGAGGCTCAAGTAAAATGCTGCCCTAAAAGACGCCAAGACTGGACACTAAAAGAAAAATCAAAGGAAAAGAACGCATTGACGAAGAAGAACTGCAAAAAATAAACAAAGAAGTATCAAAAGCTATAAGGAATAATTTAAGGAAATTTAAGAATGAAAAAGTCCAGCGAACTATAGAAGGGTATAAAAGTCTGAAAGTCCTGAGAAGACGACTAAACAGTGGAAAGTGCGAAATACACAAACTAAAGAACAAAGAAGAAGTCCCCACATTAAATAGAGAAGAACTACTACACATAGTTGAAGACTTCTATCAAGAACTATACACAAGCCAAAAAGAAGACCAAAAGAACTAGCTAGTTGGAAACCGCCGCATCACGCAAAATTATCAACCAGGGTTCAGAGCTCATGCCAGAGATCACACTAAGCGAAATCCAGGACGCAATGAAAAAGATGAAAAACAACAAAGCGCCAGGAGAAGATGGAAGCGTAATAGAAGCTATAAAGATGGGCGGACATGCCCTTCTCAACCAAATAAAAATATTGTTTAACCTTTGTCTAACAGATTGTTGCATACCAAAAACATGGAACAATTCAGTAACAACTTTACTACACAAGAAGGGAGACAAGGCGCACCTAGAAAACTATAGACCAATCAGCTTATTAAACCGCATGTATAAAATGTTTACCAGAATAATTACGACAAGACTAGAGAAAAAGTGCCGCACTTGATAAAGTGCGGCATGATCACCTAATCAGACTCCTGACAGAAAAGAATTTAGATAAACGAGACATCCGACTAATAGCAAATATGTACTACAATCAGAAAGCAGTAGTGAGAGTAGATAATAATACCACTGAAAAAATTGAAATAAAGCGAGGTGTGAGACAAGGGTGTATACTGTCACAAACCCTGTTTAATCTCTATTCCGAAGACGTAATGAATAGAACACTCTTTGAGCAATCCGTAGGTATTAAAATAAATGGTGTTAGATTAAACAATCTGAGATTTGCCGACGACACCGTTCTGATCGCAGAAACACTTGAAGAGCTACAGACATTGGTGAATAAGATAGCAGACTGCAGCGAAGAATATGGACTATCTTTGAACATAAAGACAACTAAATTTATGGTAATATCTAAATCAACACAAAATGTCCAAAATTTATATTTACACAATGAAATTATCGATCGAGTTAGCAAATACAAATATTTAGGCACTTTTATAAATGAAGACAACGATAGCTCAGCAGAAATCAAAATAAGAATAGAAAAAGCCAGATCCATATTCACTAAAATAAAGAGAGTGTTCTGCGGAAGAGATTTGAGCCTTGAAATGAAACGTCGCCTGATGAGATGTTACGTACTTTCTGTGCTGTTCTACGGAATGGAGTCATGGACGTTGAAAAAGATTGATACCAAAAAATTAGAGGCATTTGAACTGTGGATGTATCGCAGAATCCTGAGAATATCATGGACCGAGAGAGTCACAAATGTCGAGGTCTTGAGAAGAATAAATAAAGAAAAGGAAGTAATATTTACGATCAAAAAACGAAAACTGCAATACTTGGGACACAATACAAGAGGCGAAAGATATGAACTGCTTCGAATAATTATGCAAGGAAAAATAGCAGGAAAAAGGTCCATAGGAAGAAGACGAAACTCCTGGCTAAAGAATCTACGGGAATGGTATAGCTGTAGCAGCAACGAATTGTTTCGGTCAGCAGTTTCGAAAATACGTATAGCCCTGATGATAGCCAAACTTCAAAACGAAGATGGCACTTGAAGAAGAAGAAGAAGAAGAGAAAAAGTTAGATTTCTACCAGCCCCGAGAAGAAGCTGGCTTCCGCTTAAAATTCGGAACAAACGATCACCTACAAACAGTAAAAACCTTAGTAGAAAAGTCGCTAGAATATAACAGACCACTGGTACTTATCTGCGTAGACTCTCACAAAGCCTTCGATACTGTGGAATTAGACAGCATTATAAATGCACTAAACAATAATAGAATAGATTACCGGCTCACAAAGTTAGTACAAACACTATACCAAAACGCCACAATGCATGTAAAACTACAAGATACAACCAGAGAAATTCATGTCAAGCGAGGTGTGAGACAGGGCGACACTCTCTCACCTAAATTATTTATAACGATCCTCGAATAAGCCTTTAAAATGCTAAAGTAGGAAAATAGAGGAATAAAAATAGATGAAGAAATGCTCAATCACCTGCGTTTGCCGACGACATAGTACTTATTACCGAAGATCTGGGTGAAGCACAACAAATGGTACAAGAACTAGATAACGTATCTTCAACAATAGGTCTAAAAATGAACATCAGTAAGACCAAATTTATGACAAATTTAGTTCCCAGCGAACACCTAATCATCCATAATCAAGTGGTAGAATTGACAGAAAAGTACATATATCTTGGTAATGAAATCAGAATAGGCAAGAACAACCAGACCTGCGAATTTCAACGACGAATAACACTTGCTTGGGCGGCGTATGGTTCACTAAGAGATATCTTTAAGAGCAACATCCCGATAGCTATGAAACGGAAGACATTTGACCAATGCGTTCTTCCTAATTATGACGTACGGGGCAGAAACTCTCACGCTTACAAAAACAACAGCACTAAAAATGCGAGTGGCACAAAGGCGCATGGAAAGATCAATTCTCGGCGTGACAAAAAAAGACAAAATAAGGAATCAAGACTTAAGGAAAAGAACAGGTATCAGTGATGTCGTCGAACGTATAGCCAAGCTGAAATGGAATTAGGCAGGTCACATAGCGAGACTGAAGGACACAAGATGGACCAGAAAACTAATTGACTGGCGCCCACGAGAAGACAAACGCAGCAGAGGACGACCACCAACACGCTGGATGGACGACATTAGACGAATATCCAAGAAATGGCAAAAAGAAGCACAGAACCGTAAAGAGTGGCGAAAAATGGGAGAGACCTATGTCCAGCAGTGGACAGAAGAGGTTGCATGATGATAATGATGATGTATTTATATAATCTCTCTTAGTATGAGGCAAGTTATTCATATTTCTTCAATAAAAATTATTTTATTTTTTTATATAAAAATGCATTTAGAGTATCCGTCGAAAAGGAGGACGTTACAAAAACAAAGCGCATCTGTAACTTAATATATATGTGGATAGTCATTTGAAGACCTACGAAAGGTAAATAATGGACCTACATAGTGCTTGAATCGCCAAGGCTATCATCACGCACAAAACTTATGTTACAAAGCCGCAAAATGAGTAAAATGCGGAGAGGATCACCTGAGCAAGGAGTGAAAAACGGCTCTAAAACAAAAAGCAAAATATACCAATTGTCAGGGGCAACATGCCGCAACTTTAAGAGAACCTCTCAGATGATGTATCTAGGAAAAACTCCAGAGGCAATAAGCATCAACAAGGAGGCCACAATAACAATTAACCATCTTATGCTCAGGCAACAAGGAAAAACCCAATAGGCGGAGATCAACACCATCTTGATCTCCAAACAAGAACAGGATGGGTTAGTGAACATAGTGAAAGAATTGGTCACTAAAATTGTCCACGAAGAAATAGCAAACATAAAGTTAGAGCTAAAGTAATGCAGACTAACAGGGAGTACTTGAGGATAGGCTACTGGAATCCAGGCGGTAGAATAACCAACCAAAATATTTTGGACAGTTGGTTAATAGGGACAAAATGGATGTCATAGCAATACAGGAAACTAAGCCTACGAACACTATCAACATGAAGTTTCTTGGTTACGACACCTTTAAAACGACGATACAGGAAGATTAGAAGGCAAAACAATTCTAGTAAATAAATGGATTAAACACATCAAAATCCTAACATCGCAGCCATACAAGATGAAAGCAACAATAGTCAGAGTACAAATGAGGCAACTAGAATTTAAAATCACCTCCGGCTACGTGAGACCTCAAGATCCACTAATAGATGACGATATGAACGCGTTCCTAAACATAGCCGAACCGTCAATTATTATAGAAAACCTAAATCTAAGATCCCCCTACTGTAATGATAGAGCTACGAATAGAAACGAAAGACAACTAAATAACTATATAGACAACAACCATTAAACCAATATACTACTCAGGAAACGGACTTCCCACCCACATCGACATTGTAGACGCTAGAAACTCAGAACTCCAAACAAAAATTCATACATTAAATTAAGGAACAGCGGAACATAACCCCATATTACTAGAAATATGAATATGGAAAAAGAAACGTACCAACACATGCATAAAAAAGAAATGAAAAAATGAACCAACTACGAGCGACTGACAAGTGAGCTTCAGAATAAATAACGTTCCAGTGATAAAAAACCCACAATACATAGAGGATAGAGTCTTAGTCTTTAAGATTATCATACATGAAGCACTCAGGAACAGCACTACAGAAAAGGAAGAAAAATACACATAAAAAGTTTAAAAAATATATCCCAGGATATAAAGGACAAGATAAGGACAAATTACAAAGCAAAACAGAAAGTCAAAAGACCAGAAATCAGTTGGATAAAAATAGGGTACACCGGCTAAATATATAGGTTGAACTAGTACTACAAAAACACAGTAGTTAAACCTGGAAAAAGACGTCCAAAATATAGAGGAGCAAGGCCCACATATGCAAAATATTTAAAAGATTTTAAAATACTCAGAAGAACATTCATTTTCTCAATACACGGCGAAAATTAAATTGTCTACTTCATTGAAGAAAAAGCCAAGGGGATAAGGACGACTCTCGAGAGAGGATGTATACTAAACTATCACTGCCAATATTTCAAGAATACCAGAAACTTTACTTGGTCTTTATGTTAATGGAAATGGAGTATACAATGGAAAATCGTAATAAACTTTAAAACGCTTAAGTGGTGCTCTTTAAAAAGAGTCATCATCAGCCAGATGAACAATTAACGGTGTAAAACAACCATATTGAATAAAAAAACAAAAAAATACCTGGGAGTCATAATGGATAAAGGACTCATATTCCAAAAATAAACAGACGTCAAAATACAAAAAGTCAAAATGTGGCAAAAGCGTCAATAAGAGCACTCACAGGTAGAAAAAGTAAATTAAGGACAAAAACAAAAATAAGATTAATAAATAGTATCATACTACCCATACAAACATATGCATCTCTCGCATGGGGACAAGTATGTAATACAACGAAGAAGAGGATACAAGCGGCCCCCAACAGTATCCTAAGAGAAGCAGTCAACGTTCCAAGATACGTCGCTAAACGATTTATATTCAGAGACTTGCAATAAATCAGGGTGACTAAAAAAATTGAAAGAAAAAGCAAGGATAAAATTCTTGGAACAGGAGAATCACCTAAATCCCATCCTGAGAGAGACCATGTGATACGACGCGTTCTATCGATGGAAACACAAAGGTCCAAAAGAACAAATAGTGAAATAAAATTAAAGGAAAACCGAGAGCTAGTAAAACTAAAATAAACTCTAGAGGAAGAATATAATAAAAATATACCTGGAGAGATTCTTCTTCTTCTTCATGTACCAGGTCCTTTCAGAACGTTGGTTACTATCATAGCTATCTTTAATTTTATTCACTGCCACCCTAAATAGCATGCTTGTATCAACACCATACCAATCTCGCAAGTTCTTCAACCATGAGGTTCTTCTTCGTCCTGGACTGCGTTTGCCTGCTATTTTTCCTTGCATGATATTTTGTAGCAACCTATATTTGGGACCTCTCATTACATGTCCGAAATACTCCAGCTTTCTTTGCTTGATGCTTTTTATGATCTCAGTAGTCTTGCTGAGACGTTCTAGTATTGTGGAGTTTCGAAACTTCTCCACCCAGGAAACTTTTAAAATTCTTCTATAGTACCACATTTCGAAAGCCTCAAGGCGATTTAGATCGATTTTATTTACAGTCCAGGACTAGACACGATAAAGTAAGACCGAGAACACGTAGCAGCGAAGTAAGCGGATCTTCAATGTCAATTTTAGGTCTCTGTTACATAACACCTTGGACATCATCTAAAGATGGAGAGATTACAGAAAATGAAAACAAATCCCAAAGAGAAAGTAAACAAAATAAATAAAAGAGAATCGTTAGTTTCGTATTAACATTGATAAGCGCAATAAAGGTGTGTAGGCCCCATTAATTAGGATTTTATTTTCAGGACATTCTACCAAAAAAATTGCAAAAAACATAAAAAACAGCTTTGGCCACCAAAAAATCAAAAATTACTGAGAGAAAACCGGCGCAAGCTACCAAAAAAATTACAAAACCTAAAAAACCCGGGTACTTAGGGCCCAACCCTTTGAGCACCAAGTCTTCGAACTGGGCACGCACAGAGCGGAGGCTTGAGGCGCAAGCAAACAATTTGTTTCGCGGACAAGCCACTAGAGGATAACAGAAACCATGTTGGAGTTCTATTACCGAGGACTCCCACATGAAGAGCATTTGGCTGGTAGTTGTACCCCTATCGCGCATCAGAGTGCTATATGGGGGAAAGAATAGTCTTGAGAATTGAAGTGCTGTGAAATTATTCCTGGTTACACACAAATTAATACACCTCGCTCCAATTAATTGTTAGACCTCAACGTAATTTCAAGGGGCGAACAAGTCTCTCAGGTTGGGTTCAATTAACCCTAGAATACTAACCATCGTAATTTTTACGACGCCAATGTCATTGTTGTAGGATATTGTGGAAGGGGTACACCAGTATCTCTCGCCCGCTCATCTATTCTTACATTAGTGTATATCGAAACGTTTTACAAGTACAGTGACGCCTACACTATTAGTGAAGTACCTGCAAATGAGCACAGCTTGGTAAATATTACGAAGGTAAGTGGTAACGTTATAATTGTCAAAAACAACGATATTGTCAGTTTTTATTTTTTTTATTGTCAGTTTTTATTTTTTTATTATCAGTTATTTTTTTATTATCAGTTTTTATTTTTTTTTAGTGTGAAATATGAATATGAAACAGAGAGACATGCACAGGCCCCTCACGCAGCGGGAGTTGAAAGCTGAGTTGCAATTGTGCCTGGAAGAAATTTGGCCAGATGAATCAGATAACAATTCTGATAAATCGGAAAGTGGATCTGAAACAGAAGATATCGTTTTAGAAGCATTCAGTCCATCTGAATCAGAGTTCGAACCATCAAGCGAAAACGACTCAGATTCCGACCATGACTTGCCATCCACTAGTAAGAAAAGAAAAAGAAGTTCTAAAAAGAGTAATGAGTTGGAAAAACAGTTTACTTCAGTGTTTCCAAGAAAAGAAAGTAATGGCTCTAAAATCGACAAGGAAAATAAATGTCCTGCTCAGCAAACTCTACCAAAAGAAGAAAAATCTCCAGAAATTGCAGCTAAAGAGAAGCAAATTCGGTTGCCGTCGAGTCTAAAAGGTAAAAATGGACACAGATGGTCCTCTCAACCAAAGGCCGCAACTAAAACTCCAAAACGTAATTTCGTACATTTTGTTCAAGGCCCCACTAATAAAACCAAGGAAGCACAAACTCCCTTAGATGCTTTTCATTGTTTTATGAGTCCAAATTCACTGGAAACAATTCTAGAATATACAAATGCCGAAATTTCTGTTAGGGCACAAAAATATAAAGTCGAAAAACTTACAAACTCGAAAGTAAATATTGACGAATTGCATGCACTCCTAGGACTACTTATTTTTGCTGCTGCCCAAAAAGACAATCATTTAGCGACAAGACAAATGTTTGATGACAAAATTTCTGGTGCGATATATAAAGCAAGTATGGGCCGGGAAAGATTTGAATTTCTTGTAGAATGTTTACGTTTTGATGATAAAATATCTAGACCACACAGAAAGGAAACAGACCTATTAGCAGCCATTCGTGAAATATGGGATGATCTTATACAGAACTGCAAAACGTCCTATAAGCCCGGATCATACCTAACAATCGATGAGCAGCTACTGGCTTTTAGGGGAAGATGTCCTTTCTGGATGTATATCCCAAACAAGCCAGCCAAATATGGACTGAAAATAGTAATGCTGTGTGACGTAGGTACCAAATATATGTTCGATGCAGAATTGTATTTAGGAAAGGGAACTAAAACCAATGGACAGCCTCTAGGAGAATATTATGTAAAACAATTAACTCAGGGTGTATACGGAAGTAAGCGTAACATAACCATGGATAATTGGTTTACGTCAGTACCACTAGCAACGGAGCTCTTAAAACCTCCTTATGATTTAACTATTGTTGGTACCCTACGGCAAAATAAAAGAGAAATACCTCCCGAGATGATAAATCTCAAAAATCGTGAAATTGGTTATTCCTTATTTTGCTTTGATGGTGAAAAAACAATGGTATCCTATAAGACAAAAGTAAATAAGTCTGTGCTTCTTCTGTCGACAATCCACAATGGTCCAGTAGAATGTGATCGAACAGGAAAGCCAGATATCATTAAGTTTTATAATGCAACCAAGTACGGAGTAGACACATTTGACCAAATGTGCGGAAACATGAATATTTCCAGAAAAACACGAAGATGGCCTCTTTGCCTGTTCTATGGCATGTTAAATATAGCTTGCATAAACTCTTGGATAATTTATAATCATAACCAACAACGACAGCAGAAAAAAACCATCACCAGAAAAAAATTTATGGCCATTTTGTCTGAACAACTGACTAAACCTTGGCTACAGCATCGTGTAAATTGGCCAACTTTGAACCGCTCGGTAAAGTTACTTATTAAAAATATTTTAAATCTGGAGCCGCAGCAAGAACGAATATGCCCTACTGTGTCAAAACGTGCCATGTGTCAATTTTGTCCGTCTAAAAAACGTCGAATGACAACTCATCATTGCGAACACTGCCTACGTCCATTTTGTGGTGAACATCGCGCCCTTTGTTGACAGCAGTGTAGTTCTATAATTTAGAATTTATATTTTTTTGTGATTTTCAGGTTTTAGAAACATCTCTTTGTTCAAAATAATTTGTAAAATTACGTTAAATAAAATACTTTTTCAGTGATCACATTTTTTTTCTCAGCGTAGTAAATTTTACGATGGTTAGTATAAATGAAGGTAAAAATAAGGTTAGTATTCTAGGGTTAAATTGCTTGCTTGTATTTTAGTTAACAGTTGTTTTATGGTTTATTATGATAACATCTAGGAGATTTTTTTAATGCCTGTATTTATAATAAAGCATTGAGAGCACAATAACGTAATATATCACATTATCACAATATTTGATCAAACTCGATATTACTTAAAGCAACTAAATAATAAAGCAACCAGTGAGAGATATCATTTAACTGTAAAAAGATCTAGTTAAAGATATCAGAAAAATACATTTTTGTTTAAAATTTCAAAACAATTTGAATCTGGTGCTACCCTTAAAATTCATGCATATTTTGCCTTTGTTATATTTGCGGCAAGCAGTACGCCAAATTGCAGTATTTGAATTTTAATTTATACCCGCCTCTGCGGTAAAACGTAGAGCATGGATTTTTTTATTAGCACTTAGCGTTTCCATTGAAGTTATAAATTAGTTAATTTATCAGGGGCTGATGATAAATTTTATTAATACGTTTTTAAACTTAAATTTAAATATCTGAAAACTATAGTAATTAAAAATACTTGAATTTCTATTTAGTAAGCTATGTGTCTGCTTACGAATAAATACAAAAACTATTTAATAATTACATAAGTATTGTTTGTTTAAATTTAATTGAAGAAGAAAAGTGAAATTATAAGACTACACTACGATACTACGATAAAATTTTATTGCTTCAGATCAGCCATAACTGTCATAATACAAAACTAACATTTCTTGAGTTAAATTGTTAGGAGAATTAAATTAAACAAGTTAAAATCTTTGTTTAAGTTTATTTTTGCCAACAATCGTATACAAATTTCGGTGGTTTAAGGTTGATAAAGGATCTTGGAGGCAGTATGGATTAACGATGCTCATACTGTAACAAAAACTCCGAGTAATGTCCATTGATTCCGACGAAAGAGTCGGAGGTTCTAGAAGTAGAACTCAGCTTCTGCAAAACAAATCCTACTCTCATGTCTCCGAAGGCTTTTGCCGCTTAGCCATTGTGTGCATGGCATACATCATTATACGCATTGGTTGCGTTATGTAGCAGTCGTGAGGGGGTGAAAGGCTAGTTTCTGGCGCCTAAAAAGCGAAACATATCGGCTAAGGGAATAAACCCTGACAGAAAATTCTGGTCTTTTAGGTTGGGGTTGGGCAACGGGCTGGTAACCCGGTAACGTAAAAAGTACAAAACCACGAAAACTTTAAATTAGCCCCGGATAAATTGGTCTTATCATCGCCTCATCGACGACGACTTAAGCAAAGAAATATGGACTACACGCTCGGTACCTGAAATGTCCTAATATTGAATAAACCAGGAGCACAGGCATCACTCTAACGAGTCAGAAAATGTAAAATGGGACTAGCAGCAATGCAAGAAACTAATTGGTTAGGGCACGAAATAAAAGACTGAAAACCACATAGAATAGTATATAGCGGAAAAGATAGCGATAGATAGAAAAGATTGAAGTAGCCTTTATAGTTGACAATGGGATGAAACATGCCAAATTAGATTTTAAAGCAGTGAATAAGAAAATATGTAAACTAAGAATAAAAACAAAATTCTTTAACCCTTAACAAAAGAACATAGCATATAAAATAAAGATTTTTATGAACAGCTAGAGGAAGTATATGAAAAAAGAACTTTTTTTTTAGAACTATTGCTAAGCAATCACTCCATCAAATCACCAATGAAAATCGAGACACACCGCGATATACACAAAGCGATATGGATTATGCCTGGTGGAACAACCGCCAATCAAATTGATTATTGATTAAAAGGGCTGCAAACAGCATACAAGATGTGAAGAGCCGAAGAGGAGCATGCTGCGGATCTTACCATCTCCTACTACAGATAAAATAAAAATGTAGAATTCAAAGAAACACGAGGGACAGACAGAAACAAACAACAAAACAACTAGATATACAAAAATTGAGACAACAAGATATCAAACAGAACTATGAGACAGAAATAATAAAAACACTAACAAATATAGGCAGTCTAGGCACCGAAAAACATTGAGAAAAAATTAAAATATAAGTAATTGCGTTAAGCAAGAAAGATCACAGGCAACAAAAGAAACAAACAAAAAGAGAATAGTTTAATGACAAGTATAAGAACGACATACAGACAAAGAATAAAGAACACAAGAATGATATGGAAAAAGGAACCAGAGAAAGAAGAATAAGTTACCAATATTTAAGATAGAGGACCGATAAAATATGCCAAACAGAGAAAAGAAAATACGAGAACGATAATATACAGAAAATAAAAGATAATCTCTAAAACACCAATATAAGGAAGGCGTATAGATATCTACGCAATTTAAGTGGAGGATACACACCCCGAACAAATGTATGCACAAATTAAGAAGGGCAAATAACTAGTGATAAAAAGGAAATAAAATCAATCTAAAAAACCTATTTTAAAACTCATAAAATAAAGACCATATTGACATGCATCACATTAAGGAAGACACAAACAATATAGAATCCCCGACGATATAAGAGGTAAAACCAGCAATATGAGCACAGAAGAATAACAAGGCTCCAGGTATTGACAACTTCCCTTCTGAGCTTGTAACGATGAGACTACCAAAGAGAATTGAAATACTATTGTAAAAATAATACCTCAATCAACCATGGGAGCTTATCGTCTATACCTTGCCTAGCTCAGTATCTCAAGGGTGAGTTCGTCTTGTCTTAAACTAGGGATTGAACCTGAGTTCTCAGTTGATAGTAAATAAGACAAATTTTAACCGAACATATTTATTTAAATGAATAAAAAAAAAACAATAATTAACCCTGCCAAAGCTTAACAGTTAATAAGTGTTACTTACTGCTTCGATGGGCGGCTTGTGTGTTCTAGCCGTTGGGTCCTCCAATTAGAAGTTGTGGAATTAGAAGTTGTGGCTTCTGGAGAGCTGCAGTTACACGTGGCTGTATGTCCAAATATGCCAATAAAACAAATAAAATTTTCGATATGTCCAGTAAACCAATAAATTGTCCAGTAAACTGTCCAGTGAACCAATAAAGTTTTGATATCTCCAATAAAAATAAAATGTCCAGTAAGGTTTTGATATGTCCAATAAACCCAAGAGAATTTGTAGACTATAAAAATGAGTCTTATAATAATTTTTGCCTTCTTTTATAAATTTCAAAAAGAGGTAAAAAAATAATCCCACTACAGAAAAGTTGTTTTGATAGAAAGTGGGAGACTGAATGAAGTTAGCACAGATGTCATAGGATGTTGCTATAGATATCATGAAACTAGCTTGTCAGTCAACACAGAACAGAATAGTCTGCCGAACAAAAGTGAGTAGGCGAATATTTATTCTATGGGACAGAAAGAGAGAAAAAAAATAAAGACAGAGGAAGAAGAGAAAAACAGGGGGCGCCAACTATTTTTATAAATAAAAAAATAGTAAAAATTAAACTGAAGAAAAAGAAATTAATAAATTAATAAAGAAATTAAAATGAAATAATTATTAAAATATAAATTAATAGAGATGTGACGTTTATAACGTTACACACTCCTACCACCCATCAGAAAAATTTCGAACGCAACTGAGAAATTTTTCTCAAAGAAAACAAGAACACAATGTTCTACCTAGGAATAAATATATGCAGTAGTAATCTGTAGTAACAAATCAAAAATAAATACTTTATAACAAAGCAATCAAGTTAATGAATATAATAACAAAAGAATGATCATAAAAAAAATTTAGAGTATTACTCAGGGAAATTGAATACTTCCCAACGAATTGTAGTATCCGTCAAACTAAAATTTGTTATATGTTATTTAAAAAATTTATATAACAAAATAATTAAATTAATGAATATAAGTAATTAGTATACATTACTATTCATAAAAAATTTAAAGTATAACTCAAATTTGCTATATTTAAAAAAAAAATAACAAAATAATTTTCAGATGTTAATCTGGGAAAAATAAAAAAAATTACCCAATGAATTGTAGTATTCATCACACTAAAATTATTAATCTAATATTAATAAATTACTACAGAGAATATCTCTGGAAAAATAAAAAATTACTCAATGAATTTCAGTATTCATTAAACTGAAATTAAATAGGTACTGTTATAAAGTAAGCAGTAAGATGGTGTCGCATAAAGTTTATAATAAAAATTTAATAATTATAATATACAGTTTCTGAGGGGGATGCTCAGGGGAATATAAATGCATATTACCCAATGAATTTTAGTATTCATCAGACTAAAAATGAATAGAGAATATTAATTTAAACTAATCAGGTGTCTGTAGACTTTGGTACTGTACATGGACCCTACCAAAGGATCAATTGAAACCATGTTGGTATGAACGCAGTAGCCCATAGCCCACGGTTAAACCACGACAGCGCTCCTCGGAGACGACAGCCCTATGTGCCATGAACCCCCCGACGCCATACCCTGGAGACAACCCACCATTTAAGGAAGATCCAGTGGTACGAATGTACATCTGCATCAAAGCTCAGGCCCACAATAACAAAAATAATAATAACAAAGGAGCAATGCATCTGATATATTCAGATATACATTGTTGAAGAATTCTGTCTTCAGAAATTCTTCTTCGGAAGTACAACAACTTCCTTTGCAAAATAGCATTCTATACACATAGTATAAAGTCTAGTTAATAACAAAAAAAGGTAAGTATACAAAAATAAAGACAAATAAGTAAAGTCAGGTAAATACATAATATAGAGATTATATCTCACAAAAATGAATAGTTAATGGATACTGCTAATGAATGAACCTCAAAAAAAAATTAGTACTCAGGATAACTGAGTACCTAAAGTAAGGTAACAATAATATCAAAATTATAAAATGAGTAAAAGCATGTAGACATTGATATGCAAATGTAATTATTGATAAACAACTCAAAAATACATATAAACTTTACTTGATATGTCAAATAAGACAAAGTTCTACACAAAAGAGATATAGTAACTGCATAAAACAAGTCTTAGAAGACTAAGAGTAAGTTAATAATGAAAATAAGATAATGATACATAAGAAATGTTATTCTCACTAAATATAAACCAGGGATCTACACAAAAGAATAAAGTACTGCATAAATATAGTTTACAAAAATAGAAGAAAACAAGTGAAAGTAGGTATACTACAATCAAACTTCAAAGCGCCATAATTCTACACCAGATTTCTAAAAGTAGATGCATAGAATTATTTTAACTCCAAAAGAAATAAAAAAAAAAAACACATCATCCAAAAAATATATATATACCTACTACGGTATATTAATTGTCTCTAAAAGACCAAAAAGGAACACAGATTCATATAATCTGGCCCAAAATCTCCTTAGGATATATGTATCCTAGGAAAACTAAAACACCATGTATGCAACTAACCATGTTGTCATACATAAAGTGCTGGATGAGGCTTTTAATTGTATCAAAATCAAAAACAATTACCCAAAGTAAAATAATAGGAATATATAAATAGTTAGGGTAATGTCAAATAAATAAGATTAGTATGTTTATCATAACTACAGAAATATCAAAATATAAAGAGATAAAAGATAATGCTTTACTATATTATACAACATTATTGAGACTCATCATCACTAGAATCAGTAACATCTAACTTAATATCTTGCACATGAAAATTACCAAGATCTTTACCATCTAGATCCTTAAGATTATATACTAAAGGAGATAAAACTTGATGTATAATACAGGGAATAAATTTGGGAGCTAATTTAGCAGAAAAATCATCCACAGCTTTTGAAAGGATGTTATTTTTCTTCCGGACTTTAGCACTTACATGAAATTTTACATCATGTCTACGTAAATTGTAGCAATTAGTGTTGGTATTGTAAGAGTGACCTATTCTCTTCTGAACTTCATTAAAGACAGGAGAAATATTCTCTTAAGGCTTGCAAGAAGCACAAACTTTACATTTATGAACATAGTTCACAACAAAAGATCTCATTTTAGGCCAGTAATACAATTCTGAAATCCTAGAAAGGGTTTTAAAGACACCTAAATGAGCAGCTGTAGGATCATCATGATAAATTTGCAAAATTTCCTTCCTATGTGGAGAAGGAACAAAAATTTTCCATTTTGGAGAAGAATCAGAAAACTTTGAGCTAGAAAAAACATATTTATAAAGAACATCATCCTGAACCTTAAAAGCAGGATATAAGTTAGGGTTTACTGTAACTTTCCCTATCATATTCCTATACCAAGCATCTGTTTTTAAATTAGATAAATTCAAGAGAGAAACTTGAGATACTTCAGGAATTCTTGAAAGAGAGTCAGTTACTACATTTACAGAATCACTACGATGAACAGAGTTAAGTTGTGACTGCTGAATGTCAGAAAGATTTTCAGCACTGCTAACAGTATTTACTACACAAGTAGATAAATCTGTAGCCTTAAATGAAAAATTTGACAAATCCAAACAAAGTTGAAACAAACGAATAAAATCCATACCTAATATCATCTTATGTGAAATAGAAGGAACTATTAACACTTTAAGCGATTAAGTTTTACTCAATAAAGTAACAGGTAACCAAACATATCCTAAAATACTCTGAATATTTCCATCAGAAGTAGTGAGTTGACTTGAAACATCATAATTAAGTGCTAATTTGAGTTTTTTAAGTAAAAATAAAGAAGGAAAACCAATAATACTAACATTACTGCCAGTATCAAGAAGTGCAGAGATTGTTTCACTACCTACAGAAATAGAAATATATGGTCTATTATCATTAGTATGAACATCTAATAATGAAGTAGAATTTAAATGTACCTTAGAATTTAAAGGACCACTAGAAAGAACAGAAGTACTAGAAGAAGGTAAAGTTTCAGATTGTACTGAAGAAAAAGTGCTTAAATTATCATTAGATATAAAAGAAGTAGTTTTAGGTATAACTTTCTTAGACACATTCACTGACTTGGGTTGTTTAAATGTCTTCGAAAAGTTTTCCCTGGAATGTTCTTTCAAACCGTTTTTTGAACATCTGCTACATACATTTGTGGTGATATTCTTAAACCCACAACCATGACAAAACTTTCTCTTGGGTTTATTACATACTTGAAAAGTATGGCCTGTCATGTTGCAGTTCCAACATGTAGCAGAAGAAGAAAGAGACTCAGCAGAAAATTTACTGCGGGACGAAATAGTAAGGGCGGCTTCAAATCTCTTACAATACTTTGTAAGGTCTGCAACTGATTTTACATCCTGAAAAGCAAGAGCCTTGACATAATCAGGAAGAAGACCATTAATAATTTCATCTACTTTTTCACACTCAGGAATAGATTTTGAAGACCGGAGCATCAAAGACTCCATATAAGAAATATATGCAGAGACAGGTTGTTTGAAAGACTGTTTTGTAGAACGTATTTGTTCCCACAAATTTCTTTCATAATTGTAAGGTAAATAAGTTTCCTTTAAGGAAGCAACTAATTCAGACCAAGAATTAAAAGATTTTTTTGTAAAGTGATTATGCGACTAAGTAAAAGCAGCACCTTCAAATAGGTCTCCTGCAGAGATGAATAAATCTGCATCAGTGCAGTTCCTAGAAAACTTTAAAGTTTCAATCTGTTCGAGAAATGGAATTAGAGGTTCTTTACCAGAAAATTTTTTAATACCCCATTTATAAACAGGATCAGACTTAACAGGTGAGACTGAAGATTAAGAATAATTGAGGTTTACTCTATCAGGAGTAGAAGCAACAGGTTGGTCTATCATATCAGGTTGATCTACAATGTCAGACAAAGTACCTTCTAATTTCAACAAATCATAGCGGATAGCTTTTTTTAATTTTTCTTCGTCTACAGAAGTTGGCTGTAGACTGGAGATTCTACCAGACAAATGAGTTAAACGAGAACTAAAAGCTTTGAATTTACTATCAGATTTTGTACCTGAATAATCAGATATAAGACTTAATAGGTCAGAATAGGAAGCTAAAGCTTGTTGGTAATCAACGTCAAAAGATAGATTAACAGAAACATCAGAAAAACTACGGTTACTGGCTTCCTGAGAAAGAAGTCCAGCAAGGATCTTTCGTTTTTCCTCTACTGTATTTGGGACAGAGACATTCCTAATAAGAATTTCATATGATAATTCATCTGTCTTTAAATGTTTAGGTAGCATCTTGAAGAAATAATTTAAAAAAATTAAGAAAGTAATTAAAATACACTATCCACAAAAACTGGTTAAGTTAAAAAAACAAACCACTTAAAACAGTATAAAAGTACCTACCATCAAAAAAAACATATAAAAATATCTGAGTATAAAATATATATGCTGAAATATATAGATTAGATTATTAAAAATATATAAAAATGGTAATACTTTTTAACCCAACATTTGAAAATATATAAAAACAGTCAAAAATATGGAAATATTAAAATTAACTGCAAATAATGATAATATGAACACACAAAAAAAAATAAATAATAAAGTATTTATTAAAGTTTGTTATTTGCCACCAAACCAAAAACCCAGAGCACAATTCCCTGAATAAAACAAATACGGTTGGGCGCCAATGTGTAACGATGAGACTACCAAAGAGAATTGAAATACTATTGTAAAAATAATACCTCAATCAACCATGGGAGCTTATCGTCTATACCTTGCCTAGCTCAGTATCTTAAGGGTGAGTTCGTCTTGTCTTAAACTAGGGATTGAACCTGAGTTCTCAGTTGATAGCAAATAAGACAAATTTTAACCAAACATATTTATTTAAATGAATAAAAAAAAAACAATAATTAACCCTGCCAAAGCTTAACAGTTAATAAGTGTTACTTATTGCTTCGATGGGCGGCTTGTGTGTTCTAGCCGTTGGGTCCTCCAATTAGAAGTTGTGGAATTAGAAGTTGTGGCTTCTGGAGAGCTGCAGTTACACGTGGCTGTATGTCCAAATATGCCAAAAAAACAAATAAAATTTTCGATATGTCCAGTAAACCAATAAATTGTCCAGTAAACTATCCAGTGAACCAATAAAGTTTTGATATCTCCAATAAAAATAAAATGTCCAGTAAGGTTTTGATAAGTCCAATAAACCCAATAGAATTTGTAGACTATAAAAATGAGTCTTATAATAATTTTTGCCTTCTTTTATAAATTTCAAAAAGAGGCAAAAAAATAATCCCACTACAGAAAAGTTGTTTTGATAGAAAGTGGGAGACTGAATGAAGTTAGCACATATGTCATAGGATGTTGCTATAGATATCATGAAACTAGCTTGTCAGTCAACACGAAACAGAATAGTCTGCCGAACAAAAGTGAGAGGACGAATATTTATTCTATGGGACAGAAAGAGAGAAAAAAAATAAAGACAGAGGAAGAAGAGAAAAACAGGGGGCGCCAACTATTTTTATAAATAAAAAAATAGTAAAAATTAAACTGAAGATAAAGAAATTAATAAATTAATAAAGAAATTAAAATGAAATTATTAATAAAATATAATTTAATAGAGATGTGACGTTTATAACGTTACAAGCTATATAAATTATGTGATGAACACCTAGGTAGTAGGACAAATGCATATGCTTTTGAAATAAGGAAAAGATCCCTAGCGACTGGAAAACCGAGATTATATGCCCAATTTATAAAAAGTGTATAAACTTAAATGCGAAAATTATAGCTGTATAACTCTTTTGTGCACAGCGTACAAAGTTTTTAGTTAAATACTAAATAAATGACTGAACAACTAACTGAAAATATGGTCGAGGAATATTAAACCCGTTTACGATAAGAAAGATCTACAACTGACCAGCTATTCACAGTGAAACAAATTCTAAACAAATCGTGGGAATACGACAGTCGCGTCCACAACATATTTATAGTACAAAATGAGCTCGCTGAGAACGTTTCAATAGTCAAAGGAATAAAACAAGAAGACGGGCTGGCACCGACACTATTCAACCTGTCTCTTAAGTATGTGATAAGACTAAATATAGGAAGAGGTAATCTCCTAACAAATCAATACGACATTAGCATCATATCTCGCAGAACAGAAGAGGCGGCAGAAATATATTCACTATTAAAAACAGTGATAGAAGAGACCGGACTACAAAAAAATATTTAAAAGGCAAAAAAACTAACACAATCAAGAGCTCGTGGAAAAAAAGGGGCACAGTTGAATTAGAGAACGATAGTAAAACTGTAGAAAGTTTTACATATCTTGGAGTTACATTAACCCATGAAGGACGAAGTTTTCGAAAATCTTTATTTTACATAAATAATACAAATAACTCTTATGAATGGACAAAACTTACTTAGAAAAAGACAAAAATAATTATTAAATATATTAAAACCTAAAAATATTGCCTGTTGCCAAATGGCAACGCTAGGTTCCTATGGCTACATTAACCGAATGAAATAAAAGTAAAAAATATTCTATGAAATTGAGAGATAATCGGCAAAAAACTTTCTATAGCTGTGTATGAAATTTAACATTACACTTTGTGCACAAACCTACTTCACATTTGGCGCATCTTGTTCTCATGATCGACCTGCATTCTTCACCTGCACACCTAATTTTCTTTTTATTTGGTACTGGTTCCAGTAAATGTCCAACTCCATCGTATCTAATATCATCAGATACTCTATGAAAGGAACGACTTGAGAGTGAACTAGACGGTCGGCCACCTTGTTTTGCAGGCACTCCGTATTTGGTCAGATAGGCTTGCACAATTTCACGCCTAAACTCTAACTGTGTCAACTTGTTGCCGGATTTTTTATGTAGCACCCCCGCATTTTGTATAGTCGCATCTAGCATCGAGGTAATCAAGCTCCAGTACCATTTTTTTGCCCTCATTCCTATTCTAAAGCGGTTTATATTTTCGTCCATTAGGTCGGTGCCCCCCATTGCATTATTATATTTACCAATCAGGCATGGACTTTGAACCTGGATGATTTTCTTTTCAGCTTGTGAATATCTTTTCACGAGCGATTGTGGTTCCACCCCATAACATGTTGACGCTACACTTACGACGCTGTTATCCAACCATCTTACAACTATAATACCAGTTTCTCTCTCGAGAATCGACTCTACATCACCCCTTTTGCGTTTCTGCATATTAGCTTTCGATTCTATAGGGCAGTTTTTGGGAATGCGATTTTCCCGTATTGTTCCGGTAAGTCTATAGCCACGATCCTTTATATGTTTCAAAAGGTGGAGGCTCGTAAATAAATTGTCGCAGAAAAATTTGTAGGGTAATCTTGATTTATCATTGGGCAGTTCACCGAGCATTGTGACGAATGGAGCCGCACATGCTCCAAAAACTTTATAATAATGATTATTTGCTTTGGGATCGGTTCCTTGGTACATGTTGAAGCTTACAAGATACCCACTTTTAATGTTGAGGCACCAAACTTTGTATCCGAAACGAATCGGCTTTCCTTTTATGAACTGTTTACATGAGTGGCGTCCAAAGTATTTCACCATAGATTCGTCAAAATTTAATTCGCCTTCAGGGACGTAATATTCTTTATATTTTTTTCTGTAAATAGTCAGCTAAGGGTCTGATCTTGTAATATTTGTCCCTTTCATCGATGACTTCATTATTTGCAAGGTGGAAAAAACGCCAAATTGTAAGGAACCGATCTCTTCGCATAGCGTTCATGACCATTGCATTACCCATATCGCCTTTCGTATCCCAGTAAAATTTTTTTTCCGGGAGCCAATTATACCCCGATAGAATAAAAATGGCAAAGAAACACCTCATTTCTCCTGCGGAAATTTTGGGGTCGGGAAAGTTCTTCTGTAGTGCATAACTCGTGCATTGGTTGAGAATGTAACTAATTATATCCTCGTCGAAAACTAATTCGAACATCTCGACAGGTGTCAACGTATTGAATGGTTCGTAGCTATATTCTGGGAAACTAGCGGCATTGTCGACCAAATCACCCGTTATCCAAATTAGGGACTCGTATTTAATTTTCTTCACTTGAGAGGTAGTTTGTGGGGAGAAACTTCCGCTGCTTTCCTGGGAAATATCCATCGCTTGAACTGCATCTTCTTCGATGTCGTCATCCTCCTTGTCTGCTTCTTCGCCATACATTTGCACCTCAACATTTGCTTTCAGCTGTTTTCTAGACAGATTGTCGATGAATCCTCCCCCATCTTTCTCGCCAGAATCTTCATCAGTGAGGTCTCCAATATTTGGGGGCTCAACATAAATATTTCTAACGTTGACGTCATCTTCGTAAACCATGTTCAAAGCTTCTTGTAGAGAGAAACTTCGCCTGAAAAAACAAGATGCCTGTAGATACTAGCGTTGCCATATGGCAACGCGATGAATAAAAACAAGATCGCTTTTTTTCAAGGGCTGTCAAATATTCACAGAGGGAAAATAACCTTTCTATTAGAGCATAATTGTTACTTAACCACTTAGATGTAATAGTTATTCAGAAGTAATTGACAAAAAACGGTGACTATAAAATCTCACAAACACCAACGAATTAAGTTTTTGTTAGGTGTATATCTTTAAATCACTTATTTTCTGCAAACCGGCACGTTCTTGGAAACAAAACAAACTAACATAACCTCAAAATAATAAGATTCGTACGTCAATACCAGTGTTGCCATATGCCAACTCCAGTCCTTCATGGGTTAAACACGGATGGGACAGAAAAACTAGAAATTCAAAGAAAAAGGGAAACAAAGCTTACTTTTCACTCGCCTATGTGATCCGCTCCAAAAACACACACTGGAGATCAAAAACCATGATCTTCAAACTTATTAACAGACTAATAGTATGTTATGAATGCAAGACATGGGTAATGACAGAAGACACAAAACGAGAGCTGGAAGTCTTCGAACAAAAAGTCCTAAGAAAAAATGTTAAACCTATTAACGAAAACGAAGTATGGAGATCCAGGTACAACCATGAACTCTACCAACTGTTCAAAGAGGCACCGATCTCAGAATTCGTTAAACTTTAGAGACTTCAATGCGCTGGTCATGTAGTGAATATATACATCAGAAGATTGGCAAAAATAGCCATAGAAAGTAAAATGCAGGGAGCACGACTAAAAGGAAGGCCACGGAAAAGGTGAGAGGATGAAGTAGCAGCGGACGCGCAAGATTTGATGTAATCATGCAGAAAATTATTTACCAGAATTTAAATCACATCACAATGAAATTATTGAATAACAGTCTGACGATCAAGCTGAAGAGCAGCTAATCGAACACCAACTATTTGAGAATTTATTTTTTGACGCAATGGCGGCAGCAAAACATATTTTAGAATGGTACTCCGATGGTAACTAAATAGACAAAACAAAGTCTACGCGTTCGGAAACTTCTCTTCCTCCAACATTTTATCAACAGAATGGATTAAATTACCGGACATTTCTTTACCTAAATTTAACGGCAAATGTGAACTGGTTAGAGTTTCGGGACACATATAAATCTCTTATTCATAACAATAACCGATTAAACAATATGTAAAAGTGCCACGATTTACGGAGATAGTTAGAGGAAACTGCGCTACCTTCTATTTCTAAAATAAAATATTCGGCAAATAATTATGACGTTGCATGGGACACTTTTACAAGTAGGTTCGATAATAAGAAAAAACTTATTTACGAACACATTAAAGTAATTTTTTCTATCGAAAATATTCATAAACCAACGGCAGCAAAAGTCCAGAGTTTTGTAGACGATATTCATAAACACATGGGAGTAACTGAACAATTAGGGCAAGATATCACCAATTGGGATCCTCTATTAATCTTTTGGTTCACGAATAAATTAGATTCGGGTTCAAATTTGGAATGGAAAAGACAAACTTGTAAACTAGACGATTTGCCCACTTTAACACAATTTTTAGAGTGTTTACGGGGACGTACTAATTTTTGTGATACATTAGAATCAAAAAATAATTTTGCAATTAATAAAACAGACTCTAGGAGCAATTATACTCGCAATAAACAAAGGTTGCCATAGAGTACGGATAGGTCTTTAGTTGCTTCTAATTTTAATACTAACCAACTATGAGATTATTGCAAGAAGGATCACACAATTTATACTTGTCCTGATTTTTACATTTGAGTTTAGTGCACAAAAGGGACTTCATAAGAAAATCAAATCTATGTAACAATTGTTTAAGATCTGGACATTCTACAAGCAAATGTAAGCTAGGGCCATGCAAAAATGCAAAAAATGGCACAATACAATTTTGCATGATAAAAACGATACAGCTAAATCTAGCTCTGATATTGCAGATTCTGTAACATTAAAAACAGAGAGTGTTTCTTTAAATAGTAGTACATTAACCTTTTCACTGCGGGAACCGGATATACATGTAAAATAATTTCGTGTCCGTACAACGGGAACCGGCTAAATACGCGTACCCTTTTTCGGCATTCGCTGCGAAAACCGTATGAATCAGATACTGCTTACGTATTGTATGTTGCCTATAGAAAAGAGTTAAGCATGTTATATCAAAATTTACAATATATTTAAAAAATTTCTGCTTCACTGCGGAGCCGTACAAATCCGCACCTTTTTACACAGGCACGCACCACAGGGATTTACTTGTAAAATCTTAGGATTCTCTTTCGCCGTATTTATGTACGATCGTTTTTAACAGCGTATTTTAATTTATTTTCTTTATGAATTTAATTGTGTGAATTACAGCTGCTGATATACCTATTTGAAAAATAGGAAACAAAACTGTCGAATTATGAGTTTTAGTAAATACAATAGAATTGTTATCAAATTTCCCAGAATGGTTAACAGGTAAGAAATATTCAAATTGAAATAATTTTATTACTTATTGCATTAATTAGCTAATAGCAAAGACGGTTCGAGACAGCTTGTCATATTGTAGGGTATTGTTAAAAGATTTTTATTTACTACCTGAAATTTACGATATAAATATTTTAATATTATATAAGTTGGTCAGAAATAAAAGACTTATTGTTGTCAAAACATATTTTTTGGATTAGTTCTATAATGTAAAGAATTTATAATTTACTTGACCATTTGAAAAACCTTTTAGGATAATAATATTTTATGAATATTCAAAGAAGACGTAAACTACAGACTTGATAATGTTAAGATTATTTCTTTTAAGCCATAAATGAATTCTGCATCTCTCCTCCGGGTTGCGTGCAGCGTCTAGTTTTATTATGATCATAGTGTTGTACACCATTCTGTACTAATAGTAGTGTATTTTTTTACAAAAATAAGTGGGTGATTCTTAAATTTAGATTTCTTATACGTTATTGACTAATAAAAACAATTGCTGAGTGAAACGGCTCGTATACGCAAATATCTTAGCGAAAGTGAACTATATGAAATTTTAATGGAAAGTGACAGTGAGAATGAGTGTATTCTTGAAGAATCTGATGCAGAAAGTGATGAATATGGAGAAGAAAATGATAATGAAGAGACTCTACCATCATCAACACAGGTTAGTGAAAATAGTGCTTTAACTTTGGAATCTACTTCTCTTCAACAAGCTAAACATCGTAAACGTGAAAAGATTCCGTTATATAAATGGGAAAAGGGAGATCTACAACCAACAGTTCATAATTTTAACGACAATACATCATAGTGTTTGAATGAAAATTTTAAAAGTAGTCCAAGTGTTTTAAGTAGTTTCAAAACATTTTTTTCTTTGACTTTTATGAAAGCAATGGTTGTTGAAATTAACAATTTTACAAATTCGTTGTGTAACATAGTGCTATTGAACAAAATTCTCGTGTCGCAACAAATTGGAAAGACACTGATGTAGATGAAGAGTATTGTTTTCTAGCTTTGTCGTTCCTTACATTGTCGTTGTTACGTTTTCAGATAACAATACCGTTGACAAAGAAGACTCCCTTTTTAAGCTGCGAATCGTTATACACCATTTAAAGACCGTTTTTCGTCGATTTCTGTATCCATTCAGAAACATTTGTATCGACGAAAGTTTGATGCTTTATAAGGGAAGACTAGCATTTAAACAGTATATACCCTCTAAAAGGCACAGATTTGGAATTAAATTCCACGTTTTATGTAACTGCGAGACAGGCTACAATTTGGACTTTATCATTTATACTGGGTCTAATACTGACATTAAAATCTTTGATACAGACCTAAAAAAAAGGCATAGCCTGTAATGTGCCTCTATGCATTACGCCATGTTTTAAAAAATACAATTGTATAACAACTTTTAAATTTTCCTTTTAATGTAGTCAAAACTTTTATTTATATTTTGCATTTGAATGTTTTGTGTACCATTTGTTTGTAGTTTTTTACCTTGTTGCTACAATTACTAATGATAAATAAAATAATGATAATTTTTCAGTATATTTAATTTTTTTTATTTTTCAAAAATCTAACAGCAACAAATTTATATTTACTTGTTACTTCTACTAAATTTTAAATACAGTCCTGAATAGACTGTATTGATACACTGCGCGAACCGTATTTATACGCCATAGTACTTCATCGACTGACTGCGGCAACCATGTTGATCAGCACGGGCATGAAACAGCCGTACCAGAAACCATACTACTTTTATAACTAGCCGCAGTGAAAAGGTTAAGCTCAGTAGCCAATGAAGTAATTTTATCTACTGCCTATGTATTAGTAACTGATAAATTAAACAAGCTTCATAAAGTTCGGGCACTCTTGGACTGTGGTTCGCAGACATCCTTTACAACAGACTAGTTTGCAAGAGAGTTTAGGTATTAATACTGAAGAAACAGACTTATCTATTTGTGGCATATCAAAAATATTTTAAATGTCAATAAAAAATGTAAAATATCAATAAGATCAACGCATAGCAGCTTTGAAACTGATTTGGATTGTTACGTTTTAAATCAAATTACAGGAATATTACCAGGACACCAAATTAATGTACAAGCTTATTTAATTCCAAGTAATATTATTTTGGCAGATGCTTGTTTCAATACACCGGCCCCAATCGATATACTAATTGGAGCTGATCTGTTTTGGTCAATTTTGGGAACAAAAAAGCAGTCACTTGGAAAAAATATGCTGCTATTATTTGAAACGTCATTGGGATATCTCAGGACCCTTTGGAGTTAATGAATCTATAAAAAAACTTGTCTTGCAATTTAAGCATAAATCAGAAACTATTGGATAAACTAGCTCGATTCTGAGAAGTAGAGGAACTTACAACCTTCAAACCATTGTCCGAAACTGAACTATTTTGTGAAAGCTTTTCAAGGATACTTGAATCTCTCAGAGATTTTTCAGGTCGATTTATAGTACGCATGCCTTTAATGCAAAGCCCGTCAGTTTTAGGAAATTCTAAATTCAAGCAAAAAATTATTTTTGTGCTCTAGAGCGCAAATTCAAACGAGACTCTATACTACACTAACGATACAAGGAATTCATGTTATAGTACAATGATTTGCATCATATGACAATTAATAAAGAAGCGAAGGGTCATAAATTCGAATTTATTCTCCCTCATTACAACGTTACAAAGGAATCTAGTGTAACGACAAAATTAAGAGTAGTTTTTAATGCTTCAGTACCCACAACAAGTGGTCTTTCATTAAATAATATACAAGCTATTGGACCTGTTTTACAAGTTAATTTGTTATCAATAACACTGAGATTCCGAAAATACAATTACGTCATATCTTTGGATATAGCAAAAAAATATAGCCAGGTGCTAATTGTTCAAGGGCAAAGGCAATTGCAAAAGGTACTTTGGCGCGAAAATCCCAATGACAATCTGAAAACATCTACACTAAACACTGTTACTTATCCACTGGGCAATCTGCAGCAAGCTATCTTGCTATTAGTCGTTTATTCAGTCTTGCACAGGAAATTCAGGATAAGAAGCCGGAAATAGCAGATATCATTAAACCAGACTTCTATTTAGACGATCTTTTGATTGGAGCTTCTACAGTAGCAGAAGCGCAATATATTTGTTAATCTATATCTGAAACTTTAGAATCAGGCGAATATTCACTCAGAAAATGGTGCTCAAATAATCCCGATTGTTTATGTAACATATTATCTGAGGAATTCAAACACGAAATATTTACTTTTCCTGACGACAATAGAATTAATATTTTAGGTTTTAATTGGTCTTGCCGAGACGATCTACTTTTATACTGCATCAATGCTAATCCCAGACAAGCAGCTTTTAAGGTAAAGTACTTATTCAAGGGCTTTGGGCAGACAAAATGTCATGGAATG
Organism: Diabrotica undecimpunctata; assembly: GCF_040954645.1. Taxonomy (NCBI): domain Eukaryota; kingdom Metazoa; phylum Arthropoda; class Insecta; order Coleoptera; family Chrysomelidae; genus Diabrotica; species Diabrotica undecimpunctata. The sequence continues at coordinate 54,007,595 of NC_092807.1, forward strand.
CAGCAATTACAGGTAAAATACTTGAGACCTGGAAAAAATTCGAATCAGAAATTCCAGCATTAACCCTTAACCCGAAACATAGTACTTGTGGGGGCCTTGTAACTGGCTCCCTATATGAGAGGGTTGGAAATCTTTTGATTCCAAGCCTTACTTCAAAGGACTTGTGAGTGGATGTATCTCCATAGGTTTGGTTCTTCAGTGACCGTTGAAGGATAAGAATTGTTAATGTGAGCAAATATAACTCCAGAGAAATAAAATTACTTTTAGTTTATCGACTTATAATTAACTATTTTTAGAGTAAAGAAGCCTCAATACGGCCGTAGCTGACAGTACAATATCAAATATTTGTTTCTTTATCACACGTAAAAGAGAAAACCGTATTTATGAGAAAAATGCCCGATTTCGGCGTAGAGAAATATTTTATATATGAATTGAGAGTGTTTTAAAATGCACATGCCTCAAGGGCGTGTGAGAATGAACTAATAAAATACTACTTGATGCGTAAAAGTGAAGATTACGCCTCTTGTATTTAGGTGTGAAAACTATTTAAGAGGCTGTGGCGCCAATGAGTCGGCTATCCCGAGCAAACTTGATATTAGTATATATTTTACTTATTCTACACTAAGAAAAGTGTAAAGAACTATATTTTTATTTTATATTTTAAAATGATATGTTCATTTCTGGAACAGTACTTTTATTGCTAATGCGAAGCATATGGTCTATTGGACCAGTATAGGTAAAAATTGAAATAAATCAAAAACAAATGTAGCATTTGAAGGGAAAAGCACAATATTAAAGGGTTTATTAGGTATAAACGAGCAAAAAAAACTTATTCATACATAATACTTACATAAAATAAAATGTGTAATATAGAAAACAACATTATTAGTCGTAATTAAGTAAACAAACATATACATTTCTAGATAAAACTAAAAATATACTACAGCTACCTACTAATTTTGAAGACAGGTAACGCAAACCTTTCTACTACACTCCAAACAAATAGCATTTGAGCAACGCACACATTTATAATTTGTCTTCCTCATTTGACCACAATTTTCTATTGGGAAGCTTATCATCTGGAACATTGTCGCCGATGTGGTCGACAGGCACTTCGGGATTTATTCCCAAAAAAATCTCTATCTGCTTTCTAAGGTCTCGGGGAAAATTTGTTTTGAGTCTTTGCCTTAGATGAGATGAATTAGTTCAAAGGCCAAATATTTTACAAATTTAAAACGTGGAATTAATTTATTATATTTGTAACAAAGATAAAGGATATAACTGTTGACTGAACTTATATTTATAAGTGTATAAAATACGGCTAAGGGCCAACGCCTTGTCCGGCGGTTTGCACTATAATTGGCACACTTCATGTCTAAAACATCAACTCCCGATTTTGTACTGTTATAGTATCGAATTATTTCTGATTTTCCTAATTCATTGTCTTTGTTGTGATGCATAGAGGATAATAAAAGAACAGCTCTATTTTTTTCGGTACATATGATATCAAGGTTATATCATTGGAGAAACCATAGAGTTTTGTACCAATTTCCCTACTTTTATTAGCCTGGAATTCCAAAGGAACTTCTCGCTTATTTGTTTACTGTACCCACATACGTGAGGTGGTGTTTTTGCAACTCTGTGACTAACTCTATTGAAGAAAAATAGTTGTCAGCAGTAATATTTCGGTTAGAGCCCTCTATTGGTTTGGATAGTCGAATGACACATTGAGCAAGCTTGGAAAGCTTCAGTTCTTCTTCTGAAAGTCCAACACCATCCGAATCTTTCCCTGAGTATACATATCCATTATAGAAATACAAGCTCTTAGCATCTGTCATGCATATTACTTTTATGCCGTATTTCGCAGGTTTACTGGGCATGTAAATTCGAAAACCACAGTGACCTCTAAATGGAAGTAGCATCTCATTCACAGTTACACACTCTGACAACGTATATAGCCTCTGGCAATTAGTCACAAAATTATTAAAAATACTTGAAATAGCCTCTGTTTTATCAGTTCTCTTCCGCTCTTCGCGATCCATGCTACTGTCAAATCTAAGACACGAAAAAGTATTTCAAATCTTTTTAAAGACATCGTCATTCTGAATATTGGCCGACCCACAACATCTTTAGAAAACAGTTGAAGCATATCTTTATGAGAAGATTTTATAATTGAAGATAGCATAAAAAGCCCAAGCAAGGCCTTTAACTCAAGTATATTTGTGCTTCTGTAGTTTGATGTATTAGTCAAATCAGATAACTTTTCTCTCATTATAATAATTTTTTGGTTTGTCCATGTTACAATTTGTTAACGGTACTGACAGATTAAAATAATTAGGATTCATAATCTCAAAAAATGGAACCACCGAGCAAGAGATAATCAGCAGATTAGCACAGACAAGAACATGTATTAAACAAATGAACGGGGTACTGTGGGATAGACAGATTACCATAAATACACAGAAGAGAATTTATAACACCTTGGTACGCAGTATAATGACCTATGGAGCAGAGAAGTGGGTAATAAATAAACGAAACAGGTCCAAAATCACAGCAACTGAAATGGAGTTCATGAGAAGAAGCTGCAGAGTGACAAAAATGCATCGCATCAGAAATGAGGAGATAAATTGAAGAATGGCAGTGGAACAAGACATACTTAGTTACATCGAAGAAAAATGTTCAATTTGGTATGGACATGTGAGAAAAACACATCATACAAGGTGGATAGCAAAGATTTCGGATTGGAGCCCAATAGGAAGGAGGAAAAGAGGTAGACCCCGAAGATCATGGAGGGATGAAGTGGACGAGGCCGATATAATTTGTTCCAACATTTCACCAGTAATCAACAACTTCCAAATATCTTGTAATTCTCTGACAATGTTATGGGTTCGTGTCCTTGTATTTTCGGAGGTTCCGTTCCCTGCCACTGAAAACCATTTTTTCCTTTGAATATGTTCACATCCCCCTCTACTTGTAAAAAGTCGGTTCTGGATTGTAAATCATTCGACGGTTCATCTAGTTTCAAAAGTTCGTGATCTAAATTCGATTATTCGCTGCTAGAGGGTTCACTTTGCCGAATTACATAGTCGGGATCTTCATCCGAATCATCTATAACATCTCTCATGTCCTCGTCACTCCCTTGCTCTGATAAATATAAATCTTGATCGTCGGCAAGTAGTAATCTTTGTATATTCTTTTCAAAATCTGGGTCAGCCAGATTAACTTTTTTATTACAGCCAGTTCCGCTAGGTGCTGCTCTATCCATTATTAATATAAAATTAAAATTTTTTAGAGTAATCATACAATATATGAAAATATATTGTATAATTACTCTAAAAAATACAAAAATTATGAAATACCTTATTGTTTATCAGTACACAATCTGTAACAAGTGGCCTCCTAGACCTATCATAAAAACACTGCAATTCGAAACACCTGGCTTACTAGATCTACACGTTTTGAAAACTACTGTTACTACGACGTAAACACTAAAGCGACCACAACAATACTGCAAAACTATGCTTGTTTTACACTATTAACGGACCACTTTTGCTGTGGTCCGTTAGACCAATGTTTTGGGTTAAGGGTTAAATATATTGAAGTTGAATAGGCAAGATATTTGAAAGGATGCTATTTCTGTGTAGATACATGATTTTGCTGACACGTCCTAAAAGGCTTACGGTGCTTGCATCTATTTGCGAAGTGTAAATGCAACTGGTGATGTACGTGTTTAATTATTGTGTGCAAAATCAAAGGTGGCTCCCTTAAAAACGTTAACAATTCCACGTCTAGAGTTAAGCTCCATGTTATTACTGGCACGCTTGTTTGACAAGGTTAACAAGTCGATGCAAATCAAATTCGAGTCTTTTACTTAACGGTCGGACTCAACTATAGCTTTAGCGTTAATACGAATCAGTCCCAATCTGCTAAAAACCTTTACAAGTAACAGAGTTTCGGAAATACAATCTTTATCAGAAAATTCAAAATGGAGAAATATTTCAACTCACGATAACCCAGCCGACATTGTTTCTAGGGGTTTATATCCTAGAGATATTTTAGATTTAGAGCTTTGGTGGCATGGATCATCTTGGCTGACAAGTGAACAATGTTTTGGGCCAAAAGATTCAGGCGAAAATATTGCAGATTTGCCAGAGATAAAATCTATAGTTTTTTTTAGTATATCAAACGCTTCATTTTCATTTCCCTTTCAGCGCTTTTCTAAATTTTCTAGAATGCAAAGATCAGTAGTTTACATTTTTCGTTTTAAATACAATTGCTAAAATAAAGTAAAAAAAGAACACAGACTTCTGGAGGTACAAGAACTTACGATTCCTTTAGAAACTTTAATTAGACTTTGCTAACATGATTCTTTTGAAAATTGAATAGAGGCTATAACAATCAACAAAGTTGTAAACATTAGTAATTTACTATTAGATCTTGCTACTTTCTTGGATATACACAATATTCTTTGAGTTGGAAGTAGGTTATAACACTCTGAATTTGTCTTCAACAAAAAACATCCTAAATTGCTACATTCAAGGCATTATGTTACTAAACGACTGTTTTCTTTAGAGCATGAACGTCTCTTTCAACGCAGGACTTCAACTTCTTTTGAGTAGTATAAGAGAGGAGTACTGGCCCATAGCACGCAGGAATCTTGAGCGAATAACTGTAAAAAATTGCATTAAATGTTTTAAGTTTAACGCTAAGATTATTGAGCCCCTTATGTCTGATTTACCCCGAGAACGCGTAAATCCTTCTAACGTATTCACCATAGTGGAGGTGGATTATGCCGGCCCTTTACAACATAAAGAAAGAAAAGGAAGGGGATGCTATATATCAAAATATTATATCAGTTTGTACATCTGTTTAGCCACGAAGGCGGTGCATTTAGAATTAATCTGTAACCTTATTTCAGAGGCCTTTATTCAAACTCTGCGTCGTTTCGTCTCTAGGCGAGGGAGATCTTCAAAAATATTTTCAGATAACGGATCAAATTTTATAGGCGCGCAACGCGAATTAAAATAATTTTTCAATAAGGTAAAGAGCCTAAAGGATCACTTAAAACGAGTTTTAACAAACGTTAATTTACTTTTCGAGGAATTCAATACTAATATCTCGCAGATAGGGGCAATTTTAAATTCTCGTCCCCTCTGCCCTCTAAGTGTCGATCCTAATGACCTTACTCCATTAACCCCAGCTCATTTTCTTATTGGAAGACCTATAGTAGCTATTTTTGATCAAGATGTGACCGATTATTCTGAATAGACTGAATAGATACCAACTTCTACAACAAGTGACCCAACATTTTTGGAACCGCTGGAAGATGGACTATATTACCGAGTTACAACGTCGCACCAAGTGGAGAGTCAACAAGGGGGAACTATTGGAAAATTCGCCTAGTATTATTCAAAGACAAGCGTACCTCACCGACACGATGGCCACTAGGTAGAATTCTGAAACTACACAAGGATGCAGATGGAATATCCAGAGTGGCAACCATCAAAACTGCCACGGTTATTATCAAGATGAGTTTCCAGAGCATTTGTCCTCTTCCTATCAGTGTTTAAAAGGCACAACTTTCAAAGGTGGGAAAACGTTTACGCCACAAATCATACTCAACGTAATACACAGATAGTGTGCAACGACATTTATTCAACAAGACATGTTAATATAATATTATTATACGAAAGCATGTACCATTTTGTAAGGTTATTTTTACCTTTTTTAATTAAATACTTTACAGTTTGAGTTTATAAGTTCGTTTGCTATCCTACAATAAAAACCTACTAATTTGCAGTGACGTAGAAGAGAAAAAGTAAGCTCAAGTAGGGGTAATATGCATGATAAAGAAAAATATCATATGTTTGTTATTATGCAATAAGCGTATGCTTATAAGTTAATATAGAAATGAGTATAAAGGAAGCAATTGCAAACCTAATTATACACTATGGACCTGATAAATATACTACAAAAAAACAAAAAAGATGACTTTTGTGGAAAAAGAAACACTAAATGAATGTACAACTAATAAAGTAATTATAGAAGATATGAATGCTAGAGTGAGAAAAGGAAAAAAAAATGGAACAATGTTATAGGATCATACGGAGAGCGTAAAATCAACAATTTGGAAAACTATTACTTGAATTTTGTTTAGAGAATAACATGATGATCATGAACACACATTTCCAATACAAAAACATACTTAAGATCACGGGGAAATATAAAGAAACGAACAATCAATTATTTACTATACAACAGAGAGGAGCTGAATAGGCAGAGATTACTACTTGCTGAAAGTTATATTTAACAGCAAAGGAATAGAAATAAAAAGCACAGAACACTAGAGTGAGAAATACAAGGAAATAATTCAAATAAACTAAGGAAAGAAACAACGAAAATAATATATAAAAAGAAGTTAGATAAGGAACTGGACAAAGAAGGAGAAACAACAGAAATAGTAGAAGATTGGAAAAATTTAGAGATGCTATAATAAATACAGAAAAACAAGTATGTGAGACCACAATAAATAACAGAAGAGAGAAACGGCCACCTTGGTGAAATAATAAGGTAAAAACCGAAATAAAAGAAAACAGTAAAGAAAATGTTAAATTATTTTTTAGAGTACCTACGAACCTACGAACTAACAAATAAATAAAACTAAAACAAATAATGACCAAAAACGAAACAATATTAACCAATCACAGGAATATAATGACAACATGGAGAGAATATTTCGAACAACGGAGAGCAGCGAAAAGCAAAGAAAAATAAAAACAACGCAAAAGACGTATACGCGGAAAACGCAGAATAAACAGAAGCTATACAAGAAGAAGAACTAGAGGAAGCAATGAAAAAGATAAAGACTGGAAAAGCTCCTGGTAAAGGTGAAGTTAGTCCAGAGATGTTAAAAGATATTGGGAAAAAGCAAAGAAAAGATTATTTTACATTATAAATCTAATATAAAAAAAATAATACTGCCGAGAGAATGGTCAAATGCAGTAATTGTACCGGTGTACAAAAAGGGAAACACAAGATACTGTCACAACTCGAAAGGTTATCACACCCTATTATGGGTAGCAGCAAAACTATAGAAAATAGTAATAGAAAGTAAAATCAGAGTTGAATTAGAACATAAAATAAAGGACGTAAAAAGCGGATTCAGAAAAGGGCATAACACACAAAATCATATATCGACTTTGCAACAGGTCAAAGGAAAAAATAAAGAAGTAAGTTTTAAATAAGAAGTAAGTTCTGTGTTGCTCTGTCTAGCATTTCCTTGTATTTATTTATTTTAGTTCTACGTTCTACGAAAACGTTGTATGTTCATAAGTCTTGTGCAGCCATTCTTAGAATATCTCCAAGGGTTATCCCTCCAAGGAATGTTCTCAGTGGTTGCTGTTTATTGGCATAAACATTACATTGGAAAATACAGTGCTTAGCATCGTCTCTAACTCCACATGTGTGGCATAGGTCGCCTATTGTTTTATTTATTTTATACGTGTATGACCTAAAAGACTTATGTTCTGCCAGGAATTAGATGAAAAAATAGTTTGTTCCAATAAATGCAGACGATACCACGCTTTTATAAGAAATTAACGTATTTGTCCATTGCTACTTTGTTGCCTCTACGCTTAATTTTTGTTGTAACAATTCAAACTGTTCATTGGTCACCTTATGTATTTAGTGGCCATTATCATCTTCATGCAAATTTCTTCTTTCTTCTGGTAGTAACCCAGAGGCTAAAACCACAAGTTACACTGTTTATCCGGTAGGGTAACTAAAAACCTAGGAAGGAAATCTAAATTACCTACGTCTGAGATTTTAATCATATTTTGTTCTTGAAACAATATGATTTATTACTAATTATTTATTCTACAAATTAAATATTCAAACATCCTTATTGGGAAATTTTATTGATTCATCAGTAATTAATTTTTACGCAAAATTTGCTAAAAATATAGAATACCGTAACTGTACGGTAAGATTTACATACATTTACACATTTATACACTTATTATAATAAGAAAATGACGTTTTGCCAAACAAACAAACGTCAATGTATTACCAAAATTTAATTTTCGTAAAACCAAGTTTTGTTGCTTAATTTCTGAACCATATAGATTAAAAACGACACAACGTTTAGTTTAAGTTATTAAAAACAGAACTAAGTCAGTTTTATAAAAGTAAAAAAAAGTTCATAGAAGAGAAATGTTTAAAACTAGTGTAAGAAACAGGGCAAACCATTTTGTCCAAGATGGAAGACAAACAAAGTTTTAATTTAGCACTTGATATTACTTAATAATAGACATTATTGTGGTTTATATTTAACTTTAGGTAACATTATTTAATGGTCTTGTTATAAGCAATAAGTATCAAAGTGGAATTACGTCTTCAATAAAAGGATGAAATAGCTGATATCCTTTCTTTTATCCTCCAACTTTTGACCGAGACCAAATAAATAAGATTGAGTAATGGTTTTTCTAAGCTATGATAGAGCAGGTAGATATCGATAATATAGCAATAGTCGGTTTTTAATAAACAATTATATCAAAGGCACATGTACAGGAATTATTTGAATACCAAATAGGACTCTTTTGTACACAGAATTTTAAAAGAAGCTTTTAGTAAAAGATTAGGGTATATAATAGTCTTGATGTTTAGTTATATTGTTATATCGAGACTTGTAAACAAAAAGAAATGAATCATTAATAAAATTGGAAATACCAAAGGATATTACGACAGCGAGTTTGTTTACTGAGAAAGTATGGAATGTGATTGGTTGTAATTTAAGGTGTGGAGTGAATGATGCTGGAATTTGATTGGTAGACTCGAAAGGTAGATGAAAAAGACGCCAAGCCGATTTTGCGATGCCAGAGGAGAGAAAACAGTGTTCTGAAGTTCTGGAGAAGCTGGTTGTTTTGTTGCTCCATAGCCTGCAGTAAAAGTGAGCAGAGTTGCTTGTAAATAAAAATTGTTTATAGTGTTTGATGTGTCTGTGAAACAAGCCAAAGGAGTAGTAGCAGTTCAAAGCGGAATTTACATCCTATAGTAAGGAAAACATATGTAGCATATATGTATTGCTAATTGGTGAAGTAAAAATGCTTTCAATTAGTAAGAAAGTGTCTTCCTGTGGGATATATGTTTATCCAGGAGGTGTTTTAGGGAAACTGAAACGGCGTTAGTGTGTGTGAGAGACTTTCACCAGCTGAGAAGAACAGGGGTGTATAAAGCGTCCAAGAATACGAGCAGTAGATGGTCAGAGCACAGTCGGAAGAGACAAGGAGCCAATAGAAAAATTGTGTAAATAAAAGGTGATTTTGATATAAAATAAAAAAGGACTTTTAGTCACTCTCGTAACGATATCATAACTAATTTGACATTTTGTTTGGCTATTCGCTTTCATAATAAATATAAAATTTAATTAAGAGATCTTCTTTTTGAGTACAAGTCATAATATGTATTGATAATTTGTGTATGAATACTAGAGAATTTTTAAGTTTAACTATACGTATCAAAGCATAGGTTATATGTTTGGTTTATTAACTTATAAATTTATTCGATTTAATAAATTTTAAGTAATTTTTAAAAATTTCTTGATAATTTATTATCACAAATTTATTTATTTTCATTTATTTTCCCATTGTTCATTTCCCCCTCAAAGGCAATAGTATAGATATTTCTTGGAAGGAACGTAGAAAAATTAACGATAAAAAATAACCCTGAGATTAAAATTTAATTAAGATGAAACTTATTTGTTTTGCAAAATTAAGCCTAAGCAAAATTAAAGTTTAAAAATAATCACAAGAGTCATAATTTGCAATTCATAATAATAATAATAATAATCGAATGGGAGATTCATAACCAAGAGCTAGTTGTGGATCAAGTCCATAATGAAATCGCTAATGAGCAGATTCCTAGGCCCCTTATACAAGAAAATCAACCTGTTAATACGCAGGAGGATAACAACGAGTGGCACGATAGCCTGTTAAGAGAAATGGCACGTGTCGTACAAGAGTTTAATGGTACAAATCCACTTAGCAGACTACCGCTACGAAAAATAAACTTTTGTAAGAAACTAGGGGCGCTGTTACAAATTATGAAGTCCTACCCAATTATAACAGCAATTGCTAATGTTATGAGCATTAAGATCAGAACACGATGGGGAACTAATATTGGAAGGACTGAAAACAGAATTGCACCCTACGAAAAAGACTGCTGAGAAAAATTGAATTATTGCGCAGGGATATTGGACAAATTACGGAACATATTCGAGGAGTAAGACGTCGAAAAGTAATTAAAAGTGCTGAAGAAATAAATCTGAACACTCCAAGATACTCACGATATGATCCAGAAAACAACACAGCTCAACACTGCTTAGATACTAAAACATTAACATTAAAACAAAAACTTTCCATTCATTCAGGTCGCCTAAAGAGATACAAAGTTAATAACAACCGTAAATGCGACAATATACTTTTTGAGCACGCAGAGAAGACTTTCTATAGAAAACTGAATTCCACTGTAGAAATGTAGATAAATCCTACCCAAGCCAAGAAGAAATTCATGAGTTTTGGGGAAACCAACTTTCGAACTATCAAAGAGCTTCATAACGGGAAATCTCCTGGACCAGGCTAAGTTCAAAACTTCTGACAAAAGAAGTTTTGGAGTGTTCATGAGCTTTTAACAGTATTTATTAATAATATTATTTCTAATTTACAGGAAATACCATCATTTCTTAATCAGGAAACCACTTATTTAATACCCAAGGATAAAAATAACACCCAAGATACAGCCAAGTACCGCCCAATTACTTATCTTACAACTTTGTACAAATTGGTCACATCCTGTGTGGCCCGGCGTATCTACCAACACTGTGCTTTGAAAAATATCATAGAGCCTCAACAGAAAGGATGCGCTAAGGGCTCCACGGGCTGCAAAGAACAACTTATTATAGACTAAGTAATTTCTAACCAGGCATACACCAAAAAAGAAACCTTTTTACTGCCTTCATTGACTACAAGAAGGCTTTTGATTCAGTGCCGCATGAATGGCTTATAGATATATTAAAAATATATAAAGTCAATGATAATCTCGTGACCTTTTTGAAGCATATACTGACAGACTGAAAGACTAAAATTCACCTTCAAATACCTGGTGAAACCAATATCGAAACTGAAGATATCCCTATTAACCGGGGCCTTTTCCAGGGGCACTCGTTGAGTCCACTTTGGTTCTGCCTAGCGATGAACCCACTATCTCAGCTGGTGAGCTCTACTGACTCAGGATTTAGCATCAAAAATAACAACACTGTTATGACGAACCTTAATGATCTGTTGTATATGGATGATTTAAAATTAATGGCTTCCACTCGAAACCACTAAATCAGATGCTAAAATCTGTAAAAACTTTCTCAAATGATATCAGTATGCATTTTGGACTAGACAAGTGCCGTATACTAAATATAGTCAGAGGAAAGGTTCAGTCCGGAGGTTTCGATAATGCAAGATGCCAAAACGTCGAGGCAATGGGTGAAAATGATATATGTACAAATATTTTGGAGTACAGTAAGCGCGAAAAATTGACCATAAACTAATGAAAACCGAACTAATTTCCGAGTTCGTACGAAGAGTAAGACAACTAAATCGTAGCAAAAATTTAAGGCATTAAATAAGTACGACTGTTCCGCGCTTAGCTACTTATTTGGTATTATCAAGTGGTCAAAAATGGATATAGAAAGTCTCCAGCGAAAAGTCACTTCTCACAAAGGCGCAACAACACCATCCACGCAGTACAGTAGAGAGAACAAAATTATCGCGATATCAAGAAGGAAGAGGACTTATGGAAATAGGTGAGCAAGTGGATAAACAGGTTGCTAATTTAAGAACTTATTTTCAGATACAGGCTGAGAAATCTACTTTACATCGAGAAATTTGTGCAGTAGACGATACAACGTTGCTTAAATTAAGGGAAAAATAAATGCGCATAAACCATCCGACTAAGCAAGAAAAATTGCGCACCTCAATGAGATTAGCCAAGAATATGTCGACAATACAGCGACAAACTATTGGTTGGAATTAGGAAAGATGTTTCCCTCGACTGAGGGTTTCCTACTTTCCATTCAGGATTAGGTCATTCCAACTAAAAATTATCTGATATTATATTGTTAATCCTAATGATCCTCAAGTACAAAATGACAAATGCCGATATGGACGCAAGCCCAAGAAACCATCCAGCATCTTACCGGTGGCTGCCAGGCGTTTGTCGGCGCTGATTATAAAGACCGCAAAAACCTCCTAGCGAACATAAATGAACATCTTTATAAGGCCATGCACAAAGCTGTACTCCTCATGACGTCCAGATGTGTAGGTCACCTAGGGCTCGATAACATGGAAAGAGTCCCACCAGAGCTTAATCCTTTTGATACCGTAGGTATCTGGGATGAGTGTGAATTTTCCCCTTAGAGGGAGTGTGAGCCGTATGGCTAAATCTGGATAATATATATATATATATATATATATATATATATATATATATATATATATATATATATATATATATATACATATATATATATATATATATATATACAGGGTGGTCCTTAAGTAATTGTACAAAAAGAAACCGTAGATTTTACGCTTTTAATTATTACGATTTAAGCCAAATTGGTTTAATAAAATGTTGATATTAAGAAAGATACAGAGTGTTATCCCTGTGCAAGTGCAAATTTAAAATTTTATTTTTCGCTATAACTTTCATGTTTGTAAGCATTTATTTATAAAAATTTACAACTGGGTACTTTTAAATATGAGAAATTATAATTTGATGCACACTTTGATGTAACTGATAGAGGGCGCCACATATGCCACATATGTGTTATAAATTTGCACTTAACTTTTTTGCTTTTAAGCTACCGGTATTTGGGACAAAAAATATTAAAGATACATTATTTTAACAAAAAAAAAGGTATACCTGTTAATAACTTCAAAACTCAACAGTTTTCTAGATAATCGCATTTTACAAATCAGCTGCATAATTCTGATTTAAGGCAATTACTCCAGGTAACGAAGAAAAAAATAACAAAAACATTAATACTTCTGAATTTTGGTATAAAATACCTTAAACTAAAGTTAATAGTTAACGAAATATTAAATAAAATAAATATATCAGCAGGATAATTAATAATAGTATTTGACAAAATAACAGAATAATAGGATTTTACATCAAACATTTTACGTTTTATGTTAAATTAAAATCATAATCAAAACATTTTGTTTACAAACCAAATTAAGAAATAGTTAAACTAAATAACATAACTTTTTGTCAAAGTAAGTGTTCGATATGTCCACTATTTTCTTTAATTCATTTGTCAATATATTCCATAAAAGATCGTCTCATATTAAATAGCATCATTGGTTCTAAAGAAACTGCTGCAGTATTTATTTCTTCTCATAGTTGGTTGCAAATGAGTATGGGATTCTTATAGACACGTTGTTTTAATGCTGCCCATACACCAAAATCAAGCGGATTAAATTCTGGAATATAATGTCTAATGGATGAATATATTCTTTTGGATGCCTATCCAAATCTTATGGTATAATATAGAACTACATCTTATTTGTCGCAGAGGTTAAATAATGTATTAAACTGTGATGTATCTCGTTCATTGGTTACTTATATTCACACGGAATAACCTATCGATGACATTACGTTATAGCTTACGAGTAACTATAATTACATCTCGAACAAATGGACTATTATGATTTACTAACGAACTAATATTATGCTGAACTAAATTGCCTGTGTGTTTACTATATTTATAACAATATCGGTTATTAGGCCAACGATGATATTTTTGTAAAAATGCTGAGTCTTTAAAGTTAGATTTGTAGCAAAAGTATTATGAAACAAGACACATATTATGTGTTATTTAATACCTGCGCTCTAGTTTCTATTTGTCCTAATAAAAATGGGTAAACAATGGGTAAAGAATAATAACTATTATTTTCGGATTTTTTATGAATTAAATAATTATATCAATATTTCACCACATAGCCAAGGAATATGGCTACCACGACCAATCCAACGTTCAGAAAAGTTGTATTTACGTATGTTCTAACTGCCTTCTCTCTAGAATGTGGTGGTGTACCATCTTGCATAAACAACATATTTTGGGGTTTCAGCATTTTATAATAGAGAACAAATAATACAAAGCCATTATAGAAACTTAGGAGGTGATAGAAAAGGGAAATTGTAAACATGATGACGGCCAACGTCTGAATACGGACACGGCACCTAAAGAAGAAGATGAAGAATCTTTTCTCCAATAAGACATTTAGCGCCCATAACAAAGCATTTTGTGATGTTGCATTATCATCTTTGAGTTGTGTTAATAAGAAAAGACTATGAATTATGCTTATCTACAGGCATTCAGTGCTTTACCGCACAAATATCAAACTAAGAATTATTATGCAGTTGACTTATAAAATGCGATTATCTTGAAACCGGTTGAATTTTCAGGTTACTAACAGGTATACCTTTTGTTTGTAAAAATAATGTATCTTAAATATTTTTTAACACAAATAGAGCTACCTTAAAGAGTAAAAAAGTTAAGCGCAAATTTATGCCACACATGTGGCATATGTGGCGCCCTCTATTAGTTACATTCAAATGTGATAAAATTGTAATTTATCCTACTCAAAAGCATCCAACTGTAAATTTTTGTCCAAAAATGTTTACAAACGTGCAAGTTATAGCGAAACATAAAATTTAAAATTTCCAGTTTAACACCCTGTATCTTTCTTAATATCAATATGTTGGCTTAAATCGTAATATTTTAAATTGCAAAATCTACGGTTTCTATTTGTACAATTACTTAAGGTCCACCCTGTATATATATATATATATATATATATATATATATATATATATATGTCTTGAGTCAAGGAACAAATAATGAGAAACTATCTCCCATGCTCCATGCAACTCACTTTGTAATAATCCACACAAATATTCCCTAAGAGAATACCTACCGAAAATGGCAATTAATATAAAGAATGCTCTAACTCCCAATACGTGACCGAGGACACTAATTTAAAGGAGCAGATCCGTTATAAAATATTTTAGTGTATCAGACCTTAATATAGTTAACAAACTGGTGACAGACATTGTAAAAAATGCTGGTGCGTAAAAGAACCACTTTCTTAAGCTCAGCGAACAGACTATAATTTAAATACCTACAATGACCATTTATTATTTCTATTTGGTTGCAGAGAAATTTAAAATTTTTATAAAGTATATTTATATGTTCTAGTGTATAGCAGATAAATCAATACTCAAAATCTTAAGTAGTTTTTTATTATTGTAGAATTATTGGGCTACCACTTTCGAGACTTACAATATATGCCATCATTAGGCCACAGTACAAAGGTCTTTGTTCTAACAACAACTATAGTCTAAAAACAACATAGAACAAAGAATAAACACCTAATAAAAAAAAGGGTAAAATCAAAATTAATTAATGTAGCCAACAGCTATAACCTAAATTATATACGCAGCATTTTAAATCACCTGGTATGTATTAAAAAACCGAAAAACATTTTCAATATATATCTATTTCCTATAGTATATGTTAAAACACCGAAATATTATTTCAATCCTTTTTGCGTCGTCGAGATTTATAGAAAACACATTTTAAAGTTTGTTTATATAACACAGATAGGTATTTCTGCGATATTTCTTTGATCGAGAGCCGCTTTAGGATATTTTGGCGTCAAATAAACAAAAATATTCCCGTTTGTATGCGTTGTTTATACCGAGTGGGGCGAATGATTTTTGAAGAGAATGACATCAGTCTCAGTGAGGCCTCTGTCAAAGGCAGTTGGTTTCGGTGTTAGTCCGAATTTTTCTTCAAATTCGTAATATTTTTTCGTTTTTCGTCTTTTGTCATGAGAAAATGTGCAGTGTTGTAGCAGTTAAATGTGTAGTTACAGGTAGAAGTTAGGTTTGGAAGAGTTTTTTAAGAGAGAACCTGCGGCGTGGGTCGTCTGAAGAGACCGGCAAATTTGTTGGTAAAAAAGTGAATTATACTCGAATGTAATGTGTCAATTTAAATAAGAGTAATTACTGTTTTGTTTCGTGTCGTCTCTCACCTAAGGGATTTGACCAACGGCGTTTCAAACAACTTAAAAAGTTACCCACATGGTTCCAGGCAAAGGCTTGAGTGTTCCAAAAGCCGAGTTTTGAAGATTGCGTCCCAGTGCACAGCTACCACCCGCATTTTGTTTGTCCCAGGTCATTCCAAACTATCTTTGCAGTGTAAGATGCATTTATTTGTTTGCAGTGAATGTGAGCCCAGTTCTAACCCCAAAACTTTTAAAGGAAAAAACCAACATTGAGGGAAATCAGGCACTCTTCTTTGTTAAATTTTTTAAAGTAAAAATATACATTTTTCATCAATTATTGCTTTCATGACAAGTAAAGAAATTGTAATAAGTAAAATTATAAATGCTAAAGAGTTGTTGGCTGTGATATTAATTGTTCTCAAAGTTTTAAAATTTAGTATTGACATATAAAAGCACTATTTTTTGACAATTGGTATATACCTAATCATAAACTTACAATTCGTTTTATTTTGTTTTTAAATAAGGTCAACCTTTATGAAGCATCGTTTCATTTAAAAAGATAATTTCGATTTGTATTAATTTATTTCTGCTACAAAATATCGCCCATTGACAATTGTAAGTTCTTTTAGTATCTCCAACTTATAGAGTTTGTAAACCGATAGTAACATAGTAAGTTTGTTTTTGATATTTTGTATTTTATTATTATTATTTATATTTGTAACTGTTTGTGGTGGGATATCAATAAATATTTAATTTTTTTCCCTAAAACAAGTTGTTTATTTCCTTTTTAAAGGTTTCTAACCCATTTGTTTATAATTTTTTAGGAAAGAAAAGCCTTTTTTCCACCCAGTGGAAGATTCTTGTAAGCGGCGTCCTTACTTCAAACAGCGTGAAAACCTTCTTGTGCTGTATTTGTCCAGGAGACTCATGTAAGTACCCCTTTTGGATTCATTTTTGTAGTTACCCCATTCTAGCCCCCTTGTTTCATTCACTTATCTACGACCCAGCTGTCAAAAAAAACCCAGAGTAGCCGTTCGCAAACGTTCCGGTTTATTTTTCTTACTCTATCTCCACCCCAGTAATTTCTGTCCCCAATTTTCAACCCCCTACAGTTAACCCCCCCTGGTAGGCAAAATAATCGTTACAAGTAAAAGAACTGATACTATATAACATAATGTTAATTTAATTTAAAAAATGCAAAATTTATTAAGTGAGAGATTTGACACAGTATGCAATATATTGAGACATAAATGGCATTAGCTATAACCAGTCTGATGAAATTTGTACATTATAGTCAGTCAATAATAATAGTTATTAGATAAAGGGTTTGTAAAATTAGGTTTAAAATAAAAAAATTCAACGATAAACCTTATAAACAAACGATTATACGAAAGATTTACGATTTGTATATCAGACACAAGAAAAATTATTCATACTAGAAGAGCCTTCTTGTGTCTGATATGTAAGCCGTTACTCTTTCATATAATAAGGTTTATTTTTAAACTTTTTTATTTTAAATCTAAATTTACAAACCCTTTATTTATTAACTAATTGGTATAAACCAATAACCTAAGTATAATTTACAGATTACATCAGAGTACTTATAGCTAATGTCATTGATGTCTCAATATATTGTATATTGTGTCAATTCTCTCATTTAATTAATTTTGCAATTTTCATTTTATTAACATTATATATAGCGTCAGCTCTTTATTTTAATTAAGGTTATTGTTGTTGGCTCAATTTAAATTATTTTAATTTTAGCTTTGGTTTTGTATTACCTAGGTGTTGATTGTTTGTTTCATGTGGTTTTTGTCTTACAGTTTTCGTTAGAACAAAAACCTTTGTACTGTGTAGCCTAATAATTATTATTCTACAACAATAAAAAAACTACTTAAGATTGTGAGTATTGACTCATCTCCAATACGTTAGTCTTATGGATTCACATTAGTAACATATTTATCATTATATATATATATATATATATATATATATATATATATATATATATATATATATATATATTATATATATATATATATATATATATATATATATATATATATATATATATATATACAACAAGGTGCAACATCAAAAATTATTTCAGATACTGAAAGAATCTAGTAGTGATGACAAAGATTTACGCCTAATTAAAAATTTATACTTACAGCAAAGGGCAACTGTACGAGTAGACAACGAAACCTCACAAGAATTCACGATAAAACGGGGAGTACGTCAGGGCTGCATTTTATCACCGACGTTGTTTAATAGTTACTCGGAAATGCTATTCAGGGAAGCTATTGATGGTTTAAGAGAAGGTATAAAAATCAATGGTGAAATCATAAACAATTTAAGATATGCGGACGATACGGTTTTGATTGCTGATAATGCGGAGGATCTGCAAACATTAAAAGATTGTGTAGGGGAAGTCTGTGACAGATATGGCATGAAATTAAACTGTAAGAAGACCAAAATTCTTGTAGTAAGTAAAAACGACGTAATACATTGAAAATAATGGACAAAATTACATACCTTGGATGCAGCCTAAATAAGGAATGGGACCACTCATAGAAAATAAGATGTCGTATAGAAAAGGGAGAGCTGTCTTCAATCGCCTCTAAAAGCTTTTATGTAATATGCACCTGAACATTGATATAAGAACACGAGTCTTGGGATGCTATGTATTTTCTACCCTTTTATATGGAGTCGAAGCCTGGACCTTGTAAAGGTAACATCTAAACGATTAGAAGCCTTCGAAGTGTGGTGCTACCGCAGCATGCTCAGAATTTCCTATATCAATCATGTTACAAACAACACCGTGATTTAACGTATGAATAAAGATCTGAAAATTATGCGTATCGTAAAAATCAGAAAGATAACATACTTAGGACATGTGATGCGCAATAAGAAGTATCAACTAATTCAACTAATTTTACAAGGCAAGAGAGAAGACAAAAGATCTCAAGGGCGCAGGAGGACATCGTGGTTAAAGAACAGATTTAAGAGCAAATTACGATACATTAACCCCGATTGTCAGCAGTATTGCAGTTCAATAGCCCAGCCCAATATTTCTAATTCTAATATCAATTCACAAGTATCATCCTTTAGAATAAGCGATTCTCTTTCAACAGTTTTTGAATCTAATATAGAATCTAGTGAAAATATTAAACCAGATTTACATTTAGTTGATAATAATCATATTTTTAAGTCCACAAATTTGTTTGAAATACCTTCTATAATTATTACACCAGCATCTATTTCAAATAATTCTAATATGGCACCCATTTTTGATGTTAATAAGGACCTTTCTATCGTACCAGAGTACGACGGCAATCCAAATGAACTCCACAATTTTATTGGTGTTATTTCCATGCTTCTAAACCATTTCTGGGATCATACAAATCCCGAAAATTTTCAAAATCATATGCTTACCCGGTTAGTTATGAACAAAATTAAAATAAGAGCCAGAGAAATTATTTCTGTATACGGCTGTAAAGACTGGCCGTCAATAAAATCAATTCTTGTCCAAAATTTTGCAGACCAACGTAATGAAAATTCATTAACTAGAGATTTAGTCAACCTTCGGCAAGCTCCAAACGAAAACCCCCATTAATTTCATGAAAAAGTTATGAGTCTTTTAAATACCATTTCAAATCATATTGAATTACACACGGAAAACGAGGAAGTTAAAAGAAGTAAAAAAGAATTTTTCCAACAACAAGCTCTAACCACATTTTTGGCAGGCCTAAGAGAACCCCTAGGATCAACAATTCGATCCATGAGACCACCCAATCTCGCTCTTGCTATCCAATATATTCAGGAAGAAAATAACATTAGATATCTCCACAAAACTCATAATTATTCCTTGCCATCTTCTAATAAACCATCTGCGACTTCACAAACACAGAGATCCAATTTAACTCATACACCTGCTCCTACACGATGGCAGCCTGAGGTGCCTAAGCCCCAATGGCCACAGCCATTCTTTAGACCAAATCAAATTTCTGTGCAACAACAATCATTCAATAATAGTCCAAGAGGGACATTTCAACCCCCTAGATTCCAACAAAATCATCAACTTACTCCATATGCACAAAATTCTAGGGCTAATTAACCCAATTTTCATAAACCAGTTCCATCTCAATCATATAAGCCAACACCTATGAGCGTATCTACACGCCAAACCAGCTTTAATAGACCCCAATCTCAAAGAAACTTCCGCTTTCAACAAACAGCCAGCCCCCGATTCACCGTAGAAGAACTCTTTAATATCGAACAAGAGGAAAATAATTACGATGAAGGTATAGACAATGACACATACCCAGATTACACTTATTATGAGCAAGAAAGCCAAGAATATGAGGAAGATGTAAATTTTCAAACGTTTCAAGACGAAAAAGAAGAAACGTAGTAGAATTGCATTCCTATGCCGACAAAAGAGAGCTTCCTTACATTAAAATTCAAAATCCCCCTCTTAAACTTCTTATTGATACAGGAGCCACTAAATCTTTCCTTAATCCTGATATAGCCAATAAATTCTACAAGAATAATATTAAATATGAACCATTTATCGTTACATCAATTTTTCAAAATCATTCACAGGATTATTGTGTAGAAATCCCAATTTTTCCCGAATTTAACTCCGATATTAACCTAAAATTTTATCTTTTCAAATTTTACAAGACATTTGATGGTCTTATCGGCCTCGAAACTTCTAAAAGCAAATCTCGATTTTACCCAAGCTACTCTTACTACAGAGCATTCTAACCTTCCTATTAATTACTACGTCACAAACAAAGCCCAATTCTATACAGTCCAGCTAGAGCCCCAATCAATTACCCAAGTCCGCTTGCCAGTAAAGGAAACATCAGGTACAATCGTCATCCCAAGACAAGAAGTCGAAGGTGCCATCCTAAGAGAAACTCTCACCATTGCCTGTAATTAACTCGCCTGGACCGAGCTAGTCAATAACACCGATGAATACATCCAAGTAGCATTAACTGATCCCATCAAAAGTCAACCCGTAAATCTCGAGGAATATCATATAAATACGTCAGATATCATACCTACCGAAGACAGTAATCTAAAAGATGTCGATCCTCTCCTTAGAACCGATCATCTTAATACCGAAAAAGAATCTCACCTAAGACGACTGTGCAGGAAGTTTGCAGAAATATTTCATCATCCAGACGATCCTTTAACATTTACTAACCAAATAAAGCACCATATACGAACCAAAGACGAAGTTCCAGTTTATACCAAGTCATATCGGTATCCACACATCCATAAAGAAGAAGTACGTAAGCAGATCACTTCGATGCTTGATCAAGGAATTATCAAACCGAGTCAATCACCCTGGTCATCTCCAATCTGGGTCGTTTCAAAGAAACCAGATGCCTCAGGAAAAATTAAAAGGAGAATAGTTGTCGACTACCGGAAGGTGAACGAGAAAACCATCGATGACCGATATCCAATTCCAAATATAACAGACATTCTGGACAAACTAGGACGCTGCCAATACTTCTCAACCCTAGATCTAGCCAGCGGATTCCATCAAATTGAAAATGGCCACTATGAATACATGAGAATGCCGTTCGGACTCAAAAATGCACCCTCAACATTCCAGAGAGTAATGGATAACGTACTAAAAGGACTAATAGGAGAAATATGTCTGGTCTACATGGACGACATTATTGTATTTTCAACCTCTCTTCAAGAACATATGGTAAATCTTAAGAAAATTTTTGAAAGATTAAGAGAAACAAGATTTAAGATACAAGTTGACAAATGTGAATTCCTTAAGAAAGAAGTCGATTTTCTAGGTCACGTCGTAACCTGCGAGGGAATTAAACCAAACCCGACTAAGATTAAAGCCATCATAGACTATCCTGTACCACAAACAACAAAAGAAATTCGAGGATTTTTAGGATTACTTGGTTACTATAGAAAATTCATAAAGCACTTTGCCAAAATTACAAAACCACTTGCTATATGTCTTAAAAAGGATGCAAAAATTGAACACACCGAAGAATTCTTAAACTGTATCAAAACCTGTAAAATCTTATTGATTAATGAACCACTTCTGCAATATCCAGACTTCACTAAACCCTTTAACCTCACGACAGATGCAAGCAACTTCGCTATAGGAGCCATACTATCACAAGGTCCGATAGGAAATGATAAACCTATCGCCTATGCATCCAGAACTTTAAATGAAACAGAACTGAAATATTCGACTATCGAAGAGGAGATGTTAGCAATTGTGTGGGCTACTAAATACTTCCGCCCATACCTTTTCGGACGAAAATTCAAAATTTTATCTGACCATCGACCTCTACAATGGCTATTTTCACTTAAAGATCCAAACTCAAAGCTTGTCAGATAGAGATTAAAGCTGGAGGAATTTGATTGCGAAGTAATATATAAATCCCGTGTCGAAATTCACACGAAAGAATTAAACAGTGTAGACGAGAATATGGAAGAAATAATGAAACTCCTCTCAAAAGATGACGATGGTATCTCCATGATTAACCACCCCAGTTCCTTATCCGATCTGGAAGAATTTCTAACCGACCGAGCCGAAGAGTCTCAAAAAACTTTGAATCCGTCGACCCCTTTAGGTGACTTAGATAAAATCATCCAAAAAAATCAAACTGCAACGTTAACTCCCGAAGAAATAAGGATAATAGACGAAATCCTACATGAAGACAGCAAACAGCAAAAATCTAAAGCTCAGCCATCAAACTCCCAATACTTACAAGAAGATAACGATACAGATGTAACCAAACATTCCACGGCAGAAAATCCAATAATGGGAATTCCAATTAGCGAGAAACAACTAAATTGTTACAATAATCAAATAATTCTCAAGATAGTAAACTATAGCCCGGCGAAACCAATCATAGAGCAGTGTTTTGTAACAAAGAAGAGAATGTATGTCCAATTGGGAAAAAATGATCTTCACAACGACATTTTCCAGTTTTTCAAGAACTATATAGATCCGAAAAAGAAGTACGCCATTCTGTTTGAGAATGATGAACTCTACAAATCCCTATGCAATATTCTACGAGAAACTTTTAAAAATTCCGCATTCGATCTTGTCAAATGCAACAGCCTCCTAGAAGATATAAACAGCACAGAGAGACAGAAAGAAATTATAGAGAACTACCATCAAGGGAAGACTAACCACAGAGGAATTAACGAAACCGAAGCTCAAATAAGAAAACGCTACTACTGGCCTACGCTAAAGAAAGACATCGAAGAAGTTATCAACCTTTGTGATACGTGCCAAGCTAACAAGTATGACAGAAATCCAATTAAGCCGAAATTTATGGTAACACCAACTCTAACAAAACCGTTATAAATCATTCATATGGACACATTCCAAGCTAACAGACAAAAATTCCTTACAATAATTGATGCATTCTCGAAATATGACCAAGCATATCCCATAGAAGGATCCAACGCAATAAATGTCCTTAATGCCTTCATGCTATTTATAACCCACCATGGACTCCCACACATGATAATCGCAGATAGTGGAACCGAATTCAAAAACGGCCTTGTTTAGGAATTTGTCGATACACACAAAATTTCGATTCACTACACAACACCAGATAATCCACAATCGAACGGAATGATAGAACGTTTTCACTCTACAATTTTGGAACACCTAAGAATATTTAGAGAAAAAAGGAAGACTCTGGGTATTAAAGAACATATGTTGTATGCTATTTTAGGATACAACAATTCCATTCATTCATCAACTAAACAAAAGCTAATCGAAATTCTAAATGGCCATATCGATCCTCAGGATCCATTTGACATCGATATTAACAGAACTCTAATAAATAACTATACACAGAGCCACAGATTAAAGACAAAAGAAATCTACAGTGAAATAAACAAAAAGCTACAAGAAACCAAACAGAAAAATATTGAAAAAATAAATCAAAAAAGACAAACACCAATAACTTGCACCCAGCACAAAAGTTTACACTAGAAAAACAGTAAAAAGAAACAAACTTCTTCCGAGATTTTCTTCCCGCATTGTAAAAAATAATAATTCCGTAACAATGAACACTCAAGACACGTCAATACACAAAAAGAACATCAAACACCGGTCAAAGACTAACGCTAAAACTGCTTTACAGATGTACCTTAGTAGCAGCCCAACAAGTTAAAATTCAAAACCTGAAGGACAATCCAGGAATCCTCCCAGTTAAACTTGGACAAGCGAGGATACAGACCAGCACTCATGACTTCATCCACTATTTCCATCTAGAACCCATCGCAGAAGAGATTGAATCCATAGAATCTCAGTATATCACCACCAACAGAGCAAAAGAAAATGGACTTAGTCAACCATATTTTGACAGCCTACAAAACTTTGATAAAACTGTACAGTACCTCCTCCAAACAGCAAAAGAGAAACTAGACACAATATATCCAAAATCCAGAAGCAAAAGAGGACTAAACGGATTGGGAAGTGTAATAAAATCTATTTCTGGTAATCTAGATCAAGAAGATGCTGAAAGATACAACGCTGCCAATAAATCACTTAAAAATAACCAACAGAACATTATTACCAACATCAATAGCCAACTCAGTCTCAATAAAAGAATAATGACAAATTTTAACCAAACAATTTCATTACTTACACACAACCAAGAAATCATAGCTGAAGAGACAAGCAAAATTAGCTTAGAGATGAACCAATTCGTTTTTGATTTTAATGATTATATGCAAGTTCGAAATATCCTTGACCAGATAAATCTAAATTTACAAACAATTATACAAATACTGGATGATCTACAAACAGCAATTACATTTGCAAGAATCAAAACTTTACACAACGGTCTCATTAAACCTGAAGAAATAAAATGGACCGTGCAAAAGATGCTTAAACACCACCCTGCATCACAGATTCTCTATATTCAGGAAGAAGACTTAACCAAATACTATGAAATCATAGACATTGATGGTTACTACACGAATCACACCCTTGTTTTCATTTTACATTTTCCTATTCTTTATTCCAAGTCGTTCACATACTTCCATTTATACTCCCTTCCAACTAATAATCACACAATAATCATTCCACCTGGTCCATACCTAGTCCACAACTCAGACCTTTTTCAGTATATGGATGTACCATGCAAAAGAAGCGAATCCAAATCATTCATCTGTCCTGAGAAATTTCCACAAGAGAATGACCAGACTAATGACTGCATCATCCAAATTCTCCAGTTAATCAATGATGCTGCCCAATGCCAAAGTGTTCCCGTCACTGTTACTACAACGATCATTCAAAAAGTATCCGATGCACACTACATTGCCGTTTTTCCAAAGGCTACGAAAGTATCTACGAACCAATAATGAAGTTTACATGAATTCCAAAACAACAATTAAAGAAGAACCACTAACATTACCAAAAGTCAAGACCACCACTATTCCGAAGAACCACCCAATAGTCAAACCCCTAAAATTGGACAGAATTTCTTTAGACGAACTACACAAGTTATCACAGGAAGAAGAAAGGTTCCAATCCATCCTTCCAACACAAATGGACCACAGCTACATATGGACACCACCGATATATATCCTGGTAGCAATCCTTTTAATTTTTGGTTTTCTCAAGCTACGCAAACTGAAAAAAGAAAAAGATGAGCAGAATCCAACCACAGCAGAAGACATCTCTGACCAAAGCCAAGAGTCCTCAGAAATAGTTCACAGAGTTTTGTTCATCCCTCACAAAACTTCCTCAGGGGATGGAGAAATTACGATACATTAACCCCGATTGTCAGCAGTATTGCAGTTCAATAGCCCAGCCGATCAGCAGTTTCGACACATATTGTAGACAGGTCGTCATCAATTAATTTCATATAAATACTGTAAATTTTTATTCTAAAACCAGTTGTAATTATATTAAATAAAGTGCTGTTACTCTGTCAGTTGTACCTTTAAAAGGGCCTTTTTAAAAAGTACCTTCGGGAGTGACAACCCTTAAGTAGCAGCTGTCAACAAAGTTGTATGGACTAACGTGATTGCCAACATGGACAAAAAATAGGCACCAAAAGAAGAAGATAACTATATATATATATATATATATATATATATATATATATATATATATATATATATATATATTATATTTCATGTATAATAATTTTCCAATCATATTGTACAGAAAACATAAAATAATTATTATTTAAATTGAGCAGCCTACTAAACCTACCCTGTAATATCGTTAAGTTCCGACACACTGGAAACACGGAGCATTTTGTTTTAATTATACAACTTATGATGGCCTGGCGTTAATGTTAATTTGCGGTAAAAGGGTATTTCCATGTAGGTAGTAAACATTGTTTTTTGAAATTATTAAAATCATGAATTGTCGCAGGAGAAAAGTAGTAGGATTATATGAAAATAATATTGTTACGAACACGAATGTAACTAATTGTAAAATAAAAATTTTAGTTTTAAATCACTAAACCTTGGAAAAATTCATAAGAGGTGCAAAGTGTAAATCTTAATGGTTTTGGATTGACATTCTAATTATCTAATGATATATAGGTCAAGATAACTAAATTATCCACAATTAGTTCGTAGTATTTACTTATCCAAAAAAAAGATACAAGCGGCCTATAACAGCAGCTTAAGAGAAGCAGTCAACGTTCCAAGATACGTCGCTACACGATTCTTATTCAGGGAACTGCAACAAGTCAGGGTGACTAAAATAATGAAGCAAAAAGCCAGGATAAAATTCGCAGAACTGGAAAATTACCCAAGTCTGCCGCTCATACTGCGGGAGATCATAAGGTATGACACGTTCCATTAATAGAAACACAAACGTCCAAAACAATAAACAGTGGAATATAAAAAAATGTATCCAGAGAGATAGTAAAACAAAAATAAATCCTAGAAAAAGAACAAGAAAAAAGTACACGGAGAGAATAAAACAAACAAACCCTAGAGAGAACAAACCCCAGAGAGAGAGAGTAAAAGAAAGATAGAGGGATAGTTCGTAGCTCTATTACTGCAGAAAAGTGCAAAAAAAGTGTAGAAAGTGGACATGGGTCGCACCTAACGGAACTACCAAAAATGAAATAGACTATTTTCTCTCAAACAACAAAGGAATATTTGAAGACGTCACAACAATAAACCACGTAACAACGGGTAGTGACCATCGTATAGTTGGAGCAAAAATAAATATTAACATGAAAGAAGAGAGAAAAGGATTTTTAAAAAAACAACGAGGATAGATGCCTTTAAACTAAGAACAAATGATGAGCAATTCCTAGAGTTCTTAGCGGATAAGTTCAAATCTGATCCTTCACATAATCAAGATACAATTGACGAGATTAATAAAAACCTAAATAAAAACCTTCTCGCAGCAGGACTACAGGGCGCAAAGAAAACAAGGACTAAAGAAGACAAAATAAGCAATAAAACTGAACAGCTAATGACGGAAAGAAGACAACTAGTAGCGCAAAACAAACGCCATACTCAAGAATACAGATAACTTAATAAAACAATTAGAAAAGAACTAAAACGCGACATACAAAAATGAAACGAGAACTTGATAGAGCGAGTCATTGAAAACAACAGAGGCTTAAAATGTCTAAGACCCAGACTGGGAGTTCAAAAAATCATCAAAATTAAAGACGCCAACAATAAGGTAGAGATGGACAAATATAAAATAACAAATATTGTCGAAGACTTCTCCACATCCTTGTACAGCTCGCAAGGCCAGCCTAATGAAACAACAAAGAAGAACGTCAAAAGAAAAATAAAAAACGTGGGATTAGAAGTACTACCAAATATAAAGGGATTCGAAATAGAAAGAGCTTTAAAAGAGCTAAAAAATAATAAAGCTCCAGGACACGACGGTATAATTGCCGAGCTCTTGAAAACAAGCAAGAAATTAACAATCCCTGTACTAACAGAGCTATTTAATAGATGTCTCCATAATAGCAAGATCCCTAAAGACTGGAACGAAAGTCTAGTAATACTCTTACACAAAAAAGGGGACAAATGTGATCTACAGAATAAATATTAACCTATATCGTTGTTCAGTCAAGTCTACAAACTATTTATGAGAATTATTAACAATCGGTTAACCTACAAAATAAACAATTACCAACCTGTTGAACAGGCTGGCTTCCGCAAAGGATATAGTACATCCGAACATTTGCTGACAATGAGAACATTGATAGAGAAGGAAAATGAATACCAACTACCCGTATTTCTTGCCTTCGTCGACTATGAAAAGGCGTTTGATATTATCGAGATGTGGGCCATAGAACAAGCTATTAATAATTGTAGAATAGATTCGAGATATAGGCAACTAATACACAATATATGAAAATGTAACTATGATCGTACAACTAGACGAAAATACAAATCCCATCCCCATTAAGAGAGGAGTGAGACAAGGAGACATAATATCGCCAAAGCTTTTCAACCTAGGCCTAGAAGACGTCTTCAAAACTACAAATTGGTCAACCTATGGCATTAACGTTAATGACAACAAGTTAAACCACCTCAGATTCGCTGACGACGTAGTGATTATAGCGAGCACATTCGAGGAACTGCAAATTATGATGGGAGAACTAGCAGCCAGCTCCCAATACGTCGGTCTAAAAATGAATATGAAAAGAACAAAAATAATGACAAACACAGATGACCCCTGACGTATAACTGGCAGTGAGATAGAACAAATCAAGGAATATATCTACCTAGGCTAAATCCTGAGACTTGACAAAGAGAACCAAAGTGCGGAAATTACTAGAAGAGCAAGACTAGCATGGGCAGGATTTGGAAAACTTAGTTGGATACTTAAGAACCGCAAAATACTCCAATACTTAAGGAGCAAAGTGTTCAACCAATGCATCCTTCCTATCATGACATATGAATGTCAAACCTGGACCCTAACCAAGGCAAACATGAACAAACTAGCCACAACAGAAAGAACAATGGAAAGAGCAATGTTAGGTATACAACTGTCAGATAAAAAGAGGAACGACTGGGTAAGATCCAAAACAAAAGTCGAGGACATAGCAACAAAAATTGCCAAACTTAAATGGAACTTCGCGGGCCACACTGCTAGACAAAAAGACCAACGTTGGAATACTACAATACAACATTGAAGACCTTACGAAGGTAAACGACCAAGAGGAAGACCAGAGATGAGATGGGTTGATGATGTAGCATGTTTATTATTTTCTTTAAACAATTAATTTATTTCAACATATTTTGATATTATCCTTTTTTGTTAACTTTCTCTTTTGTTTTGCTAATTTTCTTCTAAACATAGTTGGCGCCCAACTCTTCTATAAATTAAATATTTATTTTGTTTAATCTTTAACTAATTTTGATCATTTTTTCCCATATTTCAAGCCCATTATCTACTTCACTCTATTTTATGCCATAGACATATATAAAAGGTATATCCCTCATTTTAAGTGACAAAATATATTTGTCAGTTGGCTACTCACCAATTCTGTCATTGTTAACAAATTTCAATTTCGCTTCAGTAGTAGTGGAAACCTTTTTCATCTACTTAAGCTGATGTTTTACTGCATAAATTCATTTATATACACTCGCGATCATAAAATCCGGGTCACCTTGAAAATCACCGATATTTCATTTTTAACGAGCTTTATCGTAAATAATAATAACACAAATACAAACTAATGCATATTTGTGGGAATTGTTGTCGGCTTAGCGGTTTCCTTTGCAACAAATAATTTCAATAGTGCCGATTTCGCGGGAAAGCGTACACTTCCCAAAATGAATGGTACCTGTAACTGCCGCTTGTTTTAAATGTCTCATTTGTAACTTTTAATATTGCCACCATTAGTGTTTATTAGTGCCATTATTAGTGTTTAATATTGTTTATTTTTTGTCAAAAATACCCTTAAGTGTTGTTGAAACGGCACAAATTGTAGCGCTTGTGAAAGACGGTAACACTCAGCGGCAAGTCGCAAGAACTGTTGACGTAAGTGCTTCAACGCTTTCAGAAGAAGGATTTGATATCCAGACGACCTGGCTCTGGACGAAGAAGAATGACCACGGTACGAGATGACCGTTTTCTTGTGTTTCAGGCTTTACGAAACCGGACCTCAACTGCGATTATGCATCGAAATCTACAGGAAGTACGAAATCGCAATGTTAGCGTTGTAACAGTCAGGAGAAGATTTCGTTCTTTTGGACTATCTTCTCGGGCAATGGCTACAGGACCGCCACTTCGCCTGGCGCATCGAGTTGCACGACTAGCTTTTGCTCGACAATACGCGCATTGGGGAATTAACGATTGGAGCACAGAGTTATTCTCAGATGAATACCGTTTCTGCCTAACTGGATCCGATGGACGTGTAAGAGTTTGGAGGAGAACCGATGAATGATTTTCACAAGCTTGCATTGCTCCAAGAATGCCATTTGGTGGAGGCTCGGTCATGGCTTGGGGAGGTGTATCTTCCGACTTCCGCACAGTATTACCCTTCATCGCAAATGGGTCCTTACTGCAAGAAGGGACATTACGGAGATTCTGGAAGAACATGTTATGCATACCATGGCAAGGCTAGGAGAAAACGTTGTTTTTATGCAGAACAACGCGCGAATGCACATTGCCACGATCAGTATGCAATACTTGGACAAGGTTGGAATTACGAGGTTACCCTGGTCAGCCAGGTCTCCGGAGCTAAATCCCATGGAACATATCTGGGACGATTTGAAAAAACGTGTTCAACCCCTAAAATCCCCTCCTTACAACGTACAGGAGCTTAAGGATCTGTTAGTGAGAGAGTGGAATAACATACCACAACATGTAATCCGGAGAAAAATTGAGAGTATGCCCGTCGTCTGCAAGAGGTCATTAGAGCAAGTGGAGGCAATACACGATATTAGTCATTGAAATTTCACTGACATTTTACTACGTGCTGTATTTTCCATTTTTTTTCGTATGCCTGTTTTATCAACAATTTGGTTTGTTTTCTGCTTTTTCAATAAAAACAATAAAAAACCGTTTTTTTCTTTCTAAACAAACATTGATGACAAATAAAAAATACGTTAGCCTAAAAAAAAGGTTATTAGTTCACCAGAGGCAAAAATATTCCCGAAACTTGAAATTTTTAAGGTGACCCGGATTTTATGATCGCGAGTGTATTTAAATCTCTTCTCCGGAGTAAGTACAAATTTCTTTTCATATTTTTAGTTGATAATTTTTTTATAATTTCTTTTATTCTTTTTGACTTTATTTTATATAAAGGGTGGTTTATTATTAATTAGAAATACTTTAACTGTATATCCTTAGGCTTAAAATATTCAGGTTTAACCCAAATCACCTAAATAAAATGTAGCTCCTTACTGAATTATAGGGCGTTTTATTTAAAAATTTGTACCCAGTACTTTAAAACTGTTTGACATATCCTTATCGAATATGGCAGGAAATTTATGTACTGTACTACTTCATATTAAATTATGTTAAATAAACGTTTCTTGTTACTACCAGAAGCGTACGACAGGGAAAGTGAATGGTTGATCTTTCTTAAATTGTACGCCACTGAAAGTATTGATATTTTAGAACAATTTTTTTATTCTCTTATACTTTTATGTAAATAATATACTGTTTATTTGTAATAATAAAGTCATTATTTTTCGAGATATTTGAAGTTAAAAATGAAGCTGCATAGTTATTTTAATTAATATAGAATTTTATATCAGTGTTTTTGGGTCATAGGACTGCATTTTTTATACAAATAAAATTGTATTCGCTATTAAAAAACATTGTGGATGATAAATTAAATCGTATTTTAATAAAAAATATATTTTTACTGACGAGGCTACATTTAGACAAAGAAGAGTATTTAACTGCAGAAATAGCTACAGTTGGGATATTAAAAATATATTTCGAAAGTCACATTTTTAACATAAACAAGGTTGTTGTATGGTGCGCTATACTTTTAGATAGTTTGTTAGGTCCTTATGAATTACCAGCAAATTTGAAAAGTAACTAGTGTTTACGTTTAGTTTACAGTCGTACAAACGACACTTTTTGACAATCTAGAAGATGTGCCACTGCATTAAAGAACTATCTAGATTAGCAATTTCTTCATCGTTGGATTGGCAGAGGTAGTGAAGTTCCGTGGCCGGCCGGCCGGCCGCTGGCCGCCTAGAGCATCTGATGTAATCCCTTAGATTTTTATTTCCGGGGGTATATGAAATAACTGATATATTTACAATAATTAAATGATCGTTTATCAGTATGGCAGCAAATGGTAAATTTCGCTAGTTTTATAACCAATAGTCCAACTATTTTTTTTTTTTTTAGTTAGAAGATCATTTAGCAAAAGAATTCATAAGTTTTTTAAGGTAAATGTGCTTCACATTTAACATTTCTTAAAAAAAGTTTAGTTAAGATGTATCCTTTGATAGTTTCGAGTGAATAAAATTGTCCTTTTATTAAGATTATATATATATATATATATATATATATATATATATATATATATATATATATATATATATATATATATATAATAACGTCAATAAATAACGTTTTGTTATTAATAGCGATTAAAATTGATTTGCATAATAAATGCAATTCTAGGACCCAAAAACAGCGACATAATTAATAAAATAACTATGCAGCATTACTTCACTTAACTTCAAATAACTGTTTAAATAGCAATTCCGTCAGTGGCGTAAAATTTGAAAAGGGTCAACCTTTCACTTTCCCCTGCCGTACGCCTTTAATATTAGCCAGAAAAGTTTATTTAATATAATTTAGTAGGATGTACAGTTCATTCACACCCTGCCAAGTATGACAAGGATATATCAAATAGTTTTGAAGTACTAGGTACAAAGTTTTTTTAAATTCTTAAATAAAGCCCCATGTAACTCAGTAAGAGGACAAGTTTTATTTAAGTTATTTGTGCGGGATCTAATCTCCAAGCTACGCTTTATTTTTAACTTTTAAAAATGTACGTGCATGTAGGATCTTTATTTAAATTAATTAAATTTAATTTATTTTAATAACTGTTATTTTCATTTAATTATTATTGGCCTCAGCTATATTTTTTCAATCACAGTTTTTTCCACTGCAAGGAAATTTTTTAAACGTGTGCAGTCGCAAACACTAGGTGTCTACTATTTTCTAGGCTTAATTAAATTTTTCTTATCCACCTATTGGTGGAGCATAACCTAGTCCAGGGGTTCCCAATTTTTTTTGGTGTCAGAACCCTATGTACAAAAAGGGTGTACATATGTGAAATTATGAATATAATTTCAGTTAATGGGGACTGTATTACATAGGGCTGGACCGGCATTGACTGGATTACACTCGCGGTTGTTTTTTATACGCGGAATCTGTCCGGGTACCGGTTTCTGAACACATGTTTTGCGGTACTAATACTAAGATCACAAGATAGAGCACATTTTGCGTCTGTACACGATTTAAAACAGTATTTGCGGTATTTTTCGCGTAACTAAAAGCAGGAGAAAGATAATTAGTTAGCGGCAGTCAACAGTAGAGAGAAACCCTTGTCACCAGACGACAGTCAACAGGGGAGAGAGAGCGTCCGTTCTCATCGATAGACAACAGGCAAGAGAGAGTCTTTCTTGTTTGCTATCTTACAACTGTCTGTATTTCTAATGGAGTGGGGTTAAAATGTGAGTAGGAAGGGTTAAAGAATGAGAAATAATTGTAAAATTGTGGTAGCTAGTAATACAGCGAAAAAATGACATGATTTTTTGGATGTGAAAAAATGTACCACCCTAATTGACGATATTTTTTTGGCGGAAACCTTATTGACGATATTTTTTTTTCTGCAATGGTTCAACAAGTGTACTAACAGATACAGAAGTTTAACAAGCGTACTAACAGATACAGAAATGGGTTGTTCGGCAAAGAAAATTGTAAGCTCGTTGCGCAATTCAAATAAATCTTTATTAAACTTTTCCTTTTGAAAGCCATCTTACTTCCGTGTGTAGCAAAAGTGACTGATGCTGATTTCCTATCTCTTCACATGCTTTTTTAAAAAGCCTCGACTGAAATGGACGTAATTTAACGTAGGTAACAATTTGTACGGCTTAATCGAGAACTTTCTTTGAAGCCGATGGCATGTTTTTCGGGACAAGCGCATGGCGATGCAGAACGCAGTAACTGCTACTACAATTGGGTGCAATATTCTTTATTCTTGTTACAGTTTCTTTTATTTTGCCGACAATAGCTGCAGCTCCGTTGCTGCATACATCAATACATTTGTTCCAGTCAATATGGTGTTTAGTCATATAATTATCAATGGCTTTAAAAATTTCTTCTCCTGTTGTGTTTGTCTCCAAGGGTGTACAGAGAAACAAATCTTCTTCAATTGATCCTTTGAAGGGGTATCTCACAAAAACAAGTAGTATTGATAACCCGGCGACATCTGAACTGTCAAGTTGTAAAGAAAACATCTCACTGTCTTTCAACCTACAGGTTAATTTATCTTCAATGTGGTCTGAAATTTTATGAATTCGATCAGATAGGATGTTATTGGAACACTGAACTGCTGCAACTTTTTTTGCTGCATCTTCTCCGAGTACGCAGCTGACGATATCTGCAATACATGGTTTGATTAAATTCTCTGCAATCGTGTGTGGTTTACCAGCACAAGCAATTCTGTAACTTAGCAGGAATGATGCTTGCGTTGCGTTTTCATTATCTGTTTTAACATATCTCTATAAAGCAGCCATACCGGTTTTATGTACTTTTTTGTGTCTTTCAAAAAAGCTTACACTTTTATCTTTCAGTTGTGGATGGTTGGCATGGACGTATAAACACAGATGGACTCAGTTATTTACATAAAAATGTGAAGCCAAAATTATTTGACTAGGTCACATTCTCAGCACCTTCAAATATTGTCACATTTTTTTATTAAAATATCTTATTCACGTATCGCTGAAAATATTACTATATTTATTTTATACTCTACAGGTGCTATCAAACCAAAATAATAATTTATTACTTATATTAATATATTTAATTGTAATTAAAACATCAAATGTGCACATAGTGTGCATATCATTTAATAATAGCGTATAACAGATATCAACCAATTATTTTATATGTAGAAGCACTGAAACCTATTTATTAATGGCAACGGTGTTTACATTTCTCTGTCTTATGGCTCTACGTCAAACTTCAAATGCCGTTCCATGTCATGTCCATGATTTGTTTACTTTTTACCCAAGATGGGGAAAAGTTGTTTTTCGATATTTTGGCTGTATTTTAAGTGATATTTGTAAATAGTGAAATAAAGAAATTATAATAATGGTGCTACAGTTTTGCATTTGCAAAAAAAACGACATATTTACATCCCAATGTCTCATTTAATTTGTAAGTACTGTTTGTTTACATTATTTAAGATGAGGAACTGAGGAAGCCTGTGTATTTACATTTTAAAATATGTCTTTCATGGGCGTACATTGGGTTTATTCATATTAATTAATGTATTGAACAAGATATTAGTTCATGAAATTAGTATAGACATTTTTAAATTGTAAGTAGACATCATCTGATTAAAAAGATCTGTTTAGTAGCTTTTTAATTTAATATTTCTCATGAATTAACAATAAATTTGTGAAATGAATAAAACTCATTTATTTTTCTATGTAGGTTTCCAAATAATATTGATTAATGATGAAACTTACTCTAAACTTTATAGAACTAACTCTAAACTTGTAAGGAAGCTGAAAAATATTTCAGATTTTTGAATAAAACTATAAATATCTACAACAGACTAGTTAAAAACCTTATGAATATTTTGATTAATAAAACCATACAAAATGTCCCAAAATCAATCTATGAGCATTTTGGTGACCATATGTATGATGAAGATGCAATCGATGGTCACTCTATGCAACTTTTAAAATTGGTTCTTGAGAAATATTTTAAAATTGGAATTCATCATGAAACGAGGACTACTTCAGATGCTAACACCGTGCGCATAAGAAGCGTTCTTACTAAGACTGTTTTATTTCGCAATCAATAAAAATGTATTTCTATACCAATGTCTTCTATGTCTATTTACCATTTTTACTTTAGTATTTCTGTTCGGTAAATAGCTTTCCAATAATTTATACATTTTCACGCCTACTTTTTAATAAATAGGTATATTTGCAAATAATTTTATGTCAAATGCCCTCAAGAGCTTTGGAATGATCAATAAATAATTTTGTAGCAGAAACCCTTACTACGTGGAATCTATTGATATTGTATTAAAACAAATTTGTCACAATTTGAAAAAATATGTTTTAACACATTATCAATAAATATAGGTATGTACTTAAATTTGACAAATGTATATTTTTTAATTGTTTTTTTATCGTAGGATTATTTATCATTGATACCTATGAAAAAATTAACTTGAGCTCAACTGTATTTTATTGTATTAATTTTAAAGCAAATAAAATTGTATTTTATTTTTTCTATAAAAACGTGTTTTTATACATTATTACTACTTCCAATTATTAACGTCTGAATAATTATCCCCGCGAGTAAAAATTCAAGCACGCTTATGCTCATTGAGGAAGTATCACAGTCTATCGATACCCGTTTTACTCCCCTTTACCCTCTTGTCCAGGAATATCGAAGCTTCAAAACAGTGTGTGTTTAAGGTATCTTATTGCTGTGTCCATCTATGTTTATACGTTCATGATGGTTGGTGTCAAGGTGCCGTTTTAGATTTGCAGGTACAAGAGAGTTATTGAACATAATTTTACTACAAATAACGCATGGTCCATCTAGATTTTTAGCAATTCCCACAGAAAATAATCCGAAAGACAAGTAGGATTCATCATATTTTCTCTTTTTTGAAACAGTTCGCTCCTTAGATTCAGCCTTTTTGTTGGTAGGTGTATTTTGTCGGTCTTGTCCAGCACCAGGGTCTTCTGTATTTGCTTCCGTACTCTGTAATAAATTGTTAATGATCAGCAAACGACATTGATAAATAACTAGCAACAACAATAAATAAACTTTATAAATAACAAACAACAAAAATATTAAATGAAAAGTAAAAGTGATCAGTGGTAAGACTGTATTAAATGGGTTGGGTAAATAAAACTTCCTTACAGAACAACCAGCAACGGCTTCTTCTGAAATATTTTCTGTAGACTCTGCTGGTAAACGTGATTGAACACTTTTGCTACTTGCAAGACGTTCCGTTTTGAGCCAATTATTCATTATTATAAACTGAAACAAAAAGGAACACCTTAATTTAATAAAATATCACGATGCACACGACAGTTATTTTAATCGGTTCCCAAATCTTGATTAGTTACAAAATGTATACATTCGGTACTTAATAAAAATATGTAAAAACATCAAATTAAATCATTTGCATTTGATTTCCAACAATATACTTAAAAATATTTACGAATAAGCAAAAACTTACCTGCAAAGATCAAAAATTTCAGATTAAGACCAGAAAAATTAATATCACTGTAACGTCTTTTCTTTACAATACACCAATAACATCACATCTAGTCTTGTGTCGCGCAATTGACTCGCTCGAGGGCTGGTGGTTCTCTGCGCCCCCCGCGTACCGTTGCGATGCGCAACTTGCCCAACACAAGAGCGCTCACGTGCCGCAGCGCCAGGTGGGTAGCCGGTGGCTTACCCTCACCACTCAACCAAATGGTGTAAGATGTTTGCAGCGCACCATACCGGGGTTTAAGCGAAAAGTCGTAATTATAGTTTGGCCAGAGAACAACTCAACAGTGTCTCTGTTATTCTAGGGTTTGGCCGCTAAAAAGATGGAATGATCACGTGAATGGCACGTACTCTTAAACGTTCCTATGTTACCACTTTTCCCACGTTTACACCGCTCAACAAAAACGAACTAACTCTCGCTATAATACATGTATACAGTTTTTTACAGGTTATTGATTTATATTAAATTTAAACATTTTATTGACTTTGGCGTATAGATTGAAATTCTAAGTTTCAATTTTTACCAGGTGTACAAATAAAAAAGTTTATATAATATGTCAGAAGTAGTAAACTTTAAAAAGAATTAAGAGATAAATTCGGTTTATAAATTTGATGAAATGCGATTTGTTTGAATAGAATAGAATACCTTTATTCGCAAGAATCGGTTGACAAAGAAAAATATGATTTAAGTGATTGAAAAACACGCTTTTGTTTCAATATACATTATAGTAAAATTTAAATTTAGTAAACACAAATTAATTATAAAAGTAAATGTCAAAAATTTTGCAATAATTAGAATTAATACATAATAATATATACATATAATATATATATATATATATATATATATATATATATATATATA
Source organism: Diabrotica undecimpunctata (assembly GCF_040954645.1). Taxonomy (NCBI): domain Eukaryota; kingdom Metazoa; phylum Arthropoda; class Insecta; order Coleoptera; family Chrysomelidae; genus Diabrotica; species Diabrotica undecimpunctata. Next base: position 54,046,062 of record NC_092807.1, read on the forward strand.
TATATATATATATATATATATATATATATATATATATATATATATGTATATATATCTATAATATAAAGGATGTTAAGTACCTAAGTTTTTTTTTGCCAATAATTTACTTTATATTCTTTTTCTTGGAGGTGAAGGAGTGTTTATATCCATATTTAATAAACGTAACACACAATTAATTACAATCGTTAAACCTAATCTACACGATAAATAATACAAACAATTTTTAGCACTGCCTGACTGCCTAACAAAAGTCACCAGCCAGCGGAAGTTAAACACAAATAATGTAGACGGTGTAAACAGTTTCTTAGAAGGTATAGTTTTGTACGACCTGTCGATGCTTGCATTGAGTGATCATGCGACCTTGGATTCCATCTTTTAAACGGCCGGGGTATAGATGTGGTTATGATTTTTTTCTACGAATATTTTATTTAACTGTCGGACGGACACGGAACCCCTGCTCTCCTTCTACGGAACCCCAGGGTTCCGCGGACCACCATTTAGGAACCGCTGACCTAGCCATATTGCTGGAATTTCCTGAGCCGAGTGGTACTACTCAAGGACTTTTCAAAACACATGGTCGATTTTAAAATAAAAACTGCAACTGCTACTTAAAACTCAAAGGCTTCCTGGAGATACATACAAATAAGCATAGATTCAGCTACATTCAACCTATCATTTAAAGCCAACAACTACGTTCAACAAGCGATATAACTGCACAAAGCCAACAGCACATACAAAAATGCAATAAATATCATTTTTTAATTTTTGTCAGGATCTTGGCAGGATTTGCCATGTTGACAATAAAATTTCATTTTAATTTTTTTAATGTACAATAAATATGAATAGTTAGTATTATTTATCATAGTCTAGCTTAAACATATTGGCTGCACACCGTTTTTGATCGGTAGGTAATTGTTGTACTAAATAATTTAACTAATGTTTATCAAGTTCAATTATATGGTAGAGCTGAGCGGTGTTTAGAAACAGTATATATCTGAAGATCCATTATTTCTAAAGGTTCTGAAACTATTTTCTTGTAACATGTCTAAGTTATATTATATTGCATTTACATGGGATTAAACCGTAATTGATTGTAATAAATTATATTTTTAACCAAAAAATTGACGTTTCTATTTCTACTCAGAAAATCATTTACTATTCTGTTCTCACAGAATAGAAGAGGCGGCAGAAATATAATATATTTTTAATTAAAAACAGGGGCAAAAGAGACCGGATTAGAAATAAATATACAAAAAACAATAAAGCTGGCACAGGCAGGAACTAGGGGAAGTAGACGTATACTTAAATAAGAGGACAATATTGAAACTGTAAAAAGTTTTACATACCTGGGAGTTGCATTAGACACGGATGGAATGGAAAAACCAGAAATTTAAAAAAGAATATTTAAGGGAAACAAAGCTTACTTTTCACCCGCTTTACTTTCTATTCAGAGATCCAGATACAAAAATTTATCAAATACAACAGACCGTTGGTCCTAGTTTTCGTAGACTTTCGTAAAGCAGCCGATATGATAGAAATTAACAGCGTAATGAGAGCGTTGAAGGAACGTCGCATAGATTATAGGTACTCCAAACTGATCGCGGTTATATACAATAATACAACCATGGCCGTAAGACTACACAAAGATACAAAATGTATAAAAGTCAAAAGAGAAATCAGGCAATGAGACACGTTATCTCATAACCTTTTTAGAGCAGTTCTAGCTTTCAAACATGCTTTTAAAAAATAAGAGTGAGAAGCCAAAGGGATTAATGTTGACGGCGAAATGAACCATGAACTTTACCTACTGTTCAAAGAGGCACGGCTCTCAAAATTCATTTGACTTCAAAAACTTTGATGAACTGGTTATGTAGTAAGAATAAAGACCGAAATATTGCCAAACAGAGCCCTAGATAGTAAAATGTAGAGCGTAATACCAAAAGGAAGACCACAGAAGAGGTAGAAGGATAAAGTGGCAGCGGACGCGCAAAATTTGCTAGACATAAGAACCTGAAGAGGATCGGCGCGGGACCGGTAAGGCTGGAGGAATAGTTTGGATAAGGCCAAGGATTGATTTGGGCTGAAGCGCCATTGAAGAGAAATCATTTTCATAAGAATATTTAAGAATTTTGTGAAAATGAATATAACCGCGAAAGCTGTTAAAGCTGTCATTTCTAAATTGACTGTTGATTTAATTAGCCGTGGTATTGCAGCAAACACTAATGCTTTTGGCTGGACGAATCTGAGGGTAGATTTTGTGCCCTAGGGGAAATCAAATTCTGATTATCTGGTTGTTGCTGTATTATGTATATGTGTTTGTGTGTGTATGTGTTCATGGATTATGTTTGTGTATTGTGTGTTGCATATGTATCGTGCATGATTGTAGACGATATGTCTCAGACTTTTTTAATTCGCTATTGTTGATGTATTTTTGCTATTGACTTCTTCTTTTATATCTGTAACCAAAGCCTGCGGCATTCTGCTGTTGGGTTTGTTACACATTTTTCTTTATTAAGTAGAATGAAGGTTGCTTTTTTGATTTATCTCTATTTTATCTCTGTTTCTTTTATGATTATTGATGCATTTTTCCATTGTGTTCATTGTCCCAAGCATGTTTGCATATCTGTAATTTGTCGATATACCTGTTTTTGATTTATGTTTCCTTTATCCTGACACTAAGTGGTCTTGCGGTTTCTTTCACATAGAAATCATTGCATTCAGAGGGTATTTTATAGATGCAGTTGTTTGATTTCTGTTGTGTGTTAAATTCTTTTTTTGTAAAATTTTTAAATATTCTTTTGAAAACGATTTCCTAAATAAAAATCAAAACGTCACATTTTTATCATTGATCTACTGTGTCCTAATATACAGAATATTTAACTCTGTAGGTTAATTGATCATTTCTTTAAGAGTAGTTTTCAAGTTCAATGCTTTATACAAGTTGAAAAATGATTTGCAGTCGGTGATGATGTGTTTCACTGTTAGGTAAACATTGTAATGCTGGCTTTGCAAGTTGGATGAGTTCCTAAATATGTCAAAATGTCAAGGTAAATTTATTGTGATTAATTTGTCAGTAACTTAATTAAAAAGTAAATATAAAAATAAAAGAAGAAGTGTCAAAAAAATTATTGTCAACATTTAACATAAATTTGAAAAGAGGACAACTTGAGACGAAAATAATATAATATACTGGTCATTGTTTAAATAAAAAACAAAGGTATATAAATACTTTAATCCATTTATTGCGATTAAGATAAGAGAAATTATTTTATGCAGGTAATAAGCAAAAATAAAAATATGAAAACAATATTAATGTTCACGTACCTGGTAGTAATCTAATAATTAGAGGATGAAGAGGTGAATCTAGATATATTAATTAAAGCGGAAAACATAAGGGTTTTTAATCATTAAATTATAAAGTTTTCTAAAAAAAAAAACAAAATACATAGGAGAATAAAATTTATGATGTACAAAACAACACATTATAATGTTCTTAATGTGTCTTGTTTGTCAGTCCTTCTTTAAGGTTTACTATTTTTCTTTAAATTGTATATATTTGGATTTTCGTTGTATACAATCACTATGTAATATTATATCCATCAGCTCTAGTAGCTTAATATTTTAAAGTTTTAGACGTAAAAGCCAAAAGCAAGAGCCAAATTGTCTCCACTGACGAACCAAATTAGTTCCATATCTGTCGACATACTGTCTCATTAAAAATTCAGAATCCCCATTGGAATTTATTTTTAAATTGGTTTTTAGCAGATATAGGGATACTGCAGTAAACCCAAGGATATTTATATTTTTTTGTTCCTTCTCTTTCTCATAACTTAGTTTGTTATTAGCTCATTTTTAATAGTTTATTATTTAAATTATGAGTTACTAATTTTAAATATCCGAAGGATTTGAGCCCTGGTTTAAGAGAATCTTAACAAAATTAGAACCTGGTCAGGTCACGTCAATAGACGTTTTAGCCTAACTTCCGCGACAGCCGGGTAGCATCAATAAGCTTTATGAAAATTTATTTGTTTTTTTATAGCTTTTTGTAACAATAAAACACTAAAAACTTTGTATTCGAAACTTCCACAAAATTTATTATAAAATCTTACAGCTATTTCGGTAGAGTACCTTTCTCAAGTGATCTATTTTTGGTATGCATTTAAACAGTATAGTCTTTAACCAAATAGGTTGAGGAGGGGAGAACTGTTTGTCTCAAGTTGGTTAAAGACTATAAAGTGGTTTCGTTAAAGACTATAAAGTGTAAATGCATACCAAAAATAGATCACTTGAGAAAGACACTCTGCCAAAACAGCTGTAGTGATAAGATTTTATAGTAAATTTTGTTGAAGTGTTGAAAACAAAAGTTTTCAGTGTTTTATTGTTAGATAAAATAAATTTCCATCAAGTAACGGTCGAATCCATTATATAGTTTTTTGCTTATGACATTCTGTATTTTTAGGGGAATGTAGGGAATAAGCCACAAAATATATTCAAATGTTTAATTTACTGACGTTTCGATCTCTATTCCAGAGACCGTTTTTAAAGTTTTAAAGAAAAAAAAAGAAAATAAATAAGATAATAAACAAACTAATAAATGTAACTATCGTGTATATCTTTCATAACGGTCTTTGGATGTAGAGATCGAAACGTCAGTAAAAACCTGTAAATAAATTTATATTGTGGCCTATTTCAAACAAATAATATCTTAGAAATATTATATAATTATTAACGTTGAAATAAAAGTAAGTGTACGCCACTGGATTTCCATGAGCTTTTTCCCACTTCTCTGCTTTCAAACGATGAAATCACTTTTCCAAATAGTGGCATTATAGTATAACACTCTATTAGTGAACATCAGTTTCCGGCGTATGTCGGATATGTAATATCAGTAACAAATAAATATTACACACAATAGACTGACAAACAGGCACATAAATACAAACAGTAATTGAACTTAAAAAACAGGCTCACTCTTTTGGAAAAGTTTTGGATTAAAATTTTTAATATCTTACAAAGATTTTGAGGGATTTTTTTAGAGATATTTTGGAATAATAACTAAAACCGGTCAGTGTTTTATTATTTTACTATAACACATCTAACAAACACAATTCGTCTGGGCTGCACGTCTATAATCTTGCTATAAAGACTAACTATACAATCATAACATGAAGTAATCACCACTCTCTTGTAAGAAGAAACTTTGCTCGACCATATATTAGTATGGAGTATGGAGGAAGAAATGACCACATAACCTCCAAACATGACAGTAACATAGCACAATCGTGCTGATATAATAATATTTTAAAATTTGTTTGTAAATTCAATGTATGTAATGTCCTTATAGTTTAAATTATCAAAAGTTTACCCCTATAACTACATCTGACACATATATGGCTTGGTCATAACTTAAAATAAACAATACATAATATTTCCATATCTGAGTAAATGGGTCTCATGAGGGTGGTGGTGAGCTGCATAATTATACAAAACAAAAGAGCCTTCTTGTATCTATTATGTAAGTCTTAATTCTTTCATATAATTTGTTTAACAGTTAACTTTATACTTATAAGTCAAATTTAATTTTCATATTCTACATCACTTTAATCAACTATATACTGACTATAGTGTACAATTTTTCATCATACTGGTTATAACAAATTTCAATAATGTCAATCAATGGGTATATTGTATACGATGTCAATTTTCTCACTAAATTATTTATACATTTAATGAACAGTATATAAATATATCCTCTTCACTCCTTTAGTAGACATATTATGTGTATGAATATGAATTCAGTTAAATTTATATCCTGGAAGTAATGAAAATGAACCTGTATTTGGTAATGTAACTACTACAACACAGTACCCTCGACCGTTCTAGAGTGAAGTTCGGTAACTCACTCATAGATGGCAGCAGTAATGACATAATGAAGAATCGTAGAAAAAGGGTTCCATACGGTGACTTACATATTCGTGGTACTTAAGTACTGTTATTAAAACATCATTTTAGGTTGTAAATAGTATTTGATCTTCTATTCGCAATATTCCGTTTTGTCGAAGTTCCCAAATGTCTACAACATTTGCAGTATCGGAAATTTGGAGACATAAAGAAATTTGTACACATTTGTGTAAACGAGAACCCAACATTGTTTCTACTATTAATTATTATGGCTACATATGTGTACACAAGTTCCCAGATCTAGTTGTACTATTGATTATTATGGCTACATACAGTGTTTTTTCCTTAATTGAAAACCTTAAAACATCTTCATTAGGTACCATTAAAGCAAAGAACGCCGAGACAAGTCTCTTTTTATTTTGGAGAACTGCAACTATGATGACGTCATTCATTTGTTTATTGCTTAAATGGTAGTTACTTAATGGAGATATTTTAAGGTTCCAACCCAAACAGTTACACTGTATGTGTATACTAGTTCGTAGTTAGTAGTAGATATTAATCAGCATCTAAAAATGCAATCTTTTTTACAGACCGAGAAAAACCCGTGATCTCGAATGAGGCAGTGATGCTGGAGAGAATGAAGAGAAAAATTAAAATTTTGAACACGAGAAAACTAAGGGGGTAAAAATTTAAGTGATTCCGAATCAAATGAAGATGAAAAGGAGATTAGCCTTACAGAAAGTATGAATCACAAACAAGAAACTGGAGGTGTAATGCAAAGTGCTCACACTGATGAAATGGAGACGAAGGGTGAAAACTCAGCAGACATTGGAATTGTTCACGCTGTCAAAAAAAAAAAATAATTGCGCGGAAGCTCATAAAAACCAGAAAATGAATTTAATTTTAAACGGGACAAAAAATTTAAACTGAAAAATAAATTTTCAGAACTTCAAACTAACTTATCAGATTTAAGCAGCGAGTTTAAGCCATTACCATTAACATATTTTGACGATTAATATAACAATGATTTTTGTGAGTTAGTTGCTACCCAAACTAATATTAGTTTTCATTAAGTTCATGGAGAAGTACTAAACACAACTGCTTCTGAAATTTGAAATTTTGTAGGAATCAGTTTAATTATAAGTACAACAAAGTATATAAGAATAAATATGTATTGGGCTACCCATTACCGTGTTCCTTTAATAGCGGACTGTATGACAAGGGACATATATTTTTTACTGCGAAACACAATGTTGACAGATTGTTAATTCATTTTCCGAAAATTACAAGAATAGATTATAGAAAGTAATGCCTATAATCCAACGATTTCAGCAAGCAGTTTTAAATCTACCAAGAGAAAAACATGTTTTTATAGATAAGCAAATGACTCCTTTCGCTGGTCATGTTAGAACTAGAAGTATGTACCTAAAAAACGAAATCCAACTGAACTTAAACTTAAAATCTTGCGTCATCTCCAAAGGGACACATTTTAGATTCGTTCATTTATCAGGGAGCTACCACAAATCTTTTCCGATCAATCCCAATTCGAAATTAGGTACAGGAGGTCGAGCTGTCTACAACGTACAAACGTTTACTTTGACAGGTATTTTAATGGAGTTGTACTCATAAAAATTTTTCACGAAAAATGGATTTGTACAACAGAAATAATAATGACAAATCTTCTTCTTCCTACTTTATAAATAGGCTTAATGCCTGTTTTACTTCGGTTTTTAGCCTCAATTGACGTTGTCTGACCATCTTTTCCTTGGTCGTCCCAATGATCTTCCATTTGGCGATTTGTCTCTTGCTTCTTCGTACTATTCTATCTTCTGTCATTCTTTCGATGTATTGATTCCATTCCAATTTTCTTCTTTTGGTCCACGCGTTTATTTTCTCTATACCACATCTCGTTCATATTTCCCCACTTCTTACTCTGTCTCTAAGAGTTTGTTTTGTTATTTTTCGTAAGACTTTCATTTCTGTTGTTTTTAGTAGTCTTTGTGTTTTCGCCGTATCTGCTCTTGTTTCCGCTGTGTACGTCATTATCGGTCTTATTGTTGATTTATATATCCTGGTTTTCGTTTCCGTTGTGAGGTATTTGTTTGTCCAGATTGTGTAGTTGAGACATACTGCTGCTCTGTTTGCCATGTTCACTTGTTTTTGTACTTCTTCTTCCACTTTTCCGTAGCTTGATAGTTTTATTCCCAAGTATTCAGTTTCCATCACTTGTTCTATTATTTTGCTATTTATGACTAGTTTACATCGTCTCGGTTCCGCTGCTATCACTATCGGTTTAGTTTTTTCTGTTGAAATCTCCATGTTGTATATGAGCGCCGTATCTTCGAATTCTTTAATTAACCTTTGTAGGTAATCTTCATTTTCGGCTGTTATTATGGCGTCGTCGGCATAGCATATTATCCTTATTTCCTTTTCTCTTATTCTATATCCTCTTCTTTTTTCAACTTTCTTTATAGTTTCATCCATTATCAGATTTATTATTAATGGGCTCAGCGATTCTCCTTGTCTAATGCCAGTTTCATATTTGATAGGTTGCGATAGTCTTACTTTACATCTTACCATAGCTATGCTATCTTTATATATATTCTCAATGGTTTTTACCAAATCCAGTGATATTCCCTTTTCATATAATAAATGTATCGCGTCCCGAATTCTCACTCTATCAAACGCTTTCTTCACATCTATCAGAAACATATATGTTGGTTTTTTGTATTCCAGCGACTTTTTTTTATTTGTCTTATTACAAAAACTGCATCCGTGCATGATCTTCCTGTCCGGAATCCTTGCTGTTCCTCTTGCAGAGATATTCGTTCGTTTATTTTTGTCGCTATTATTCTTGTTGTCAATTTGAGTGTTGTATTTAATAGATTTATTGCTCGATAATTATTGGGGTCTTTCTTATCTCCTTTTTTGAAAAACATCAACATGACCGCTGTCCTCCATTCATCTGGTATTCTGTTTGTGGTGATTATTTTATTAATAAGAAGTTGCAGTTGTTGTACAAGGTGATCACCTCCATATTTTAAGAGTTTATTTGGTATTTCATCTTCTCCTGGTGACTTTCTGTTTTTTAATTTGTTTATTTCTTCTTTTACATCGTTTTGGGAGATTTCGGTCTTTTCCTCAGTTATTATATTTTGCGTTTCTGGTAAAGGTTCTTCGCTTTGTTTTTTACATATTTCTGTCAGGAAGGCCATCCATGTATCCTCTTGTATGTATTCTATTTAAACTAGTTCTTTCATTTCGCCTCTTTGTTGTCTTATAAAGCGCCATACTTGTTTCTGTTGTCCATAGAAATCCATCTCTAGTCCTTTTGTGAATCTTTCCCAGTAATCTGTTTTTGTTTTTCTTACCAATTGATGAGTTTCAGTTCTTATTCTTTTATATTCTTTTATATGGATAATGACAAATCAATTTTCAAAAATCAGATTAAAATCAGATGCCAAAATGAAAAAGATGAGAAGAGGGAGTATATATTCAAGAACTATAGAGAATGGCAAAATATGCATTGTCAAATGGATGGATAACCGATCTGTACTACTGGCGTCAACAATACACAGCGATCGACCTTTTGATAAGGCGAAAATATATTATAAATCCGATAAAGCTTACATTTACATTTAAGTTTGACAGTTAGTAACCGGATTATCAGTTTGGATTCAAACAACAACATGGAACAATTAAGCAGGTACATAGGGTTGCCAAAGTAGCAAGAGGTGCAATTGAAAAGAAAGAATACTGCACTGTTGCCTTTTTGAATGTCTCACAGGCATTTGATAAAATAAGGCATGAAGGTCAGAAAACTCATTTTTCCCATTTTATGTACATACTTCTTAGATCCTATCTCACCAATCGATACTTCCAGGTCAGATACAATAAAGCAGTATCAAATCTATACGGCAGATATTCTCACAAGAGTAAAAAGCACAATTGCTACCTACACAGATGATACTGCAATATTGGCTTCTAGCTTAGTTCCTAATACAGCGCGCCACAATTTACAAATTAATTTAAATGATCTATAAAAATGGTTAAAACTGTGGTGAGTTAAAGTAAATGGCAGCTATTCAGCACATATAACACTCATTTTACGCAGGTCGAGCATACCATATGTGCGTATACATATTACCCAAAAGAAATGATGTTAAATACTTCGGAGTATATTTTGACAATCGACTAAATTGGGAACGGCATATCTGGACATAGCGACTACAACAATGATTTATTTTAAAATACAGGAAAATGTATTGGTTCATGAATTAAAAATCCAAATTAAGTATACATAATAAACACTTTTTTTTAAATTCCTATAAAAAACGTAGATATGTTAAGATAGCCTTAGATAGATCACCAGTGCAGTTACCAGCTATATATGAGAGAAGCCACCAAATTTGATAGTAAAAACACCTTAAATAATGTTATTTTTGTTAAAAAATACATATTTCTTGTTAAATTTAAATGATGTAGTTTTAAACAGATTTACATCATGGCAACGCAAGACTCTCAGGAGTTGCCAACCCAAGCAAAGGTATTAGTGGTCTTTGTTAAGATTTCTGCGTGGACACTGTGGATAAAATGTAGCCCTGTTATAGCTATAGATTAGCAATGTGACGGTTGAAGCAAACCAGCTCGTTGATATGACTGAAACAAAAAGAACGTTCAGAAGTGCAAAACCTTCAAGTAGCTCTATATATGAGACCAAAGTAATATTTATTAGAGATAAAAGGATATTAGGTAGCGCTTTTTTTTTAATTTTTCATTTGTAAATTGATCAAAATTTAATATTTCAACATGCGGAAAATAATTTTACGCAAAAAAAATGATATTTATGTATAATTTAAAGGAGTAGTAAAACCATAATATTTTTGGATTTCCTTAATATAAATTTTATATACACATATAGGACAGCCTTACAAAACATCTTAAAGTTTAGTTCTTAGACAAACTTTTCCAATTTCCCGTATTACCGATTGTCTCTATAGCAATTTATCTCAAGTTGCCATATTTCATCATCACAAACAAATTTATAGCTATAAAAGTCAGATCAGTAAGATTTTTTTTTTGAAAAACTTCCATTCGTTATTCTAAAAGAATTACCTTTGTTTTTATCCTTTCGCGAGGTTTTTCCTCTCCAATAAATTGTTAAAGTCATTTATCAATTTAATTGACGATGGTTTCCCGCATATATAAGGAATTAAAGAATCCATTCTGCTGATGAGAAAGTTCTGGAAGACGATTTGCACTTTCCTGGCCCCTATAAAAATTATGGCTGCTTTTAGTAAGAGCCAAACAGATGGATTTTTGCAAAAAATTCTCATATTTTTCAGATAACTGTAATAATTACAGGCTATCATTAGTCAAATGTCGTGGTTAATATTGTCTTATAAAATTAAAAGTAAACTGTAACATTTTATATCACGAGGAATATAAAAAATAATATCTAATATTGGTTTTAAATTTATATTACACTTATTATACCATCATATTAACTTCTTATTTACACTGTGGCGTAATCACGTAATCAGGGTGGGGGGTTTGGGGGTTAAAACCCCCAGGGCATATAAAGTAAAAAATATATAAGAATAGTAAGAGAATGTAACTTGTCTTTCACACACAATACAAAAAATCCAAAACGCTAATTTAATAATTAAATTACCACTTTAAATATGTAGAATACAATAATTATTGTATAGATACACAATAATTATTAATATTTTTCATAATGTTTAGATATAGATACCTAATATTAAGCTCATGACAAAAGTAGACAGAACGAGTCAGTTGCAAATAGCATGCGCCTACAGGACTGTATAGGCGGCTTTGGGAGCAATTACGGGTTGTGTTCCTCTGCATGTGTTAGCAGTAGAAAAGAGACTACAGCAGTAAATCTCTATGAGAGAAGAGAACATTTGACAACAGCTATAAAAAAAGAAGAAAGGGAAAGATCAATGGAAAGATGGCAAGCAAAGTGGAATAAGAAGGAAGATGTTGCCCAATGGACAAAGATGCTGATCCCAAAACTAAGGGACTGGGTAGATTGTCTGTTTAAGGGCGTATCTTCATAGATTCACAAAGACAGATACATAAATGCCTATACTGCGAATATTTCGACATTGTTACTCACACAATGCTGGAGTGTAATATATATACAGTGGAGAGAAATAGAATGTATAAAGAAATTTGTATGAATCCAAAGAAAGAAGAAGAAGAGAAACATCAACCGCACCAACGACAGAGATAAGTAATAATTACTATTTAAATAGGAATAAGCCACAATTAAACGTTTAAATAAATTTATTGACGTTTTAATCTCCACTTCGGAATTCGTTCTCAAAATAAGTTAGGTGCGCTAAATATTGCCACTGTTCTTAATGGTGCCCTCCCGTATTACAGATAGTATCAACGATACAACTAAGGTGGCAAGTGTCTTTGTCTATCAGCAACGTGTTTTCTTTAGTCTATGCTATCCATCAGATGTAGAAGCTCGCTATTTGTTTTTCGTGTCCTCGTTTTAAATAAACCCCACTGCGTAGGGTCAACGCTACGCAATATATATTATTTTTTGTTCGATTTTTGCAATTAAGTTTAGGTCAGTATACTCCAGTGGATATTATTTTATGAATTGCATGAATTATTTTAAATGAAATTTTACCTTACGGATTTTTTGGATTAGGAACATCATTTGTTCCTAATATTGCCATTACTAATAATTCCTAATATTGCTATATAGTTACAATATTAGGGACTAAATATTAAACTCTTTTGCAGCATGCAAGAAAACGAACTGAGTGATCAGAAGATCTACGCTCGGCGCTGCAAATCATAGCGAATGGAATGTCAATCAAAGGGGCTGCCAAGCATTTATAACATTCCTCCTCGCCTCGCTAGGTCTTTATCACAGAACACATAATCCCTTAAAAAAGCTTGAAAGATCACCGGTGTTGCCTGCAGCATAAGAAAGTGATCTTGTCGAAAGAATTTACACATTAGCTGAAGTAGGTATGCTTATTACAAGGAAGATTCTAATCAAAAGTGTGTTTTCTTACGCTACAACAAATCATTTACGAAATCCGTTTTCTAAAGACTTAAATAAAGCTGGTAGAATATAGCTTAAGTTATTCTTGTGCCGCCATCCAGACGTAGCTAGGCAAAAAGCTCAATTAATGAATACGGCTCCAGCCCAAAATAATGAATATAATATTCGTTGATGACTTATTTCATAAACTGAGAGATAACATAGAAAAACTAAACCTATTTGATAAACCTGGTAGCATGTACTATATTACGAACGAAAAAAGGACGCAGATTGACAATCCATAAGCAACAAATTGTTTTTGTTAAAAGATGAGCAAAAGCTGTACCGCTTTTGTGTTATTTAATGACCAAAGGTTTAAACCTAAATGGTATGATCACTTGCCCCCTGCTCAAAAGCTATTGTTACACATAAAGGCAGTACGACATGCGAATAATTTGTTTTGTGGCGTGACCATTTCTTTTCATTCAGAAACCCTGGTCCTACACTACTAATATTTGATGAAGTTTAAAGTCACCTAGATATTTTCATAGTTGGGGCAGATAAACGTATAGATATAACTTTGTTTTGTCTTTCTAGCAACACGTCACACCAGTTGCAACCTATGAACAAATGGTTAAAAGCTTAAGACATTTTGGGACCAAGAAGTTCTACAGTTTTTAACAACAAACCCCGGCAAGGCGATTATCAAAATGATGTTTGGAGAAATTTTTTACTCTATTTTAGCTAAAAGCAATGATACCATCAAACACTATCTCCGGTTTTGCATTTACCGACATTTATACATTTAAACCAGACACTATACCTGAAGCTGTCTTTGCACCACGTTTATTCACTTACAGAGAAGAAGACAAAGTAAATCACAGTAGCTTCCAAGATATATCAGATGTTATTAGATGTTCTAGCAAGTCGGTTGAACTCGCATATACAAACAAGGTGAGTACAAGCGGGTATCAAGTGCCAGAAAAAACTAATAAGAAAAAAAAAGAAGCGTTTAATTACTATCTCAAGAAGCGAATTATTATCAGATTTTAGTCTTTACGATGACTCACCTAATGATGTCTTTAGTTAAGATGTACCTATGAAAAGACCTACGAGGAGCAGCAGCTCTAAAGATGACAGTCCACTAATTGAATCAAAATATAAACAGAGAGGCAATACGGTTCCAAAAAAACAACAAAATGTAATCCGGGGTCTAATCAAGTAAAAACTTTTTACTCCAAATACTTAAACAGTTCTTTTGAAGATACAGAACTGCTGATTACACCGGAAATTAAATTATCCATCGTAAACAGAAAGCCAGCTTTAAACAGTAGATATAATTACTATTTAAATAGGAATAAGCCACAATTAAACGTTTAAATAAATTTATTGACGTTTTAATCTCCACTTCGGAATTCGTTCTCAAAATAAGTTAGGTGCGCTAAATATTGCCACTGTTCTTAATGGTGCCCTCCCGTATTGCAGATAGTATCGACGATACAACTAAGGTGGCAAGTGTCTTTGTCTATCAGCAACGTGTTTTCTTTAGTCTATGCTATCCATTAGATGTAGAAGCTCGCTATTTGTTTTTCGTGTCCTCGTTTTAAATAAACCCAACTGCGTAGGGTTAACGCTACGCAATATATCTTATTTTATGTTAGATTTTTGCAATTAAGTTTAGGTCAGTATACTCCAGTGGATATTATTTTATGAACTGCATGAATTATTTCAAATGAAATTTTAACTTACGGATTTTTTTTTCTGAACATCATTTGTTCCTAATATTGCCATTACTAATAATTCCTAATATTGCTATATATTTACAATATTAGGGACTAAATATTAAACTCATTTGCAGCATGCCAAGAAAACGAGCTGAGTGATCAGAAGATCTACGCTCTGCGTTGCAAATCATAGCGAATGGAATGTCAATCAAAGGGACTGCCAAGCATTTATAACATTCCTCGCTCAAAGCTAGGTCTTTATCACAGAACACATAATCCCGTAAAAAAGCTTGAAAGATTACCGGTGTTGCCTGCAGCATAGGAAAATGATCTTGTCGAAAGAATTTACACATTAGTTGAAGTATGTATGCCTATTACAAGCAAGATTCTAATTAAAAGTGTGTTTTCTTACGCTACAACAAATCATTTACGAAATCCGTTTTCCCAAGACTTAAATAAAGCTGGTAGAATATAGCTTAAGTTATTCTTGTGTCGCCATCCAGACGTAGCTAGGCAAAAAGCTCAATTAATGAATACGGCTCCAGCCCAAAATAATGAATATAATATTCGTTGATGACTTATTTCATAAACTGAGAGATAACATAGAAAAACTAAACCTATTTGATAAACCTGGTAGCATGTACTATATTACGAACGAAAAAAGGACGCAGATTGACAATCCATAAGCAACAAATTGTTTTTGTTAAAAGATGAGCAAAAGCTGTACCGCTTTTGTGTTATTTAATGGCCAAAGGTTTAAACCTAAATGGTATGATCACTTGCCCCCTGCTCAAAAGCTATTGTTACACATAAAGGCAGTACGACATGCGAATAATTTGTTTTGTGGCGTGACCATTTCTTTTCATTCAGAAACCCTGGTCCTACACTACTAATATTTGATGAAGTTACCTAGATATTTTCATAGTTGGGGCAGATAACCGTATAGATATAACTTATGGTTAAAAGCTTAAGACATTTTGGGACCAAGAAGTTCTACAGTTTTTAACAACAAACCCCGGCAAGGCGATTATCAAAATGATGCTTGGAGAAATTTTTTACTCTATTTTAGCTTAAAGCAATGATACTATCAAACATTATCTCCGGTTTTGCATTTACCGACATTTATACATTTAAACCAGACACTATACCTGAAGCTGTCTTTGCCCCACGTTTAATCACTTACAGACAAGAAGACAAAGTAAATTACAGTATCTTCCAAGATATATCAGATGTTATTAGATGTTCTAGCAAGTCGGTTGAACTCGCATATACAAACAAGGTGAGTACAAGCGGGTATCAAGTGCCAGAAAAAACTAATAAGAAAAAAAAAGAAGCGTTTAATTACTATCTCAAGAAGCGAATTATTATCAGATTTTAGTCTTTACGATGACTCACCTAATGATGTCTTTAGTTAAGATGTACCTATGAAAAGACCTACGAGGAGCAGCAGCTCTGAAGATGACAGTCCACTAATTGAATCAAAATATAAACAGAGAGGCAATACGGTTCCAAAAAAACAACAAAATGTAATCCGGGGTCTAATCAAGTAAACACTTTTTACTCCAAATACTTAAACAGTTCTTTTGAAGATACAGAACTGCTGATTACACCGGAAATTAAATTATCCATCGTAAACAGAAAGCCAGCTTTAAACAGTAGATATAATTACTACTTAAATAGGAATAAGCCACAATTAAACGTTTAAATAAATTTATTGACGTTTTAATCTCCACTTCGGAATTCGTTCTCAAAATAAGTTAGGTGCGCTAAATATTGCCACTGTTCTTAATGGTGCCCTCCCGTATTGCAGATAGTATCGACGATACAACTAAGGTGGCAAGTGTCTTTGTCTATCAGCAACGTGTTTTCTTTAGTCTATGCTATCCATCAGATGTAGAAGCTCGCTATTTGTTTTTCGTGTCCTCGTTTTAAATAAACCCCACTGCGTAGGGTTAACGCTACGCAATATATCTTATTTTATGTTAGATTTTTGCAATTAAGTTTAGGTCAGTATACTCCAGTGGATATTATTTTATGAATTGCATGAATTATTTCAAATGAAATTTTAACTTACGGATTTTTTTTTCTGAACATCATTTGTTCCTAATATTGCCATTACTAATAATTCCTAATATTGCTATATATTTACAATATTAGGGACTAAATATTAAACTCATTTGCAGCATGCCAAGAAAACGAGCTGAGTGATCAGAAGATCTACGCTCTGCGTTGCAAATCATAGCGAATGGAATGTCAATCAAAGGGACTGCCAAGCATTTATAACATTCCTCGCTCAAAGCTAGGTCTTTATCACAGAACACATAATCCCGTAAAAAAGCTTGAAAGATTACCGGTGTTGCCTGCAGCATAGGAAAATGATCTTGTCGAAAGAATTTACACATTAGTTGAAGTATGTATGCCTATTACAAGCAAGATTCTAATTAAAAGTGTGTTTTCTTACGCTACAACAAATCATTTACGAAATCCGTTTTCCCAAGACTTAAATAAAGCTGGTAGAATATAGCTTAAGTTATTCTTGTGTCGCCATCCAGACGTAGCTAGGCAAAAAGCTCAATTAATGAATACGGCTCCAGCCCAAAATAATGAATGTAATATTCGTTGATGACTTATTTCATAAACTGAGAGATAACATAGAAAAACTAAACCTATTTGATAAACCTGGTAGCATATATATTACGGACGAAAAATGATGCAGATTGACAATCCATAAGCAACAAATTGTTTTTGTTAAAAGGGGAGCAAAAGCTGTACCGCCTTCTGTGCTATTTAATGGCCAAAGGTTTAAACCTAAATGGTATGATCACTTGCCCCCTGCTCAAAAGCTATTGTTACACATAAAGGCAGTACGACATGCGAATAATTTGTTTTGTGGCGTGACCATTTCTTTTCATTCAGAAACCCTGGTCCTACACTACTAATATTTGATGAAGTTTAAAGTCACCTAGATATTTTCATAGTTGGGGCAGATAGCCGCATAGATATAACTTTGTTTTGTCTTTCTAGCAACACGTCACACCAGTTGCAACCTATGAACAAATGGTTAAAAGCTTAAGACATTTTGGGACCAAGAAGTTCTACAGTTTTTAACAACAAACCCCGGCAAGGCGATTACCAAAATGATGTTTGGAGAAATTTTTTACTCTATTTTAGCTAAAAGCAATGATACCATCAAACATTATCTCCGGTTTTGCATTTACCGGCATTTATACACTTAAACCAGACACCATACCTGAAGATGTCTTTGCACCACGTTTAATCACTTACAGAGAAGAAGACGAAACGAAAGTCGGTTGAACTCGCATATACAAACGAGGCCAGTACAAGCAGATATCAAGTGCCAGAAAAAACTAATAAGAAAAAAAAAAGAAGCGTTTAATTACTATCTCAAGAAGCGAATTACTATCAGATTTTAGTCTTTACAATGACTCACCTGATGATGTCTTTAGTTAAGAAGTACCTATGAAAAGACCTAAGAGGAGCAGCAGCTCTGAAGATGACAGTCCACTAATTGAATTAAAATATAAACAGAGAGGCAATACGGTTCCAAAAAAACAAAAAATGTAATCCGGGGTCTAATCAAGTAAAAACTTTTTACTCCAAATACTTAAACAGTTCTTTTAAAGATACAGAACTGCTGATTACACCGGAAATTAAATTATCCATCGTAAACAGAAAGCCAGATTTAAACAGTAGAGCCCATCAAGTTACCAAAGTCTTGTTAGCACCAAAACCAAAACTGAATAATCCAATCAAATATTGTTCTGAAACTATTTTCTTGTGCCATTTTAAAGTAATTACTATTTAAATGGGAATAAGCCACAATTAAATGTTAAAGTACGTATATTGACGTTTCAATTTCCACTTCGGAAATCGTTCTCAAAATACAAACATTAGTAAAATGAAAAAGACAGTAAAGATTCCATTTCACGTACAAATCGTCTATGTATCTGTTTATACGTATTTCGCTTTAATAAAGCTCATCAGAACAGTTATTCATAGGCGTTCTCAACATGAAAAATAGATCTTTTCTGTCTTTGGAAAGCAACGATAAAATGGCTTCGAAACGGACGCAATAGCGACATCTGATATTAAACCCGTAAAATAGTTTCGAAACACAATTCAGATTTCTGCTTTAATCTGAACCTTCTATAAATGCAAGGTATAACAGACGTTGATAAAGATGTTAATAGAGACATGGGGAATCTAAAATTTGCATTCCACGACATGTCTCCTCAACTAAGCAGAAATCGGTAGCGAATTGGTTTCTTGTACTCATACAGAGTAGATCCGAATAAAATGAAAAAGACAGTAAAGATTCCATTTCACGTACAAATCGTCTATGTATCTGTTTATACGTATTTCGCTTTAATAAAGCTCATCAGAACAGTTATTCATAGGCGTTCTCAACGTGAAAAATAGATCTTTTCTGTCTTTGGGAAGCAACACTAAAATGGCTTCGAAACGGACGCAATAGCGACATCTGATATTAAATCCGTAAAATAGTTTCGAAACACAATTCAGATTTCTGCTTTAATCTGAACCTTCTATAAATGCAAGGTATAACAGACGTTGATAAAGATGTTAATAGAGACATCGGGAATCTAAAATTTGCATTCCACGACATGTCTCCTCAACTAAGCAGAAATCGTTAGCGAATTGGTTTCTTGTACTCATACAGAGTAGATCCGAATAAAATGAAAAAGACAGTAAAGATTCCATTTCACGTACAAATCGTCTATGTATCTGTTTATACGTATTTCGCTTTAATAAAGCTCATCAGAACAGTTATTCATAGGCATTCTCAACGTGAAAAATAGATCTTTTCTGTCTTTGGGAAGCAACACTAAAATGGCTTCGAAACGGACGCAATAGCGACATCTGATATTAAATCCGTAAAATAGTTTCGAAACACAATTCAGATTTCTGCTTTAATCTGAACCTTCTATAAATGCAAGGTATAACAGACGTTGATAAAGTGTTGACATATCGTGGAATGCAAATTTTAGATTCCCCATGTCTCTATTAACATCTTTATCAACGTCTGTTATACCTTGCATTTATAGAAGGTTCAGATTAAAGCAGAAATCTGAATTGGGTTTCGAAACTATTTTACGGATTTAAACATTAGTAAATTTAAATCATTGAAAGGAACGAAATTTCTAATACAGTTACAAATTTCTTCTTTGACAATAATTACGACTCCGTTACGTTTGGGTCCTTCTGCCTTTCCCGAGTGGTAGACAATGTATCCATTGCTCTCGAATATGTTTGACCCTAGCCATTTCGTCTCGCAGATACCTACGATAGGAATGTCTAGTCTGTCCATTTTAAATTTGTAATTTACTAATGTTTGTATTTTGAGAACGATTTCCGAAGTGGAAATTGAAACGTCAATAAACGTACTTTAACATTTAATTGTGGCTTCCCTAGCCTGTGCCTGTGGCTAATTCCCATTTAAATAGTAATTAATCCAATCAAAGTTTAGTCAAATAATCAAAATAAAGAATCTTGTTAATGTTTTTTTTGTAACATCTGCAGTAAACAAGATATGCGCTTGTACATAGTGTGCTATCGTTATATTCACGAGGCCTGTGTAGGACCAACTAAAGATAACAAAGAAAAGTTTACTTGCCCTCCCTGTTCTTAAGTTATATTGTTGTTGAACAATGTGTTATTGTTAACTGTACTGCAGAACCTAACATTGGCATGTGTGGCAATAATACGAGATCTATAATCCTAATATTACCATTCGGAACGTCAATAAAAAAGTATTCTTTATTTATTCTGTATTCTTTACTATTACTCAAATTTGTTTTCATTTATTAATAAAAGTGTAGGATTCATTTAGAACCAAACCATAAGGTGGCAAACTTATTTTAACCTTTAATTGTGGCCACAAGAAAATACCTTCAGAACAACAGATAAGATCTATATAAGAGAAGGGAGTGTTCCAAAAATGTCGTCAGTCTTACAGCGGCCACCTCACTTTCGGAGTACGGTACGTGCGACAGTCAACTGCGCACAAGTAAGAGAGGGTGGTTTTAGTTGGTAGGCAGAATAATAGATACCTGAATTTTTGGCACTGCTATCTTTAGTACGTTAAATTAAACTAGAACCCAAATTTTAGGGACTATGGAGGTAGCATTAAAAAAATTTCGAAGCCCCCCCTCAGGAAAATTCTGGGTGAGCCACTGTATTTACAATACATTCGAATAGAAAATCTTTGTGATAATATGATTTGTCTTCCTCTTTAAGTTTCATCGTCTATCGAAGGTTGGAAATCATCATGACTATGCGGAACCTGTTGACTGCCGCATTAAAAAGTTCTGCACTACTGCATTAAAACCAATCCCTTAAGTTCTTCTTCTTCCTCTTTATAAGCAATTCTGCTTGTTTATTGGCGGATTAATACCTCTATGTAAGGTTTTTACTGCATCTAGTGCGCGGTCGCCCGATACTTCTTCTGCCAATTGGTGACTTATCTTTTGCTATTTTGACAACACGGGTCTCCTCTATTCTGATTATGTGGTTATTCCATTCTTTTTTCTATTTTGTGTCCATTCATTTATTCACTGTACGTTACATTTTCTTCTAAAGTCTTCACCTCTCTTTCGGTCTCTTAGCGCATTTCCTATAATTCTTCTCAGTACTCTCATATCTGCTGTTTCCATTCTGCTGTATAAATTCTTGACTTCATCTCAGTGTTAATGTTTGTGTTTTGCCATGTAGTGTTATTAAGGCATCTTGCTAGTCTATCTTTTGCTTTTTGTAATTGATCTCTTACTTTTTTGTCCAGGTTTCCATAGTTAGACAGTGAGATTGTTATAATAAATTTATTTTCTCTTATGTTAAATCTGTGGACCAGTCTTTGCAAACTATCTTCATTTTGGGCTATCAATATTGCGTCGTCTGCATAATAGAGTATTTTTATTTCTTTGCTTTTCATTCTCTATCCTCTTCCTTTGATAATTTTATCCATATTCTAACTGAAGAGCATAGACCTCAATAAATCACCTTGTCTTATAGGTTCTGTAAGTTGTCCATCTATTCTGACTTTCATTTTGTTGTTTGGTAAATGTTTTCGATAGTTTTATATTTAGGGGAAGTTCTCAATTATTCAGAAGATGGATTACATATTTGAGTAAATTCAATTACCTAGGAGTAGAGATCACTAGTGACAGGGATATAAGAACAGAAAAGCGGCAAGAGTAAGTGGTTGCCTCCCAGAAACCATATGGAGAAACAAATATCTGACCACGGAAAGCAAAATGAAAGTATTCAAGACAACAGTAAGACCAATACTAACATATGCAGCGGAGACAAGGACCGATACAAGAAAGACGAAACAACAAATCAACAATATCGAAATAAAAGTATTAACATCAATAGCGGGCATATCATTAAGACACAGACAAACCAACAGAAGTATACGCGAACAATGCAAAATTCAAAATATTAACAGGTGGATAAAAACAAAAAAAAACTGGAACGAATGGGTCCAGATAGATTAGCGAACATCTAAAAAAACAAGCCGTATAGCAGAAGACCCGTTGGACGGCCGCCAAAAAGGTGGAAAGATAATGTACACTCAACAACGACTGAAACAGAATAAGAGGCAGACAAACAGGAGTAATCCTAGTCGCACAAAGAAGAAGAAGAAGAAGAACGGGATCGTAGAAAAGTGTCTAGCCGCTACTTGCCAATGTTGTTGATAGAACCAACTTTTAGTGATAAAGAAACAAAATACCATATATAGAGTAGTCAGTCCCACGATAATTTCTGCTAACAACGCACAAACACTTTATATATCTGTTTATTACGTTTACTGGGTGATTATAACTTTGTAGTTTTACTGAAAAACTAAGTATTCGCCACAATATCTAATCCCAATATACCAAAATTAATTCAGGCTACGATTTACACTCACATTTGTTAATTATTATTTTTTTATTGGTTAAAAGTGTAGATTTTCGTATTATTATTTGACATATACCGCAGTTTGATGGTGGCTTTCAACCAAAACCATTTTGGAGAAACTTTCGTTGTTTGATGGTTTTCCAGTTAAACATTGTAGATAAATTAAAAGTTTCAAGATAAACAAACTTTGTGCGATCAAACGGAACTTTGCAGATTACACGTAGTTGTTTAGCATTTAGTTCAAAATCAATTAAAACTTTGCTCAGTCATAAAAGTTTAACTAAATGTTAGTTGAAAGTAATTAATAAATTGTTAAATATGTAATAAAATATCTTTCTATAAAATCACACGTTAAATATTAATATAACGTCGGATTTTATGTGTTAAGGGATATAAAAAAAAATAAAAATAATCTGCATTAATTCATAAAAGGCATAAAAAATTTATTGGTGACTATTATTCAAATAAACAAGTATTTCATTGATAATAATCGCCCTTTTACGCAAGTAATCTTGAAATAATAATCTTGCAAATCACAGAACTTGCACTGGTACTTGAAACTTGAAACTTACTTGTAATATTTTATGGTTGTTAAAGTGCATGATGAACAACTTGTGAGTTTATACCATTGTTATTAACACACAACCTAAGCTCTGGGTAAAAAAATGTCGATTTCTATGTCTTTTTAATCGGTGTTCTAACAGAAAATATCAGGAAAAACTCCTCAGTTCGTGCAATAGCCAATTGTTGGTTATAATTTGTTTATTAGACTATAATGTGGTAAGGTATACATTTTATGATTCCCGATTATTGCAAAACCTACCTGACTTTCTAAAAAAATACCATAAAATCATAAACTTAGTGTGATCTACTAACCTGAACTATTTCGCTAATACACACATGTGCTCTAGACATTGCTACCTTAAGCAGACGCCGGAATAATTATATTGTATAAACTAAAGTAACAAACAAGAGACAAATACAGGATTCAATTTCCTTAAATAATTACAGGTGGAGTGGGGTGGTCACTGTCGTATGCCATGTCAAAAAAATACAAATAATTTAAATCTAATAGAGTAAACCACACAGTTGTTGGCACTTTAAAGAAAAGAGTTGTTTAAACATTAGATTTGCTAATATAGGTAACATCATAGGAGGATATTTTAAATTTTTTTATTATTTACTATTATTACTGAACACAAATTAAATGTCATTTTATTATAAATATTGAAGAAAATAGTGCAAAATAGGTTATTTTAGACATTATACACATTTTCTAATTATTTGCAGTTATATTCTAGTTATTGGCGTGCAGTAATTGGTAGTATACTCAATCATTGGCACCCAGTAACTGGCATAATTTTTGTATCAAAATATTGATTGAGCATTGAAAACAAAACTAAAACATAAGTAATTACGTACAAACAAAGTGTCATTTATTTATACATTTTTTAAAAACAAATTTTACAAAAACAATATTCTTTATACGTTGTTTAAGGCAAGTTTTACAAATAAAATATTCTTTATATAAATCATACCCTTATTCATAAACATGTTATTTTTAGGTAGTGAGCAGAGTTCGGGAACTTCTGGATTAAATCCTGAAACTGAAAGATTTTTAACGTGCTTTTGGAATTAATCTATTTCTATATTTTTCTCATGAGGCTATTGATCATCTTCTTTATTTAAAAACTTGTTTACTTATAAGTCTTCTAAAATACTAGGTTTCTGCTGAAATAAAGTAAAACCTAGAACCTAGATACCTTTTGCTTAACACTTTTTCTTTCAAGGAATTTTCTTTACTTTTCAGAAATCGTTTTGCTTTATTTTCTAACTTTGTTCGCTCCTTTTCATTTTTTTGCGTTCCATTTCCTCTAGTTATCTTTTATAAATTGAAGAAGAAATTATAAAACTAGATCTTTGACTAGTGGAGGGAACTGAATCAAAAGCTGAAATGGTAGTAATGAGTAAAGTGCTAAACTTTGTGCCACTTTTGTATTTTGTTCATTCTTTCAAAAGAACAACAGGTACAGATTCTATATCGTTAGTTAAAGTCATCGCTGCTCTCCCTTCTACTACAGACATATCCTCCAAAAACATTTCATCTATTACAATTTGTGAATTATCGTCTTTTTCATTATTTGAATTGTTTGGATGTAAAATGTTAAATAAGTTAAGTAGTACCCTAAAACTTTTGCTAGTGTTATCAGAGTTTCTATATTTTCTGGTTTCTTTTAAGATCTCTAAAGTAACTTCATCGCATATGTTGCAAAAATCGTTCAATTTGATTGATTCTGTTGTGGTTTCGCCAAATTTATCTACGGTATATTTTTTACCTAGGCATTTGCTGTAGTTAATAATATTCGCGTTCCAAAGGCAGAGACCACACACTCTAAAACCACTAAGATAGCCGATTGTTTAAAAGTATCTACCGTTTCTTTTAAAATTGGAGCAAAGTACTACTGAACAACTAAGTAAAGTCTTACTTAGTTGTTCAAATGGATTTTGTCTCTTTCAATTTAACAAAGCTCTTTTCTGTTCATTTTTAAGTGGCCTGAAACTAGAGACGTCGGCGGGTTGAAGAAAATTAGTGGCATTTGGATATAATGTCACTAAGATTATTTCGAGTTCTGTACATAGTTGACTTAGTTGGTATGTAAAATGCGTTTTGTGCCTGTCTACAAACATTATAATTAAAAATGTAACATGTTGTTTTACTAAATAAGGATATAATATCTTATATATATAATCATGATAAACATCTACTCGCATCCAACCTTTTTCACTAGTAGCAATACCCCACCCATCTGGAACACCTTCTGCGATGCTTTTGGGTAATCTTTTATAAGCATAAACGATCATCGGTGGCGTTGTAACTCCCGCAGCAAAAAATGTGAACATGAGTGTAATATGTGTTTTCGATGGACATTGCTCTATCTGATAAACATTTTTGACATCTTTTGGTGCAAGAACCCTATCTTCTTTCGGATAAAGGGTAAAATAAGTTTCATCTGCGTTGTAACTCTGCTAGGATCAAAAAGAATGTCAAAATAGTTCTTTTCCATTAAATGTTCTTGTATATTATTAAACCACTTTCTGATATCAATTTCTGACACATTTCCACTGGCATTGTTTACAGCTTCAGGAATTCTATTTGTTAAATTAGGGTGTCTTCTTAAAAACGAGTGATACCAATGATCCCCAGGAAGATTGTTTTTAAATGGATTTGGTCAGGGGTTCTGATCCAAAAATGACTTAACAGAAGCTAGGATTTTTTTTCTTTTCGGAAACCTTTTCTGTGACAATCTACTCCCCTTTTACGGGTTCTTTTGAAACACTTAAATAAGTATTTGGACCATGTGCTACTTTTTAAAATTTTTCGCTTAGTCTAAATTGCAGAGTAGCTCTTGATATCCCATATTTAACTGCTGCCGTCGCCTTTAGCATGCCATTAATTATTTCCCGTAAAGCTTCTTAAAGAATTTCTTTCTTACATTTTTTTGTATATTTGCTTTTCTTTTGACTTTCGGCATTCTTTTCTTCCTGAAATTAAAGGTGCCAATCACTTAATATAAATAAATGCCTCGACTACCTAATTATTGGCAACACTGCCAATCACTAGCATTTGCTATAATATGACATCCAATTGTTAGCGTTAACAAAAATAATTATGATTATGTAGAAAATAAGCATAAAAACGACAAAACGGTACAATGGAATCTAGAGATTAACCTAGTATACCATTCTAGTTATCACAGCTAATATTACAATTATACTTACCTCTAACACCCATGATGCCTTACTAAAATCAGGTAAAATATAGGGATAACTTAACGTCTAACCTTCACTCTCGAATAGTTGGCGGGATATTGACGATTATAGTATTCTACGCCCTACCATAAATAATACATGTTGTCAGATCATTATAAAAGTGGAAGTAAGTACTTACAGCGAATTGCTCCTTAATTATTTAAAAATAAAGTGTCCACTGCCAATAATTGGACTAGTGCCAACAATTGGGTGGTTTACCCTATATCACATCATTCCTCGCCTTAAAAAAAATGCAAAAAAATATATATGAATATTTATATCAGATTTTAACAAGTTTGGATAAACATTATTTTTTATTACGTGAGCATCTTAAAATTGGTGTATTTTGACTGTTGTATTTAGTAAAATTATTTTCTGTGTAAGGTTGTGAAATTTGAGGAATGTCTTCAGCATGATTTTCATCAAGGTTTTCTATTATTTGAACCTTTTGACACTTGTCAAATTTATCGCCTTCTTGAGCGTCGTTAGCTAGAATATTTGATTATATTGGAATGTGCGGTATTTTAGAACTAACAAACGTTTTAATTCGATTGGTGCGCGTTTTCCAAGTTTTTGCAAATCGATCACTCCAACTAAGTAAGTTCGCTTACCTAAAAATATTACAATTTTTGCCCTTAATATAAAGGATAATTAACATTTCTATAATTTTTATCTGAAAGTGTTTTTTTCTTATTTTAAAATTAACATTATTTTAAGCAGCGTTATATTGTACTTGCTTTTTCTGTCCGTTTTCGACCCGTTTGCGTATTTCAAAAGCGTTAAAGTCTTTATTTGTGATTTTGTCTTCTAATGGCAAAAGAGTTAAAAACCTATTTCTTAACTGTCTAGCGAACATGAGTATCGATAAGCTAACACCAGTAGAAATATGCGGTGTGTTACTATAGTTACACAAAAATTAGGCCAAATTAGTATCTCCAGTGTTATGAAATTCACGAGCTATTTTAATCGCGTTTTTAACAGATTTGACAGAATTTTCTGCAGCCTCGTTGGAGGAGGGAGAGGACGGAGGACTATTTAAGAAATTATCAGACATCGGACATCAGAAACTAACGTTAATGGCAGGCCAAATCTAGCAAACACATTTCCAATTACCTTAATTGTGCACATAGAATTTATAGTTGATATTTCGAAAACTTTCGACTAAATAATATTTTCGTTTTAGCTCAAAATAATCTAGATAAATTCTTTCCCATGGACCTTTTGACCACGACCAGGGTATTATTTCCGTTTTTTGGGGATTGTTCGAATGACGCATACATACCTCGCATGGCTTGCTAATTTTTTTGTTTAAATTTGGAAACCAAACATAACCTCTAGCAAAATTTTTCATTCAAGCAGTACCGATACGTGTATTATTAAGTTAGTTTAGAATTCGTTTCGGATATTAATTCTATGATTTAAAAAAATGCAATGGTGTTTAATACAAAAATCAATTTTTTTAAGAAAAAATGGATACAACTGTGCTTCCTTTAATTTCTTAGGTCATCCATTTGTAATAAATTTTTACAATTTAGTAAGCAGAATATTGGTTGCTTGACTAATATTCTCGAAATTTAATTTTAAATTTTCATTTGATTTTACAAAATTACAGTAATAAAATTTAACCAATTCACTTAATCAAAAATCGTTACTATTTTTAATAGGTAACCGTGAAAGCCAATCTGCATTGTTTTACCACTTAAAACGTACTCTCTCTCGTATTATCGAACTGATATCCTGATAAAATAATTGCCCATCTCTTAAGACGATTTGCTGAAAATTGTGTTATTCCTTTTTTTCGGGCCAAAAATAGTTAAGAGATGTCTCTAAGATTA
Source organism: Diabrotica undecimpunctata (assembly GCF_040954645.1). Taxonomy (NCBI): domain Eukaryota; kingdom Metazoa; phylum Arthropoda; class Insecta; order Coleoptera; family Chrysomelidae; genus Diabrotica; species Diabrotica undecimpunctata. Next base: position 54,074,303 of record NC_092807.1, read on the forward strand.
TTCTAAGGTTATTCTAAGATCCAACTTTGGATCAAAATGTACTAAACCTTAAAAATATTTTAAAATTTCTTTAATTTTATTGAATGCTACTTCACATTCTTCAGTCCAATTCCAAGAAACTTTCCAATTTTTTTGTAACAATTTATATAGAGGATTTAAAATAGTCAACATATTTTTAACAAACTTACTATAAAAATTAATGCTTTCTAAAAATGATTGGAGTTCCCTAATTTTAGTTGGCCTCGGTGCCTTATCAATGGCTAGAGTCCTATCTTTAGATGGGTGTAACCCCTCAGAATCAATAACAAATCCTAAATATTTAACACTTTTTGAAAATAAAATGCATTTATCATAATTTAATTTAAACCCTGCATTTTGTATAGTAGATAAAACTCTTTACATTTTCTAAATGACTTTTTTTATCTCTTATCGTAACACCATTAATTATTGCATCCAATTTTTTTTTTTTTAATTTAGTCGGTGCGCAAGCTATGCCAAAAGTATAAGGATTAAGTTTAAAACGACCTAAATGAATAGAAATTATTAATAATACTTTAATGTCCTTATCCAGACTTATTTGCTAAAAAGGTGAACTTGGTGAACACCCTGCCTCCTTGAAGCTTTGCAAATAAATGTTCCATTCTTGGCATATAGTGCTGATCGATTTCTATTTCAGGATTGACTGTTACTTTAAAATCACCGCAGATTTTAATTTGCCCATTTTTCTTGAATACCAGTACTATCGGTGTAGCCCAGTGTAGTCTGTCGGTGATAAACCTAGTACCTAAAGACAAAAGACGATTTAGTTCTTGTTCAATTTGTTACCTGATGGCCAAAGGTGTAGGCCTTGCCTTTACAAATTCTGGAGTTACATTTTAGTTTTTTTAAATTAATTTTCACCAAGAAATAAAGAAGAGATACAAGAAATAAATAAAGAACAAAAAGTAAAACCCATAGCAATAGAGGAAATTGAAAGAGTTAAATTAGGCAAAGCACCAGGCAAGGATCATATTACCCCGGAAATGATAAAATTCATGGGAAAAGAGGGAGTGGACAGCATGAAAGAACTAATGAATGATATCATAAAGAGAGCAGAAATACCACAGGACTGTAAGAAAGACATTATACTACAAATACACAAAAAGGGCGACAAGAGAAACTGTAATAATTACCGAGGTATTACCATATCAAGTATCCCTGGGAAGGTATTCGCAAGAATAATAGAAACAAGAATAAAAACCCAAATAGAACCAACTATGGAAGATACACAATGTGGATTCAGGAAGGACAGAAGCACGAAAGACCACATATTCACAATAAGACAAATAAGTGAGAAAGTAATCAATAAAAATAGAAAAATACATATATGCTTTATTGATCTAGAAAAGGCGTTTGACAGAATACAAAGAAAGGACGTATGGAGGACATTAAAGGAAAGAGGAGTTGACAGGATAACAATTGATGTAATAAAGGATATGTACAATAATAATACAAATACGGTGAGAACCAACAACGAGGAATCCGAAGAATTTACTACAAATAAAGGCATCAAACAGGGATGCGTGTTGAGCCCACTGCTGTTCTCTCAGTGGTACTGGATGAAGCAATAAGGAAAGCCAAGAGAAGAATGAGAAAACTAACATTAGGATACTGGTAAATGAAACAGACTCAACTATCAGAGCTTATATTTGCAGACGACATGGTTTTGATAGCAGAAAATAGGGAAGACCTAAAGAACAACCTTGAAATCCTAGAAGAAGAACTGTCAAACATAAATATGAAATAAATACAGAGAAAACAAAAACAATGATAATTTCAAATAAGAGAAAGACACACGCAATACAATTAAACGGAAAACAACTAAAACAAGTGGAACATTTTAAATACCAAGGAGTAATAATTGAATCAAACGGTAAACAAGACATGGAAATAAATGAAGGAATGGAATGAACAGGAAGCTTATTTAACACTATGCAAACAACATTTTTGGGGAAAACAGAAATACCGGAGAAGGTAAAAACGGCAGTCGTTAAATCAGTAGTTAGACCTACAATCATGTATAATAGCGAGTCATGGACATTGACTGGGAGACAAAAATCTTGAGTCAATGCTATGGACATGAGGTTCCTGAGGGAAATAGCAAACAGAAAGAGGACAGACAAAATACGAAACGAAACAATCAGACAAAACCTAAAACTAGAACCAGTAAACGAAAAAATAATAGAGGGGCAACTAAGATAGTTCGGGCACGTGTGTAGAATGTCGAATAAAAGATTAACAAAACGAATGTTTGAAACGAGAGTTAGGAGTGTTAGGAAACGCGGAAGACCAAGAGTTAGGTGGGTAGACGAAATCAGAAAAGAAGTTGAGAAGAAAGAATTGACATGGGAAAATGCACGAAATCAAACACAAGACCCGATAGCATGGAGACAACAGTGCAAAACTTAACCCCACCAGCCTTACACCTAAAGGTAGAAACTAAGTAAGTAAGTAGGACTAAGTAAGTAAGTAAGTTTCACCAAACCTGTTTTAAAATTACCTACTCCAGGCGAAAAACGTCATTACATTTTGGTACTAACCTTGAATATTTTTGCCATTTGAATGTAATTGTTTAATATTATTTAGGACTGATAATCTAAGATTATACTTCACTAGAAAATCCCTACCTAGTAAATTTGGACCACCGTTTTCAATAATAAAAAAATCTAAATAATTTTCTTTATTGTTATATAAAATTTTTAAATTGATCACCCCTATAGGTTCTACTTGTACCCCGTTATAAAAAGTAAACGTCGATTTGTTTGTTTTATGTAAATATCAGAAAAATATTTTCATTACATTTCTTAGATAAACAAGAAGTACTGCTGCCCGTATCAATTTGAAAAACTAAAGAATGATTCTGTATTAATATCTTTAACGTAAACAAGTCTTGTAAAATATTAGTATGTATTTGTGATTTGAACATCGAATATAGTCCTGACTCGAAATATTAAAAAAGTCAATGTCATCATCGTTATTAACTTTATGAATTAGTTTTGTCAGCTCTTGGCTTTGACAAAAAATTGATGCGATAAAAAGAGTTTCTTTATACCTGTACAAACATTTAATAAATGACCAATTTTATTACAAAAATTACAACTATAATTTTTATAAATTCACTTATGGTTGGTTTATCTTTCCACATACGTGACATCGACCATTGTAGCGGTTATTATTGCCTACCACATTGGGATCACTTATAGGGGATTGAGAGTTGGCGACAGAAATTGCTGGGCTGGGGATAGGGTGAGCAAAACCAACTAGTACGTTTGCGAACGGCTACTCTCGGTTTGTTTGGAGAGCTGGATCGTGGGAAAGTGAATAAAAAAAGGTGGACTGGAAAGGGGTTACTACAAAAAGTGAACCAAAAATGTACTTACATGGATTTCCTGGACAACACAAGGCAAGAAGGTTCCTAAGCTATTTAAAATGGACGCCGCTTACGAAAATCTTACTGCTGGATGGAATGATAGGCTTTTCTTTTCTAAAAATACATCAAAAGAGTTTAGAAAAATATTTTTAAAGGACATAATACTACTCTTAGTTTAGGGAGAAATATTATATATTCATTATTATTTCACCATAAACAGTTAAAAATACAAATAATATTAACAAAATACAAAAAAAAACGACTTACAATGGTGCTATCGGTTTACAAATCTAGAAGATGAGGACACTATAAGAACTTAAACTAATAATAAATTGAAATCATCTAGATCTGTCCATGGAGCTTACATTAAGGTCAACGTTTTGAAAAACAAAATAAAACAAATTCAAAATTTATGGTTAGGTATGTCCAAATGTCCGAAGAAAATAATGCTAACTGTCATATGTCAAGATTAAATTTTAAAACTTTATAAGAATAATTAATATGATAGCCAATCTCTAATATTTATATTTTTTTTATTACAAATTTTTAACTTGTCAGTTATTGATAAAAAATGTCTATTTTTACTTCAAAAAAATTTTTAACAAAAAAAGTACCTGGTTTCACTGACTATTGTATCTCATTTAAAAATTTTTGGGGCTAGAACTGTACTCAAAACACTGCAAAACGACACAAATTCGTCTCACAAGCTGCAAAATAGTCTGTAATGACCAAAAACAAACAAATAGACAAAGTTGGACACTGGATTATCGATATTCGGGTTAAAAAATTGCATTCTTCAAATCTTGGCTTTTCAAAACTTCTCGAAAACGTGTGTACCCCTTATATCGTTTTAACACCTTACAAATCTTACATTTAGGACACAATACAACAAATATAATTCATCAAAACTTGCCACGTTGCCTTTGATTTTTGCTCCAAACAAAATCTGCCGGCTTTTTGAATATTACACATCCGTGCTCTTTTTCCGTCAAGATCTTAAACTAACCTAATTTGGACCATCTTTCACGCTCTGTACCGGCTTCTTCTGTTGCCTCTCACCCCTTTTATCAGCAAAAAGGACTGGCTAATCGGAATTCTTTTCAACGACGCTTTTCAGAGGAATTCAACCTTAATCATAGCTTGGCTTTGAAAATCGCAGAACTAAAACGTAAAATATGACCATATTTTTACTACGCAGTTAAATTCTTTCTTCAATTATCGAATATAAACAAAATTCAAGCCCAGGGGCTTATCAAATACATTTTCTTCTTCTTAGTCGTTAACCTGATGCAGGTATCGTGATATCATGAAGCTATTAGCTAAATTTCCCAATGTTCCTCCACGTTTTTCTATCTTCTGCCATTCTAGCACATTCTGACAATGGAGCGCCAATGGTAGCAACAATATGGTCCGTGTATCGTGTGGGAGATCTACCTCTCTTTCTTTTGCTTTCTACTTTTTCTCTGGATGGTATGTTTTTCAAGACTATTTCTTCGAAGGACATGTCCAAAATAGCTTATTATTTGTTCTGATATTTGTGTTCTTAGTCTTTTCTTTATGTTTAGTTGGTCCAGTATGGATTCATTTGTTCTTCGGGCCACCCATGGTATTCTCAGCATTCGTCTCCAGCAGTACATCTCAAATACATCTATGTTCTTTGTGTCTTTCTCAGGAAGGGTCCAGCATTCCGATGCATAAGTAAAAACTGGAAAAACTAGACTTCTTACTAGTCTCATTTTTGTATCGGTAGTTATTTCATGGCTTTTCCAAATTTTTGTTAATTTTGCCATAGCGCTTTTTGCGATTGCCGACCGCCACTTTATTTCTTCAGTACAGCCTCCTTTGTTGGTTATTAATGAGCCCAGGTACACAAATTTATCTACAACAGCGATATTGTTTATCATGACCAGATGATTTTGATTGTTGTTAGCTCTGTCAATTATCATGATTCTCGTTTTATCTCTGTTTATTTTAAGGCTCATCGTTAAGCTTACGTCTTCTATCCGTTGTAGCAGGTGAATCAATTCAGCTTCAGAACTAGCGAGGATAGTAGTATCATCTGCATATCTCAAGTTGCAAATCTTCTTCCCGCCAATGGTGATGCCACCGTTCCAGTCCTCAGTAGCTTTCCGCATTATCCATTCACCATAGATGTTAAATAGAATTGAGCTTAGTATGCAGCCTTGTCTCACGCCCTTTGTGACCCTGAAACTATAGGTTAGTTCCCCATTTATTCTAACTCTGGCATAATGGTTATTGTACAGGCTTTTAATTAGCAGTATCAGATTATTGGGGACTCCCATTTCAGACAAAACCTGCCATATTTTACTCCAGTTGACCAAATCGAAAGCTTTACTATAATCTATGAAGCACAAATATGTTGTGATGTTAAATTCTCTGGATTTTTCTACAATCTGCCGTACGTTTAAAATTTGTTCTCTAGTACCACGTCCGGGGACGAAACCTGCTTGTTCCTCCGCAATGTTAGGTAGTAAAAAGGGCTTTATCCTCTCGAGAATTATGTGTAAGAGTATCTTACTGCAATGCGCAATTAGAGCAATTGTGCGATAGTTGCTACATAAATCTTTCATTCAAATACATTTTATATATTGAATATTCGATGGTTATAAAAAATTCATACATGCTATACCATGTTGACCAAGTTGTATGCGCATATCATGCGTGTAGTGTCTCGGTTGGTCTCGCAGGTGCTCTTCGTGTCCATACTGTGGCGCCTTGGTAATTGTGCATTTCCTCGGAGGTTGCTTGTTGCTCCAACGTTGCTGCTCCTTGTACCTTTGCGTCCTGACATGGTTAATAGGTTTCGTCTTCACCTTCACTATTACGTCGTGGATTTTTTTGGCGACCATCTTGGAGGCCGCTAAACTGACATTTTTTTTGAGATTGATAGTTACATCTTCTTCCATAAGCCGCTCCAACACAGGTCTCTTGCCGAAACCGAACAAAAGTCTGTTTCTTAGGCATACTTTTAGCTAGTGGGAGAATGGGGAAAAATTAAACGATGTAGTGGAATAAATAAAATGTTAAGAAAGAGTTACTGAAGTAGGATTCGTTAGTAGTAAGATCTCTAAAAAATGAGCCAGGGTCCAGTGTGTATTTACTTTTGTTCCAAAGACGTGTTAAACGATTTTTTTAGAAACGTTCATTAGAAGCGTTATAGAGCTTATTTAAATCTGGTAGCAGAGAGGAAATAGCTTTAGTAAATTTGTACGCTTTTACCAAAGGGTCAAGATTACCGAGAGTGTTCTTAAGAAAAGCAATTAGTTGCGGTTCTTGAACGGAGAATGAGGTGTTAGCTTGAGCATATAAGTTTTGAAAGGTAGATCAAGTTAAGCTACATACGTTGCGTATGTCGCTTATTATTTGATTTTCCGATACTTGTGATTCGGAAATTTTAATTTTTTTTAATGGTTTTTGAATTATTTGTGATGTAATGGCTTCAGAGAGGATGGAGTATTTAGATCAGAAAAACTAAGGGTTTTTGGAATGGTAAAGGGTATAATTTTCTGTCACCAGGTTACGGTGACTGTGCAGATATAAAGTTGGTAGGAAGGTTCTGAAAGTCATTAATAGAATTTTGAGCAAAATTAGCGATACTATCAATATGAGAAATGTGAGAAATATGATTAATAGAATTTTCATTTGGTTGCAAGGAAATAAGACTGGGTATATTAGGGCAGGTGTCAGTAGTGAAATTCGGCTGCTAACAAAGAAGGCATTTCAATTTGTCTATTGATATACACATTCCATGCGGGATATTTTCATTAAAAATGAAAACCGAAGTTTTAGGGAGAAGTCTTCTCATTCCGGAATTATATAAGTTATCCTTTGGAAGCTCATAATGTTAGCTTTGCATCGTCAGTTGTACCGCATCTGTCATGAGTAAGAGGTGTAATAATTTTTAATCTAAGATCAGAGAGAACTTCCTTCAACAACAGAATCTGGGATAGAAGGGCTGGCATTAGAAATTAAAATTCTTTTTGATGTGGCGATAAGTCTGTGTATAGGGAAAACTTTTTTGCACATTTTTCGGCGTAAAAATTGTGCCGATTGCCTAAATATAATTAGAAATAACAAGTATAGATCGGAGAGCACTATAGTAGCTTGATCACGTTAAGGAGTGTGGGGTGAAAGAGCTTTTGAGAGAGTAGTATTTGCATCAGATAGTTGAGTTTTGCTTGTGGTAGAAAATGATTTTTTTAGGGTGGTAGTAAAAAGTAGATTGAGATTTATTTTTGGAGACGGAATCAAAGAATTCAAAAGATTGATTAGACTAGGCATTGTGATTGTGGATACCAAAAGCACAACACTTAATATAATATAGCTATTTAATTTACAACGAATATACCATATCTATACTTATTCGACAAAAGTTTACTTCCTATTACTGGCCTAATAATGTTTTTTTTTTTTCACTAAACAGAACAAAACGTATCGCCAACTCAACAAAAACATGTATTATTGGAATTCAAATAAAACACGTCCATTTGCAACGAAGTCCAACTCGTAAAATGCAATTGAGTTTAAAATGCGTATATTGAGGAAATAGAACAAGTACCTCAAAACTTCTAAACAAAGCAGATCGGTTAAATCAAGTGTTTGGCCGATCGGAAAGCCGATTCAGTGCAAATGAACTAACAAACAGGTGATTAATGTACTTAGTTTTGAATTCGTCTACTGAACCTAACAAATAAACAAATAATAACAATTTTAACAATTATTCTACAATTTAATGTTATTGCAATATAAATTTGAAAGTTTGCGTTAACCGTGACAAACCGTACATCTTTTAAAAGTAATTAAATTAAGTGCGTGTAAAAACACTTGCAATAAGTTGTTTCATCTGTCTTTCCTTGTCTAAGCTCGATTCGTTTACCTCCTCCAGTGCCGGAGCAAAATGTAGCATGTCAAACGAAATAATAGTTATAAAAGAAAATTATAAATTATTTTTCATTAAATTTCTATTAACGGAATATACGTATAAATTGCGAAGAAGTATTTTTCTAGCTTGCAATAGGACAGGATATAACGAAAAGTACATTTTAAAAGGATTTTGAAATATACCCAAAAAAAGTGTTAATTATTTAACCCACTTTAATTAAAAAATGATACAGATTTTTTTAAGTTTTAAGCACTGTAGCGAATTCTGAACTGTTACAACGTACTGACCTTGATTAATTAGCTAATCAGTCAGCGTCTTCACTGGAATTGTCTTCATCATTGGAATCTTCCGCCAAATCGATGATAATCCTACTTTCATTTTCATCATATGTGACCATTTTTGCCCAGTCGTCCTGAATTAATTTTTCGGTATGGTTAACACAACTCGCCTACACTGCAGGTGTTGCCTCAGCTAATGCATCGCCCCAAACTTTTTTCACTGTTTCATCTCCACGTCCATGTTCTCCAATATGTCGATCATAGTATTGTTTAGAAAGGCCCCAACCCAATCGGATTATATTGACAGTGATATGGAGGCAATCTCAAAACCTGATGCCCATGTTCTTGGAGTAGCTCGTCTATAACGTACCTGGTATTTTGTGATTTATTCTGGCGACAAAGACTCAATAGCTCTGTCTTGCCCGAATCGTCGTCAAAAATTATTTTTTTCGCTCGTAACCATTCTTGTAAGTCCGATTTTTTCCAACTGGCATTAGGTAACTTTTCTATAAAAGAGCTATGGTATGAGGCATTATCCATAATAATTAGAGACGGTTCCTCCAACATTGGTATCAGCTTTTCGGAGACCCACTTTTTAAAAGACTCTTTATCCATAGAATCATGATAATCTGTACTCTTCGATTTCGTAGAAAACAGTAATCCAGCATCTTTAACAAATCCTTGCCTACTTCCGGCATGTAAAACAACAAAGCGTTTACCTGTATTTTCGTGTCCTTTTCTGATGCTTTTCACACAGTCATCTTGCCAAGTACGTTTATATGCCCCTTTTAGGAATATCCATGTTTCATCTAAAAAAACGAACTGAAGTGGGCTTGGACTTAAAAAATTTCTCATATAATGCCTCAAAAAATACAGTCGTTTGGAGGCAATACATGGTTTCTCATATAGCACTCGTCTACATAAAATATCAATGGTAATTGGTACAATTATAAACCTATTAGCCAGCTCATTCAAGAACAATGCCACAAGTCATTATTGCAATGGGTATCAGAAGAGAGAGAGTTAATTTATAATAAACTGGAATTTTTAAGGTGTCGAGAGTATTATTTTATGTAATGGAATTCCACACAGTAAGAGCTCAAACTATTAATTAATTTTAAACTGTTTACTTATAAAAACTATTTCATCAGCTACTTCAAACCTGCACAGATCAGGGTAACATGTTAAAAGAAACACGTCACTGCCAGCTATCTGTATTCGTAAAGAGGCCGAACTTATCACCTACACCGTATCGGCCAAACGCATCGGTGTTATTGCTATAATACTCGGAGACGTGAGTGGTCTCTTCATTCCCTTCTCATCGCACTTTACCATGACGAAGGTGACTCGCACAATTGAATTACGCATCTGTGTATCAGAGAGAGACGAATATTAAAAATTCCGTAGTAGTTTATTTCAGGCACACGCCAAGAACGATGAAAACGAGTATACACCTTTTTTATATATTATTCAGTTCTATTTCTATCAGGGTTAAATTTTAATCACATTAAACAAGCTAAAAGTAACCTCTTTGTATGGAAATACAATACATGTGTAGTCAAATATGGACATACAATATATCAATATTTCCATACTGCAATTAAGAAAATAGCATAAAATCAGGTTTAAAATAATACTAGTAGTACAAATAAAATTTTTATTAACCTTCCAGCATTCGCGCGTATGTGGTAGATACACGGGTAATAGATTTAGTATAATATCTATTATCTACGCTGCGCTGAGATCGGGTGCTTTCGCTATTCCTACTGCATTACTAAAGCAACCTACCAGTGCACAAATAACCTGTCAATGGATAGTACGTTGCTGAGAATTTAAAATCTGTATTTCAGATATACGCGCGACCTTTTAGGTAAGTTTTTATAACATAATATTAATAACATATTCTTATTTCATGCATTTTTTGTGTTGAAAACTTTCTACATTGATATAAGAGGTCTGTATCTCTCATATACACGCGGCCATTTGTGGCAATTACTTCCATTTTGTTTATTTTATTTTAGAAATGGCGGATAAGAAGAAGATTTTCAATCTCAATGATCCCACTGATATAGAAGCTGTTACAAATTTGATGTTTGCTGCAAACAAAAAAAGTAAACGACCATCTTGCAATATATAACTCCGTCTCCCTGGGGTTATTGGACCAGCTAAGAATCACACAGACATCGTTGATATTTGGAAGTACCTCATAACTGATCCTATGATTGACAGCATCGTGAACTTCACAAATAAGTACATAAGTTCTGTAAGATCTTATTATTGTCGTCCAAGAGATGCCAGGGATACAGACCAACTAGAAATAACATCCCTTTTGGGCTTGCTTTATTTGGCGGGCATTTATCATGGTAATCGAGTTAAACTTGAAAAACTATGGAGAATAGATGATTTCAAAACAGTGATGAGTTAGAGAAGTTTTCTATTTTTAATGAGAGCATTACGTTTTGATGACATAGCTACGAGAGTAGAACGTAAAAGAATGGATCGCTTGGCCCAATAAGGAATATTTTCGAGGAGTTTGTGCTCCTAATTGCCAACAATGCTACTCGCTTGGAAAAAAGGTTACAATTGACGAGAGACTAGAGGCATTTCGTGGAAGATGCTTCCTTATTCAATATATCCCCAAAAAACCCAATAAATATGTGATGAAAATTTATGCCATAATTGACGCTCGCATTTTTTACACTTATAACATAGACATTTATGCAGGGACTCAACCAAATGGACCATTGTCCCTAAGCAACAAACCACGAGACGTGGTAAAAAGGTTGGCAACACCTATATTTAATACGGGGAGAACACTGACCACTGACAACTGATTTTCTGATTTTGATTTGATAAAAGATCTTGATGAGAAAAAAATTGCTTTTGTAGGAACGCTGAAAAAATTAAGGTCCAAATTCTCAATGAATTTTAAGTTACAAAATAGCGTGAGCCCAAAATCAGTATTTTTGGGTTTCGGAAGGACATGACTCTTGTTTCCTACGTACCTAAGCGCTACAAAAACGTAATATTTCAAGCCTACATGATGACGCAGCAATCGACGCAGAAACAGGTGACCAAAAGTAACCCAAGATTATATCATTCTATAACAAGGCAAAGAAAGTTGTAGATGTAGTAGACAAACTTTGTGCTTCTTACAATGTTGGGAGAAACACCAGAAGATGACCGATGGTAGTATTTTTTCCCATGTTGAATGTAGCCGCGATCAATAGTTATATAATCTATCCCACCAATAACAACGAAAAAATACTTAGAAGAAAATACCTTCGACTACTTTCAAATGCTCTTGTGAAAGGACACGTCGAACGAAGAACACAATACTCCCTTCAAAATGAGCTCAAAGAAAAAATTAAAGAAAAGCAGAATTAGGTATCGAGACAGTAGGGGAGGCCACAGCAAGTAAAAGAAGATGTAAGCCTTGTCAAAATGATAAACGTTCAAGGATCACGCGCTTCAGCTGTGAAATTTGTCAGAAATTCATCTGTATGTAACATTTAAAACATATTTGTAAAGACTGCAAAACTGCCATACACTAATATGTGTAATGTTCAATATCTAGGAGACATCTGGGATTTATGACACAGTTGTTGTTTTTAATGAAATTCAATAAAAAAATTTAAGAAATACAGTGTACATCTTCCACCGAATATATTTTGTATTAATATTACAATATTTCATTACCTACATCTTAAAATAACTAATTAGCATTTAGCGTATCTAGAAAATACGCGCGACTATTCTTGTTTGGACAAAGACTGCAACCGCTCGAAGGTTAACGGAAAAACATGCATAAAGTCAAACACAAGTAAAACTTGCTGTTTTGTATTTATAATCACTTGAAACAATATTTTCAGCCTCTACGGATTTAGATAATGTCTTTACAAAGTTTCTGTAGTCTTCTGGAATTACCTTCTCGCGTAAGAGACACAGAAGGTCATGCTTTTTTGGATTGGATATTGATAAAAAACTGTTTGCAACATAATTGTCAGATTTGATGTGAAACGTAACCATTTAATTTGCAGCCATTTCACTTGATTTCCGTTTGTGTCACACCATAATCTTAGAAGATAACTCCGTAAAATTTTATAAATCAGAGTAGGTGAGATGTTTAACAATGTAGGGACGAGGTACATTGACATTTTTCCAGCACGTTCTATGATAGCGTGCATATAATCCACTTCTAAATATGTATTTTCTGGTTCCAAATATTTTAGATCTAATATTTGAAGATTATCTGTTTTATCAACAGTATACATCATCGCAGCAGTAACATACTTGTTGCAGTTTTGTCCACCACAAGTATCTGAAAATGAGGAAAATGTGTAACAGTATTTGGTTAAGATTACAAATATTTCAACAAACAACTTTCAACTTCAACTGATGCTTTTTTGTCTTGTGTCTCATCCCATAAATATGAATAATGATTTGCATTGGAAGCGTCAAAAATTATGACATTGTAAACGGAAAGTTTACAACTGTAGAATATTTGGCTATCACCAGCATAAGGCACATTTAGTATTAATTGAAGACATGAGATGATAAAGGTGCCATGTCCACTTTTTCAGATATTGAGTAATTGAAGGAAACGCGTTTTCACTTATATATTTTTTTTTAATAAATTTTATAAAAATTACTAATATCTTATTAGATTAGAATCGTTTTGTACTTTTTCATATAATATTTTTTGTTTTTCTAGAATTTAAACTTTTTTAGTAATTTTAATTTTAATGGACATAGCACCTTAATCAACCAACATTTAATGCAGATGTTGGTATAAACTTGAGTAGAGAAAGGTGTTATGTCACCTATGTTGTATTTAAATTTTAAAAAAATAATAAAAAAAACTATTAAATAATCTGGAAATTAAATTTTATTTGCAGATTAACAAAAGCAAAGTAAGATACATTAAAAATTTATAAACAAAGACACAGAAACATTTAAATTTAACATGAATTACGTTTTTTCTTAGGGTTTTTCAAACATTCTTCTAAAACAATATCATAATACCATTTATACTCTGCTGGAATAAACGTAAGTTGATCTTGTAGATTTAAAATTTTTTCAGAAGTCAAACCACCGCATTTAGGTAACTTTTGTAAAACAATTTGATTACTTTTAATAGTGGGTATTTTTTATGTGGGTTTTTAGTCCTAGAATAATGTGATTCTTGTGAAGGAAACTGCTTGATATGATTTTTAATGCAGTTTATTACTTCACAGGATATTTTTTTTGGATTTTTGTGATGCCCTTGCTTATGTGGTGAGGGCATTACCTGGCCAGATTTTAAGTCATTTTGAGCTTTAAAGACTTTTTTTCGTCCAATTCGTTATAAAGAGCAGAAAGCATCTTTACACACTAGTGTATTTTCTTTATCACACGTAATAAAATATTTAAAGCTGTAAGCTTTCGTTTTTATATTTTTACGAGGGCGGTGACGATTAACTTCCTGCATCTTAATACTTTTAAAAATTAAAATATTTTTGGAATTTGTATCTAGCTTATAAAATTTTCTTAGAATTTCTTCTCTGCTTGCAATACTAAACTTCTCAGTACAGTTTAGTCTACGTTTTTCTTTACACAGTAAATCTCTTTTAGTTGTTTTTTCTTCGATCACTTTACCAGTCTTTTGAGAAATATATTCTTTACCTTGTTGTCTTAACAACTTTGCAGCTTTATTTCGTTTCCAATTATCAGGTTTCCGGACTCTTTTTTTAGTTATTTTTAAAACTGGTTTAACAATTTCTCTTCTACTTATTTCATCGGCAGTAACATGGAATTGCTGGTTATGGTCTTCTATACGTATTTCCCGAGGTATTTCCTCCTGCACTTCGTCAATCCTATCCGGGGTTTCCCTGCTATTTGTCGGAACCTTAAAAATATCTTAGTTATTTATTAAATTTATACTTATTTCTAATTTCTATTTTTATTTCTTAATCTTAACTTTTTTTAGCATTACCTTTTTAATTTCTTGGTTATCAGAAAACATTTTACGTTTGACTCTATCAACATCCGGATATTTGTTTATGAGACTCGTCGAATCCTCTTCTGAATCTTCTTCACTGGAAGGGGAATATTCGCTGCCTAATGTAACACAATAAGTAATGTATATTATATCTATATTTTTTTAAATAAAAAATTGAATTGCAGAGGGGGTAAATTGTTATTAAAAAGAGATGATTAATTAATAAAGGTAGTAAAAAACTTTTTAATATACTTTAGAGTTGACCTTCTTTTGAAGTCCACTAGTGCTTGGCTGCTCCAAAATCATCGCATTGGTATTGACCTCTAGAGAAGTACAAAATACAGTTTCTATTTACAAAAAAATTCTCTATTAGGACTTACCTTTATTTGAAACACACATTTTCTTGTTTTTTACTAATTCTAACATTCTTTTACTTCTCGAACCCATGTTGAAAGATGTGATAAACAACAAACATAACCTTAAAATGTCACATGACACCTACCATGTTAATAAAACTTTCCCACTATCTAGTGGATAAAGGTGCTATGTCCTTAAATATGGACATAGCACCTTTATCTAATAAAAAAGGGTACTTAGTCATAGGACATAGTACCTTTATCAATTAAAATAATCCTTATTATTAACAATTTAAGAATCTTGAGTTATTCAGGGGTTGTATTACGACTTTAGGTAACCAAATATACAAATAAGTCATTTTTTGAAAAAAATGGACATAGCACCTTTATCAACTCATGTCTTCAATTGTAAGTCAAATGTAATTACTTGAAATGTTTTACCTTTATTGTCGACGGCTTTCTGTTTGTCAGCTGCTTTCATTTCTATTCCACTTTTTCTTTTGCTCTATGTGCCTCCCACTGACTTTGTAATTCTGTTTTATCTGTAGCACTATTATAAACTTACATGTTACACATTGATCTTTTTTCGGTTTATAAAATGACAAAGGTGAATCGTAACCATTAAATATTGATTTAAATACATCGTACTTAACAGGTGGTATATTATTTTTGGGACAATAGTCACTGCAGTATAAACGATAAATCCCACTGGTATTTAACTCAATTGACAGATAATGCCTCATGGTATCACGACGACAATTTACAAACGAAGATCTAACTGATTTATATATTCTGTCGATTTTGGAGTCGCCATCAGGAAATCCTCTGACCTGCCTTGATAGGATCTTGTGGGACACTGTTCTGTAATTTGACAGATGGTTTGGGGTTGTCCACAGTCACAGAGTGGGGATGGTTGTTTACCCCATTTGTTCATCATGTAACCGCATCTGCCGTATTGGGTTCTGATTCGGTTCAGCATAGTCCATGTGTTGCGTGGTAAGTCAAAACCTGGTGGTTTTTGTGTGATGCAGGGTAAGCTGCTATTTTGCTGTTTCATCCATTCTCGAGTCCAAGTGGTCGTTAAGTTGAACTCATTTTCTACAGCAATCTGTGCTGTTTTTATTTGCAGTCGTCCGGAGCGTAAACGGTTACCGTTGGCAGCATCTATATCTTGATGAATTGGCAGGAACTCGTTACTAAGTATCTTTTTGTACTCACTAGTGAGGAAGTGTATGCGCCGTAGTTTGGGTGGTGGAATGGGGCTCAGTACTGGGAGCCATGGCGTAGGGGTGGATTTGATAACACCAGCAATCATTCTCATTGTACTGTTCAATTGGGCATCTACCTTGTGTATATGTGGGCTGTTAAGCTAGGCTGAAGAGCAGTATTCTGCGGTTGAGAAAACAAGGCCTAGGGTGGATGATCGCAAGGTGGAAGCCGATGCTCCCCATGTTGTGCCGCACAGCTTCTGGATGATGTTGATTCTGGATTTAAGTTTTTCCGCTATTTTTATCAGATGTTCCTTGAAAGATAGGGTTCTGTCAAGAGTCACCCCAATGTACTTTGGTGTTTTATTGTAAGCGAGTGTGTGGTGTTTTCGAATTGAATGTTCAGTGTTCTTCCTGCAAGCTTGTTATTTAGATGAAAACTGGAAACCACTGTTTTGGTAGCGTTTGGTTGGAGCCTCTATTTATGGAAATACTTTCTAACTGTGTGTAGGTCTGCCGTAAGAATTTCTTCTGTTTGTTCAAATGACTTCCACCTTGTTGCAAGGATCCAGTAGTCGGCATAACAAAACTTCCTTGATCTGGTTTCTGGTATATCAGCGATCTACAGGCTAAAGAGAAGAGGAGCAAAGACAGATCCCCGAAGTAGTCCATTCTTCAGTTTTCTTGGAGTGCTGATGTCGGTTCCCATGACTACTTGAATCATTCGGTCGGCTAGCATGCTGTTGATTATTTGAGCGGTGGATTTACAGGAGATTGTACGGAGGAGCTTGTATATCATGCCTTCTCTCCAGACTGTATCGTAGGCCGCTGTTAGATCTATGAATGCGGCTGCAGTTTTAAGTTTTCTCTGGAACCCTGCCTCAATAAATGTAGTAAGTGAAAGAACCTGATCTGCGCAGCTTCTTTTCGGTCGGAAACCTACCTGATCAACCGGTATTAATTCAAGTAGCTTTGTATTAATTCTGTTATAGATAAGTCGTTCTAGTAGCTTAAATGTTGCCGATAGTAGGGCTATTGGTCTGTAGATATTAGGGTTGTTATCATTTGTCTTCCCTGGTTTTAATATGGCAATAATCTTTGAGCGTTTGAGTTCCTGTGGTATGGTACCGGTCTTCATAATATCTGTAAAAAAGTGAGCCATCCATTCTCTCGCATATTTGCCGCTGTTAATTAAGAATTCGGGATGAATATTGTCAAAACCTGGAGCTTTACCTGGCTTTACATCCTTGAGAGCTATAGTGACTTCTTCGCAAGTGAAAGGGCGAGAGTATTTGGTTTATGTAGATTGGAATTTTAAAGTTTTGAGCTCTCGTTTTACCTTGATTGTGTGCGGCTTGTTTTTCGGGACCCTAGATGTGGATACCAGTTGTGAGGCAATAGTGTTTGAGTTAATTGTTGTTTTGTTCCTTGTTATGGGAGTTCCGCTTCCTAATTTTCTTAGTAGTGTCCATGCTTGCCTACTTGATGTTTGAAAATTAAGACTTTCTACAGTTTCCGTCCATTTTTTTCCAAGACGACAATAATGGGATGCCCTTGGAAGAAACATACCAATATGAGTTTTAGTATGATGAACTTGCTCAGTGAATGTTGCGTTCGGAGCTGGTCTTAGCCAGCATAAACACCACTGTCTTCACGATAATTTAGTGTAGTTTCAACTACTTGAAAACTAAATGCAAGTGTAGCACAAAAATATTTTTGGCACACCCTTACACGTTCACTAGAGCCAGTCAGTAAATAATAATAACGACTATGTTTTCTAGTTTTTTTCTCTTATTGCGATTTCTTTCTCTGTCAATGTTTTTGTCAAATGATTATTTGTCTTTCTCGAGGTATGTTAATGCTACATTTAAACCTAAAATCGTCGTAATTAACAATATGTGGTGACTTAGGTCTTACTGCTTTTATCCCTTTTCTGTTTACATTCTTTGCCAGCCACTCGTAACAACTTCATCTTATTTTTTTTCCATAATTCTGGTTTGGCTACTAGCCTGCGTTTTCTTTCTCTTTGTTCTGAACCGTCTATACTGTAAACTACAAGAAGAGAAAGTACTTGACGATTTTCTGTATCATGTGTTGACGAAGCTGAACTACTAGTATTGTGGTCAGACGGGAGGTAGTCACTTTCAGAGTCGGCATATAGCTCGTCGCCACTACATTCTGATAATCGTCTTTTATGGGAAGGCCCTGCCACTGTATCCAAACAGACGTCTTCTTGATTCTCATCTTTTAGATCTGTAACATTATTCATACTATAGTTTTTAACATTCGTCACTATAATCTATCCAATATAAAATATTCATACTTAATCCAACTACTTACTATTTCTTGCCATCTGAACTATTCGCTTTCCTCGGTTGTTTATTTTATTTTTATATTTCCAACACTACACGCCGGTTTAACAATTACGTATGTAACAGCCTTAGTCGATATATAACACCTGACTGGAACATAATGACAAGACAAATTCCTATAGGCTGACGAGCCTCCAATATTGTGGACAAATATTGTATCTTGGGACATACAATAAAAGAGTCGTTTCGTTTTGAATTTTGTGAGCAGCACAAATATTGCATTAGACATGCAACATTTGGTCACTAAGTTTATGGTGTTTTTAATGTTCTATGATGACATACCATATTTGAGCACAATAAATATTTCATCTTGACCGGCACAGACCTGTGCGTATCTCATGTATAACAAAATGGAAATACAATATTTGTCCTCTTAGACATCGACATGTTTATTAAATTAGAAAATCTTTAAATGAATCTAATACATTTGGAACTGATTTTCAGATAATGCTATTTAACTAAGAGCAGTAACACAAATTTAACAGTACAATTTTAAGTATTTTTAAGTACATCAAAATAGGAAAAATTCTGTAAAATCGGTCACAATAAATATATTAAGACACGTATACAGATTGATACGTTTATAATTTTTTCCGACAGATTTCCGTGATCAACGTGATTGAATTTTTTATATTCTGAATTTTCTCGGTTGAATAATCTTTAGAGGAATAGTTTCGGACGAGTCTGAAAAGGAATAAATATTTATTTTATTTCTTTCCATACCCACCCAATAAATAACTTATTCGAAAGGAATCGGAACACTCATCTCTCCGCGAGACTGATCTAAAACCCCAATCAATCAGCGAGGAAAAGTTTCTCGAACATTTCTTCGCATGTTTTCCATAGATAAATCTCTGAACGTCGTCTCGCATATATCGAATCAACATTTCGAGCTTTCCACGAAACCAGTAAAGGATACAAAGGATAACAAATAGTCCAAAAAATAGTTACTGAAACGAGGGATATATCTTTTTGAGTTTTGGTTGGGACTTCATTCGATTGATTTAACCTGATGACATACTGGATCATATGGTGTTACATTTTTCTTTGTACAAATCCACAAATACATTTTTTAAAGATAAAGCTCTTTATATATTCTATCAAATGTAATAAAGTTAAAGAATAGTGAAGTATTCTTACACAACAAGATGTTAAATAAATTATAAAATAAAAATGTAAAACCAAAAATAAAATAATCATATCGCTGTAGTACCAATAATAATAATGGAAATAAAATATAACAAAAAAGCGAAAGACACCCGATTATTAATAGATCAATACCCTATACGAATACTTCAATGAACAAGAATTATTTTAAAGAAATTTTGTTAAGTCCTCTGTAGTTTTGGTTATCAACAAAATCACAAACTTAGCTACTGAACTCCATTAAATATGCTTTTACTATTTAAAATCTAACACTTTAATGACGAAGCTTAATCAGCTCCGAAGCCACATAGATCAGATTCTAAAAACAGTAGAAGCTTTTTAATGGCAAATACCGTATTCTAAACAGAGTAAGAGTAAGTATTTATTCGGGAGGATTCACACCCTGATCAAAGGTTTTCTCTGAGATGTTTTCTATTATTAAAATGATTCGGAAATACACGTCTGCTCGACGCACTTCTCGCTGGTCTTATCGACTGTTTATGAACCTTCTTGATATTACTGGAGATCCAGGATCTACTAGATCCAGACACTACAGGATCCAGGTTTGACATCAAGAAAACAATTTCTTCAAATACTATGCAAGCTGCTAGCTATACCCAACATGCAACGGAGACTGAGAGATACAAAGAGAAATTCTAGCATTTACAGGGCAATGATTGTATGTAAAATAAATACTCCAATAAATCAAAAGAAACGAAGAAGGTGTGCAGTTTGTGTCCTCGTTCACATGATAAAAAAGTAAACTATAAATGTACTAATTACAAAAAATATATTTGATCAAACCACAAAAGCAGTGTCAAATATATCAAGTGTAATCAGCATTGTATTAAAGACAATAATTGAGTCGTATTTTACTCTTTTGATTTTTTTTTATTTTAGTTAAGTTCATAGTTATATTATGTAAATAAATTTTTATTTACTTCTTCCTTAAAACATACAGTTTCTTAGTAAAAATTACACGTTTCTGTAAAAACATGATGGAATTCCTAGAGGAAACCACGTAATATTTTACGCAACAAAACGTCGTTGTTTAAGAGTTAATTTTCAAAACTTGTATTGTGATTCTGTTTTGGACTTAAAAAACATAAAACGTTGTTTTACTTCTACAATTCTAGTTAGTATCCATTTTATATTATATATACGAAATTAAATACTTTTAAATTTAATTTTAATTTAAATTAAATTGAGGCGTTCTTTGCAAAAACCCCACATGTCAGTTTTTTTCGGAAATGGGCGTACGCCATCTACGGATTGAAGGACGAATTACCTACGTTCCTTACGTACCACATTAGTCCAAGATATAAGCGACAAAAATATAGATGATTCCGCATAAACTCCTTTATGTCAAGCGCAATTTCCAGCAAAAACCACAGTTGTTAATGACTATTGGTGTTTTTGCAGGAAACCTTATCGCTTGCCTGTCAGTAGGATTTTATAGGTTAACGTTCCTTTGAATAGTTGTGTTGTGTGATTTTAGAAGTAAACACCGCAAACCAATTTAATAAAATGCGTTTTATAATAAATACAAGTAACAATGAATTCAAACGATAAAGTTTAAGTGAAAATGTGCCATTAAAAAAGAAAAAGAAGGTGCTGAGACATACAGAGATAAAACAGCCAAAAGTAAATAGCCCTTATGTTAATTATAAGGGCTTAGAAAAAGCACAAGTACAAATGGGTCCCAATTGCAGGTACTTTACACATATTAATTGTAAAATGATGAGTGAAACATTTATATTCCTTTTAGGTGTTCACGGATTCAATGTTATTCTAAAATTATTGATGAAGAGAAATCTCGAGTTTTCGATCATGCTTTGGAAACTAAAATTGAGCAAGATAATTATTTGGCAGGTTAAATTAATCGCTTTATTTAAACAATTAAAATATTAATAAGTATATTTCATTGTAGGGCTAATATTTTATCGTATTCCAAAGCGAAAAAGAAGCCGAAAAAACGCTGAAATTAGGGATGATTTACTAACAGAACTAGAAAATAATACGCCAAACTAAGGTAATGTTCCGTAAACGCTCAAAGACCAACATTCTGCTGCCTATAATTATAAAATAAGCTTGAAAATAGAGAAGAACCAGTATGTGTAAAGGCTTTTTGCAGTCTTCATGAAATAACATATGAAAGGGTTCGAAGGTTACAAATACATGTCTTTAATGGTGGATCAGCACCAGCAAGCATTTAAACTGACCAAATAAAACGGCAGAAAATACATTGGCTCTGATTAAGAGTCATATCAAATCGTTAAAAATCCGACAGTCTCATTATTCAAGAAGAAAAAATCCAAATATCTATTACCTTCCTTCCTGAGACGCTATCTGTGAAAAAGATGTATAAAATATTCATAGCAGAACATCCCGGTGTAAAGTCTTTTTATAAAATATATTGGAAAATATTCCATACCGAATTTAACCTTAAATTCGGCTCACTGAGAAGTGATACATGTGTTACTTCCGATCGGTATCAAAGCTAACTATTTGCTAGTTGTGACGATCCAGAAGACGTGCGGAAATTAAATATTGAAAAAGAACTCCACTTACGGAAAGCTGAGAAGCTTTATAAACGAAAAAAAAATATAAATTAAAAGCACGTGATGATTCAGAGACCTACAGTTGCTTTACTTTTGACTATTTAAAAAACCTTAAAATGCCACATATACGTACCAATGCAGTATTCTATGCTAGGCTGCTATGGTTATACGTATTTGGTATGCACAATGATGGAAATAATACTGCAACTATGTTCTCTTACCATGAAACCATTCGAAGAAAAACACAAAATGAAGTAGCTTCATTATTGTTCCAATATTTACGATCTAATGAGGTGACGACAAAGAATCTTATCCTAATAAGCGACCGATGTGCCGGACAAAAGAAAAACTATATTCTTATGAAATTTTTATACTTGCTTTTCCATGGTTTAGACATGTTTGAAACTATCACACATGTATTTCCTATTCGACGCCATTAATGTTTAAGTGGCGACCAAGATTTTTCATTGATTAAAAAGCAAAAAAAAACTGAAACCGTCGAAATGCCTAAAGAATGGGAAAACTTAATCAAGAATGCTAGGAGGAAACCATCGCCGTTTACCGTAACTGATGTTAATCAGTCTATAATATTTAACATTTCAGAAGCAGTAACTCCATTTTTTCTTATATTAGCTCGTCCTTCAGTGAAAATCAAAACTGCACGAATGTTGAGATATTCAGTTGCTGGGAGTTGCAGTAGCAGTAAATGAAAAATCCCTTATAAGAAACAAACGTGGTATACCGAAAGAGTTTGAATTGAAACCGATATATAGTACGCGTTTGGATATTTCTCAGGGAAAAAAAAACCTTAGAGATTTTACCCAATATTTGAAAACAACAGAGGTTCAAAACTTTTATAACGAACTGCTCAGGGAATCTGGTCATCAGTCTGAAAAGATACCGATTTAGAAGAAAACGATAACAGCAGTGGTGTAAGTGATAAAGACTAAATATTATGTTTTAAATTTCAACAATTTCATATTTCAATTTTTCCACATTTCAAATAAAATTTTCCGTTCATTTTTTATTTTGGTTTCTTACTATAAATATTGTTTTTCCTATAAATTGATGAAAATTTCCTGAAAAATTCCCATATGTCAAATAAATAAATTCCTTGTAAGAAAACCAAAGGAAAAAATAATGTTATTTATATTTTTAACTGTGTGTAATCATCAAAATAATAAATCACTAATTTGAAAATTTCCGTAAGCTTAATACGGTTCAATTAAATATATATATATATATATATATATATATATATATATATATATATATATATATATATATATATATATATATATATATATATATATATATATATATATATATATATATCTACGGCATAAAGTGGACTCCGCCCATGTTAAAATGCAGGTTCAATTGAGCTCCGTGGTCAAGTGGATACCGATATACGGAGCTCACTTGACCATTCCATAATATTGGTTCTGTCGATTCATCAACATGTAGAGTTTAATAATTTGTAAAAATTTTTTGGAGCCCGTAAATACCCCTGTATCATAAATGTATATCGTTTAGTTCACGTGTATATATTATAGGGGTCGTTCAGATCTTCTTCATTGTATATTTCAACCATACGTTTATCGGTTTAAGTAAGCTCTGAGAGTTTGGCAACTGTGCGATTATACCGTATATTTTCAACATATACCGTGAACGGTTTATATGGGCTCCTTATTTTTATCTACTGTTTGCAGACAGTGGAATGTCATACGCATTACACTGTGTAACAGAGGATATCGTATTACCTGGTATAACTACGTACTAAGAGGTAACTGGTTCTTTAAAAAACAGGTATATAGATACAAAAGGATTTGGGCTTATTATTTAATGGAATGTTCGCTTGCATAGAAAATTTTATTTTTTCTGCATTTTTAAAAATAATGTTGTTTTTTTATTTAATATAATTTTATTAGTTCAATGCTGAACTCGATGTTTTTTTTAATTACAGAAATTTCGTAATATATTTTGTTTACGTGAGTATGTCTTTGTACGTTTTATGTAAGCATCCGATTAATAAAAACTACTTTTATTTTATCCAATCTTCTGCAATATCTTGTATAAAGCTTTTTTATTATTTCACTTCTGCTCTTATTTGTGTACTAAATATGATATCTCGATAGAAGGTTATCTCAAAATAAATATGTTATACAGTGTAGGTGCCTTTATTCTACCCCAAGCGAGACTGTTCTTCAACTGCTATTCTTACCATTATGTGATACAAAAAATTTTCTCTTGTGTAGGTATACGGAGACAATATGAGTTTGTTATGTAAGGGGATATCATATAGTTTTTGGAGAAATATTCTGTAATTTAAGGTGTCGTAAGCGGCATTTAGAGTGAAAAATACCACCCCTGATACCCGATATTTTTCGTACTGGTCTTTGATTTAGTATTTGTGATGTACATAATCTTCCCTATCTATAGCCACTTTTGCCTTTTAATTTAAGTTTTTCTTCTAATATCGGTGATATCATATTAACTGCAAAAGTATTTTGAATAGCTGACAAAATAAAGATATTGGCCGATAGTTTTTGTAGTCGTTGGAGTTTTTGCCAGGTTTAAGCAAGTTAACAACTTTGGCTTGTCTCTAGACTTTGGGTATCTCCATAATTTGAATACAGTTGTTCATCATCCGGATCAGCCATTGTAGTGTTTTTGGTCCAGATTTCGTAATAAGCTTTGTGCTCAGATCCTCAATGTCGGTAGTTGTATTATTTTTCATTAAATATGTAGATGGTGGATTCAAGCTCAACATTGTTAAAAGGTTCGCTCAGCTAAAAAGTAAAGTTTCTTGATCTTTAGAAATACCCTTAACAGTTATAGACATATGTTATTAGAATAGTTGGTCCTAAAAAGGACCAATTTGATTAAATCATATTAAAGAGGTGACTGAAGAATTAGCCGATTAATTAATTAATCATTACCCGGGGTATGCCCGATTGCGGTGGCCTTATTAGTACTTCAATCTTCGTAAAGGCTCGTTCTTTGAACCACAGAAGTAATGCCTAATCTTTTACTTTTTATTAAAAATTTAAATTTTACATGCCGCGTATTACTTTTTGACGATATTTCGAATCAGATTTGTATAGTAATAATTTTAGGTTCTAAAGAGCCTCTTTGTGGAAAATAAATAAGTTTGTAATATCGGTCGCAACTTATATATAGATAATAAAAAAAATATAACCTATGGGTTAACCGTCTCTTGCCGTCTTTACTACTCTATTTGTTGTCATTCGGCTTATATGATTATTCCATTCTACTCTTCTATTTCTTAACCAGTTCTTGATGTTCTTCACCTTGCATCTACGTCGTATATCTGTACTTATAGCTCTCTAGCACTCTCCCATAGTGTCTTACCATCAATTTTTCTAAGTGTTTTCATCTCTGCTGTTTCTAACACCCTTTTTGTCCTCTCTGTGTCAGGTCTTGTTTCTGCCGCGTATGTCATTATTGGTCTGATGACTGTTTTGTAAATTCTGCCTTTCGTTTCTTTCCCGATATTTTTATTTCTTCGTATTGTTTTATTTAGGCAGCCTGGGGCTCTGTTTGCTCTATTCACTGGATCTTCCACTTCAGTTTCGAGCTTTCCGTAGCTAGATAATGTGATGCCTAGATATTTAAATTCCGTCACTTGTTCTATTATCTGACCTTCCAGCTCCAATTAACATCTTAGTAAATTTGCTGTTGTAACCATGCATTTTGTCTCTTTTGGGGAAATTAACATGTTAAATTTTATATGAAATTGGTGCAGGATACGTTGTAAATCATCTTCACTTTGAAAGAGTAGTATTGCATATTATTTTAATTTGTTTTTCTTCCATTTGGTATCCTTTTTAAGTTCTTACTTTTTTATTATTTCATCCATAATCAGGTTGAACAATAAAGGACTCAGGGAATATCCCTGCCTTATCCCACTGTCAGTTTCAATAGGGTCGGTTAGTTCTTCGTCTACTTTTACTTTTATTGTGTTGTTTTGGTATATATTTTCGATCGTTTTGAGTTTTTCTAGAGGTATCTCTCTTGCGTACAATAAGTGGATAAAGTTTTTTAATTTATATATGTTCTGTATATCATTATTTCTTCTGTGTATTAAAAGTTAAATTTTGGTTATTATTAAGATTCTCTTAACGTGTTTATTGTCTTGTTTCTGCTGTACGAATATGTGTATCATAATAGATTGTAATGCATATTTCATTTAATATAATTAAAGTGCTCTTTGCGTTTGCCAATTACTTTCTCACTTCCTCAGCGATAGGTCTTCTTTTTCTCATCAATAACCTTATCCTCGCTCGATACAGCTATTTTAAGATATTTATATTTCACTATATGCTCTATCATTTGGTTTTTATCTCAAATTTGTACCTATGAAATTTATAATATCTAATATCTGGTGCTTTCATATGAAACTGGAATAAAACACTTGGTAGATAATGTTTATTCGTTTTGAGTACACTTTTTTTAGAACCTAGTACATTAAAGAATAAATATTTGTCTGTTCAGTGTTTTCCAAGTCTGTAAAACTTAAACAGGCTTAAATATTACATTATACATTTATTAAGAATGTTCAATATCTAAATTGAAGATTTTATATCTCAAAATATGAATAGGTTTTTACATTTTGTTTGACGTTTTAATCTTCGAATCGGAGTTCATTTTTCGAAAAACTATAAAATTGTGAGAACAAATTGCTATATAAAAGTACGAGGCAATATTCTCATGCTGTGAGCTTTGCTGCTCTGGTACTTTTATAACGCTTAAGATATTTTTAATTTATTGTCAACATTTTTGAGGTGTGTTTCCTTAAATGACCATGTCTAAGGTTAGTACGTTTGATTAAATGAAATTGACATTAATTTGATAGTTTCTATTTTATTAGTACTGATGGTATAATATGTATGTCAGAGTGGTTTTTATTAATTTTTATATATATTTGCAAGATGAAGAAGAAAGTTCAGTACAGGCAGTTAAACGGCTGATCCGTCAATTTAGAAGTAAGAGCAAGTACCAACTTGCTGAAAAGCATACCCATACACAAAAGGAATATGTAATAAAATGTACTGTATAAACTATAGCGATATAAGCTATATATCTATTAATTATTAGGATATACAGTATTTTTTCTAATACACCTAGAACAATTGAGTAAATAGGTGAACTATAAAATAGGTGGATATTAGTGTGGAATTAGAAAAACTTAATAAATCGTTGATCAATTATTCACTATTAGGCAGTTAATGAGAAATGTTGGGAATACAAAAAAAAACATTAAACTAGTTATTTATAAATTTTAAACAAACACTGATATAATCATAAGAATAAAACTATGAAATACCATGGAAGAACTAGGCTTACCTAATAAACTAATTAATTTAACAAGGAATAATCTACAAGTAAAGTCAGACTTCAAGGAAAACTGTCGACTTATTTTCAAATGTACATTGATTTCAAACAGGAAGATTCCATTCCAAACTCTATTTAAAAAGTAAAATCCAATAGTCATAACCCAAAGTGCTTTAAAAAAGGTGAACGAATTAGCGAACAGCGGTTTTGAAAACTATTATTATGAAACGAATTGGGGATATTATATTACACAAACTAAACCGCTTGTCTACAAAAATAAAATCAAGAAACTATGATACGACAGAAAAGACTAATGACTTTACAGCTAATTGCTACATAAATATCAATGTATAACGCAAATATTAGGACGATTGTATACATATAAGACAAATAACGATAAATGTTACAAATAAAGGTTAAAACATGCTTTTCAATTCGCGGTAAAAGATTTAATAGAGTTCAGCACACAACATAAATTCGTAACAAAATTCATATACCAGTAAACGGTACTCGAGACAGCAGCAAAGTAATTTTGGCAACAAATATGTAGGTTGTACTTTACACCATTGGAATCATAGCACCCGCTATGGAAAATGGTGTCTTCTTTGACATCCAGCAACCACAAATGTGAAATTAGGAAAGATTAATGTGAAATTAGAAAAATTCAATGAACCGTTGATCTAATATTCACTATTATATACTTAATTAAAAATGTTGGGAATAAGAAAAACATTAAGCTAGTTTGCAATGCTTGAAAGCATTGCCCGGAAAGCAAATACAGAAAATCTCACAGTTTAATAATTAAGGTCCTCATATTATAGGGACTTTTGACGATGAGTTTAACATAGTAGTGAGTATAATTATTAGTGAGAAAAAAACATTAATACATTCAATAGAAAAAATCGCAAAAAAGGGTCCTCCAAATCAACGATAATAAAAAAATATATATCTATCATAAGAAGACTATCATAATCATAAGAAACAGAATAGGACATAATATTTCAATAGACCAGTATAACTTTGAAATGTTTCATCGGTCTAAATATTTGGGATTTAAGAGCACTTTTAACAAAAACACTACAAAAGAGAATAACAACAGAATACAAGCTGGCAATTGCTACGTTTTAAGCAAAAAATTAAATCCAAAAATACATCCCGCAGTAAGAGAAATAATATTCTACGTATGTAAGTAAAACACGAACAATGAAAAAAATAAAATAAGAGCCGATTGAGCATCGCAGAAAGAAGAATTCTTAGAGAAATATATAATTCTATTATGAATCAGATCACAAATCAATACGAAGTGCAAAACAATAACTTTATCGTTGAGATTTAGTTTCTTGTACGACGGTGCAATTTTTATATACCTGTTTGACCTTAGCATTAGTTCCCGGTCGTAAAACACTTCTGACTGAGGGCAATCTTTCTAGCAATCCTGATGTAATTAATACCTGAGTTTTACTTACATTGTCTTATATATGGATATATCCTGATTTTAGTAGTATGTATTACACTTCTGGATTTAAAAGTGTTATGAGGTTATACATATATCAGTTTGCTACCTGAATTTTCCCTTTTGTCTCTTATGTGACAACGTTATCTGCGATATCTAAAACGCTCAAATTTTTTAAAATTATATGGGTCTATTGTTACGTTATATGCCCTATTTTACATCGTCTCTTTTGTCTGTTAATGAACATTTATTTGGTTTTCTCGTTACTATTATACCGTTTTTTTGCTGACATTATTCTATAGTATTCTAATATTTAATCTATGGAATAAATCAGGATAGCGGATAGATATTCTTTACTTTCTCGGAGAAATTATATTGTAACACACAAAAACCCTATTAAATTGCCAAAAACTTCCTTGCATATTCTACTTACTTATGAGGGGCAGCAGCAATATCAGTACCATAATAATGCATATATTCTTGGACTGGCTAATCGTTGGATAATAGGAAGTATGAATGTAGCAGTTTTAATGGTTTGGTGACTGCTTGCTAAAATCGGGGAGCAGAGATATCAGTACCAAGTTAATGTCTATAGGAGTTGCGGATACATTTTCTGATAACTTTTCTGAGTTCCTCCCTTTTTTTAACATATACTATAGAAGTCTCAAGTACAGTTCCCATGTATTTTGTGAAAGATGCATAAGGTATTTAGACATCGTTTTTTTGTAAAATTAATGTTTTAGATTTTCAGATGTATAAACTTGACGTTCATTAATTTGGACTCATTTAGTTTAGGTTTCCAATTTTAAGTACATATGAATTTTATTTAATAACTGTTATAATTTTTTTGCTGCTACTTTGCTGTTGTCAAATACTGTGAGTATGACAGTGTCATTTCCAACTATGACCCTGTAGGTATACTATTTGCAGGTTAAACTCCCATGCTATACTTTAGCAAAGGCCTAAGCTATGTCAAAAAAGACTAGCACAATTTTTTTTTTCTAAAACGTGTTTCTCAACAAGTTTCTCACTTAGTTACCTATATCGATAATTCTGTATATTCAATTAATCATAGGATATTTTTTATCTCTGAATAAAAATTATCGGTTTGGAATCAGCTCTTTTCTTTTATTATTGGTTTCATTAACTTAAGGTGGTTCTTAACTAGCTGTTTCTCAAACAGTTTTAACATTACTGATTTAACAAATATGAACAATTTGTTATATAATATTTTGAATAAATCGAGTAGCGAATAATTAATAAAAATAAGCGATTCATTTATTTTGAAAAATTATGTATATATCCAAGTATCACCATATTTACTGATTCTTTATCATCATTCTCTTTGCCTTTATCCCTTTACGCCTTATCCTTATATACAGAGATATCTTTCTATCTTTCGCCATATCAAGATGAATTTCTTTTATACACATATTTCTCCTATTCGTTTCCCGTCATCTCTTTTTCGGTCTTTCTCTCCTACTACTTTCTGGGACCTGGAAAACCAGAATCCTATGTATTGCATGACTCTCGTGTCGACGATCAACATGCCCTAATTATCGTAACCTATGCTGCTTCATTTTTGCATAGATGAGGTGCTGCGCCTAGACTTCTGCTAATATTTTAATTTTTAATTTATTATTTTCTTTTTAAGCCACCCATCCATCTAAGCATTGTCATTTCGTTCAAATGCATTCATTGTTCTTATTTTTTTAACGGTCCAATTACGGTTTTATATCAGTTATATGGAATTTACCTTTCAGTTTCGTAAGAACCTTTCTATCACACAAGACATCACTTGCTTCTTTCTACCTAAAACGATTTTTTTTCAATAATTTCACCAGTCAACATTACAACCTGATTTAAAGTGAAGTTGAAGTTAATTTTTAAATGAACACTTTAGATACTCTGTTTTTGTCTTCCTTAGTACCTTTTTGCTCAAGCGCCCATCTTCATTGTCTCAATCATTAATTGAATTCTCTCTCCTTATCTCTTACTAACACCACATCGTTAGCATACATCAGGCACCATAGAATATCTCCTTGACATGTTTTCGTTAATTTTTCCAACACTAATTAGAAGAGATAAGGGATTAGCACTGACCCCTGATGCAATACTATTCTTAAATGAAATTTATCAGTCTTACCCTCACCTGTTCTAACATTAGTTTTCCATTACTTGCCTTATGATAAAAATTGCATCCGTGGTTGATTTGCCTTGCGTGAATTTAAACTGATTTTCTAATATTTCTATTGGTTGGTAAGTTGGTTTTCTCTTTTCTAAAAGCATTTACTAACAGTGGCCATACCTAGTGCTACTGCTAATTCCAGTATATTATCTGCTGCGTTATTTCTAGTTCCAATGCCGTATCCTCCATCTATATGTTCATTTCCTCTGTCTAATTAGCCTATATTAGCGTTGAAGTTTCCTTCTATTATGAGTCATTTCTAAGTTGGAATATTTCTAAGTCTACCACCTAACTGATCATAGAAAGCTTTTCTTTGATCGTCACTTATTTACACATAGCGACATGGATTATGCCTGGAGGAACAACCGCTAATCAAATTGATCATGTCTTGATAGACAAACGGGCCG
Source organism: Diabrotica undecimpunctata (assembly GCF_040954645.1). Lineage (NCBI taxonomy): Eukaryota > Metazoa > Arthropoda > Insecta > Coleoptera > Chrysomelidae > Diabrotica > Diabrotica undecimpunctata. Next base: position 54,105,922 of record NC_092807.1, read on the forward strand.
CAACAAGCATACAAGATGTGAAAAGCCGAAGAGGAGCATGCTGCGGATCTGACCATCTCCTAGTACAGATAAAATACAAATGCAGAATTCAGAGAAACAGGAAAGAAAGACAGGAACAAAGAACAGAACAGCTAGATATACAAAAATTTAAACAACAAGATGTCACACAGAACTATGAAAGAGAAATAACACAAACACTGACAGCACTAGGTACCGAAGAACATTGGGAAGAAATCAAAACAAAAGTTATTGACGCAGCAAGAAAAATCATAGGCAAGAATAAGAAAAATAAAAAAAGGGAATGGTTCAATGACTAGTGTAATAAGGCCATACAGAAAAAAAATTAAGAACACAAGAAATATATGGAAAGAAGAACCAGAGAAAGAAGGGCAAGTTACCAAGATTCAAGACGGAGGGCAGATAAAATATGCCGAACAAAGAAAAGAAAATACGAAAACGGAATATACAGAAAATGGAAGAAAATGTTCAGAGCAACAATATAAGACAGGCGTACAGATATAATAATTAGCCAATTAATTAGTTAATCATTCTTCAGGGTACGTCCGATTGCAATGGTCTCATTAGTACTTTAATCTTCGTGAAGCCTCCTTCTTTTGACCCCTTAAGTAATGGCTTATCATTTACTTTTTATGAAAAATTAAATTTTTATATACAGACTATTACTATTCGACGATATTTCGAATCAGATTTGTGTACTAATAACTGTAGGTAATAAAGAATCTCTTTATGCAGAGTAAATAAGTTTGTAATTTCAGTCACAAGTCGTTTATATGGATAACAAACAGTTAAAATAAGTGTTCAAAATTTTAACTACCTATATCGGCGCTATTGATCTTGACAATGGCTACTTAGACATAGTATTTTTTAGTATGTAATATATTCTGGATCATATTACATACGTGCCAATATGCTGTACTAATACTGTTGAGCGATATTGATATATTTAATGTATGGAGGATATATTGTTCCCATTCCTATTTACTATGCACGTGTTTAAAAATAATATTTGAAAAAAATATATTGAAGGGAATTACTTTTACCTATGGTAGCGACAATCAAATTTATTTCTTACACTTTAACGTTTCGTGGTAAAAATGATTTTGTGTGAAAATAATGGTAATTAAATAGGTGCTTTGGAATATTTATTGAGTTCAATCTAACTGCAAGATTGGTATAATAAATTATTTATCCCTACAATATGTGATGAATTTATTTCTATTGTATTGAAATATCTGCAACTCATAAGAGTGAACAAATTACAGAAAGCGAAGTTTTACTCTCTAATTATTGATTCAACACCTGATATAGATCAGCGTACCGTCATTCTTCACTATGTTCTTTTAAGTGGTATCAAAGAGGGATTTTTGAGATTTGAGACTCATCAAACTGATGGTTCGGTAGTCACTACATCTTTTTGCATTTGCTTTTTTAGGTATCGTCACAAAAATCGACAGCCGCCAATCCGTTGGTATATAGCCAGTTTCATAAATTTTATTAAACAGATGAAGGAGAGATATTTTACCTGAACTTTGGAAGCACTTTATTATTTCACTCTGTATTTCATCTGGTCCCGTCGCTTTTCGGGTCTTTGCTAATCGTATTGCTTGTTCAATTTCGTCCATAGTTATGTCAGGTCCTGTAACTACTTCGTTAATTTTAAGCTCGGGCCTTTCATCACTAAACAGTTCCTCAATATACTTTTTCCATCTGTCTATTTTATGCGAATTAGTGATAGTCAGTTTTCCGTCTCTATCAACGTTGTTATTTGCCTTTTTTTTGTTCTGACCTGTCAGTTGTTTTATTTTTTTATACATATTAAATTAATCATGTTTTCCCTGTAATTCTTCAATTTCTGAACATTTGTTTTCGAAGTATGTTTGTTTTGCAGATTTTATTTTAGTCCTTATCTCTTTATTAATTACTTTATACATTTCTACGTTTTGGTTCTTAAAATTGCGTCTTTTTTCGATCAAATTCAAAATCTCATCGTTCATCCACCGTTGCTTTTTTTGACTGCTCTCTTTTAAGTTTGGAGTTGAGTTGCTTATAATCGTTTTGATTTGGTTCCAATGATCCTCGATGGATTCTTGTTGTTCATAATTATCAAAATTGCTCTCTAAATTATCATTAAATCTCACTGATATTTATGTAGTCAATTTGATTTCTGACGATATTACGGGGAGTGTTTGCTGGAGATTTCCATGTAAATAATCTCCGTTTAGGTAGTTTGAAAAAGGTGTTCTTTATACATAGGTTATGTTCTTTGCGGAGCACAGAGCCACCTTCTCTGTCGCTCACGTGGGTAACTCCAATCTGGCGCGTCCATGTCGCGGGGATTGGCATCTATCATTTCAGTAGGCCGGAGTGAATACATGGCCAAGTCCAGATCGGGACCCAGTTCTGTGGGGTATAACACTGACCCCTACCTAGGGATACAGGTGAAGATCACAACGGTAGGCACGGCGGAGAAGAAGATCTTTGGTGCGACGTGGATGGCGGAAGTGGCATCCCTGGATTTTAGGGATGGTATAAAATCAAACCGATAGCGTCTGACCCATATTGGGCGGTTGTCAATAGCGTCTGTACCCATAATGGGCGGCTGAACTAAAAACTGGTCAACAAGCAAAGCAAGCGTGACGTTTTAATTGCTATTACCCCTTTATTATGTCAGATACAAATACAAAAACGGATTTACCCCAGGTGAGTAGAAAGAAAAATTCAGAATCTCACACTGATAGACTATCAGTCAGTCCCACGGATTCTGGGGGGGACAAAATTCTGACATATTTTAGAAAACCGTCTAACAGATATATATTTCTAAAAATTGCAACTTTCAATGCAAAAACCCTGCTATCAGAAGAAAAATTCATAGAAAAGGAATCTGAACTTAATAAAATCAATTGGGACATTGTTGGAGTCACTGAGGTCAGAAGGAAAGGAGAAAGCCTAACCACTTTAAAATCCGGTCACATTTTCTATCATGTCGGAGAAAACGATGGGAATGGAGGTATTGGGCTCTTTATTAATAAAAAACTAGCTGAGAATATCATATCAGTAAAAGCAGTTTCCACAAGAGTTATACTTGAAAAATTACAACTAAACACCCGTTACTCCATAAAGATCATTTAAGTATATGCACCAACATCGAGTCACGCTGACGAAGAAATAGAACAGTTCTATGATAACTTGTACACAGCTGTTTCAGAAGACCAAGAACATTTTACGGTAATATGTGGCGACTTTAATGCCAAAATAGGAATAAGCACTGATCCAGCTGAAAATGCCCTCGGAAATTTTGGCACACCACATAGAAACGAAAGGGGCAAAATACTCTTAAATTTCCTATTAGAAAACAATCTATATTTAATGAATAGCTTCTTCTATAAGGAAATCCATAGAAGATGGACTTGGAAGAGCCCCGATGGTAAGACAAAAAATGAGATCGACTTTATCATCACTGACAAAAAACATATAGTCAAAGATGTTACAGTCTTAAATCAATTTAGAGATCTCTCAATACAACAAGAGAAGACGTAAATAACCTAAACGAAGAAATAGTAGATACATTAACACAAGCTCAGGAAAAATCTGGCCCTAAACATAGAAAAGAACAAAAAATTAGTAAAGAAACGAAACAAAAAATGGAAGACCGTAGAATGCTCAGAAGTCAAGGAAATGTTGACTCACAAGATATAAACAGCATCAATAAAGAAATCTCTAAAGCCATCAGACGGAATATTAGAAAATACAACAACAAGAAAATTATAAAAACTATAGAAGACAACAAAAGCATGAAAGCATTGAGGAGAAAAATGGAAAATGGCAAAAAAGAAATCTTCCAACTTAAAGACAAAAATTGAAATATTATCTCAGATAGACCAAGCATATTACATATAGTAGAAAGTTTCTATGAAACATTATATAAAAGTCAAGTTATTCCAGAGCTCATCGAACAACCAATACAAAAGGTACATAATGTAGGATCGGAGGATATACCAGATATATCACGAGAGGAAATTCAACATGCCCTCAAAAATATGAAAAATAATAGAGCTTCGGGGGAAGATGGTGTAGTCATTGAGACAATTAAACTAGGAGGTCCACTTTTGATGTCTCGAATCCAGACACTTTTTAATCTATGTCTGCATAGTGAAAACATTCCAAGTACATGGAAGAATTTGGTTACAATCCTCCTCCACAAAAAAGGGGATAAATTAGATCTCAAAAACTATAGGCCAATTAGTTTGCTTAACCACCTATACAAGCTCTTTACTCGAACACTGACAAACAGATTAGAAGCAAAACTCGATTTGTGTCAATCAGAAGAACAGGCAGGATTTCGAGCGGGACACGGAACAAACGACCATTTGCAATGCCTTAAAACTCTAGTTGAAAAGTCTATCGAATATAACAGACCCCTTGCTCTTATCTTTGTCGACTTCCACAAAGGATTTGACACAGTCGAAACAGTTGCTGTCTTAAAAGCACTATCAGAATGCAGAATAGATCACAGGTATGCAAATATTATTCGAAATATATACGAAAATGCGACAACAACCGTTAACCTCCACTGCATAACTGAGAAGATAAAAATTGGCAGAGGGGTACGGCAGATACCTTGTCGCCAAAACTATTTATAGCAATTTACGCATTTAAACGGCTAGAGTGGGAATCAAAGGGTATTAGCATCGATGGAAAGATATTCAATCATCTCAGATATGCCGATGATATTGTTCTCATAACAGACAACTAAGGAGAAGCCAGAGTTATGCTACAATAACTGCAGCAAGTAACCCAGAAAGTCGATTTAAAAATAAACTATGGAAAAACAAAAATGATGACCAATCTCGTCCCCAATGAGCTAATAGAAATCGAAAAGTCGCCCATAGAACTTGTGGAAAAATATGTGTATTTGGGTCACGAAATAAGGTTAACGCGAGATAACCAAACATGCGGGCTACTTAGAAGAATAAGTCTGGGTTGGGCTGCATTCGGAAAAATGAGAGACGTATTTAAAACAAATATACCGATCCATTTAAAAAGAAAAGCTTTTAACCAGTGCGTTCTACCAGTCCTCACATACTGAGCAGAAACCCTAACTCTCACAAAAATATCACCAGAAAAATTGAGAAGGACACAACGAAAGATGGAGAGATCAATGCTTGGAATAAGCTTAAGAAATAGAATAAGAAACGAGGAAGTTCGTAGACGAACCGGAGTGGAAGACATTATCGAACATATTACAAGGCAAAAATGGAGATGTGCAGGACATGTTGCAAGAATGAAAGACGACAGTTGGACAAAAAAATTGCTTGAGTGAAGACCACGGACTGACAAGCGAAGCCGAGGAAGACCCCCAACGCGATGGACCGACGACCTCAAAAGAATCGTGACCAATTGGATAGCAGAGGTGCAGAACAGAAGCAGATGGAAAAGTCTAGAGGAGGCCTATGTTCAACAATGGACAACTTAGGGCTGATTGATGATGATGATGATGTTCTTTGCAAAATCTGAGAAATAATCTCCTCTTTCATTTCTATCGACCAGTCCATAACATCCAATAATGTTACTTTGTCTGCCTTTTCCTATCTTAGAATTAAGGTCACCCATCAGAATAGTAAGATCTCTAGTCTTGAGTTGGTCAGTGACGGTCTTTACATCGGCGTAGAACTTTTCAAGTTCTTCCAGTTCACTTTCCGCTGTCGGTGCATACACTTGTATTAAATTTATATTTCTGGGTTTCGCGTTTAACTGAATCATTATGACCCGTTCAGATACCTGGCATATCGCCCTGTCACATTTGCTAACATCCTTTGTGACTATGAATCCTACACCATTACGATGATAATTACTGTCTTCTCCTGCATAATACACTTCATGATCATCCACATGGCATTGGCCAGATCGGGGCCATCGCATTTCACTAATACCCAGAATTGATATTTGCAGTCTTCTCATCTCATTTATGGCATTCTGTGTTTTTCCGGGTTCATATAAACTCCGCACATTCCATATGCCTATTCTACAGCTTTTTTCGATATCAAATTTGGCCAAGCCGGACCCATTCTTCGCACCCCTACCTTATTTAAGAGGCGCCCGTACTCGGGGCCATCGTTTAATTCCTCAGCTATATTGATAAACCTGGGAAAAATAGTGTAGTAGTCATTCCCTTGGATTTCTAAACCGCTGTGTACATGCTGTTTAAGTGGTTACCACCGCACCGGGTACTGTTATTGTTTGACCGTTCTGGCCTACATGACTTCCGCTTAATACAAATACTGAAAGACCAGCTACCACTTTCCAGGTTTGATTTTATATAAACCCTAAAACCATTGGGCTGCCACCTCCGCCCTTCAGACCGTTGTAAAGACCTTCTTCTCCGCCCTGGATGCCGTTGTGGTCTTCATCCATAACCCTGGAGAAGGGACCCTTAACAGGTACTAGTTTCCCGGGCCAGGAAACACCTGGAATCTGCGGAAGGCAGGGATTGATTCACTTTCCCTGATAGGACTGTCCAAAAAGTAGTTCCTACCCGCTATCCGCGAATCTTTATATACAGCAGTTTTAATATATTAAAATGAGTGAGTTTATTATCTAAGGGGATGTCATATAGTTTTTAGAGAAATTCCCTTTAATTTAAGGTGTCGTAAGCGGTATTTAGATTTACAAATACCACCCCTGATGCCTGATATCTTTCGTACTCGTTGTTACTTTTTGCACTCACGATGACCTCTATTAACATAAGTGACCAATTTAAAAAGTGATTTATAAATTATTGTAATTTAAATTTTATTAATTTATGAAACAAATATTGCACGTCATAAACTGTAGCAATCAGAAAGTTACTAAGATCTTCCTGCTGTACAGAGTTTTCTATAATTTTATGTGGTAACAAATATTAGAGTACTACTACTTTCTTAAACTGTTACACGAAAACTCCACTCGATATACGTACATTTATATGATAAATGTTTCAGTCCGATGCATTAAAAGAAAATACTAATGCATAAAAATGGAAACTTTCCAAGTTTATAATAGACGCTTACTTAAGTTTAAAAATAATTAAAGCAAGTAATATAAATTACTACCTTGCCTATTAAACATAAAAGTAATATAAATTTATATGTCGGTTAACAATTTATATTATAAAAATTTTAACTACGTTAGCCAAGTATCTATGAAATTCCTCGATGCCTAAATTGATGAATATTAATATAAATTTCAAGTCCCACAATATACCTGCTGTAAAATTTCAAAATCTACGACTAATAAAATTATTGGCAACATTGCAGGAGCTTAGTTTTGTACCAGACAAGGTGTATACGGATCCCAAAAATGTTTTAACGTATTACGGAGCCTACTTGATCCTATGCGTTGGTCGGAGTCTACATAAAGCGCTACTTAGATAATAATATACTCGGTGTATATTCTCCTAGAGTTCGTATAACACCGTTTTAGTACGGAGCCCACATTAACCGCTAGATCTATATATATATATATATATATATATATATATATATATATATATATATATATATATATATATATATATATATATATATATATATATATGTATATATCTGTATCTGTATCTGTAGAGTAGGGAGGGCGAGTTAAGGGCAGGTGTTGGCCAGGACTCGCCGAACGCGTACTCTCGTATTAACGATAACTCTGGGCATTCACATAGGACATGCTCTACAGTTTCGTCTTCTCGTTCACACTTCCTACATAGAGGTGTGTCTGCTAGCCCCAGTGTATGGAGGTGTTTGCTTAGTTGACAATGACCAGTTAAAAAACCAACTGCCAAACGTAGGTTTTTCCTGGTCATTCCCAAGTACTTCTTAGATGTAGACTCTTCAAGGTTACTTAGTGTTACCCTGGCAAGTTTACATCCTTTCCCTTCTTCCCATCTTTTTACGGTTTGCGCATGGGAGTGACATTTGACAATTTCCGCGATTGTTGTAGTTGACCAACCAAAAAGATCCCCAGGTCCTAAGAGTCTTAGGCCTGCGGCCTTCCTAGCTAATTGGTAAGCAATGCGATTGCCTTTATTCCTATTGTGTCCTTTAACCCACCTCAGGATGATGGTATTACCATCCGAAGCTTGGGTTAGTGACTTGTGACACTCCATTACTAAACCTGATGTGACACGTGGTCTATTCAAGGTTAGTAGCGCTTGTCTGCTATCTGTGCAGATGATTATAGTTTTACCTGCTATACCTTTTTGGGTTATCTCTTTTGCGGCTATGGAGATACCAGTCAGTTCTGTCTGAACTACGCTGGCATTTTGCCCATACCCCACTTTATTCTGAGGTTCAGTGATCTGGAGTATATTCCGCATCCTGGGCCTTCTTTCATTTTGGAGCCATCGGTGTATATGCAATAGGCATTTGCCACGTTTGTCTCCATATACTGTCCTGTTTCAATTTTGTAGGGTTTGTTGAAGACAAACTTTGGTTCAATTGAGTCGCAGCCTGCCTGTAGAAGTGGTAACGCATCCAACTCTTCTCGCCAGAAACGAGTTCTCAATTGTCCCATTCCTACATTAAGGTTTGCACCAGCTGAGCGCAGTCGGATCATTGTCACTAGCACCACCTCTTTGACATATGTATATATATATATATATATATATATATATATATATATATATATATATATATATATATATATATATATATATATATATATATAAATAAATATATATATATATATATATATATATATATATGTATATATATATAAATATATATATATATATATATATATATATATATATATATATATATATATATATATATATATATATATATATATATATATATATATATATATATTGATTTAGAGTATCAGCAATCGGTCAGGAAATAAAACTCTATTTGTTCAGTCTCAATATTTCGTCACGATTTTGTGACTTCTTCAGGAGAAAACTGTAAATTTATTAGAATAATTAATGATTATATGTAAACAAAATGAATATTTTAATACTTACAACTATAAGAATGAAAATTTAAATTTTTCTGGCATATCTAAATAAATGACATATTTTTGTTTGATTTTATTAAGGAGTTATGGTAACCGCAATATGTTATAGAGTGAATTCCCGTTGTACAATTTTCAGCGAGTAGGTTAATATATATATATATATATATATATATATATATATATATATATATATATATATATATATATATATATATATATATATATATATATATATATATACAAGAATTACTGGATATTAGTGACTGTCAATATAAACAAACAACACAGTTTATTAGGGTTGCAGTCAGAAAATTGGCCGGGATGTTAATGAAACACTCTTATGACTTTTCGTCTAGCTTTCGGAATCGTTTTGTTCCTTTTTCAAGACTCTATAATAAGAAAAAAGTGTAAATATTTATAAAATATCACAAATCTTCAGTGCAACTTACTAGTCGTTGATATTATTTACAAAAGCATAGACACTCAACATTAATAACAACACACATAAAATATAAAATAGTGGACAAAATACATTTAAAATTCTTTAAAATTTAGGTACAAGTAGTAAAAATTTTGTTGTCATCTTTTACTAGTGTGTTTTAACTCTGGCACATAGAGAACAAAACGAAAAAATCCTATGAATTAAAAGTAATTAGGTGTATTTAATATCATGTTTCTTTTTAAGAAATACTAGAGGCCCATCTTAGGTGATTTTAATTTTTAAACCTGTCTTAATGGTATGCAACATGTTATGCATATAACTGCAATTTGTGTGGGTACGGGTACAGGTAGATATTAATTTTATTTTGGATGTTTTTCCAGTAAGTAACAATAAATGTTGCTCAGTTTATCTATGTCTGACTTTTTATTGATGCAAGATGTACTTGATTTTATGGAACACATTTCCAAGAAAACACGTTTTGAATGGTTCTTTTCCTTTGCCAAAATACAGGAATCCTCGAAATTAAATTCATGTTTCAACGTTAATGCATGTTCTGTCAATGCACATGCATTTATTTTTTTGGTTTTTATATCGCTACGATGTGAGATCACCTTACTGTGAAAATTACGAGATGATTCTCCTATATATATTTTGTTGCAATTATTGCACGGTATAGAATAAACAATATTCGATGACTCCTGTATTGTGAAAGGATCTTTTGTTTTTGTGTACAACTTCGATATCGTTTTCACATTTTTGGTTGTAATTTTTAAATCACTAACATTTTTGAAGATGTTCATTAGCTTCGGTGTCAAAACTGGAGTGTAAGGTAGGCAACCATAAGTTATTTTGGATGGTATCACTGATGTGTTCTGTGTCAATGTCAATTGTCGGACCTCATTGTTATGAAAATTTTGGTTGTCAGAAAAATGCGAAGGAAACGGAGAACCGAAAATGAGTTTATTTAACAGCCCTATAGGATAGGAGTTCTCTTGTAATATAGATCTCAGCTTTTTTAATCCCTTGTCTCTGAACTCGATGTGTGACAAGTTGATAACCCTAGTTTTCAGGGCCAAAACCAAATTTGTTTTCATCTTGGATGGATGTTGAGAATGAAAGTTTATAAAACGGTTACTAAAACAAGGTTTACGATACCACTCCGTCCTTAGCATGCCATCATTGCCACGATGGATTAGCATGTCTAAAAAAGGAATCATATTATCAGCCTTTCTCTCAACCGTAAACTTTAGGTGTTCACATTGGGCGTTAAAGGTGTTTAACACATCAGTTACTTTGTTTTCAGGGACCGATAAAATTAAATCATCAACATGATTCATCATCAATGTTATCGAGTTCAGAGACAAGGGATTAAAAAAGCTGAGATCTATATTACAAGAGAACTCCTATCCTATAGGGCTGTTAAATAAACTCATTTTCGGTTCTCCGTTTCCTTCGCATTTTTCTGACAACCAAAATTTTCATAACAATGAGGTCCGACAATTGACATTGACACAGAACACATCAGTGATACCATACAAAATAACTTATGGTTGCCTACCTTACATTCCAGTTTTGACACCGAAGCCAATGAACATCTTCAAAAATGTTAGTGATTTAAAAATTACAACCAAAAATGTGAAAACGATATTGAATTTGTACACAAAAACAAAAGATCCTTTCACAATACAGGAGTCATCGAATATTGTTTATTCTATACCGTGCAATAATTGCAACAAAATATATATAGGAGAATCATCTCGTAATTTTCACAGTAGGGTGATCTCACATCGTAGCGATATAAAAACCAAAAAAATAAATGCATGTGCATTGACAGAACATGCATTAACGTTTAAACATGAATTTAATTTCGAGGATTCCTGTATTTTGGCAAAGGAAAAGAACCATTTAAAACGTGTTTTCTTGGAAATATGTTCCATAAAATCAAGTACATCTTGTATCAATAAAAAGTCAGACATAGATAAACTGAGCAACATTTATTGTTATTTACTGGAAAAACATCCAAAATAAAATTAATATCTACCTGTACCCGTACCCACACAAATTACAGTTATATGCATAACATGTTGCATACCATTAAGACAGGTTTAAAAATTAAAATCACCTAAGATGGGCCTCTAGTATTTCTTAAAAAGAAACATGATATTAAATACACCTAATTACTTTTTAATCATAGGATTTTTTCTTTTTGTTCTCTATGTGCCAGAGTTAAAACACACTAGTAAAAGATGACAACAAAATTTTTACTACTTGTACCTAAATTTTAAAGAATTTTAAATGTATTTTGTCCACTATTTTATATTTTATGTGTGTTGTTATTAATGTTGAGTGTCTATGCTTTTGTAAATAATATCAACGACTAGTAAGTTGCACTGAAGATTTGTGATATTTTATAAATATTTACACTTTTTTCTTATTATAGAGTCTTGAAAAAGGAACAAAACGATTCCGAAAGCTAGACGAAAAGTCATAAGAGTGTTTCATTAACATCCCGGCCAATTTTCTGACTGCAACCCTAATAAACAGTGTTGCTTGTATATATATATATATATATATATATATATATATATATATATATATATATATATATATATATATATATATATATATATATATATATATATATATAATATATATAATAGATATAATATATGACCATAATATGGATTTTGATAACATTAAAATTTTATGTAGTGAAAGTAATAAATTCAAAAGGTCTTTTTTGGAAATGGTTTGTATTAGCAAAAGCGATAATAATTTAAACAAAAGATCAGAAATTAAAAATCTAAGCAAAATTTATAATTATATTATTTCTTTATAATTTATATATGAAACTTGAAGAATATCACATTTTTATTTAATTTTCCATATATCTGTTACATTTTTTCAGACATCTATAAATGGTGAATAAATCTTCTTCTTTTTTGTAACTAAACAAAAAATAATTTTTAAATAAAATTTTATTTTTGACAATATAATTGTCAAAGGTAAAAATTTTAAGTTGTCATTTATGACATTGAGGCTTATTTGTAATTGGTTGCTACTTTAAACTATTTATAAATTCAATTATTTTTTTGGAAAATGTTTTAAAAATTATTAAAATTTCAGGGAAGAATTTATTAGATAAGGGCATTTTAGTATTAATTCTTTTTGAAATGTATTTGCAGCAATTTTTGTTAACGAAACTAATTTTATTCGGTGAGTTAACAAAAAATGTTTTTCTTTCTAGTTCAACTTTGTAAGATATTTTGTCTTTTTTAGCAGCTCTTGATAAGAATTGTAAACACAATTGAAAGCTCGAGATATTAAATAGTTAACCAATAGCCCCTTTTATTGACTCCAACCCATCAAAAACATTTATATATTTTTTCCAAACGAGTCACAAGTACTTCTTTTTTCTTACTCTTATATATATATATATATATATATATATATATATATATATATATATATAATAAATATCTTCAATATTGTTAATAATGACAAATGGGGTTTTTACAAAGAACGCCTCAATTCATTGTCAATTTTGTTTTTTCAGAAAAATTCCTTATATTTCTAAACGTAACAGAGATCGTAGTTTATTATGGGACACTCTATATTATATACTAACAAACAAAATTTTCTTGCTTTCCCATGAGATGCGTTAATTAAGTTTTCATTGTAGTTGGGATATAATTATAAAATGATTTTATTGTATCATTATTTGCGTTTGACATTGAAAATAGTTGCATTTCCGCGGAAACGATTTTTTATTTATTACAATGTACAGCGAAGGTCCAACACAGTCGATATGTGGTTAACGTGGTGTTATTCTTCGATTTTATTTTTTTTTGGTAAGTATACATCAAAATCTCAACAAAAATAAGAAGGATATTATTTAATTTATTTTTAAAACACGTTAGCTTATTATATAAACTTTTTTATATAATCCACATTTAAGGTAAATGTTATATTTATATAAGATCAAATCACAAATTGATTGTAATGAATATTTTATTTTTATAAAAATATTTTGAAAATCATTTCCATAGAAGTCAAAATGTTACAATCAAATGTATTTAATTTAGAAACTGACCAATTTTAATTATATTTTAAGTACGCATTATATTTTTAATTTTAAGTAAATTAAAAATATTATGTAATTTGTTTGTAACTCTCTCACCCCCTCTTCAGTCCTGACACGCTTCTTCTGACTTTGCTTAGAAATGTTCGCTTCTTTTCCATCAACCTTTTTGTTCTATCACTTATTCCGTCTGCTTTATTTTTCGTTTTCTTTGCAACAATAAGTCCTGCTTTCAAGAGCTTTTGTTGCATTTCTTTATTAATTGCGGTCTTATCGAAATATTCTTGTTAATAATGTTCTACAAATTCTTTTCTTAAGACTTTTTTGTATTCATCTCTTTTCTGTCGTATTTTAGTTTGATCTAACTGATTACAATAATTATGTGGCCAGTTTCTTTTGGTTTTAGTCTGTTTAACAAGAATCCTTGCGATTGAAGAGGGAATAATGGAATAGTTATTTGTAATAGCAAAGTCGATTAAGCATTCTCTCCTTCCGTTTCTCTGATTTATGCCAAACTCTCCCAGTATATTCGTTAGATCGTTATTTGTTGTTGTTTCCAATTTTTTGTAGAATTCGTTGACTATTATGTCGTCTACTGTACTGGCTGGCAATAAACTTGTATGATACTGAGTTTATGTGCTTTGCCTTTCTTCTTTTCACTTTGCCTATCCGTTTTGGATGTTGGCGATTAGCATAGCTATCCTAACTTTACTTGCAGCTATTCGGAATAGTCCGGTTGTAGGCGTATTAAACCACTTCCTTATGTTTTGAAGCTAAGATATTCTTATTCTCCCAGGTCCTCTCTTTCAAAATACTTTGCCCTGAAAAAATTGTTGCAATAAGCCATATCTCTGTTTATTTCTCATAACATGGCCAAGATATTCTAATTTGCGCTCTTAGATTGTGATAGATATCCTAAAACTGAAGTTGCCTTTCAGTCTAAGGAAAACTGTCCTATCGCTCACAGCTTTAAATTCGGCGACAGACTTTTGTAATCTTAGTGCGATCAGAATGGCAACATCTGTATCGCTCTAGGTTTCATTGCCAGAGAAGTAAACATAATTGCCATTATGTATTCTAAAATGGTCCTCTTTTAACCATGGCGTTTCAGCTAGTCCAGAGATTTAAATTTTATATCTTGCCCAGTCTCTTTCAATAATTAACAGCTTACCTGTGATTGTCTTTAGTCCTTGTACGTTCCATGTATATATATATATATATATATATATATATATATATATATATATATATATATATATATATATATATATATATATATATATATATTCAGGGATTCTACAGTATTCACTGCCTTTGCTCGCTTAATCGTTTATATCTTTCTCTGTTGTACCATTCTCCATCGTTTAGGCCTCTCTTACTAATGGCGTTGTCTAATTCGTTCTTATAAGATCTTCAAACATACGTTAGTGTTCGAATAATTTCATTCGAACATGTAAAACTATTTATAAATATTTTTAATTTAGTATTTAACTCCACTTTTGACAAAAATGCACTCACTCTATGAATGTCATAAATGTCAGACGATTGTCAAACAAATTTGTCAACAGTTTTTTAGTATTTTATAGTTTTTTTGTGCGCTTAAAACTCTTTCAAAAAAAAACTTCCCGAAAAATCAGGCTCTCTCTCAGATCGAATTCAGACGTGAATAAAACAACATCTCTGTTTGGCAGAAGGATTTAATCCTCAAAAAAGGTATACAGTGCTCTCCAAATCTATCAACGATTTGTCCCGCTGTTGGTATAACAGCAATTAATTAAAATCACAGATATTATACATTTTGATTATAATATACAGTAGTGCCCGTTTTGTATACACTAGAAATGTTAGAAGTTTTTTTCGCATGGTTCTCTGGGTGGCCTTTGACACATGGTTACCACATTTCTGCAGCTCTTGATCCAAGATCTTCGTGATAACGACTTGGATAGACAATAGTGCACATACACTTTCGAAAAACTTAATAACTAGTAAGTATTATTTAGTAGTAGGAATTTTGTTTAGTTCTTTATGTATTTACACTGATTTTATTTATGCTGTTTGTTTTTCTTTCTTTTTCTATTTAATAAATCGTTTAGTACCTTTGGATAGCTTTTTGAACCGTTATTGTTTAAAACATTCTTATATTACAGGTGAGAGCTCTCATATTTTGTAACCAGCAATCTATGTTATACACTCTCTCTCTCATTTTAGGACATTCTTCATGTTTGTCCTATTGTGTAGATACTAATTTTATCTACAGTTAGTATGTTTTTTCTATTGATGTTCGTTGCTTTATTTCGTTATTACTTCTCCTATCCACTCTTGTTACTTTGCAGCATTTTTGAATGAATTTCATCTCTTTTGCTACTATCTTACTGCTATTTTTCTTGTTTATAATCCAATTTTCTTCCCCATATGTCATAATATTCGCACTAATGTTTTATAAATCTGTGTTTTTGTATTCATATTTAGGTGTCTATCCCACCATACTGAGTTAAGTTGTCGGATTGCTGTTCTTGTTTGTCCTAATCTTTGCTTAATTTTTTTCTCTGTTTTTGCCTTTTTCGTGATTATAGACCCCAAGTATTTATATTTGATGTTCCATGTTCCAACATTAATTAATTTTCAAAAATTTTGCACGTGACAGCGAAACGAGGCCAGTTGATTATATTCTGTAAAAATTAAAAAACCGTGGTGTACTTTTTTTGTTGCTTTATTGAACATTAATTTGAACAAGTAACTGCCAATGTTCAAAATAGCTCATAATTTAATTTATGGCTTATCCTTTCCTGTAGATTCTATAATTTTTTAACGCTACTTAAAAGTTGTAGGTTTGTAGTAACCTTCAATAAGTGATTTATAGTATCAACTGTAATATTATTATGCGAGAGTATACATTTTGTGGTAATTATTCAATATTAAATATTTAATTTGAGGTCATTTATTAATGTGATGAATATGCAGGTAAAGGTTATTTAAATAATATTTATACTATAAATTACATATTTTACTGGGTATTAAATTATATATTATTTTTACACCGAATTGGAATTATTACAACAACGATTTATTATTTAATTTTTTAAGAAGAAATCTGTAACTGAAATCGAAAAATATGACCTGTAATTGCGTGACAGATCCCTATATTATTTTCTGACTTAATACATAGGTAAAAATAAAGTGTAATAACAAAAATGAGCGTTACCAAAAAACGTTTATTTTAAAGGTCGGTGTACACCCATATGGATTGAAAGTGAAAAGCTTTATTTTATCGCAGTATGTTTGACTATTAGTGCCATTTAGCTTAGGGTTAATTATTTAGATATTAATTTATTACATACTAAACGAATGAAATGGAAAAAGCGTAAGTTATCCGTTATACGAAATGACCATAAAAGAAAATTAACTACAATTGAATTTTAACAAATAATGTAAATAGGAGAAGGTAGGTGATTCTGGCCAATAGAATTCACCAGAAAGTAACGAAAACGTTAAAGAGAACCAAAGTGACACTGATTTAGTGAAGATGTTTTTGGTAGTGCCAATAATGAACAGTGAAGTAATCTTACATATTCTAATCAACAGGAATTTTCTTTAACAAGCGGGAAAAAAATAAATATTTTGCTTAACAGAACTACTGCAAAACCTATTCATTATTTTCAGATATTTATATCTGAGGACGTAACTGAATTTATGGTAAACAAAAATGCTTAATAGGAGGTAAAGAAACTAATAGAACCAAAATACATAGAAAAAGATACGTGGATTGACTACCTAAAAAAGCTATATGCAGAGGAAGAACAAACAACGCTAGAATCGGAAACACAAGAAATTACCACAAATGAAGAACTTAATATAAATGTACAGGAAGTTCGGAAAATACTTAAAAACCTGAAAAGCATAAAAAAGCAGGTAAAGACAAATTACCAAACGAGTTACATAAATATTGTGGAGCAGCAATGACAGAACAATTAACAACATTATTTATAAAATTATAAAACACAATAAAATACCGGAAGAATGGAAAACGCGCGAACTAATTCTAATATTCAAAAAAGGAGATAAAAAACAGCAAGGAAACTACAGAGGTATAAACTTGTTTAATATTGCGCTAAAAGTTACAACTAAAATTTTACAAGTGCTAATAAATCGAAGGATAACTTTAGCAGATGAACAACAGGGTTTTCCTAGTGGAAGATCGTGTATAGATGAAATATTCGTTATAAAGCAAATTACTGAGAAATCACTAGAGTATAATAGACCAGCATTTCTGTGTTTGATTGACCTAAACAAAGTGTTTGACAGAGTAAGACTCAAAGATGTAATCCATCTTTTATATAATAGAGAAGTTCCCTAAATATTATAAAAACTATCGATAGCATCTACCAAAACAACAAAATGCAAGTTCAAATAGAACTTACAGAACCTATAGAAATAGGCAGCGGAATAAGACAAGGGGATTCATTGAGCTCCATGCTCTTCAATTTGATCATGGATGAAATCATCAAAACCGTTCAAAAAGAAAGAGGATACAGAATGGCAAACAAAGAAATCAAAATACTATATTACGCAGACGACGCAATACTGATAGCCCAAGATGACGATGGTCTGCAAAGACTGTTCCACAGATTTAGCATAAGAGCAAAAGAATTTAACATGATAAACTCATCCCAGAAAACTAAAACAATAGTAATCAGCAAAGAACCAACTAGATGTAAAATAAAAATTAATGGCATCAGTATTGAACAAGTAATGGAAATAAAATACCTAGAAATTACACTGTCTAGCTATGGAGACCTGGACAAAGAAGTAAGAAATCAAGTAAAAAAAACAAATATACTGGCAGGATGCCTTAATAACACTATATGGCGAAACAGTCGCATTGACACTGAGATGAAGTTAAGAATTTATAAATACAGTTTAAGACCAATAATTACCTACGCCTCAGAAACAAGATCCAAAACAGCCACAACGCAAAGGCTACTGGAAACGCAGAGATGAGAGTACTAAGAAGAATTACTGGAAATACGCTAAGAGATCGAAAGACAAGTGAAGACATTAGAAGAAAATGTAACGTACAGTGAATAAATGAATCGACACAAAATAGAAAAAAAATTGAATAACCACATAAGCAGAATGGAGAAGACCCGTGTCGTCAAAATAGCAAGAGATACGTCACCAATAGGCAAAAGAAGTATCGAACTACCGGGCAAAAGATGGAGTGACCACCTTCCATAGAGGTATTAATCCGCCAATGAACAAGCAGAATTGCTTATAAAGAGGAAGAAGAAGAAGAGAAAAATGCTTAAATGTTTTTACAAAATAGTAATGTAAGCAGAAGTCCAAGGTATAAAGAATTGTAAAGAATGGAAAAATACAAATATCCAAGAAATGAAAATTATCTTAAATTTTAGGAAATAGATAAGGCTGGTACATATACCATCGATACAATTATATTAATCGAATAAAACTATATATATATATATATATATATATATATATATATATATATATATATATATATATATATATATATATATATATATATATATATATATATATATATATATATATATATATATATTGTTATGATTGTTTATTTTGAGTTCAAACTTAGTTTATTGAGCCAATAAAAAAATTATAACTTATCTGTTATCAAAAGTAAAATAATCCTTATATTACCTGTGTTCGATGGATTCAAAAGATTTTCTAGTTGTCTTTTATCGGGAGGAGAAGAAAGGATATTAATACAAATATATTATATTACAAAGATTTACGTTTCTTTATTTTATATGAACGAATAAAACAATTATTAAATTCTGTCGTTATCTTATCAATCAGCATACAAGAAAATAAATCAAATTATTATGATAATAAGATTATAAAGCTACATACATTTATATTACGTGAAAAACCAATTTTACTTAAAATTTTCTTTACTTGAAAAAAAAAACCACAAAACTTTAAACTTTTGATTAGCCTAACAAAACCTCAGTTCTTAAATTTTAATGATAATGACCATGATGTCGAAACGATTCTTCACAGATATAAAATTCAATTGTACAAACACTTACAGTTTATTTTCTTCTTGAGTTGTATGTTGGAACATACCCAGAAAAGTCCAGTCTCCTCAAAGATGTGATCTCCCCTCTTTGGCACCTCGGCTCCTTCTTTACGTCTCTGCAAACCTCCTTCAGACTACACAAAAAAACGCCTGATTCACTTCTCCAAACTCCGCTACTTATTTATGACACCAGGACCTCCTTTTGTCAACTTGATGCCGTAAGAATACTTTCACATATACTTTATAAAATGCCCACGGTAGATACAAAGACCTCTTTTAATCCACTTGTTATCTCCGTCTTCAAACTATTCACTTCTTTTCGTTACGCCGGTATCCAAAACTCACGAACCATACCCTATCTTGAGAAAAACGACTGTTTCCTTTCGATGACCAAAATATGACTGACTTCTCCTCTCTCATGATCGACTCACCAAATTCCCATTTTAAAAACGACCGTCCAATCAAAAAGCTTAAATTGTGTTTATCATGATTTTGGAAAAGCCTAATTTCGGTTTCAGAGAAAACTAAATAGCTTACTCTAAAATTGGTTTTTTTCAATACATCATTTATACATATTTCAAAAGATTAAAATATGGTCATTTAATACTCGACTATACAAACAATGAAAAGATTATTAACTTGCAGGTAAAATGTCTTCTAATTCTAAACAAAGGTTTTTTGATAATTTTGTTTGCAACGGAAACAGGTCGTTTGCCAAACAAATTTCTATTCTTATCTACACTAAATCTTATCTTAAATTAATATATACATTTTTGTTTATAATGATTTCTTAAAATTTTATTCTGATGGATATTTTATTTATTTTTCTTTGGTTGGGAAAGAAAAAGTATGACAAATCCCCGCCTTTGCATATGATAAAAATTACTGAATTATGCAGGGATTTTTCTCTATGCAAAAACAATACCAGCATTTTATTCATAATATTTGTAAACATCGTTGATATTATAAATTCCCCTAATCTTGTCTGATTCTATGTGCTTCAACTCTTTAACTATTTATCCCATTCTCATTGTTTACTATGTACGGACCCTCAAAAACAGGCATTAACTTTCCGCACACGTTGCTAGGTATGTTGGACACGCGCAATGCTCTCACCATAACCTTCTCACCTTTTTTGAAAGTAACTGGTCTTCTTTTTCTATTTTGGTCTTGCCTCTGGATATATTTTTCGTTTGCTCTCCGCAATCTACTCTGCACATTTTCCATTATCTGTGTGTATTCCTTTTGTTCTCTATCTTCCCATGGTCTTAGTGGCATTATACCCTTCATTATATATTCTGGGGTCTCTTTCGTTACAGTGCTCGGGATGGTATTTAGATACGTTTCTACTTCGGCGACTTTCCTATCCCATCGTTGATGTTGACCCTCTGTTGTAATCCGTAGAAACTTCGTCACTTCCTGTATAAAACGTTCCGAAGGATTACTCTGTGGATGTCTGATGCTAACAAAATTTGTCTCTATTCCCCGTTCTCGAAGTTGTCCCTTGAAACGATCATTTCTAAAATATGTTGCATTGTCTAGAAGAATCCTTCTTGGTGTTCCTACGGTGGCTATAAAATTGTCGATTTTTCTCATTATTTCTTCCCCTTTCGTGGTACGGCAACTGTATAATTTTACATATTTGGAAAACACATCTACCATGACTAAAACATGTTTATTCCTCTTCGTCGTCATAATTAGATCGCTTAACATATCTATTGCTACAATATCTAATTTGTTCCGAGATATAATATTTTTAGTAACGTTTTCATTTTTGAAATTTCTAATTTTATATTTTTGACAGATCTGGTACTTTTGTGTAATTTCTTTTGCGATGCGGTAATCTTGTCGGCAAATATAATTTTCTCGAAAATCCAGCCAGACTTTTTTGCTACCGATATGTCCATTGTCTTCGTGTAATTTCTGTATGATCCTTTCTGCCAATGTCTGTGTTATCACGTATAGTTCCTTTCCATCAATTCGTTTGAAAAATATACCGTTTTCCCTCTCCGCTCTTCTTTTTTCTCTTTCTTCCAGGTCTTCTTGATTTGTTCTAATTTCGTTTAACGAAAATACCCCTTCCTCTTGTGTCAAAATGTTCAGTCCTACATGAAAAGCAATTGCTTCCTTTTTCCCCGGGTCTTCATCCCTTGTGAGAGCGTCGGCTATAATGTTGTCTTTTCCTTTTATATATCGAAACTCAAAGTCATACTCCTGTAGTAACAAAATGCTTCTATATATACGATTGTTAACCAGACGATTTTTCATTATATGTACCAAAGCTGCATGATCAGTTTCGATTGTGAATTTTGCTCCCAACAGATAAAATCTTAACTTATTTACACAGAAAAGTACGCTAGCAAACTCTAGTTCAGTCACACTGTATTTTCTTTCGTGTGTTTTTGTCACCCGGGAAATAAAACAAATCGGCACTTCTTGATTGTTTTGTATTTGCGACAAAACTTCCGCAAATTTTTGTATGGATGCATCAGTTCGTAGTATGAAAGGCAAATTGTACATGGGGTGATATATTTTCGTTCCTTTCGAGAATTCCTCTTTTTAAATTTGAAAAGCTTTCTCTTGTTCTTCTTTCCAATTCCATTTAACACCCTTCTTCAATAATTTGATCAGAGGAATTTCCTTCTGGCTTAAATCAGGAATTAGTTTTTTAAAATAGTTGATCGTTCCGAGAAAACCTCTCAATATTTTTAAATTCGTTGGTCTTGGGTATTCATCTATGAGTTTTACCCGGTCCTCGGCTAAACTAACTGTTTGTGTGTCCAATTTAAATCCCAAATATATCACTTCTTTTTGAAAAAATTGACATTTTTCAATATTCAGTTTTAATCCGGCCTTGTCCAATTCTCCCAAAATAATCTTTATGTGTTCCAAATGACTTGATGTATCTGGTGAATAAATGAGTAAGTCGTCGATGTAGTGCACTATGAAATCTTCATATTTATTTAATATTGTATGGAGAGCTCTTACCAATGCTGCACACGCACTTTGTAATCCAAACGGTACTACTTTAAATCGGTATACAATACCATCGATTGAGAAAGCGGTGTAATTTCTACATCTTTCTGCTAACGGTATTAACCAAAAACTATGTTTCAAATCAATTTTAGAAAACATGTGTGTTCCCGTAATTCTCCCAAAAATAGCTTCGATGTTGAGGGGTGATTCATATTCAGATACCGTGTGTTGATTTATATTCCGGGCATCCAAACAGAGCCTCAATTCTCCACTGCTTTTCTTCACAATCACGATTGGGTTGATGTACGGCGAGTCACATCTCTCTATGATTTGATCTTCTAACATTTTGTTAATTTCTCCTTTCACCTCCTGTCGGTATTTATATGGGATCGGATAAGTTTTCGATCGAAAATTTCCTAAGTCTTTAACCTCAAATGAATGTTCATACTTTTTGGCGACTCTGTTTTCTTCATTTATTAAATCTTCATACTTTCTCAATATTACATGCAATTCCTTTTCCTTTTCTTCTCCACATATCAATTTTCTTTCTTTTTCCTCAATTTCTTTACACATATTTATTTTGTATTCTGCCTCCTCCATTTCGCATACTTCTTCAAATACCACTGTTTCAATTGTAACTTTTTCGTCTTCTTTTGTTATTCTTTCTTCTTTTTCTTCTTCTGGGCTCATCTCTTCTTTTGAGGAAACCCACTTTTCACTTTCTTTTGCCAATCTCTTTCTTCTCTGTCCTTGTTTCATTGCCAAATTCATTTCCACCGTTTGTTCTCTGTCTAAATCATTTTTTTGTTTCTCATTTTCCTTTTCCATTTTCTTACTGTCCTGTTCTTCTTCTTTTTCCTCTGTGATTTTCATCGTGTTATTTTTGAAATCTATCACCACATGTTTTTCTGCCAATTCATCCACTCCTACGATCATATCATGCAACATGTTTGGCATCACAACACATTGTAGTGCATAAAATTTCTTATCCAATCGTACTTTTATTCGTATTCCTTCATTTATCGTTGCCAAAGTCCGTTTATTTGCGCCCACTAAATTTACCTTGGGAATTTTGTAAATCAAATTCGTTAAATTAACTTCCTCTATTAGTTTTCTGTTGATCAGTGTAATTTCCTATCCAGTATCAATCATAATTTTAATTGGTGTCTCGTTGATAAAACCATCTACAAATTTCAGATTTGCTCCACTTGTTTTGTCTTTATTTTCTGCCAATTTAATAAATTCCTTCGGGTGACAAAAAATTCCTGTTTGTTTCTTTGTCTTTAGTGAGCACCTTCGTGAAAAGACTCTTGCTGTTCTTGTTCGGTTCTACTTCTGTCGCTTTGTCTCTCATCCTCATATTCCTCTATGTGTGTGTTGTTGACCGCTCTTCTATTTTCTCTTGGTCTCTCGGACCCGTATCGGTTTCCGCGATTTTCCGGTTCATTCGTTCTATTATTATTTCGGTTTTCCTGATATGTGCGATTGTTGTTTCTATTCTGGTTCTCTCGATATCTGTTTTTGTTCCATTGCCGATTTCTGTGTTCATAATTTACTCTTCCGTTGTCTCTACTTTCGTTTTCCCTCCTCGGGACAAATTCTCTTCTTGTGTACTCTCTCCTAAAGTTTTGTCCTCTATCTCTATAGTCTTGATTTTCTCGTTGTCTATAATTTTCTTGCGTTCTCCTCATTTTTCTTTCTCTTAATTTTGCTTCTCGTATTTGTAAGAATTGACATAAACTGTCAATATCTTTGTAGTTTTGTAGAGTTATGTGATCTTCTAAGGTATCTTCAAAATGTCTGGCTATTAGTTCTACTAGCTGTTCGGACGAATAGTTCTAATGTAAGTGTCTTGCATTGTTGTATAGTTGTAGGGCATATGTTTTTTCTGATATACCTATACTATCCTGGTATCTCCCATTTTGTAATTCCTTGTTTATCTCTATCTGTTGTATTTTCCCCCAGAAATAATTCAGAAATTTTTGTTCAAATGTTTGCCAATTTTGCAATTCTTCTTCTTTGCTATCAAACCATAAACTTGCCTCATCTTTAAGATGGTTCCTTATCGTTTCCTTTGCTGTTTCGAAATTACCGATATGTCGTACTTTCTTTTTTAAATTGTTAATGAAAATTACTGGGTGTAATTTTTTTACGTCCCCGCCAAATTATATTTTTACCTCGCTTGTTCCATGGACGATAACTTCTTTTCTCTCTGCTCCTCTTAGTTCAATTTCTGCAATATGTTTTTCATTTTGCTTTAATCTCCTTTCTACCTCTTTCCTGTCTTCTTGTAGCGCCATTTCAAATTTTTCTTCTAACTGATCTAATTTCTTTTTCTGGACAGTCTTAATATCTTTCATTTTAGTTTCTATTTCTTCTCTTTGCATCTCTAGTTTCCTCTCTGTTTCTTCTCTGACTTTTTCTAAACAGACTTTTACATCATTTTCATATTTGTCCAAACGCTTTTCCATTTTCCTATCATTTTCTTCTAATTTTTGTTCATAGTTTTCCAAACGCTGCTCTATATTTCTGTTATTTCTATCCATTTTCTTTGAGGTTTCAATTTGGTTTTTCTCTATTGTTTGTGTCTATATTTGCATCATTGCTAATAATTTTTCCAGCATCCCTGTTTCTTTTCTTTCCTCCATTATTGTGGCATTTCCTTCATTATCCGATCCTTCATCAATAATTGTTTCCTCTTCTATCTTATTCTCTTTCCTTTCTTGAGTTTTACTTTGACTCCTTGTGGTCGACATGTTCGTTAGATTATTTATCCCCGCCAAATATGAAGCTTTGAAATTTGTGCAATAATATCCCCGCCAAATATGAAATTCGAGTAATGTTGCAAAGACGAAAACTTTTCCTCTTATCCCAAATGCAATAAATTCAAATAAATGCAATAAAATTTTAAAACTTTTGTCAGTTGTAAAAATCAATCAAATATCATAAATTATATCATGTAAAAATTTGTAGAAATTTGAAATGTAATGTCATAAAAGCAAATATTATAAACTTTAACCATCGGCAAATAAATTTTCAATGAATCTGCTTTCTTTCTCTATCCGTTTAAATTTTAACTAGAAATACTTTCTACGCCTTACACGTTGGGGGTCATTTGTTATGATTGTTTATTTTGAGTTTAAACTTAGTTTATTGAGCCAATAAAAAAATTATAACTTATCTGTTATCAAAAGTAAAATAATCCTTATATTACCTGTGTTCGATGGATTCAAAAGATTTTCTAGTTGTCTTTTATCGGGAGGAGAAGAAAGGATAATAATACAAATATATTATATTACAAAGATTTACGTTTCTTTATTTTATATGAACGAATAAAACAATTATTAAATTCTGTCGTTATCTTATCAATCAGCATACAAGAAAATAAATCAAATTATTATGATAATAAGATTATAAAGCTACATACATTTATATTACGTGAAAAACCAATTTTACTTAAAATTTTCTTGACTTGAAAAAAAAAAACACAAAACTTTAAACTTTTGATTAGCCTAACAAAACCTCAGTTCTTAAATTTTAATGAAAATGACCATGATGTCGAAACGATTCCTCAGAGATATAAAATTCAATTGTACAAACACTTACAGTTTATTTTCTTCTTGAGTTGTATGTTGGAACATACCCAGAAAAGTCCAGTCTCCTCAAAGATGTGATCTCCCCTCTTTGGCACCTCGGCTCCTTCTTTACGTCTCTGCAAACCTCCTTCAGACTACACAAAAGAACGCCTGATTCACTTCTCCAAACTCCGCTACTTATTTATGACACCAGGACCTCCTTTTGTCAACTTGATGCCGTAAGAATACTTTCACATATACTTTATAAAATGCCCACGGTAGATACAAAGACCTCTTTTAATCCACTTGTTATCTCCGTCTTCAAACTATTCACTTCTTTTCGTTACGCCGGTATCCAAAACTCACGAACCACACCCTATCTTGAGAAAAACGACTGTTTCCTTTCGATGACCAAAATATGACTGACTTCTCCTCTCTCATGATCGACTTACCAAATTCCCATTTTAAAAACGACCGTCCAATCAAAAAGCTTAAATTGTGTTTATCATGATTTTGGAAAAGCCTAATTTCGGTTTCAGAGAAAACTAAATAGCTTACTTTAAAATTGGTTTTTTTCAATACATCATTTATACATATTTCAAAAGATTAAAAGATGGTCATTTAATACTCGACTATACAAACAATGAAAAGATTATTAACTTGCAGGTAAAATGTCTTCTAATTCTAAACAAAGGTTTTTTGATAATTTTGTTTGCAACGGAAACAGGTCGTTTGCCAAACAAATTTCTATTCTTATCTACACTAAATCTTATCTTAAATTAATATATACATTTTTGTTTATAATGATTTCTTAAAATTTTATTCCGATGGATATTTTATTTATTTTTCTTTGGTTGGGAAAGAAAAAGTATGACAATATATATATATATATATATATATATATATATATATATATATATATATATATATATATATATATATATATATATATATATATATAAATGAAATGTGTTATATTTTACACTATAAATTAGCAAATTTTGCGATATTGCCAAAATAAACGTGCTTTGTTAAGTTTTTGGCATTTTGGGGAAGATGTCGAAGGGGACAGATTTTTCAAGATTGATCCAATACTCTATTTGAAACGCTTATTTGATATACTCCATAAGTCATAATTTAACCAAAATCGACTTTTTACTAAAATGGACTTTTAAACTGTAAATTCACATATTTGAAGAGAAACAAAGTAATTCCGATAATGTAATAACAAAAATAAATACAACAGAGACAGTAAGTTACTTTAATAATAATAGTTTTTACTATGATCGAATATTATTTTCGGAATATAAGCATTTAACCTACATAAGCTAGGACAGGTATACCAAACCTGTTCTTCTACAGACTACGAAGGTTGTTTGCCAGGACCGTACTCCAATTACAAATGATTACTAAAAATTGATAGTTTTATTCAATCTAAAATTGCTACAACTAATAATACACCAAACAGCTCCTCATGAAATCAATTTAATTGATCACCGACATATTCTTCCGTAACCAATCAAACACCACAATCAAATATATTTCCATCAAGAAAACAAGCAATCATTTTTGATTCAATTCAGATTCAAACTAGATGATTACTTGTCCGCTCTGAGTCTTCTGATACAACCAACCCACATCATCTTCTGTTTAAAATTATCAAATAATAGAGTATGTATATATTTAGCAAACAAAAAACTAGCTGAAGATTTTATAAACAAAAATAAAAAAATTCAAACAAACCAACAACTCTTACAAGATCGTAGGCTAATCAGCATCAGTCAGCGATTAGTATTGTACAATGTATGTCCCTCAATCTCACACTAAATCCTAATATCTGCATTAAATGGATTAAATCTTCTATCACCTATAAAATTCCTAAGAATAGACATATCAATACCACAATTCCAGCATATTTTGAGTTTCAGACGCCTAACATACATATCTCCACTAAATACTTAGCCCCTACCTGATTCTTTTCTTATCACACATGAGGAAACGATATACAGGATTTACCTATCATTAGATAACCAAGCTTGCCAAACATGTAAGCAAACCAACCACATGTAAACTAAGCACACAATAAGAAACCCAATTACAAACTACCTAACAACAAAAACCACACATTCAGTCAACCAGAGAGGATTTACAAACAACAAACGACCCAAAAATAGATCTAGAAAATAAGGCAACGCATATAAACACATTTCAAACAGAGAAGTCTTGAACAGAGTAGGTCAAGGTGAAGGCGACTTAATAAAGATGATAAAAAATAGAAAACTCGAATATCTGGAGCATATAATGAGGAGAGGCAAATACAGGATAATGCAGTTGATACTCAACGGAAAAGTCGACGGAAAAAGAGGAATTGGTAGGAAGAAATACTCATGGTTCTGAAACCTTCGTTATTGGACTGGCTTATCAGCAGATAAATTATTACATGCTGCGCAAGATCGAGAACGATATCGGCAAATCGTCATGGAAGCTATCCATGCCTAAAACTTGGGCACAATAGAAGAAGAAGATACAAACACAGGCAAAGCACAAAACAAACGCACAATCTCCCAAATCTCTACCAGCTACTACATCTACAGAGGAACCTATTTTTATTACACCAAAAAATAAAGAGAAGAAAGTAGCATCAGATCAAAATGTCAAACCACAAAAAACACTAGAAGAAATGCTAAGATACTGTAAACCTTTATTTGAGAACCCAAACTCCAACTACCTTATAACTTACGAACAGTTATTAGACTTTTTTGAAAACTGTGAGAACTCACCAGACCCGTTAAGTATCGCCAAAATGTATACAGAAGAAACAGCAGAGGTTACAGATTACAGATACAGATAGAATACAGATCTATTAATACAGTTCTATAGAATACAGATCTATTAACTAATATATATCCTTATATATATATATATATATATATATATATATATATATATATATATATATATATATATATATATATATATATACCTGAAGGACCGAAAATTTAAAGTCAAATGCACTCGAATAAAAAATAAAATATTAAAGCTTATGAAACTTATTAATATATCATTTTTAATTCTCTAATTTAATGGAACTGTTAAAATTATTAATTTCAAAACAAAAATTTGGTTTGATATGTTTACAAGAAACCAACTTCAAAAACAACAAAGCTCATGACTTACAGAATTTCAATTGTTTCTTTAGAAATCGAGAAAATGCGAAAATTGCTAGCGGAGGGGTAGCAATCTACATAAAAGATAACTTTGACGCTAAACCAATAAAGCTCAACCACTATCGAAGCAATTGGAATTAGAGTCACAGACACAATTTCTTTTTCAATTTGCAATATTTACATTCCCCCAATAAATAATCCAATTTAAAAGAAATTTTAAACCTAATAAATCAACTACCTGCTCCACGGATAATAATTGGAGATTTCAATGCACATAATCCGCTATGGGGTTCAGCAAAACTAACATCTCTAGGTCGATGAATGGAAAAAATAATAGAAGAAGTCAACTTAAATATCCCTAGCGACGGACAACATACGCTCTCTGACATAAGAATAGGTGAAGGCTCTAGTATAGATCTATGTATTTGCGAACCATTCATTACACATACTCTTACGTGGAATGTGTTACCAGATCTATATGATAGTGATCACTACCCTATCATAATAAGCAATGAACTACAATCAACTACCTTGCAACAACTAAAATGGAACTTAAAAAACGCAGATTGGACAGAATTTCAAAATTACGTTGAAAACAATCTGCAAAACCTAAATGAAAATGTAAATATAGACAAAACAATATACTCTCTGACAAACGTAATCACAGAATCAGCAAATAAGTACGTTAAAATAATTAAGTACGATCACAAATATCAGTCGGTTTCTGGTGGGATCATGACTGCAAAGAAGCATTAAAAAAATCGAAACAAGCTTTTAATAAATTCAACCGACACAAAACTCAAGTAAACTCTATAGAATTTGAAAAAAAAAAGAGCAGTCGCTAGGTATACCATTAAAAAAGCCAAACGTAACTCTTGGAGAGAATATGTCACCACAATACATAGTTTAACTCCTATAACAACTATATGGAAAAAAGTCACCAAAATGTCTAGATCTAAACCTCATAAATCAATTAACTTTCTAACTCAAAATAACACTATTTACAAAAGCCCAGAAGAAATATCCAATATACTAGCATCTACTTATAAATATAACTCAAGTAACTTAAATTATACTTAATAAATAAAACAATAACGATGTACTCAAAATCTATAATATAATCCTATCCAGAAACGTGTTTTCTAAATCATGGAAAAATTCAATCATAATACCTATTCTAAAACCAACAAAACCAAAATCAGATCCAGAAACATACCGACCGATCACTCACATGTAGCATAGGTAAAGTATTAGAAAAGATAATAAACAATAGCCCTATGTGATATTTAGAATCAAACAAATTAATTATTCCCGAACAATGTGATTTCCGAAAACATCGTCAACCTTGTTGACTTAGAATTAGAAATCCATAAAGCATTCGCAATAAAACAGCACTGTGTTAGAATATGTTTTAATATAAGCAAAGCATATAATACAGTTTGGAAATATTCAATCATTAAAAAATTCAGCAATTGGTTAATAAGGGGTAGCATATTAAAATACATTTCAAATTTTCTTGAAACCAGACAATTTCAAGTTCGAGTTGATGGAACATATTGTCGAACAAAACTTTAACAAAATGGTATACCACGAGGATCAAACTTAAGCACAACTTTATTCTTAGTAGCAATAAATTCGATATTAACACAAAATAAAAACCCCATCAAAGCTAGATTATACGCTGACGACCTAGTTATTTTCTGTAGTGGAAAAAATATAACAACGATTTACAAACACATTCAAAAAGCGTTAACACACATTGAGAAATGATCAGCTACAAGTGGACTTCAGTATAAGACTTCAAAAACGAAAGCAATCTGTTCCTCGAAGAGAAATCAAATCCAAACAAAAGAATTATATCTATACGAACAAAAACTAAAATAAAAATAAAATAAAAATAAAAATTAAAAAAAAATTATAGATTATATAGAAGAAATCCTATTCTTGCGTATGACGTTTGATAAAAAATTAACTTGGAAAACACATATTCAACAGCTAAAAGAATCCTATCTACCTGGTATAAATTTAATACGATCACTTGACTTTGAAAACTGGGGTGCCGATTACTAAAATTTAATACTTATTTACAAATCCATAGTTCGATCAATAATTAAATACGGAGCCATCGTCTACAACTCTTCAAAAAAACTCAAACAAAAAAAGTTAATGGATATTATCCAAAATAGATGTCTACGTATTTCTGTAGGTGCTCACTACACAAGCCCCATTCAAGGTCTCTATTGGGAAAGTAGAGAACTTCCTCTTTCTTTCAGAAGACAATATCTAAGCCTAACATATGCAACAGCAGTGTCATCAAACCGAAATAATCCAGTACTGCATAACGTTTTTGCTGATCGATTTACAAATAAATTTCAACAAACACATCCATATCAGTTTCCAAAAACCTATGATACATCTTTAATCCACATTCCTGTACCATGTACAATATTTATTCCTGCTATCGACATCAGTCTAACAAACCTAAGAAAATCAGAGATATCATCAATCGTCATTAAACAAAAGTTTCATACACTATTAAACAGATATGGGAATACCTACAACGTATACACCAATGCTTCAAAAAATGAAGACAGTGTTGGAGCAGCAATTTACTCGGAAGACTCCTCAGTTAGTTTCAAATTGTCGTCAATTACAACCATCTTTTAGGTTAAATTATTCGCAAGTCTAAAAGCACTATCGTTAATACAACACAAAACAAAAACAAAGACAGGTGTATAATAATCGCAGATTCTCTAAGTTTATTATCCTCTCTGACTCAATTGTACTGTGACAACCCTCTTTTTTTTTTTAAAAAGAACTAAAAACGTTTCAAATAAGAACATCCAAGTTCACTTTTTATTGGTGCCTTCTCATGTCGGAATTGAAGATAAAGAAGTTGTAGAAGAACGCATCAACTAACCCGATGTCTGAAAAAAGTACCATATTGGTAGAAAACGATTTAAAACCATACCTAAAACCAAAAATAATTCAAAAATAGCAACAAACTTGGAACAACACTTCATCAAGGCTATATGAAGTCAACAAACATCTTTGGAAACCAAAAATAAAAGACAGAAGAGAGCAAGTGATACTTACCCGTCTCCGTATCGGCCATACACGACTTACTCATGACTATTTAGTACAGCGCAAAAACAAACCGGTGTGTAAAGTGTGCAACAATGTTGTAACGGTAAAACGTTTTTTAATAGTGTCCCAAATAACAGTGAACGACTCAACTATAGTATACCCAACTCCCTAAGAGATGTCCTAGAAGAAAATACAAATACCCAAAAAAAATTTTCTTATTTTAAACACTGTCAACTACTTCAAAAGATTTAAAACATACATTATAATACACATACATATTATTATGGTAAACTTACGCATATACACAAATTGTATCAACTGTCACATTAACCTTCCGCTACCGAAGGGGGGTACAGATTGTACCCCAAATTCGATTTTTCATGAATAATTTTTAAAAATGTTGGAATTTTGTTTAACTGTTCTAGTTACTTCTTCATTGGGATGTGTAAAAGCATATCCAACCATTTGTTTTCAATTTGACATATTTTTACCTATGAAAAGTGCAGCACTGTGCTTGGGGTACAAGTTGTACCCCCTCCGTCAACGACAGTAATGATTCTGATAAACCAGTTTTGGGGGTAGTAGATTCCACATTTATTTCCAAGAATGGTACAGTTTGGAAAAATCGTCCTTTACGACAAACTAGATGTCGCACAAAAAACTTTCTCGCAAAACCAGGGCTTACAGAAAAATCTAAAAATGTCGCTAAAATTAGTGATTGCTTCAAATTATTTGTAGATGAGAAAATTGTAGAGATCATCGTCAAATGTACAAACCAGAAAGCGGAGAAATACTTTCAGAATTGGAATTGGAAAAATCCTAATAAAACAAGGAACTGGTTGCCCACTGATTCAGTGGAAATTTATGCGGTCTTGCGGTCTTGGGACTCTTGATTACAGCGGGTGCGCTAAAAGCCAATAGGGAACCAATGCACTTTTTGTGGTGTCGAAACCCTTTGTACAGTCGATCTATTTTTCCGGCTGCCATGTCACGCGACCGATTTCTAGATTTAATTTCACTTATGCGATTCGATGATTTGAACACTAAAGAAGAACGTAAAAGTTCTGCAAAACTAGCAGCTTTTAGGGAAGTGTTTACAAAGTTTATAGAACACTGTAAGGAAAGTTTTAAGTGCCACTCTCATCTAACTGGTGATGAACAACTTGTAAGTTTTAGAGGTAAGTGTCCATTTAGAGTCTACATTAAATCAAAACTAGCCAAGTATGGCATCAAAATATGGGCTCTAGTTGATGCAACAATCACCTATGCTGCTAACCTTCAGATTTATACTGGAAAAGATGGTAACAAACCAGAAAAAGACCAGGGCAAAAGAGTAGAACTTGATTTGGTCTCATTTCTAAAAACTGGTTATGGCATCACTACTGATAATTTCTTTACCAGTGTTTCCTTGGCAAAACAACTCCTAGATCAAAAAATAACATTATGTGGAACACTTCGAAAAAACAAGCAGGATATCCCTCCAGCCCTACTACCCAATATTTCTAGACAAGAAAAGTCCTCAGTTTTTGCCTTCACTGAGGAAATAACACTGGCATCTTACGTTCCTAAAAAGAATAAGGCAGTCATTTTATTGAGTACAGAACATGACGATGAAATTAGCGGAGAAGAGACAAACTATAAGCCAGACATAATCTTGCATTCCAATTCTACAAAAGGTGCGGTAGATACTATGGATGAGATGGTAAATGAATATTCTTGTAAAAGAGCCTCTAAGAGATGGCCATTTGTTTTGTTTCAAAATCTTCTAGACATTGCAGGTCTGAATGCATACGTACTGTGGACGACAAAGAATTCCATTCGTGTGTATGAAGCTTCTCACAGACGCAGAGAATTTTGACTAAACTTGGGTCAAGAACTTATAAAGCCCCATGTCGATAAGCGACTACAAAGTCCACAAAAATTCCATAAGCGAATTATAAACGCGATGTATGAATTATGCCCACCGCCACCAAGGGAGAATCGCGAAAACGACGCCACCATCTTGAAATCCTCGGGGCGATGTTTACTTTGTCCACGCAAGAAGGACCGCAAAAGCAGAAAAACGTGCAATTCTTGTAAATTCTTTGTTTGGGCTGAACATCAAACAACCACAACAATTCAGACAATAATATGTACAAAATGTAAAGCTAATCAAAAAAACGATAATTAATTTTTTTAAGACACCATATATTTTTTTATTGTTACTTATATTCGATAAAAAATACTTGCATTTGTTTTAATTATGTTTTAACTAAAATTATTGCATTATGTTAATATTTAATCTATAAAAATGCATGGGGTACATAATGTACCCCCTCCGTCAACTACAAAACAACTTGACCCTTCGGTAGCGAAAGGTTAATCTAAATACGCTAATGACCCTGAGTGGTTGATGCGTTATTAAAATAAAGTAAAAAAAATGAAAGCCACATTGTCCATAACGATATTAAATTACCTAATCGGAAAAAGAAAGAGTAAAAGAAAATGAATACGCCAATTGGAAGGAGAAGAACGTTTATGCAGTTCCTAATAAAAAGTTTTCTTTGAAAACAATTTTTTGTTGACTGACCAATCTAAATTTGTTAATACTTAATTCTTAGGTTCAGGGAAAAATGCTTTTCATTGATTAGACGCGACGAAAAAATGCAGATTTTCCAACGATTTAAGAACCTGACTACAAAAAATGAGCAAGATTATTACTTTCAATGCCTAATTTTCGCAACTTAAATTAAGCAATGACTTAAAAGAAAAGTACTTGATGAGCCTTCAAAACCTAATAAAAGTAGTAGCTGTGCATAGTCCATATTAACCCTCAACAGAAAAACTACCGTTTTTAAATTTGCCTTCTGTTTTTTTACGGAGTTACAATTGACCGAGTTAAGTGGCTTGTACTTTTTGCAAGTGCAGAAAAATCACCAATCGACAAACGGAGAAAAAGTACTTCAGACAATGTAATTTTTGGTATTATTACAGATGCCATTCGTAAACATATTAAGTCATATCCCACAAAGTTAGCTCTTTATACTAACAAGGAAAAACACTATTTAAATAAAAAACTAGATATAACTCTTATGTACAAAATGTTTACAGAAAAACATACCATTTAAGTATTCGTACTACAGAAAAGATTTTAAAGACTTTGAATTATCATTAAAAGATCTCAGGCAGACACACGTGTGTGTGTGTGAGGAACTTACAACGAAAATAAATAGTAGGCATTTGAACGATAATGCAAAGCTGCCCATAAAATGATTCATCTACGGCGAGCTAAAAAAATTTTAACTCAAGTGAAATTTGTTAACGAAATAACCTAATCTAACAAGGAAATTTTAGTTATTTCTATAGATTTTATGCAGAACCTTTATCTTTATCTGTCACAATTTCCGGTGCGAGAGGTTTTCTATCTTCGCCAGGTAACAGTGAACGTTTTTTGTATAAACCTACTCGTGAGGTGGGGCAGCGTAATAGTCTTGCGCATCCTGTTTACAGAACCTCATGAGCGTTAGTGGATTTTTATATTTTGCAGCAGAAATTGGTAATAGATCTAAAAATGTAGAAAAAGCATTAGTTTTCCTTTTAAAAAATATACAACAACTTACCAGTATATGCAGATGGTGGAAGTTCAAAGTCCCCCTCTGATAATACATTTCTGACTTTTGAAGTTATTTTGGAATTTATCGGAGTTATAGGGCTTTGTATCCAAATACCTTAATAATTTGTTTTAAAACTGATAAGTCTAGGATGCTCTCGGGTAGATTTTATTTGTTTAATTTTTTGTATTGGAATTGGGCATTTTTTGACATATTTTCCATTTCCTAAAAATGCATTCTATTTTTTAACCATATATTGTTCCATTTCCACTACTGGAATGGTGACGGTCTTATCCTTGACACCTTCAAAAGTTGGAACCAGTCATTGGGTATTTCCATGTGCGTTTTCAAATCCACGAGCCCCATATTTTTATCACATTCCATGTAGGAATGACCTCTTTCAGGAAATGTTATTCTTATTGATTGCAAAAGTTTTGTATTGTTAACAACATAATGAATAAACCAAAACATTGCATAGTTTTTATTCTGGCCACCTGCTGAATCACAAAATATGTGTAAATGTTTTGGGTTCTGATCCATAAAATTAGTAATATAATGGAATAGGAATGACAACACTTAATTCGGTCCTTTCTTTGCAAATGTTTCAGGATATGAATAAAAAATGGATTGGCCAGTCGACAATACATAGATAATAAAAACTATACATAGATAACTGTTTTAAATAGTACACGTCATTCGTTGTCACGTTTGGCAATGCAATATTTTTTTGATAGTCTAATGCAATGGCTCCATAGTGGGCTGATATTTTTGACTTTTTGCGAGCAGACTTTTTAAAATCATAGAATGTCTGTGCCTTACTAGTAGATACTTTTTCTTAGATTCGTGTAAACTGTAATGGGATAATCTAGTTTAAAAAAAAATATGTGGTTATATATTGCTTCGCTCGTTTCTGAATGTAACTTTCTATGCTTACCACGTTTGTCTTATCCAGAAGTTACTGTAGCTTTTAATTTTTTTTGTAGGTGTTCAATTTTAATCTTAGTTACACCATGTATTGACATGAATACTTTAAAGCACACATTAATTTCTTTATTAACGCTTAACTCTAACTTTATAAGTAAAAAATGCATCGTGAAATTTTGCGTGTTCTTCGTTTTGACGGGATCATCGTCTTTGAACTGGTGTAATAGTCATCAATCCAACCAAATATGCGTTTTGTTCACCATTTGAACACTTCTCTTCTGTCTATGTTACATTTTCGAAACACTTGAGCCTTTTGCAATTGCATGGCGGTCCTTCTTCGTGTAACTGTAGTCGCATTTTCCTCATAACATCAACCATTCTTCCCCATTTCAGCCTCTTTCTCGTACTATCACTGTTATTTTTACATTCGTCGCTATCGGAAGAAATTGTTACGTGTATTATTACCAACGAGTGTACGAATAAAAACGAGACCGACCGAGTCTAACAAATATAAACAACTAAACTAAACGATTAAACTCAAAATGAAAACGTAGTTAATTTTTGTTTTTATTCAAGTGGACCCTCCTTGTTTTTATCTTTCACGCGTGGACATTTTTGGTTTTTATCTTTCGCAGCATTATTTTAAATAGGCATATTTAATGGACAGTCCAAGTTATAAGCTACTAGTCTACTGTAAATAGTAGATACATAAAAGATCTGTTAGATAGCGTCACTATCTCAATTTCTTATAAACTGTGACATTTCCTGTTTATTCCTTCACCCTTCAAATATAGAATATGAATACACTTTTCGTGTTTGTTTTTGTTTGATTTTAATAATATTTGTCTACTTTTTAATATAAATTACATTATTTTGTGTTATTTGTTTCATTTTAATTCATTATAAAGTTTAGTTTCATGTGAGGCTGAACAATTTATTTGAGAAACCCCATAAGTCAATCAAGTTTACGCCTATATAGAGCTTATTCTTGATCTTTTTTTTTAAATATTGGAGAGAAAAAGTCAAGAAATAGTGTATAAATAGAATTAGGTCAGTTTTTAACATGTAGAAATCTTCGTGTTTTCTTCGCACAGTTTTTTCTTGTTTTTCGTAAATTTTAGTTTTGTGGCGTATAGAATTTCTTAAATAGGCGATTCATTTAATACAAGAAAAATTTCAACATACCAAAACATAAGTCAAAATTTTTACGTGCCCAGATAGACATTTTTATATGTTCAATGTTTTGAAAATGTTCAAAATCCAAATTAATAAATAATATGTTTAAATCCGCTATTTTTTATTTACACACTTGAGTGGATACTGATTTTAAATTTTACTTAAAAAAGGTGTGATGCTCACCCACTTGGATGGTCAATGTACTTAAGGTTTTGGAACTGTTTCTTGTGGCATGTCTAAGTTAAATATTGTGTTCTTATGGGATTGAGCCACTACTGTTTTTAATTAAAATTTACATTTTTGACTAACCAAAATTTAATGTTTCGATTTCCACTCCAAAAATTGTTTTCAAAAAGATTACTTGAAAATTTTGTTGAAAAAATATGCATCCGCAAAAGTTTAAAGTGTCTTCCCAATTGAAAGTTGACTTACTTGGCTCTTGTCCTCGGTGTCATAGGCAATACCAGTGCTTGGCTGAAAATATATGGTGGATTTTATGTCTTATACAACTTTAAAATTCTAATTATTATGTGTGTTTCTGCATTATTCGTATGTGCTTAAACGCTTTGTGTGTTGGTAAGCTTTCGTGTATTTTGTTAGTGTGTTGCAATGGTATTGTATATGATTGAAGACAATGTGTCTTTGAGTTTTGTTAAACCGTTATTGTTGGTATATTTCTGTTATTGACTTCTTTTAGTATTAGCAACAAAATTTTGCTATATACTGCTGATGAATTTATTTCATTGGGTAGGATGGGGCCTGCTTCTTTAATTTTTCTATTTTTTATAATTGTTTCTCTCATACCTATTAATGCATTGTAGTCAGTGTTAATTAACCCAGGCATGCTCGTATATCTGTGATCTGTCAAAGTCCCCGTTTTTAATGTATGTTTCATGCTCGTTTATCCTGATACTAAGTGCTCTTGCGGTTTTTTCTACATAGAAAGGGTTGCATTCACAGGGTATTTTTTAGATGCAGTTTTTAGATCTGTCTTGTGTATTGTTAGGTTTGGTTTTGGACAGGATAAATTTAAATGTACTTGTTCTTTTAAATGTTCTGGTGATGATGTACTTATTTGCTATCCGTTTTAATTGTACAATGTACAATTTGTACAATAGAAATGTACTAATCAGTTAGTTTTTCCGTAAAAAACCTAATGCCATTTGTAAAATGGTTATATGATTATAAATAAAGAAAATATAGCTCTGACACTCTTTAGAAGTTCACAAAATTGTTACCTGACACCAGCGAGGGGCGCTAAGTTATAACAGAAGCATATCAAAGTCCCGTAGAAAGTTTATACGTATGTATAATGAAACAGGTGAACAATCAATATTCAGACGACGATAATGCGTATTACTTTCGTATGTTACTTCAAAGCTGAGAAATAGAAGCCATCCAATTGACTCAAATATGCATAGTTACTGTTTATGCCATATTTACTAAACAAAAAAAAGATCTATTCCTACATTTTACTATATCTTACAACAATTATCAACCAAATAAAAACTTTTCCCAGTTAATTTTTTCTTCTTCTTTTATGTTAATTGACAGGAAAACTTAAATCCTTAACAAATCAAAAAAGCTAAAATACATATGAAATTATAACCAAAGAATCAAGATTTAAAATAAATATAGTTGTTTTAAGTGACTTATCCAAAACCCTACTTATTATCGTCTGATCTTATTTTTAATTTAAGTATGTCTTTAAAATACTTTTTCTAATGCATAACCTATTATTATTACCACTTTATTCATTTTGTTTTAGAAAAATATATATTGTAACATTCTTTACGGATATGCAATTTGATATTAATAGATGTGAATGTTAACAAATGGTTGGAAATTCTAACAAACTAACTACACACTAAAAGAAAACCTTATAACACAAGTTTTTATTCATTTTATGTTTGCCCAGCATCCTTAAACGAGTTCTTAAACATATTTTCTGTCTTCTTGGTCCAATATTTCCTTTAAGGACTGAGAAACTAGAACATTGAATTCTAAGTTTCAAGATATATGTGACATTCTCTTTGATAAGTCATGCGAATGGAGCGAAATAAGTTTCCTGAATACCTATCGAAGAGATTGAGTTTAAAGTTTTCTGGATATACATTTATTGAAAACTCAAAGACGCAGTAATAAAGAATTTTAAAATGATTGTACATAGAAATGAGAAAATCTACTTTAACCAAGATTATATATTCTTAAGATTGTTTATTTTGATTTTAATCTTAGTTTATTGAGCCAATAAAAAAATATAACTTATTTGTTATCAAAAGTAAAATAAACTCCTTATATTACCTGTGTTCGATGAATTCAAAGATTTTCTAGTTGTCTTTTATCGGGATAGAGAAGAAGGATAAAAATAAAAAATATATTATATCACAAAAATTTACGTTTCTTTATTTTATATGAACGAATAAAACAATTATCAAATTCTGTCGTTGTCTTATCAATCAGCATACAAGAAAATAAATCAAATTTTTATAATAATAAGATTTTAAATCTACATACATTTATTTTAATTGAAAACCAGTTTTACTTAAATTTTTCTTTACTTGAAACAAGAAACAACAAAACTTTAAACTTTTGATTAGCCTAACAAAACCTGAGTTCTTAAATTTTAATGCTAATGACCATGATGTCAAACCGATCCTTCACAGATATAAAATTCAATTGTACAAAACACTTACAGCTTATTTTCTTATTGAGTTGTATGTTGGAACATACCCAGAAAAATCCAGTCTCCTCAACGATGTGATCTCTCCTTTTTGGCACCTAGGCTCCTTCCTAACGTCTCTGCAAACCTGCTGCACTAACCAAAAACACCTGATGCACTTCTCCAAAAACTCAACTACTTAT
This sequence comes from Diabrotica undecimpunctata, assembly GCF_040954645.1. Lineage (NCBI taxonomy): Eukaryota > Metazoa > Arthropoda > Insecta > Coleoptera > Chrysomelidae > Diabrotica > Diabrotica undecimpunctata. Next base: position 54,146,869 of record NC_092807.1, read on the forward strand.
TAATGACACAAGGACCTCCTTTTGTCAACTTGATGCCGTAAAACTACTTTCACAAATCTTCACAAAATGCCAACGGTAGATACAAGGATCTCCTTTAATCTATTTGCTATCTCCTTCTGCAAAACTATTCAATTCTTTTCACAATGCCGGTATCCAACTCACGAACCACACCCTATCTTGAGACAAACGACTGTTTCCTTCGATGACCAAATTATAACTGACTTCTCCGGTTCTCATGATCGGCTCACAAATTCCCATTTAAAAACGACCGTCCAAACAAAAGCTCAAATTGTGTTTACCATGATTTTGGAAAAGCCTAATTTCGGTTTAAGAGAAAAACTAAATAGCTTACTTTAAAATTGGGTTTGTCAATACACAATTTATACATATTTCAAAAGATTAGAATATGGTCATTTAATACTCGATTATGCAAACAATGAAAAGATTAACTTACAGGTTAAATGTCTTCTAATTCTAAACAAAGGTTTTTTGATAATTTTGTTTGAAACGGAAAAAGGTCGTTTGCCAAACAAATTTCTATTCTTATCTACACTAAATCTTATCTTAAATTACTATATACAATTTGTTTATATTGATATCTTAAAATTTTATTTCGATGGATTTTTTTTATTTATTTTTCTTTGGTTGGGAAAAAAGAAACATAACAATATATTATATTAATATATTAATACGATTTTGAAACTAATTATAAATTTAAATAAAGTTACTGATTTTAATAGAATTGACAAAACAAACACAAACAAATTTAATCAGTTTTATATTTAATACATCTAAATAATTTTAACTACAAACGCCAAATTGTACACTAGATATTAAAATTGTATCTTAGCATTCTTATGTGCGTTCAGAAATAACTTTGCCTTTTTCTAGTGTTCAATGAACAAAACAGGAAAAGAAAATAAAAAAAATGCGAAAACATTTAATACAATTAAATACAATGATAAAATCCCGTGAAAAAATTATTTACACCAGTAAACTACTCAGTCATAAATATCAATCAATGTCTATCCTGATAACTGAAGCTGCACAGCTGTACTTAAATTCGCGTTACTAAATAACATATACTATATTACAGAAATTATATGAAAAAACAACTTTATAAATTAAATTATTTTCTGTTACCTTTCAAAAATTTTATATCTCTACAATATTTTTCTCAAAATTTATTAAACTAATTAACCTTTAATTCATGCCAATTTAAATGCAGACAAACAACGTAGTAGAGTAAGACCACCTACACGTTGTGCTGACGACGTCAGACGTATCACAAAAAATTGGCAAAAGCACAAAATCGCAAAGAATGGATTAGTTTAAGGGAGACCTATGTCCAGCAGTGGACGTGTTAAATGAAGGCTGGATGATGACGATGATAATGAATACCAATTTTAAATTTGACCATAAACATTTGTTTCTGCACTTCTCCCAATCAGCATTCATGAAATTGCCACTGCTACCACTTAATAAACACATTTAAACAAATTACTTTTACTTCGCGCAAATTAATTTTACACTGTTAAAAACTACCGGCACACACTTCCCTTATCAGGATGAGATGTTCTTTCTATCGAGAACAGCAAACGATTCTCTTTTTTTGTGCTTCAAAACGTCTGTCAAAATTACAAATTCTCATTCCTTTCTCTATTTTCAACCAATCATCTTTTAGTATTTTAAACAAACAAGCTGAATTCCCAGTTTATACCAAATTTATCAAATTTGCCCGAGTTTAAAAGTGGTAATCTATTTTGCATCTTTTTTGGCGTCCCAAAATTGAAATACTCGGTAAAATTAAGCTTGTTCGTACGATTTTTAAAGGCTCAGTGGCATTTTCGTATTTAAAGACCGAAGTATAAACTTATTAAACACGACAATTTTAAATTGTTAATAGTCAATTTTAATTTTTGGTCTTGCAGAACGTGACGATAGAAGAGACTGATCTGTAGAATTCTGTAAAGAAGTAAATCACGGTATAATAAATATCTTTTTGAAAATGCCGAAAACTCTATACCCGAAGGTCGAAGGGCTCCAGCAGATGGTCCCGAAAGATTTAGAAGAAATTAGATAGATTATATCACTTACAATGAGCGTTTTCGAAATTTGGTAAAAGTAGTCAAAACATATTCTGAGAAACACAAGAAACTTATAAAGAATCAACCCAATAGCAGATTTGATCCTTACCTTCATCAACATTTCGCAATTAGTTTGGAATTAATTTAAAGTAAACCAAGAATTTCACAATATATAAGATCACTTGTATCATTTTAAAACTGTAATAACTGTAATAACTAATAACTACTGCAGAATTACCCAAAATAAAATTTGAAAACAACAGTGGATTAACGACGATAAATTTAAACCTTATAAAAGAAAGAAGAAAGTTTAAAAATCGAGATCGTCAAAAATACAGCGACATTCAGGAAAAAATAGAAAGAAAAACACGAACAGTAAAAGAAGCGTGGATTGAAAAGAAATGACTGGAAATTGAATGTCTGCAAAAGAAGTTTTCAACTTAGACAAGAAGATAAAAGAATCTGCGGGTGTATAAAATAAAAGATAACATAACCTTTTTAAAAACGACATCAACAACCTAAAACGATGGGAAGAGTAAGTACATTAAAGAATTATTTAGCGATGAGCGACAAGTAGAAGAAATACAAAATTGTAATAAAGACTTGCAAAATACTTGGAAATAAAGGAAAAAAATCACTTCTAAAGTAGAATTTCACTATTTGGGAGAGTGGTTCATCATTTAAACGCTCAATATCTTCAAATTTAAATATACACAGAGGCCCACGAAAACTACCCGTTTTCTCAATTGCAATTTGCGTTTTCTCATAAGAAATTACACAATATATAAGTAGTATATTTATTTGTGCTTCTCTATAGAAAAACTGACCAGGAGTTGACGTACAGTGTAGCCAATTCTTGTTCACAAGTAGTAATTATGGTCATACAAAACCTGTATTCTTCCACGCAGCGATTATTACTGTCATAAAAATACCAAAATACATGATTTTTTTAATAGTAAAAATTAAGCACAAAATTTTAATTAAATAAATTTTATTTATATGTTCCGTTTTGTTACATTTTTAAATTAATAAAATAAAAATCGATATTTTAAAACAATATTTTTCAATCGTTTGGCAACTTTGGAGTTTCCAACCCACAGAAAGCCGTAAAACTAGTTCTTGTCGATCAAGTGCCCATAAACAATAGTTCATTTATATTGGCGTTTCTGGAGGTAGGGCATGTGTTGCATTTTGTGAATATATTTTATGCGATAAGTTTGTGTTATTGATAAAACGTGTTATTGATAATACGAGTGTTATAGTTTCTCGTTTTATAGTAAATTTTTAGTTATATTCTGTGATTATTTGGTTTGAGTTTTATTGGAGTTGGACAAAAAACCGAGTTGTTCCAAGAGAAGAGAGCAAAATTCTGATGTTGATTCCAAAAATGAAAAGCCGCAAAAAAGACGGAAAATGTTAACGTCCGAAGAGAAGGTAATGATACGAAACGTTTATGAAGGAATTGTCGGCAGAAAAATGGCAAAATCCGTTAGCTCTATTTTATCGTGTACTTAAAAATACATCGGAAAATAAAAAGCAAGAAAAAAGTAAAACTAGAGGTAGGAAAAGCATTGTTTTGGATGACAAAACAAGGAATATTATTAATTTGAAAAATTCATTCATTTTATTTTCGGAGTGAAATTCCAACACTGAAAAATATTTCTCAAGAGCTCGAAAACGATGACTCCTTACCCAAGATATCTCGTAGAGTCTTAATCAGAACCATGCGCGAAATGAACTTTTGATATGTAAAACTCAACAGAAAAAGTATGCTAGTAGAAAAAAATTAAATTATTTTGTGGAAAAAAAAATATTTAGAATAAATACGCAAAATTCGCAGCACTGGACGCAAAATATGTTATTTGGATGAAACCTGGAATAACGAAGGTTGTACAGTTGGAAAAGTTTGGAAAGGGACGGCGTTTAATCATCACCCATATAGAAAGTGATACAGGGTTTCCTGATGATGGTTTTCTTCAATTTGAGTCGAAAAAAATAGGTGATTATGAAAGAAATTGAAAGGGAGGATTCAAGAATGGCTTACAGAAAAGGAAATTGCATACGAAGAATCAATGTTCAAAATTTAGCTACTTGATATTGCACTGTTCAGGAAAAGTGAATATCTTAAATATGCTGCAGATGAAACTGCAAAAGATTATGGTGTCAAAGTTCTACGTCTACCACCTTATTATTGCGAACTTAATCTCATTGAACTTATCTGGGCGCAAGTGAAAGGAGAAGTAGCACGCAATAACAAAACGTTTAAATTAAACGAAATTAAGAAATTTTTAATTCAAGCAATCCTCCATGTAACTCCAGAGAAATGGGCTAAATGTATAGGCCACATAATTAAAGAAGAACATCGTATGTGGGAACTTGACACTCATATCGAAGTTTTACTAGAGCCAATTATAAATACACCAGGTGGTGAAGATAATGACAGCGATAGCAGCACTGCATCTTCAGATTTAGACAGCGAATAATATTTTCTAATAGTTTAATGAGAACATGAGTATAAAAAAAAACCAAAAAAAAACGAGAAGAACATAGTAAGTGTGTATAGTGTTTGTGTTTAAAAAGAATAGTATAATGTTTTGTTACATCAAACATTATTTTTATTTTGTTTTTATTGAATTTTATTTTGTTTTATAGGATTTTATTTTGTTTTGTTTTATACTGTTTAAGTGTTTTGTTCATTTTATTTAATAAGACAATATGGCTCTTGGCGAACACCCATTTAAAAAAAGTAACGCGCTACAAGACCTATGGGGTGGTGTGAAAACTGTCTTAAACTTTGTTTTAAAAAAATTTCATTGTGTAACTCTTTAAGGACGGGTCACGTCAAAAGACGTTTTAGCGTAACTTCCGCGACAGCCGGTTGGTATCAGTAAACTTTCTGCAAAATTGCTTGTTTTTTATAGCTTTTTGTTTGTAGCATTCTGTATTTTTAGGGGAATGTAGGGAATGAGCCACAAAATATTTATTCATATGTTTATTTATTGATGTTTCGATCTATATATCCAGAGACCGTTTTCAATTATACAAATGATAGTAATATTTATTTTCTATGGCTTTTCGCTTGTCGTTCGGTATTTTTAAAAATAATGTTGGGAATAAGCCACAATATATTTATTGAAATGTTTAATTTACGGACGTTTCGATCTCTATAAAGAGTCCGTTTTCAAACATACAAATGACAGATATACTTATTTTTCTATAACTTCTTGTTTGTGGCATTCTATATTTTTACGGAGAAGGTTGGAAATAAGCCACCATATATCTAAGTATTTACATGTTTAATACACTGACGTTTCGATCTCTATTCCGTTTTTAAAGATAGAAAAAAAAAAGAAAATAAACAATATAAGATTATAAAAATATATAATAATAAACAAATACAATAAATATAACTATCATTTATTTGAAAGCGGTCTTTGGATATAGAGATCGAAACGTCAGTAATAACTTATAAATAAATATATTGTGGCCTATTTCGAACATTAATATTTGAAAAATAAAATATAATTGACGTTAAAATAAAAATAAGTGTACGTCACTGGATTTTCATACGTCTTTCTGCATTTCTGCGCCTTTAAACGATGAATCACTCTCTCAAATAGTGAAATTATACTTTACGCCTTTTAAATAAAATATCCGTATTAAAAAAAAAAAATTTTGGTGACCAACCAAAACCCCCCCCCCCCCAGAAGCAAATTCTAGGTGCGGTACTGATACGTGGTGATATTGGCATCGATGGTGGGGTAAACAAAAAGGATGAGTAATCTACTACATCCTGCATTGAGTTAAATAAAAAAAGTTCTAATAGTAAACATTAACTGTACAAAAACATAAGTTCAACTGAACTACTTGAACTTTTTTGATAATATGATAATGTTTGTTTGTAGAGGAATCAATGAGGTATGCTTCTTCTAAAAATGTACCTTATTTTTCTGTAACCAAGAATAAAATAAAATGTTTCTTTGGTATCTTAATATTGTCTGGCTACAATCCTTCTTCTTCTTCAAGTGCCATCTCCGCGACGGAGGTCGGCAATCATCATAGCTATTCGGCTTTTACGGCTATTCGGCTTTTTTTGAAAACCTATGTACCAACATAAGTTTACTAAAATATTTAAGATTAAAAAGATACAACGCTTCCGAAACCATCAGAAAAAATAGAGTATTTAAGACCTGCCGTCTTAAATCTTCAAAAGTTTTACGTGAAACGGGACAAAAAGGAGATTATTTTTCTTTGATTAAAAGAAATAATGGCAATATGTACATAAGATGATTAGACAATAATGCAGTGACAATTGCTTAAAATGCCTATGGTGTAATGCATCTGTCTCAAGCAAAAATATATCCCAAAGCCGAACAGAAATAACATCAAGCATCAAGACATGTTGCCTTAAAAGGAAATTTAAATTAAGACTGTACTAGTCTATTATTCGCCCAATTGTTTCACATGGAAATGAAATATAGACTATACATCAGCGGGAGACAAATAAGGTAGAGACCAGATGGTAGAAGATTAGTAGGTCATCGGAGAAAAAGATGGAAGGATGATGTTGAAGGACTATAGTGGATGCGGTGAAGACTTAACCTGAGTTGTAAAGCCAGTTAAAAAGAAAAAAGAAGAAGACCTTTTCCAACATTTAGTATAATAGTGGAATGGGTAAAACTGACCTAATGGACAAAGATGTCACTCGAGCATATAGGATTACAATACGTTCGAAAAAATGGTTGTGGGTGATATTTACATAGTTGGTTGCTGTATGGATTTTAAATTATCTTGGTTATTCTCTCGATTATTCGTCAATATCTGTGGTTATAAAAATAAAAGATCGGTAGCAAAGCCAATCGAAAACATGAAAAAATATAAGAAAACAAAAAAAGCATTAATCAGTGGGAAAAAGCAAATCGTTGCTCTAACAACAACAGAATTACAGACAGAAATGAAATAATGTAACTCACAACTAAATTCTACTGTGAACTATACAAAGCCCCTGACACAGTTAAAGAAATAATTAGTAACTAAGAAGATGTACCAGAAGTCCTTCCGAAAGAAGTAAAATCAACATCTGTAAAAATGAAAAGCGGTAATGCAGCAGGAATAGATGGTATAACAGTGGAACAGTTTAAATATGCTGGCAATAAAACCTGGAAAATCTTAGCAGGCATATTTTCGAACTATCTAAGATCGAGATGCATACCAGACCACAGGAATACAGTAAACATCATTCTCATTCATAAGAAAGGTAGCAAAAATAATATCAAAAACTACAGATCTATAACTCTACTACCAATCATATACAAAATATTCACAAATATTATCAACAACAGATTAACAAACGCATTAGATGCTGCACAGCCGAGAGAACAGGCTGGCTTCAGAAGTGGATTCAGTACCAGAGATCATATTTATACACTTCGAGAACTAATGAGTAGAGCTTAAGAATATAAAATACCGCTAGCAATAACCTTCATAGATTTCAAGATAGTTTTCGATTATATATATCCCAAGCTAGTAACAGAAGCTTTGACCAACCAAGGCATTGACAAACCGTACATTAGTACATTACTTATTTCGGTTAAAATATAAATATTAATTTTCTCTAGATAACAAATATCTAAATTTACTAAAGTATTACGTAACTCAAACTGTCCTGAGAACCTCACCATCTTGTTTGTATGTAAATATAGATAAAAAGGAGATAATACAAAAAAAGTGTTTTATATTATATTATGTGTACCGTTTTTTGAACACACTGATGATGTTGAAAAGATGCTGTATTTAACTTGTATCTTATTTAAATTTTAGTTCTTAAAGCATATTATTCAGCTCTTCGGTATTTATATTTTATGGACTTTACGGTCAAAAAATTTTTATATTTAAGGTATTAATCATGTTGTAACTGGCTGATTGACACCTAGTTTATGCCAGTAAAAAAAACTCAAACTGTCAGTATAGTGTCATGTCTAAATAAATATCTGTTTCTAATTTGTGTAAAAAATATGATTTTTAGCGCTATTAATTATGTAAACGTACTGCTTTATCCATTTGACATTGGATAAAACTAGAATGACCTAGATAAATTGAGAAGTTATTAATCTCCCGTTTCTTTTATCCAAGCAATTTGGATAATATGCGAGGTATCAGGGTAAAACTACTTCTACCCAATTTCGGGATTTATCCTTAACATATGCATCTTTTTTGCGTAATGAAACATTTATTTATTGTTGCAGATTAAATATGCAATATCGAACAAAGAGCCTGATGTCAACACGATATCATCAAAACTTTCCACTGGTTTTGGATCTACGCCAGAAGAGGGCATTACAGATTCAATATCAACAGTAACGTATTTATTAGAGAGCGTAGAAATTCTTTGTATATACATACCTCCTGGCATTGGTAACGCTGTAAAATTAGTCTGGGGACTGAAGTTAAACGACTTAAATCTTAATGTAACATACGGAGTACATTATGGCAAAGATGATGAAGATTTTACAGGTAATCAATAGACAAAATATTTATACAAATCTACATTAAATTATGTATAAAGATTATTCGCCAACGTTTAAAATCTTTAAAACGAAATTTATTATAAATAAAAAAAATATTTATTATTTTTAATTGTTATATTTTATGGAATATATCGATTGGGGGCATCTGTTCTTGTTTGTCCTAATCTTTGTGTAATTTATTTCTCTGTTGTTGCCTTTTTCGTGATTATAAACCCCGAGTATTTGAATTTATCCTTTCCTTTCATTGTTACGTTGTCATCAATCTGTAGATCTTCTATGTCTTCTTTACTTGTAGATAGGTACTCTGTTTTCGTGAGTTTAATATCTAGGCCAGGCTTGGTATATTGTTCTTGTAGTTTCACTTTCTCTTTCATAAACCTCCAAAAGCAAAAGTCTATGGGATTAAGACCTGAACTTCTGGGTGGCCAAGAAATAGGTGCGTCACGACCCCTTCCAACTCACCGACCAGGATACTGCCTGCAAAGGTTTTCCTGGACTTCATTACTGTAATGCGGTGTAGCGCCATCTTGTAGAAACCACATATTTCGCCTTATTGCAATATTGACTTCTTCCAAATACTCTTGTAAATCGTTTGCCAAGAACTGCAAATAATTATCACCATTTAAGTTGTTGGAAAGAAATGCTGGGCCTATTAGATTGTTATTCACAATCACTGCCCAAACATTAACTTTGAAAGTCCTTTGGTGGTGAAACCTTTTTTTTTGGCGTGAGGATTTTCGTCGGCCCAAATGTGCTCGTTATGATGGTTTGTTATTCCATTTCTACTGAAGGTAGCTTCGTCGGTAAACAAAATATTTCTAATAAAATTAACATTTCGAGTGTTTTCCATTAACAACCAATCGCAAAAGCCAATCCTTTTCGGATAATCTAATAATAGGGTTTAAGCAGCTGATCCTTCAAACGTCTCCAAACCCTTACGTGAAGAACATTTAGTTGAGCAGCTATTACCCTTGTACTTGTTCTAGGGACTTCTTCAATGATTTCTAAAATGTCTTCATCAGTTGCATCCATTATTGGACGACCACTATTGCCAGCAACTTGCGGTTTGAATGTACCCGTTTCCCGTAAACGAAGATCAATGGTAAGAAATAATCACCTATCGGGTGTATTTCGATTGGGGTATTTTACTGCATAACGCCTTGCGGCTGCGGCACTATTTCCTTGACATTCACCTACGATATTCCCGATAGTTTATTGAAATCATAATTTAATCTGATCCAACTTACCCAAAGTTAAATGCATAACTGCCATTTCCTGAAATGTGCCATTGTAATACCACAGTTTTTAATATTAATCTTATTCACACAATAAATGATAGCTTCAAATTATTGACTATTATTGATGGAACAGTTTGTAATTATTTTATCCGTAGAAACTAATTGTAATTTTATGGCCAACTAGAAAAAAACTAGTTTTTCGAAAAAGTGATGAGGCAAAAAAGTTTTAAAAATGTGTTAAACTAATAATGCCACAAAAATTCATTTGACTGGAACGTACTCACAAGTTTTTTGATTTAGTGCTGCACACTCCCCTTAAAGTTTTTCTGTGCTTTTAGATATTTTTGTTTCTTTTGTATGAAAAATGCTTTCAGAACAAGAAAGTCAGGTGTCCATTTTTATTACAAAATGTCAAGTAGTTTAGGAGATATTGCAAAAAAACAATTTTTATTCTGTAACTTGAAAGGGCTGTAACTTTTTTTGTGTACACTTTTGTACAAAGGTAAATTGGATTCAATCAATTTATTTTTGTCCCCGGAATGCGTGATTTAATTTATGACATACCTTTTTGAAACACCCGGTGTATATATATATATATATATATATATATATATATATATATATATATATATATACATCTTTAAGGAATATGACAGTGCCGTTGTTAATATAAAATTTCAAAATTGACAAGTACATTTTTTGATAGCTTTTATAATCAATCAATGTCAAAAGTTACATTAAAAAAATAAAATTAATATAAAATTACGTAAATTGGGAATCTTCTGGCGTTCTGTGTTTCTGTGTTTTTGCTGATGTATTTATTAGATTAATTTTTGATGTTTCTTCACATTAATACCATAATTAATGCTACAGATCTTTTAAAGGTAAGATCATTTACTTAATTGTTTCTCATATAAGATGTATCGCTAATTACACTCTTTTAGATGAACTGATGATGCTCATTGAACAGTGGGCGAAACGTCTTTATTAAATAGATAAAGTAGCACAACTCTTGTCTTTTTTATCTCCAAATTGACCGAATATATATATATATATATATATATATATATATATATATATATATATATATACAAAACTCAAATATTTGGGTGTGCAGCGGAAGAGAGGACAAAGAAGTACGCTTTTTAGTAAACCAAGCTTTCGCAAATCTTTATTTGCATCATCAGGGTGCTACAATAAACAAAATTAGTACAAAATACAGAAAAGGAATTATTTTGCATCTTACACTAATTGAGGTTGGTTGTCGTGATGTTTATCAAATGAAATGAGCAACTCATTTGACCCCTACAAATGATGGTGAAAACTATCCAAAATTGTTTTTTTAAAAAACGTTCTTTAACAAATACATATTTAAAACACTTTAAAACACATATACATGAACACTTAAATAAAATTATGTTAAAATAATTACAGAACATGTCATAAAATAAAATTTAGGTTATAAACATTCTTATCGGAAACAAAGAATTGGTTGTGAATTCGTTACTGCCAACTTAAAACGATAGAACGTTAGATCTTAAGGATAACAATGTAAAGGTAATACCTAGTATACCTGGTAGACGCTGAACTTGAAACAGAAAAGGTAAAAAGACTTATTTTAGAAGAAGTAGTAGTGGTATTGTATATCTCACATATAATTAAACTTATATTGTTGATGATGAGTTGTCTGTATTAGTAGATTCATGTTTATCCAAAGTTAACAATAATGAATATAAGTTGCTTAAATTATTGGTATCTGTCTTTTTGTTAATAGTTTCTTTTTCTTGAAAAATGAAAGCCATCTCGAGAAACAATCTTTTTAAATAATTGGTCTCCGTGGATAGGATTTTTACATTTGGAAAATCGAAAGAGTGCCCTGTTGTGTTAGCATGTGTGGCTAGAGAACATCTATCAGGGTGTAACCTAATGTCACTCTTGTGAAGAGTCAAGCGGCTAGAAACTTTTTGGGAGGTGTGACCTATATAAGAACCTTCACAGTCCAAACAATTAAGTTTGTAGACAACATCACTTTTATCTAAGTTTGGTACTTTATCTTTCAATGACTTGTACAAAGATCCCACAACTAGAGTGCTTTTTTAAGCAATTTTTACATTTGGTAGGTATTGAGCAAAAATTCTGGTCAATTTGGGAGAGACGTCCTTAATAAATGGAAGTGATACAAAAGATATATTAGAAATATTGTTAGTCTGTGAGTGGGAATCAGAGCTAACTTTCATAACACCTGTATTTTGGGGAGGGTTTACTTGTGTGTTGAGTATGACAGAGGATGTGTTAAAGATGATTTTCCTAAGTAAGGATTCGGGGTAAGAATTATCTAGGAACAACTGTAAAAGGATGTTGAGATTCTTCTCTCTAAAAACAGGGTCAGCTAGTTTACGAACTCGTGTAGTCATTTGTTTGACTAGATTAATTTTCAAGCTTGACTTGTGGTAAGAGTGGTAGTTGAGATATCTTCCAGAGTTACACTTTTTTCTATACCAATCAATTGTAATGATGTTATCCAGTTCTCTAATAAACATTGTGTCGAGAAAAGGAACAGATTGGTTTTGATCCTCTTTTTCAAGAGTAAATTGAATGTGGGGGTCATAGCTATTGAAAATGTCTAAGAGCTCAAATTCTAAACCTTGTGGGCACGACATAATAATGTCATCAACTTACTTTTTAATAAAAGGAACATTGAAAGGAACAACCTGAAGAATAATATCCAACAGATCATCCATTACATATGTAGCTAGAATTGGAGAGATACTGGCTCCCATAGGAGTGCCAAAGGTTTGTTTATAATATTTGTTATTGAAAGAGAAGCAAGTGGAATTAAACAAGAACTCTATCATCTCAATAAACATATCGTAATCGATGCTACATACTTCTGAAATTTTATTCCAGTGTTTATGAATAGATCGGAGAACGGCATTTAAGTAAACATTACTGAAGAGGGAGACCACATCTAGACTAACGAGAACATAATTATGTGGTAATATAGTTCTGTTAAATAACTCAACAACTTGAAAAGAATCTCTGATGTAGTAATCATTATTTGAATTATAAGCGTTGGTCAAAATATTGGTGAGAAAGCCTGCAATATGTTCAGTTGGTGAGCCTATGGAGCCACTAGCTGACCCTGTTTTTAGAGAGAAGAATCTCAACATCCTTTTACAGTTGTTCCTAGATAATTCTTACCCTGAATCCTTACTTAGGAAAATCATCTTTAACACATCCTCTGTCATACTCAACACACAAGTAAACCCTCCCCAAAATACAGGTGCTATGAAAGTTAGCTCTGATTCCCACTCAAAGACTAACAATATTTCTAATATATCTTTTGTATCACTTCCATTTATTAAGGACGTCTCTCCCAAATCGACCAGAATTTTTGCTCAATACCTACCAAATGTAAAAATTGCTTATAAAAGCACTCTAGTTGTGGGATCTTTGTACAAGTCATTGAAAGATAAAGTACCAAACTTAGATAAAAGTGATGTTGTTTACAAACTTAATTGTTTGGACTGTGAAGGTTCTTACATAGGTCACACCTCCCAAAAAGTTTCTAGCCGCTTGACTCTTCACAAGAGTGACATTAGGTTACACCCTGATAGATGTTCTCTAGCCACACATGCTAACACAACAGGGCACTCTTTCGATTTTCCAAATGTAAAAATCCTATCCACGGAGACCAATTATTTAAAAAGATTGTTTCTCGAGATGGCTTTCATTTTTCAAGAAAAAGAAACTATTAACAAAAAGACAGATACCAATAATTTAAGCAACTTATATTCATTATTGTTAACTTTGGATAAACATGAATCTACTAATACAGACAATTCATCATCAACAATATAAGTTTAATTATATATGAGCTATACAATACCACTACTACTTCTTCTAAAATAAGTCTTTTTACCTTTTCTGTTTCAAGTTCAGCGTCTACCAGGTATACTATTACCTTTACATTATTATCATTAAGATCTAACGTTCTATCGTTTTAAGTTGGCAGTAACGAATTCACAACCAATTCTTTGTTTCTGATAAGAATGTTTATAACTTAAATTTTATTTTATGACATGTTCTGTAATTATTTTAACATAATTTTATTTAAGTGTTCATGTATATGTGTTTTAAAGTGTTTTAAATATGTATTTGTTAAAGAACGTTTTTTAAAAAACAATTTTGGATAGTTTTCACCATCATTTGTAGGGGTCAAATGAGTTGCTCATTTCATTTGATAAACATCACGACAACCAACCTCAATTAGTGTAAGGTGCAAAATAATTCCTTTTCTGTATTTTGTACTAATTTTGTTTATTGTAGCACCCTGATGATGCAAATAAAGATTTGCGAAAGCTTGGTTTACTAAAAAGAGTACTTCTTTGTCCTATCTTCCGCTGCACACCCAAATATTTGAGTTTTGTATTCTATTTGATCAGCGTTGATGACAAGCGTTTATTGCTTTTTCAGTATATATATATATATATATATATATATATATATATATATATATATATATATATAATAGTTTAAAAAAGGCATAAAGATGTTTAAGCTTTCAATACAGCACTGTTTTTAATAAAGAATAAAATATTTAATATAAGTTTTTATAATAGCACCAATATTAAATTCTAAAAATGTACATTTCTTTAAAACGGAAATACCGTGTGCGTTGGTCAGTAAAGAAATTTGTTTCAATACCTGCTAAGCACAAACAATAAATGATTTATAATGTAACTGTATAAAATTATTCTCTATTTATCACTTAGTAGTGCTACAATTACAACTATCCACGTCCGGTATTTTCATGGTTCATGACCAATGCGTTTTATTTTTTATTATAATAGTAAAGGATATAATTATTATAGCAGTATCGACTAATAGTCGAGGAGCCAGGGGAGGTTGAGTATGCACTTTTATGTCCACTCGGTACCTTGACGCTTTTTTGGTGTATAGATTCGATTTTTCGAGGGTACCAGGCGAAAACACGTGCGATTAACTTTTAACCCCCATCATTTTGAAGGAATTGTTATAGCTCTAAAAAAAACTTTGAAACTTTGCAAAATTACTTTATCTTTAGTACTAAAAAAGGTGTAACAATTATAGAGTAAAAATTTTACTAAAAAGTTCTATACTAATTTGTTTATAGCCTTTTACTTTTTCTGTTTTCATTGTCACTTTTTTCCACCATAACTACAATTAATTACCCACCTCATCTTCTTAATTCCTGAACATAAAATAAATTACACTTTTATACTTATTCATTATCGTTTCGATTTTTTCTTTCATGCCTCTATTACCATTATTATACCTTCCTAAATTAACAAAATTAACTACCCACCTCATTAATTTGTTCCTGATTAACTGATCCAATCATTGTCCTTTCTGTATTAATGATCTTCTCAATTTTCTAAACAGTATAACTTGCATTTTTACAATCAATTGCGATTGAATTTCTTATAAATTTCATCCATTCAGTTTACTTCACAATCTCTCAGACAATTTTTAATTTTATAACCAATCATATCATTTTTTTACATTCATACATTTAACTAACACACCTTTACTTTAGAAATCATTAAGTTCCCCTTTTCATTATAACTTTTTCATGTCCCTCGTATGGTAAAATAACGAATCTGCAAAATTGAAATTTTACAGAGGAGAGAGAAGAGCTAGAAAACATTTCAAATTAATGTGAAAAATGGAAATATTAACGTAAATAAACATTTGTGTATTAATTTCTATAAATGTGTCTTTATATAATTAACTTAATCTAAATTGCAATATCCTTTATCAAAGCAAAAAAACGCAGATTCGTTAGTTATCTATTGCAAAATTATCCCTTAGTCCAGTATACTAAGGCTAATGTAAAGTATACCTACTTTAGTATTATTATTTTAAGCACCATTTCCTACAATTAATTTAAAGCTTATATGCGAAAATATTATATACTTCACATAATAATAACATAGGTACTAACTACTAATAATAATTTTTGTTGACAGCTACTAGGAAACATAATACAAAATAAAAAAAATAAGAAAATAACAAAACCATGACCAAACACAAAACTCAAAAATTACAACAAAAAGCAATATGTTGTGTCGTCATATTCAGATTCTTCTGGAATATCTGGTTCAGGCAGAGTATCCCTTATAAGAGTTTGAGTAGAAAGCCTTTCATAAAATCCATGGTATGCACGTGGATTCTGTAGATCTTCGCCTAACTTTTTCAGGTCTCTGTATTTGGCAATGGAAATAGGGAGTTGATTAGTATAAGGCGTAGCTGGTTTGAAATTTAATGGACGACCTCGTTGTAATTTAAGCACATATTTGACAAAGGTTGTCGTTTCTACATAGTTTGCTTTAACGAATACAGCATTTAGATCTGTTTTCTTTTGTACATAAACCAAACTGCTTTTCTAAATGGTAGACTTGTATTACTGTTGTATTCACCACTAAAATTACATTTATCTGGACAAATATTCATAAATCCTTGGTGCACTAAATGGTTAACTTCAAATGGGTGATGTTTATTGCGAGCTGTTCTTATAACTTAAGTCTAACCTTCTGTTATGTACACTGGAACGTTCTTAACTTTTTACTGAAGTTTAACATGTATTAAATCACATTCCATTTGACTGTGTCCAGGTTCAAAAAATCTATGGTCAATTTGTTTTATATTTGGATGCTCTTTAAGGATATGCATACACATGACTATAAACCTAAAATTTTTCAGTTGGCCCCCACAACTGTCAGACATCATTCGCCCATACTCTACCGTAGGTCGTGCCATTATATACTTAAAAAAGGAATGTTTAAATTTCAACACTTCCACGTTGTCCTTCCGTTTCATTTCAAACATAACAAGTTGCACTTGCATCTTTAATTTAAGGTTATAAATTGTCATGTTATAGACTGCAAGTTTTCTAACATAAAAGTAGGGACCACTAGGTCCTTTTGGAACAAACAACTTGCAGGATCTGAGTGAAAAGTTAAACTATTGTTTTGCTCTTTGGCAATTTTTTTATCATTGTCTCTTAGTTTTCTAGCAGCTTCCTTCCAATTTTAATGTTCATTATAAGATTCTTCATCATTCTCGCTATATTTAGCACTCTCTTTATTGGTAATGCGTACTTTACAACGATCTATCTTAGGTTTATGAAATTTATGTTAATATTCCCTTAAAATCTTTCAATATTTCAGTGGAAACTGCTGTACGTTGAGCCTTCAAACACTTTTCCTTATACAAACTGTACATAATTATAACATTCACTGTTAATTCTAAGAATGTATAAATACTTTTTTTATGAAAGTAATGGGACTCGACACTTGGAAAAGAATGTATGTGATCCCTAATGAAAGTATCGTCTTCTTTTGTAATTTTATTCGGTGGTGCTCTTTTTCCTCCCACCTGGAATAGGTATACCACTGAAATTAATTTTTTTCAAAGATCCCCTTAATAACCCCTCAGAAATATTTAAGGTATCTAAAAAAAATTCTCTGCATACAGTGTGCTTCTCTCCATTTGATGTCAGAGAATATTTTTTTGTACTTGATTTTCGTGATGGTGCAGCTTTTGTTCTCCTATTTACTGGTTTTATTGTAACATGAGTTATAATAAGCTGACGCTGTCTTTGAAAGACAGTAAACTCCGAAATTCTTTAAAAATTCGTTCTCTTTCTAGTTCAGGAATTAATATTGAACATTTATGTTTATTTCGTCCCAAGCATCTCGGTACTTTCAAAGGTCTCTCACTAATGATTTTTCCTTTGCTGGTTAAACATTCCTCAACTTTAAACCTCTTTTTCTGTTCCTTCTTGTCCTGAGTAACCAGTTTTGATTTTTTACGGCTTGCAGGCGAGAAAGCTTTTGTTTTATCTTGTGGACTACCTTGACGATCAAGTAAATGGACAGTGTCTTCAAGAGGAACATTTTGCTCGGCACTGGTACCTCAAATTTCATTGCTGTTGACACTGTTTTCAAGATGAACATTTTGGTGGACACTGATACCTCCAATTTTATTGCTGGATTGATCATCTGATTTTCTTACCTTTTTGTGGCGACGAGTAGAAAACCTATTAGACTTGGTATTTTTAGTACTAAAACATAAAAAAAAATTACATAGAAAATATATTGCTGTGTGGTGTATGTACTGTTACCTTCCGAATCAGAAGAATCATCTCCAGATGGTTCATATTCATGAATTTCATTAGAACAAAATGTGTATTATTCTTCAGCCTCGACTATATCCTTGAGAACAATATAAGCATTTGTTTTGGCTTTTCTTGCTGAATTTCCTTGTCTGGAAGCACTTGCCATCTGAAGAATTTTATTTGTCCTGAAGCTGACATTTAGAGGAGTGTCCATAATTTACACCAATTTTAATACTTTCCTAAAAACATAGTTTGTTTATAGTTCGATTTATTTTCGGAAATTAAAAAATGTTTTTAATTTTTAATTTTATGACGGTAAGGATATGATAAAATTTAGTTCTATTTTTAACTTTTATATATCTACGGATCTTTTCTAGATTATTTTGGAAAATAAACCAAAACGTCACGTTTAAGTTATTTAAGCGATATCCATTAACTTGAATTTCAAATAAAACTTTTAAAACAATAAGCTGCAACTATTTAAAACTTCGTATAGATACTAAATTATAAAAGTACTTACCAAAACAATAGTTAATAGCAATACCATCAGATACACAATAAACAAGTTAGTTATAATGCCGAAATACAAAAGATGCCAGGCATTTTTTTGTGGCATATACATACGTCATTCAGCCAGTCTCAAAAGGTTATAATATATTCCTTAAGAAAGTATATACATATAAGTACAGATTATTTCCCTCAGACAAATGCACAGCGATATCTCTAAAACGAAATAGACGAATAATTAATAGAAAAACACGTCGAAGGAAAATACAGGACACTCGCTTCTCGTCTAGGCATTTATTTTAACAGACAAACATAACTGGGTGGGTATTGTTTACACAGTATTACACACTTACACAACAGGATAAGGTATTGTTACATATAGGATAAACAAAGGGTACAAGTCTAACCCTATACACGCTCATGAAAGTTTTCATGAACGAGTACCAGATTTATAAAGCTATGCTGTGTCTGACAAAAATTCTATAATTAAATTGTATATTGTTACAGAACCTATGACTAACTAGGACTGTATATTATATGGAGCGTATGTATTGCATTTAATTAATTTTGTATGCAGGGAGTTTGAATGCTGAATAAATTTAGGACATTCAAAGAAGATGTGATCGAGGTCACCTAGCTTACCGCAATGTTTGCAACTATCATCATCGATGACTTTTATTTTAAATAAATGGCATGGGTAGCATGCATGTCCAAAGCGTATTCGATTTATAGTAGTAATATATTTACGAGGAGCTTTGAAATTCTGAAACCAGGTTGTTTGAGGTATAATTGGTTGTAAAGAGGTATATCTTTTATGGTTTGTAGAACAGTAATGTTTCCATTATTCTTGCCATCTAAATTGCTGATTTTTTTTTAAAAATCGTAGTAACATCTGATGTATTAAGCATATATATCAACGTAGAGATAGTTGTTACACTCATTTTAGCTAAAAAATGATCTACATATTCATTATGTTTGAGACCAATACGTGCTTTGACTCAAATAAATTTTATGTTTACTCCAGTCGATGATAAATGATACAATCGATCTTTTATTTTAAACATGTAGGTGTTGCTAAATGTTGGCAATTCAATGTTTTTTATGCTCTGCCAAACTGAAAGGCAATCTGACAGAATTAAAATATGTCTCTTGCAGGTGTTTTTAACATATTTTAGAGCTTCAAGTATAGCTATTGACCCCGCTGAAAAAATTGAAAATTCATTTGGTAGTTTATACTTGAATTCTACGTTTTTAGCAGGTAAAAAGTATGCACATCCAGTCCCTTCTGTTGTTTTTGATGTTTAGAAGATTACTACTCATAATGGTGTTCTCACTATGAGTGGGTATTATAACCTCAGTTCTGTGGAATAAAGAGCAGTAGTCTAAGCTTCTGTCAACCGTGTGCAATTTCTTGAAAAAAAAAATAGGATTATTCTGTAGTGCCATGCATAAAGGCGGGGAAGATTTTTTCTCCCAATATTTGTTTGTAAGATCTGACTCGTTAAAGTTGTCGGAAGCTTGAAAATAACTGGGAGTTAGTTAATAGAATTTTAAGAAGTCTTTTTTCACTTAAAAGTTTCTTTTATTTTCAAGGGGTAGCTGTTTGTATAGGGGTTGATCTCATAGCACCCAAACATACCCTCATAATAGATGTTTGAAACGTGTCAGTTTTTCTTAGAAGGTTCTTGGAGGCGGAACCATAAAGAGTAGCACCGTAAACTAGAAGAGATCGTATATAAGCGCGATAAAAACAACAAGGATGTTTCTACATCGCAACCCCACCACGTTTTAGTTGTCATTCTGAGGAAATATGCCAGGCATTTGGATACACTAAAATCTAGTGCCAAAAATCCTTTAGATTTTTTTAAGATTTGCTTCATAAACTTATGGACAATACTGAACCTCCTTACCACAGTCATCAACAAAATAGTTTAATGACGAAAAGCCAAAAATTTAAAATAAGAGCTCTAAATATTTCTACAAAATCAAAATATTGTCATCATGATGATCTCCGAGACGCATTTTACTGACAAAAATTATCTTAGAAGCCCAAAATTTAAACTATACCATACTAAACATCCAGATAAAAAATCATGGAGGTACTGCAATAATCATACGAGACAGCATAACACACTATGAAAGAGAAAGATTATCTACAAGCAACTCGCGTAACAATTAAGGAAAAAAATAGAACACTAACGATATCTGCCGTCTATTGTCCTCCAAAACACAATAATAAAAAGTAACATTACGAAGGGTTGTTCTACACACTCGAAACAGATTTCTGATTGGTGCCATAAAAGGTGGTGCCATAAAAGGGCGAGCATTGATCTCAGCAATGAAGACGATTTTAATCTACAGCAAATATCTACTGACGAACCGACATACTGGCTATCTGACATAAATAAAATTCCCGATGTTATTGACCTTTACATGATAAAAGATGTAGATATTGAAAAGTGCATACCGAAATTCTACCATAAGTTATTATCGGACCTTTCTCCAGTGATAATTTTAATATCAGAAATGTTGGATCAGCCAAAACAACCATCGCTATATAATGATAAAACCGATAGGAGAGTATAAAGGGAAAACATAGATACCTAACTTAATCACTTCAAATCAGCCATTAAAAAATGAACTTTACATAAAAACGGAGGCAGAAAATAAGAAAAAATTAAAGAAAGCCACCTAAGAATTGAAAGAGCTAATCATAGCAAAACAAAATCAGGGAATCCAATGCTATATAAAAAGATAAAAAGCCTTATACCTACAAAGGTTACATATTATTCACTGTGAAAAGGGACGAAAAAATTAAAAAGATTTTACTTGCCTAATCCACCAATCAAAAATGATAGCATCTGGGCCAGAAATGATAAAAATAGTAAAGAAAAATTTAAAGCTTTTAGCAAATGTCTGAAAAAAGTCAACACGAAATTAACCGACTGAATAAGCTACTGCCCCATCTCCACTTTCAACATCTAAACTCATACCTGACAGATAGGCACTTTCAAATAAAACATGGAAGTGAATATACAGAGTTGTATCCAATCAATTCAGTAGTTCCATAAGGTAGTGTGCTAAAACCGATCCTGTACTTATTGTATACTGTAAACGTGCCATCAACACGATTTTCCACTGTTGCGACATTTTTTGATGACACAGAAATTTTGGCGTCCCAGATTAATCCAATATCTGCCTCTAGGAACCTGCAAACTGATCTAAACAAGGTCCAAAACTGACGAAAAAGATGGCATATTAAAGGAAATGAATTAAAATCAAAACGTGTGACCTTCACCCTCCACAGAAAAACGTGCCTACCTTTGCAATTTATTAGTTGTCAACTTCCATAACTTGATAGCGCCAAATACCTCAGCATGCACTTGGATCGATGACTGACTTGGACAAAACACATATTTATTAAGCGCAAGCAACTTAGCCTCAAATTAAGAAACATATACAGGGTGAGTCATGAGGAACTTTACATACTTCTACCATATGTAGAGTCCCTCAGGGAGCATATCATGTGGCCACTAAAAAATGTCAACTCCTCTTCTTTATTAATTAACAGGGTGATTTGTGTAATTGACCATTTATTTCATTTTACTGTAGTGTTTATACGGCTTATTTGATTTTTTTAATTTTTGCATGATACAGTACACTACTATCAAGCATTCGACTGGTATTAGCTAAACTAAAAAATTCCAGGACTGGCTTTGGAAAAATTAATTTAGGGATTCGTATTAAATATTACACCCTGTATAAATTTTTTTTAAAATGCAATAAGTGATTTTCAAACTTCATAAATAGCCAATGAAAACGACATATGCGACAATGTTGTCGCACTTTTATTAAATTTTTAGTGAACGATCAAATCTTACCAAAAATAGAACAACCATAATGAAGTATCAAATTATAAGGTATTCATTTAAACAAATGTTATAAATTTCAAACATTTTAATTAAAATGAGTTCCTACAACATAATCTAATACGTAGAAAATTAACATCTTTACTGTCACTTTGTATTATCTCTACGATAGAATCAATTGTTTTTCAATTTTAAATTTTTACTCATAGATCGTATTGGGGCATTATTTTCGATAAATAATAAATTAAATTGAATAAAAGTCAATCCTCTTGTATGTGTTAGTTTTTGTTGATTGTAAATGATTAAAATTTTATGTCAAATAATAATACATTGCATCAACTGTACTAAATAAAAATAAATCTAAAAAAGTTTAAAATGAAGGTTGGCGTTGACCGTTTGACATTTCTTGATATTTTATACCCATTGTCATTATTGTCATTATCAATTGTTATTTATGTGTACAAGAATACATATTTCTTCTGTCATATCTACGTTAAGTACATTGTGTTTCTTTTGGTAGAGCTTTTGTTACTTTCGTTCAAAATGCCACATCAGTTTTCGACCACAGAATATGCAGACATAATATTTGTTTATGGATTCTACTACTACTACTAAGGATTTCCACAGTTTTCACTGTCTTCCTTCACTCAACCGTTTTCTCCAATTTTCCCTGTCATTCCAGTCTCCATCTCGCAGGGTTCTTTTCTCCATAGCCTCGTCGATTTCATCTCTGAATGACCTTCGGGGTCTTCCTCTCTTTCTTCTTCCCTGTAATGGAAATGGTAGGGCTGCTAGTAGAGAATATCGTAGGAGATTTCCTAATCGTCGAACTCCCAGTCATCCAACATTTGGGTCAGTTTTTAATTATTTGCGAGAAAATGGCACTTTTCCTAGTGGAACAACAGAGCGACATGTAGATGAAGTGCAGGAAGATGACATTATGGACGCCGTTACTATGAACCCTACAATAAGCACTAGACAAGTAAGTCGAGAACTCAATGTTACTCAATCAAAAGTAAGTAGAGTCTTACAAAAAAATAATCTATACCCATATCACATTCAAATGGTTCAACGACTACATGCTGGAGATGAGATCGATAGGTTGGAATTTTGTAGATGGATTAACAATAATCGACCAACGCTATACAGGACACTATTTACAGATGAAGCCTAATTTACCAGAGACGGGATAAATAATTCACGAAATTCACATGTGTGGGCAGAAGAAAATCCCCATGCTATTCGAGAACGTCGTTCTCAGTTAAGGTTTTCGGTTAACGTGTGGATTGGTGTCATAAATAACCAATTAGTATTTCCTCACTTTTTTGATGGCCCTTTAACAGGGCAGGTCTATTTGAACTTTCTACAAAATATTTTGCCGAATTTGCTTGCTAACGCGAACGTTGCTATCTGAGGGATGTATTTTCAGCATGATGGGGCACCCCCACACTTTTTACTGGCAGTAAGACAACATCTCAATAATGTTTATGGCAACAGGTGGATAGGACGTGCAGGTCCTATTTCGTGACCTTCAAGATCCCCTGATTTTAATTCCGTTGATTACCATATTTGGGGACGATTTAAGCAACTAGTTTACGCAGTGAATATTAATAACCGACAACAATTAATTGATAGAATTATACATTGTTGTAATACTATTAGAAACGATCCCCAGAGTATCCGTAATTCAATACGTCAATTAACAATTCGACAACAAAAATGTGTACAGGTTGCAGGGTTCCATTTCGAAAATCTATTTAGAATTATTTTTATTTTGTTACCATTATTGTATCTTTTCCAGTTCTAATTTATGGGTTTATCATAACTATGTACATATTTTTAGTTTTTTTTTTAAATTGTTCTTTGTTATTGTTAGTAGTTACTGTTTTTTGTTGTGCAGTGACTCAGTTTATCATTTCAATTAAAATGTTTGAAATTTATAACATTTTTTTAAATTAATTACCTTATAATTTGATACTTCATTATGGTTGTTATATTTTTGGTAAGATATCGTTCACTATAAATTTAATAAAAGTGCGACAACATTGTCGCATATGTCGTTTTCATTGGCTATTTATGTAGTTTGAAAATCACTTATTGCATTTTAAAAAAAATATATACAGGGTGTAATATTTAATACGAATCTCTAAATTAATTTTTCCAAAGCCAGTCCTGGAATTTTTTAGTTTAGCTAATACCAGTCGAATGCTTGATAGTAGTGTACTGTATCATGCAAAAATTAAAAAATCAAATGAGCCGTATAAACACTACAGTAAAATGAAATAAATGGTCAATTACACAAATCACCCTGTTAATTAATAAAGAAGAGGAGTTGACATTTTTTAGTGGCCACATGATATGCTCCCTGAGGGACTCTACATATGGTAGAAGTATGTAAAGTTCCTCATGACTCACCCTGTATTGGCTCATCGCTCACAAATCAAAACTCTCAGTATACAATAAATTATTATTATACAAAACAATCTTAAAACCTGGGTGGACCTACAGCATGCAGTTGCGAAAAACTGCTAGCAACTCCAACATATCCGGTTTGCAAAGGTTCCAAAATAAAGTACTGCGAGCAATTGTTAATGCTCCCTACTACTAAAATTGCGCGATTGCAATGAAATTCGTAGGCTAAAACATCTACTGCCATCCGACCTATCTACATCACACAAACTTTAGTTAAGCTTTTAAGGCAAATGTTTATAAATTCCTACAAACAATGTTTAAGTTAGGTTTAGATAATTTAAAAGATATTATTCATTGGAATGATACTCTACATCTCATCAGCTTCATTGTTAAAAAAACGCTTATTGTCTAATACGCAGATTGCAGATATCTCTAAGATAATAAAAATAAAAAACAAATTTTTTTTGTGGTACACTCCATTACTGGAGGTTTGCGATCACAACATCAACATGTTCTCTAGTCTGCGCCACTCTTAGTCATTGTTGAACTTTTATGCCCGTCCAAGCTCTGATATTGCCAAACCATGACATAGCTCTTTTGTCTACTCCCCTTTGGCCCTCTATCATTCCTTTAATTATTAGTCGTAATCAGTTATAATTGTCATTTCTCATTATCGGGCCTAGGTACGAGGTCTTTCTTTCCTTAATCGTTGTTACAAGTTCTAACTCTCTATTTATGGTGTTTTTTATTTAACTTTTAATAAATTATATGTACATTTTTTTCTTTTTAAACATCCCATTTTGAAATTGCTAAATTATTTTTATTTATTACTTAAATACTTGTATTTCAGATCCAAAAATACGGACAACAGACGAAAGTGCTTTAATCGAACACTTAGAATTTTGTACAAAATACAAATTTGCTGTTAGCGTGGGCGATGAACATAAAATCAATCCAAATAACATCCGAACCGTTGTTACCTACTTGGATCGTAAGGCGCCGCCACAAAATCTGCAGGTTGATTTTGAACCAAGAGATACGCCATGTTTACTTATCAAATGGTCGGCGTCTTGTGTAAATATTGGACAAGCCATTGGATACGTTGTAAGTTTTTCTTTAAGATGCGAGCTTTTATAAAGTAAATCTAGAAAATAGAAGTAAAACAGCAAATAAAAACGATTGTAAGGGTGTATTGTGTTGAGTCTAAATAATAAATGTTAAATTAAATATGAATTTACGGCTGTCGATAGCTAGGGAAACAAACTAGAAAGTTGTATAAAATGAATGAAAAAAAAGGTAAATATTATATTTAAGGTGCTTCTTATGACCTAGCGGCATCTTTTCTGCTCCGAACTTGGTAATTCCGAAATATGTTATAAAGGGTGATTCATTTATAGGTGGTTTTTTTGGTCAAGGTTTGATTGGAGATCGTGCATGAATACTGTCAAATTGACATTACGCTTTTGTTCAGTATTTATTGACATTTCGTGATGGAAAGCCCGGCACAGCGTCTAGAAATTATTAAGTTGTATTTTGAAAATGGGAGTTCTGTGAGGAATGTGTTTCGTGCGCTTAGAGCAATTTATCGTCCACATAATCGGCCTACCGAACGTGCAATTCGCTTTACGAGTAGTAAGTTTAAAACCCAGTTTTTATTATTGGATAACACGCAACCAAATAACTTACATTCAGCACGTACTGAAGAAAATATAGCGGCGGTAACGGATAGTGTACTCGAAAATAATGAAGAATCGATTCGTCGCCGTTCTTACGAGCTCTTGGCTTGCCATATGCAATAACTTGGCATATTTTACGTAAGGATCTTGGTTTAAAAGCATACAAATTTTAATTAGGGCAAAAGCTGAAGCCGACCGACCTTCCGAGTCGTCACCGTTTCAGTCGATGGGCTTTTGATAAGCTTTCAGAAGATCCAATGTTTTGAAAAAAAATTTTGTTTTCAGATAAGGCCCATTTTTGGCCTAATGGGTACGTTAATAAACAAAATGCCCGCACCTGGGGTGATGAACAATTCAAAGAGGTTCAAGAGTTGCCATTACACACTGAAAAAAAAAAACAACTGTTTGGTGTGGTTTATGGGCTGATAGAATCGTTGGTCCATATTTCTTTAAAACAGATGCCGGCCAGAATGTTGCTATGAATGGAGACCGTTATCGTGCCATGATACTATTTGGTACCCAAAATTGAAGCTGCTAGTCTCGGCGACATTTGGTTCCAACAAGATGGCCCAACTTGCCATACAACCCGTGAAAGCATGGCTCTATAGCGAAAACAATTCGGTGAACAAATTATTTCACGCTTTGGACCAGTGAATTGGCCGCCTAGATCCTGTGACATCTCAGCTCTAGACTCTTTCGTTTGGGGCTACCTAAAGTCCAAAGTCTACATGAATAAACCAGATACAATTGAGGCATTAGAGTCCAATATTACTCGAGCCATTGGTGAACTACCAATCGAAATGCTGGAACGAGTCATCGAGAATTGGTACTTTAAAATGAATGAATTTAATCGTAGTCATGGCCAACATTTAAAAGAAATTATCTTTAAGAAGTAACTGCAAAGAATGGTTCTTTTGTATGGTAATAAATATTTTTAAATAAAATTTATTTTTTTCATTGATTTTTCTTGTTGAAAAAAGTACCTCTAAATGAATGACCCTAAGTTACAGTAATATAACAAACCGGGACCAAACTAGTCCTAACCCAGGTAATAGTTGTTGCCTAGATCATAAGTTTGCATTTCTAAGAGTCTTCTATTTTATTAATATTATTATTATTACTCCTTAGTCTGTGTTTCATCTTAAGGCTGTAGTCTTATTTATAAAGTATACTATTATTTCGCCATCCTTAATTATTTTTGAGAAATATGTGTTTATAAGAATATATAAAGCGATATGTCTCTATCGGTCCAACAGACCGAGGTCAACAGTAATGTGTAAATTTTTTACGTCACTGCTGAAGGGTTAACACATTTTGACTAGTGTGACATTAAGACACACACGTTCAAGTTACACCGACTGCTTTGTTCAATATCCTTACGTTATTTTTAATCCTGTCACTTTGATAGTGAAGACTATTATTCAACGTCTTTGGCTACTTAATTTGGATTGGGATGCAACTCCACCTTTGGAAATTACTTCAAGGTGGGAACAATTTAAAATTAAACTGCCTACACTATCTAAATTTACTATACCTCGTCATATTTCTTTAAATGGAATTATTTTCTGTGAGCTTCATGGCTTTTGCGACGCTTCTTTACGTGGATTTTCTGCTGTTACATACCTTCGTGTATGTTATGATACAGGAGTCATCAAAACTTATTTTCTTTTAGCCCGAACAAAGGTATCTCCTACCAGGGTACAAACTATTCCTCGTGTCGAGCTCAATTCAGCAGTAATTCTTAGTAAATTATTATCTTATATACTGCAGACTCTCACTATACCGTTTAGTAAAATTTACGCATGGTCAGATTCGACTGTTGTTCTTCATTGGATTAATTCACAGCCAATATAAATGGAAAACCTTCGTCAGTAACAGAATTTCTTATATTTAAGACAGGATAGCCTCAAAACACTGGCGATATATTCCTTCTTCATTAAATAGTGCGGATCACGGATCCCGTGGACTTTTCCCTGAGGATTTTTTAAATACTCCTGCTTGGTGGGTGGGTTCGGAGTTTCTTTGCACTACTGAAGATAACTGGTCATTCTTCTTGACCGATTCTATCGAACATAACTTAGAATTGAAACAGAAAAGTTGTCTTTTGTCTTTTTCATCTGATGAATTTGTCGATAATCTCTGTAATCGATTTTCTTCCTTTTCAAAATTAAAACGTATCTTTTCCTATGTTCTTAGATTTGTTGGTAACCTAAAATCAGCCAATCAACGAACAGTTGGAAGGCTTTCTGTTCAGGAACAAAGTAACGCCACTAATCAACTAATTAGATTAGTGCAACAAAGATATTTGAAGGAGGAAATAGAACAGGTTAAGGGTAATTCTATAAAATTCAAATATTTGAAAAAATTAAATCCCTTCTTTGATTCACATGATCTCCTAAGAGTGGGCGGAAGACTTAGCCAGTCAGAATTAGCGTATGACAAGCGCTTTCCTCTTCTTTTACCTTCCAAAGGTAATTTTATCAAATTACGTATTTCGGAAATTCATATTATACATCTACATGCAGGCATTCAAGGTACGCACTTCGCCTTGTCACAAAACTTTTGGATAATATCATCCAAACGTGTTATTCGTAGTGTTCTTTCAAAATGTCTTTCCTGTTGGAGACTAAAACCTCAAAATTATCAGCCACCTATGGGGGCTCTTCCCGACCTACGGATATCCAAGGCCAAACCTTGCGTTGGCGTCGACTTTGGCGGTCCTTTTCTGATACGAGCCAATAAGCTTAAAAATTCTAAACGAACGAAAGCCTATATTTGCCTATTTGTATGCTTTGCCACTAAGGCTTTGCACTTAGAATTGGTATCTGAACTTAGTACCGAGGCATTTTTAGCCTCATTCAGACGTTTTATAGCACGTTGGGGCGTTGCTCTGTTGTCTATTCTGATTGCGGAACAAATTTTGTAGGAGCAAAATCCTATTTAGAAGACATTAAGTCACATTTTGATAAAAACGACGTCATTACATGGCATTTAAATCCTCCGGCAGCTTCCCATTTTGGTGGATTGTTTGAAGCGGGTATAAAAAGCGTAAAAACACATGTGTCTAGAGTCATAGGCGAACAGGTTTTAACCTATGAAGAATTCAATACATTACTCATACAAATAGAGGCTGTCTTAAATAGTCATTCCTTATGTCCTGTCAGTAATGATCCAAATGATTTTTCAGTGTTAACACCTGGTCATTTTCTTACACTAGAGCCTTTAAAGATAATTCCCGATCGGGATTACAGTGATGTTCATTTAAATAGACTAAGTCGTTGGCAATTGCTGCAACGATTACATGCAGACTTTTGGCAAAGATGGAGCAGATAATATTTACATACTCTTCATCAACGCTCGAAGTGGCATAAAAATGGAATAATCCTAATATAGGTACACTCGTACTAATACGTAATGAGACCAAGCCTCCCTTACAATGGCAAATGGGTCGAATTAAAACTTTAATTTTCGGTCAAGATGATATTGCTCGCGTAGCTATCGTACAAACCGCGAAAGGTGAACTTAGGCGACCTTTGGTTAAGCTATGCCCTTTGCCTTATATTGACTAAAAAATGCAAATATGCATTTTGGTGGGTGGGAGTGTTACGTCCCTCCACATATATTCTTAGTTTTTTATTAATAATTTTATTATTTTATTTTTATATTTAATTCTTTAATTAACGTGTGTGTATGTCTTGTCAATCGTGTATTAATACGGACCTGTACAGTCCGTCCCCTTAAAGTCTTGAGGGAGCAGGGAGCAGATCTACGACACGCTAGGCACTTCAATCTTAGTTTAGATATAGTCTT
Source organism: Diabrotica undecimpunctata (assembly GCF_040954645.1). NCBI lineage: Eukaryota > Metazoa > Arthropoda > Insecta > Coleoptera > Chrysomelidae > Diabrotica > Diabrotica undecimpunctata. The sequence continues at coordinate 54,177,156 of NC_092807.1, forward strand.
GTATAAATCAGCGCGACAAACACTTCAGTATTTTTGTGTAACCTGACCACGTGACCTTTTGAGAAGATTCTGTTCCCGAGTCAACCCAGTGCACTGAGGAAGAAGAAGAAGTATTACATCAACATCACAGGTACCGTAATTTGATTGCATACACACACAGTATTTATATTAATTGATAAATTTACATATAAGTTATTTTCATATTAAAATTATGCCAGCACCTAAATAAACAATTATGAGTCAGTGTTTCTCTTATAGAATTTTAAGCTCATTCAGACATATATCTATTAATTAAAAGTTGTATGTATAAGTGATAAGTGTTCAACCACATGTTTTTAACCTTGGTCAAAATTTGATATTTACCTTTGCTTTAATTTAAGTGTTGACACTTATTTTAGGTAACTGCACTGATTATGAACTTATTAGTCCGAAAACGTTCTGAAATGTAACCCAAAAGTATATTTTTAGAATATATCTATTTACCTTTTATAAAAGACTTTTTAAATAAAAGTTCTTCTGCTAAACATTTTGTTGAAATTCAGATACGAGGTTTTGCATTTTCCCCGAAGATATAATATTCAATGTTTCTCTTACTTTTTACCAGCCAAATTATCTCATCTCTTACTGTAATACAAATACCAACATAGTTTACATATTGTGTTATCAATACACTATTTTAATTAGTATCCACATGTATTTTAATTAGATTGTCAGTACGGGTCATGTTTACATACCCTTATTTTTCGCTCGTTTAAGATAACAAGCAAAACAGATATTTTACCTCTACACTGGTTGGTAAAAGCGCTACAGTTTACTGATGTTAATGGCCGTATTTATTTTGGTTATATTTTTTTAGGTTCGTCGACGAACATCAAATAAAGTTTAAAGTACACCGTAAATAAACAAAGAGAAAAGGGCTAAATATTGTATATTATGTACAATATGCGTTAAATGGAAAATATAACCAAAGTCTAAAATTAGAATGTTAAATGGGGTTAAATAAGCAAAACTTTAATTGACTTTAATTACTACATTTTAATATAAAAAGTAAATCTGTGGCAGAATTTCTGGTAACTATTTTTTTGTTGAATTATTGTCTCGATTACAAGGTAATGGATACGGGTACAATAAATATTGAGTTTACAAATTTTTTAGTTGTTGATTAAAAGTAGATGAATATTTATATTCTATTGAGCATTTGTAGTTTGGAAATAATCGAGTTGTATAGCTACCCGTTAGCTCAGAGTTTTATATTATTATGTTGTGTGTGCAGCAAACTAAGATTTGAAAAAAAAAATGATAAACAAAAAATAATTTACTGTAACTGAGATATGGGTAAACCTGCTTTTGTATAGCTTTAAAATTTGCTGGTATATAATATGTATTTATTTACACTTAGGAGATGAACAATATGAAAAACAATGTTTTTCTCGACATTTTATAACAGAAAAAACACATAGATAAAAATATGTGATTTCATTTTTTTAACATAGCAACATACAACTTTGTAATGAAAATAACTGTGTAAATATCGTAATACCTTTACAGGCAAAGATACAAAACATGTTCACGAAGCTGTGTTTACGTGGTATTTATACCACACAAATTACATAAGGTCAACCGGGGTAAATGTGACATATAATTTCTCTACATAGTGTAAAAGCGAAGCTGTAGACTAAAATTTTAAACGAATCAATTGCTTTTTTTACAAACAGAATCTGTGGTTAAATCATAATACATATCCAATCAAGTCCATTGGTTTACACTTCCCCGTATTCTGGGGCAAATGTAAACTACTAATGTTGTCTAGGTTATAGAATGCAATATAATAGTCAGGGTAAGTGAAAATAAACCGCAAGTGTCGTCCTAATAAGTAAAAAATCACAAAAAAATATAACGTGAACTCTTTGGCTATGATCAAGTTATTTGAAGCGCTCCTTAAAATTTCGCTAAATAAATCGAACTCAAAAATACGTGTAGCGAAGCATTTTACTGAATCTAAAGCTAAATAATTAATACAGAACATAATTACATAACTTTAACTAAAAAACTGAGGATGGAAAAAAATTTAACGAGAAATTATTCTAACAGTTCATAGGTATGAAAACCTACTGCAAACGTTAACTGATTATTCCTCCACACGTAAGTTCGGGTAAACATGAAATGCGAAAATGCTTTCTGCGAAATCCCTAATATCATCTACTACTGGCCAACTAAAAGTTGAAATAGTTTTGGAAGCTCTCCTTGCTAATTTTATATTATATGACCCATATTCATTCGGAATCCCATCTACAACCTGACCAACACAGTATATGATAGTTTTTTACTGGCAATCATAACAAACATCCAGTGTCTAGCGTTGATAGCTGAAATGTTTCTATTTACCGACTCCATGAAATCATTCTTTTGTTTTTGTGACTCAAGTTCGCTTTCAAGATCACTCTCACCGGAATCAAATAAATTATCTGGATCTTCTTCTGATTCGTCAATTATTGGCTTTCATGACTTTGGCTTTTTTCTACCTTTGGATGTATGAACTGGTTTGATGTTTTCTTGTTTATTTTTCTTGTCCTTTACATTTTGTTTTAATCTGTTTATTGCCAAAATCGAAGTAATTACCTTTGCTTCAAAACAGACACGTTTTCTTTTCATACTAGTTGAAGGTTTTTGTTTAATAGTTTTCAATATATCTTCAAAACTTAAGCCGAATAAATTTTCTTGTGTGGTTTCTGGTTTAACATCATTTTGTGTGCTGTTACCTGATACTGATGACTCAATTATTTCTTGTGTTTGCTTCATATGTACATGATTTTGCGTATTTGAACTTAATGATGATGGTATCTCTGCTAAGCTTCGCTTTTTATAGTCAATTATTGTAGTTGAGGTACTGGCAGTTTGAACAGGAAGGTTCACCATGTCTGATTGATTGTATTCGACTTCTCTGCATTGATTTATCCACCGCTGATGAATTTGAGGCTTAAATAAATCCCTGTGGATAATTTGGTCATCAAACGGGACTATACTAGCTTTTTAAAAGCCATTTATAATGATAGTGGGTTCGGTTTTAGTCCATATCTTACATACCATATCAGAAAAGACACATTTTGGAAGTTTTTTTCCATAATTTTGTCTTTGCCACTTTATGAGCTGTTAATCTTATCTTTCTTTTAACGATCCAAATACTCAAAGATCCAGAGGCTGCAAAACGTGACTTGAATGTGGCGGAAGCTTTAGAATAATAACATTTTGTTGACTTGCTTTTTGAACAAGTTAAAGATCGATATGTGAACTATGTCCATTTTAAATCAATAACGTAGGTCGTTTATCTCCAATCATTCTAAAAAACTTCTTTCAAAATAATTTCTAAAGGTCTCTAACTCTATCCACTTTTTTGTTGCAGCGTAGGTTATTCCAGGTTATTCCTGTATATTCATGATCGCTAGAAGCCATCCACGAATCCCAAATATGTTTTCGACGGTTGAGGATTCATGGAGGAGCGTTTTGTCCATCTGCATTACATTGTTGGATACGCACGAGATTTTCAAAGATATTATAAGCAATCGGTAATAAGTAACCAAAATCCTAATTAAATTTATACGGGTGTTGCGAGTCTTACTTTGCTTCAGTAATAGTTTCCAGACATTATTTCTCATTCCCAGTAATATCATCAACAACTACAGACTTGAGGCTGTCGTCGTGTGCTAGTTTATACACTGCGTTTGTCCAGTAATGATATATACATTTATAATAAAACTTCATTTAAAATATATATAATATATCATACCTTTGTACTTATTATGTAACTTATTTTTCCGAAATAAATATACCTCAAACCAAGTACCAATTTTTCAATTGAAGTTATTGCTTGTCTACATGTAATATTTCTTTTTCTTAATCAATGTGTGACTTAAAAAATATCATTGAACTGATATTTCGACATACTAAAGTATTAATGAACTTTTACTTCATCATCTTACAATTCTTTATATAATGTGAAAAATTTCCCTTCAGTTTTTCTTTCCATCAAACGTTCATGTCACCATATTTTTCATCTTTCTAGCTTGTCTCTTAGACTTGTCTTTCTTTTCATCTTCCCCTTTTAGTAAAACAGCAATAATGGTTAAATTGGTAAATAAATAATTTTTAAACATCGCACCAAAGCGTACTACTCGTCCAAGAGTTGTCGAAACTTTTATGGTTAGATGCTGTATTATTTACTGCTGTTTTGAATAATTCGTTAGTGGTACAGCCAAACCACTCTTTAAAATTCTTATCCAGGACATTCTTCTACGGCCTGGATTTCTGCGTCCTTGGATTTTTCCTTGCATTATATTTTGTAGGAATGTGTACTTTTGTCCTCTCATCAGGTGGCCTAAGTATTCAAGTTTTCTCTTTTTTATATTCAGTATAACTTCTGGATCGTTATTTATTGTGCGTATTACCTCTTCATTTTTAATTTTATCTAACCAATTTATTTTTAGTATACGGCGGTAGCACCACATCTCAAAGCTTTCAAGATTTTTAACATTTCACCGATTCCACAATAATACGAGTACAAGGAATATTCCACCCTAAAGACCAGTTTGAAACACCAATATTAAGATGCCATCTCTAATGGTCGGCAACGAGGCCTTCCCATTGAAAACCTATTTATTATGACCTTATTCAGGATTTCAAATTAAATAAGAGGAAGAAAAAACAAATTTCAACTACCGTTAATCTCGAACTCTGAGGATAGTTAAGAATGCCTTCGGTATATTATCTCAAAGATTTCAGGTATATCGTAGAGTACCAAAGTCGAAACCTTAATATGCCAATAAAATCCTTTAAATTACTTGTATTTTATATACATACATAAGAGACGGAAACTCCTGCATACTCCTCTCGGGCTGATATATCACATCAAACTTAATTTACAGATATTTCTTCGCAGAAAGGTATTGTTTAGATAACAGCTTACGAAATACGAGATAATTTAAAACTTTTTTCCCCACAAGGTTTGTTACCTTGAGAAGTATGATACATCACAGTACGATCAGTCACAGTATATAAAAAAACTATTGTCAGCGATTTAATTAAAATTATGTAGGTACTTTGTAATATAATTTTTAATTAAATTACTTATACCATTTAGTAAATTTAAAATAAGTTGTTGAAGCTTACAAGACTTGGTACTCCAAATTCCTCACCAATTTTTTTTATATTTCCCCTTAATATTGCTGTCACTATGATATTTACGGCTTATATTAAACAAGCATTCAAAAGTCTGCACTAAAATAATTAATTTTTAGATAATTTATTTTCATATTGGTGACCGTTTGCTTGTCAACCACGAACTGCTTGTATTCTCACTATCGTCAAGACAAGTCACCAATAGACACAAATAATCGGAAGAATAAAAAACTTTCCTGTCTAACAAATTCAAGCTTTAAATCTTAATTTTTTCTCAAGTAAATACTGATTCGATAGTATTAAATTCATTTTCACAAACATAAAAAATACCCGTCAGGTCTTTTATAACAGCCATACCGTCTTAGGCCTTTTAGACAGGTCAATTAAAGACCTTTTCACTACATCAGAGCATTCAGGTCTTGTGCGACAAATATGGACTCAGTGGCCAGAACCCTCGATCGCCCAGCCGGCGAGGAAAACAAAATTTATTTTGCTAAATCGGCGGCTGAGTGATCGAGCACACATATATTTCGGACAGAGAATCATCAACTTAGGTTAGTGGTTCTTTGTTCGAAACAAACACTTTTTTCTCTAGGGACCCAAGTCCCGCTGTTAAGTAAAGTAACTTCAATAGAGTCAGTAAAGTAAACAGTCAAGAAAAATAGAAGGTTCCATTAACCAGGGCACCCGAAGTAAAGTTCAGATCAAAAGCCTCCTCACGTAAGTCACACGTTGAGGAGGGTTAAGGAAAACCCTAAGAATTAGATAGGTACAATTTCAATAGTGAAGTATGACATGTTTCTTAGAGGCAGGGTTGATCAATGTGTATGTGTGTGTGTGTGTGTGTGTGTGTGTGTGTGTGTGTGTGTGTGTGTGTGTGTGTGTGTGTGTGTTGTGTGTGTGTGCGCGGTTTTTTTAATAATACTGCGGTAATAAATTACGACAGTTACACAAAATTAAGTAAATAAAATCAAACCGAGAAGAATAAATAAGAAGACTAGAAGGCAGACGTGGATTAGTAACTATAATTTTATATAAAAAAATACATATTTATATGTGCTACAGATTTTCACATATAACTCTCATAGACGTTTAACCAACGATGACAGAAAATACAGCCACTTGAACACTTGAATAATATTTTTGTCCATATGCTTGCGCCATATTTTTTAGTTTTATTATCCCTCACTAGGGGCGCTGTATATATTGAAAAGCTCTAATTCATAATCAAACCAAATTTTTTGCTAACTATATTATATTTTATTTGATGATTTAACTTACCTTTTTTGTGTAGCTCTTTTTTAGATTATTAGCAAGAGTCACGTAAAATACGATACTTGATTCACTCCCTGATTTACTTCTAACATATCCGAGCTAAATGATTATTATGCCATTTTGTTCTTTATATTAATTTTCACGAACGTGGTAATGTCAATGTCAAAGTTCAGCTTATACAAAAAGTTATATAAGTTTTAGTATTGCTCGGTAAATAATTTACAGTAGTAAAATTTAACTTTACTACGACAAACTTACATTTTCTTCTCATAAGAGTAATTTCATTTACAGTTTATCTTAAGCCAAATAAGCTCTCAGTTTATTATACTCTCATTACAGAGAATATTATATACATGAGTGGTTGTAGAACTCTACTTGGAAGGTTTTTAGAACTGCACTGAAATCTGAAATGTACCATATGAATGTAACATCTGTGTAACACACTAGAGGTTATTGGACTAATATCAGGGATTATTAGAAAAGTATATTATCCGACTCTAGCTAAAGCCAACTTTAATGAACGTTTTCTAGAACAAAGGAGTGACTTGGAATTTATTATTTCCTTATTCCAAAATTACATAGCATAGAAAGATATAATTTTTTATTTCCTTAAAAATTTTAAAATTAAATTTTAATAGTGATTAATAGAGTTTGGATTTAAAAAAATAATGAAATGCAATAACAGCGTTTAAAAAGCATAACGATTTTATAAAAAAAAAGCATATTTATAACATATTATTATGTAATAATTGCTAACGTTAGCTTAAAAACTAGTTAGTAGCTATTATAAATTTAATAATAAAAAAAATTAATAAAAAAAATATAGCACAAAAATTTGTTAACCTAGTTTTTATCGACACACCTTGGATAAATGAAAATATATCATTTTTATTTAACCCTTTAGAGCATTACGTGCTTTAATTGGCACAAACCAAAAATATATTTTCGTATAATATAATAAATATAGTATAATAAATATAAAAATATTTAAGATTAACTCAATTTCTGTTGGAGGTGTAACGCAGCACATATCTGGCACGTACTAGTACTAGTTTACGCGAGATATGCGGCATAGTTTTGATGTCAAGATAGGCAGCCATGCGTGTTTTAAGTTTTAAGTTCATTCTTGTTGAGATTCTAAACCAGGTGAAACAGTGTTCGAAGTTTGAGGTTATTTTTTTATGGTATAAACGTTTTTTAAGCTGAGAAAAAAATTTAAAATCATTGTTGTAGCATGTAGAAAATTACTTAACTATCCAATATTCGAGTAATAAAAATTTTTTTGGTACACTCCTGGGCCAAGTATAAAATATTGCTGAGTCTCTGTGTTTATATTCCAAATTTCAGTTACCACTACGAAGTTAAATAATTCATATATTAAATCTTAGTTCTACAATTTTAAAAGCAAGCAATGATTCAAGGTCAAAAGCGTGTTTGACAAGAATTTTGGGTTGCTCCGTTCCTTGGATTGATACGCGGGGTAAGGAAACGGTAGAAGCGGGTACAGAGAGATCGAGATCGAAGTGAATTCAAGTTTCAGGTTTGGAAGATGGGCCATTGAAAGCAGACGTGTTTAGTTTAGTCGGAAAAAACCTGCAAATTTGTTAAAAAAAAGTGATTTTTACTCAATGTAATGTGTCAATTTTGGACGAGTAATCACTGTTTTTTATTTGTAAGCCGTCTCTCATCTGAGATATTTGTAAAACGGCGTCTACAACAACTCTGAAAAGGATCCACATGTGTTAGAGTTTTTTTAAAAAGCGGAGCTTCAAATTTTGTGTCCAGTGTCCCAATTTCAACCTCAATTTTCTTTGTCCTAAGAAGCCGTTTCAGAATACCTTTTCACAGTTTGGAGATGAATTTGTTCGTGTCGCAGAGAGTGTTGCCCCAGAAATCTTAATGTGCATTTTAGTGAAATCCAGGTAAGTTTTTTTTGTTCGAACTTTTAAAGTAAAGACATTTTTTCTAATAATAATTGCTTTCAATAAAATTTAAGAAACTGTAATAATTAAAATTCACAAGGAATCTAAGTTCCTGTAGTTGGCTGTATACCATATATAACAAAAAGTTTTATTAAAAATCCTTTATAAAAGGTATTTAATTTAAAAACCCAATCGGGCTATATCACAAAACGTTTTCGGAATCCATATTCCATCATCAGTGCACCTAAAAAGGATATAACCACTTAATTAAAAAGAACCTGAGATTTAAATACTTACTAGGTGGGTATACATGTATTGAGCCACTAAATATGTGGATAAAAACCCATTAAAAATTGTTTTTTAAATTTGGTTTACATTATATGGTGATCAATTCTATGATGTTAAAGTTACCAGTGGATTTGGTAACATGGCGACGTATGACTCCATGTGAAGTTGCTGACCCTGATACGATGTGTCTACGAGGACCTGATGAAAGCAACTGATTGAAATGACAATCTTGACAAGTAAGGATGGAAGTCCGAACAAAGCAGTCAGTGTAACTTTATGTGTTAGTCCAATTAAGACAAAAGCCAACGTTATTTAAAAATTGAAAAAGTTAAAATTAAAATAATGTAACGTTGTACGTTGACATGTAATGTTGGGTCCATATGAAGGGGAATTCCATCCAAGCGATTACTATTTTGTGACCTGTGCCGCATTTTGCGCCTCGCTTTACTCTCACGTCTTTTATTTTTATCGAGCTTTCGTGGTTTACTATAACATAATCAATAATAGACCTCAATTTTCTTGTTTCTTGTGCCCAATAACTTCTGTCCCCAATTTTCAACCACCTATAATAATACCCTATGTGATAGGCAAAATATTCATTACATTGTATTGTAATATTAGATATCTTCTCAGGGGAGTACTCTTCTTCTTCTTCTTAAAGTGCCTATCCGTTCCGGATGTTGGCGATCATCACGGCTATCTGTACTTTATTTATTGCAGCGCGGAACAGTTCAGTGGTAGTCGTGTTATACCACTTTCGTAAATTTTGAAGCCAGGAAATGCGTCTTCTTCCCGGTCCTCTCTTACCATTTACTTTCCCTTGGAGAATCAGCTGGAGAAGGCCGTAACGTTCTTGATTTCTCATTACATGTCCTAGATATTCCAACTTTTTAGTTTTGACGGTCATGAGAATTTCACATTCTTTCCCCATTCTATGCAGGACCTCCACATTAGTAACTCTGTCAACCCAGGATATACGTAAGATGCGCCTATAACACCACATTTCGAAAGCTTCGAGCCGATTCATAGATGCAACAGTCAGTGTCCATGCTTCCATTCCGTAGAGCAGAACTGTGAATATGTAGCAGTTCAATAGACGGCATTTTGTTTTTAATGATATGTCTCGACTGTTGAAAATGGTTCTCATTCTAACGAATGCTGCTTTTGCTTTTATTATTCGCTGTTTAATTTCTGTTGAGTGGTCCCATTGGCTATTTAAATTGGTGCCTAGATATGTATATTGCTTGACTCTTTCGATATTCTGTTGGTTGATTGTAAGTTGAGCGTTTAGTATTGGTTTTTTACTAATTGTTATAAATTTGGTTTTCTTTATGTTAAGAGCTAGTCCGTATCTGTTGCTGACTTCTGTTATGCGATTTGTTAATATCTGTAAGTCATTCAGATTATCGACAAAAACTATAGTGTCATCTGCTTATCTAATGTTATTCAACCTTTGACCGTTTATTAGTATTCCTTTCGCACAACCGTCTAAAGCTTCCTTAAATACCCATTCAGAATAAATGTTGAACAACAATGGAGACAAAATACAGCCCTGTCGTACTCCACGTTCTATTGCAATTTTATCAGTTAACTGGTCTTCTATTTTGGTTTTGGCCGTTTGATTGTAGTAAATGCTTCTGATAATTCTAAGATCTTTGTTGTCAATTCCAATTTCTTGCATTAGAGTCATTAATTTGTCATGTTTTACTCTGTCAAATGCCTTCTGGTAATCTATAAAGCATACGTTTATGTCACAATTCACATCCCTGCATCTCTGAAATAGCACCTGTACAGCAAAAAGGGCCTCCCGTGTTCCCAGAGCATCACGAAATCCGAATTGTGTTCTTGTTAGTTGTTCCTCACATTTTGTATATATTCTTTTGTGAATGACCTTTAGAAATGTTTTAAGTAAATGGCTCATAAGGCTTATAATTCTATAGTCTTCGCACTTTCTCGCAATGGGTTTTTTTGGAAGATTTATAAAAGTTGACACTAACCACTCTTGGGGAACCACGCCCGTATCATATATACTGTTAAATATATTTGTCAACCATTTTATGCCATCGTAGCCCATAAGTTTTAAGAATTCTGAGTGAAAATTATCAGGGCCTACTGCTTTACCATCTTTGGTGCTTTTGATGGCATATTTTACTTCTTCGACTGTAAATGGTGGTTCAGATTCGCAATTGGTGTTTGTTGTAATACCAGTGTTACTTCGTATATCTTCAAAAGTTTTTTCTACGTATTTAATCCAAATATCTTTTTTATGCTCTATTTCCAGTACTATGTTTCCCTGATTATCTGTCAGGAATCCAGTGTTCTTGTGTTTATATAAGCCTGCCGCTTCTTTAATCTTTTTATGGAGGTTAAATGAATCATGTTTTTGTTGTAATGACTCTATCTCTGTACACTTCGAGCTAAACCAATTTTCTTTTGCTATTTTAATAGCCCTTTTTATTTCGTTATTTATGTTGTTGTAGTAATTCTTATTATCTTTAGCGTTTCTTCTGTCTTCCATCATACATATAATCTCCTCCGTCATCCATTCCTTTTTATTTGTTCTTTCAGGTTTTAAGTATTTCTCTGTTATTTCTTGACTTACTTTGTGCAAATTTTCTAGTTCTTTATCTGTGTTATCTGTTTCTGTACGGGCCCATGGTTTTTCTGTACGAGCCCACGTTTTTTCTTTTAGGCGTTTTTGTACCTTTTCCTTTACTGTTTTATTTTTCAGTTGGTTAATATCGTACTTCATAATTTTTGGTCTTTGAACTTTCTTTAAACTAAGTTTCATTTTGGCGATAAGTGGATTGTGGTCCGAATTTATGTCGGATCCCGGGTACGCTTTAACAGATGTTATAGAGTTTCTAAATCATTTGTTAATGAGAATATAGTCTATTTGATTTCGTACTGTGTGATCTGGAGTATCCTGGGGAGATTTCCACGTATATAGTCGTCTTGGAGGAAGATCATAAAAGGTGTTTGTCACTACGAGATGTTCTTCAGTTGCAAATTCAATCAAACGGTCTCCGCGTTCATTACGTTCCCCTAGACCAAAAGATCCCACTAAATTTCCACTTTGTCCTTTGCCAACTTTGGCATTAAAGTCTCCCATTATTAGTATTATTTCGTTTTTCCGAATCCTTTTGACAATATTAGTAAGGTCATTGTAAAATTCTTCTATGATTTCTTCTGGGGCGTCCACTGTCGGAGCGTATACTTGAATAATGTTTGTTTTTATGGGAGTTGTGTTTAGCTGAACTAAGAGCATCCTTTCTGATACAGGTACAAAGTGACTGACACAGTTGGCGATTTTATTATTCATAATTAGGCCCACTCCATTTATATGTTCGTTCTTAAGATTTCCTGAGTAGAATATTTTGTGATCTTTGATAACTCGGTATCCCGTATTTGTATTACTAGGGGAGTACTAAATATTATAAATTTTTAAAGTCTCTCGAAAACCCCAAAAAGGGTTTGTCCTATATATGGTACGCTATGAAGTAATGGACTCATACATTGTTTTTGTAGATATAAATCCGAAACTCTTTTATGATACAATGAGTGCAGTTCGAAGAATTTATAGTACTAATAATGATAAATCAGATCTCTCCGGTGTCACAAATGAGATGATATTGTGTCAAGATAGTGACAATGAGGAGCGTGAAGATTTACTAAGCAATCTCAAAAAGTCATTTCAGGAAACATTATCAGATTCCTGAGATAATGATACCCCTTTTTCTGAAAGACTGCGATATTAAAGGAAGTAATCTGATAATGGGTAAGACATTGAAAGAAGATCAGAAAATGGAACAAAATTTACTGATTCTGAAAATTTACCTTCCCTGATTTTGCAATTAGAGACAGTAACGGATGTCGGTAATTCAACTTTTACCAACAAAACAAAATTAGAATGCCAATATTGGTCACCGAGCAGTAAGCGATGTGATGAGCTGTAATAGATTCAAAGAAATAAAACGTTTCGTGAATTATAAAAACAATGATGACATGATTGAAAATGATCAACCTAAACATGACAGATTATTCAAAATCACACATGTTCTAAACCAAATCAAAGAACAGCTACTCATGGTTCTAAAAGAAGAACTTCTGGTGCTCCTGGAGGTATAATATTACTTTAGGAACCAGCAAACAAATTAAAGTCAAAGTTGAATCCCGAAATACCACTCCACTTTTTGAAGCCTTACGTTCCAAAAGATTTTTGCTGTTAGTACAATTAAACCTAGAGCTTAGATAAATACTATTCATCATCATCGATCTGTATGCGTCCACTGCTGGACATAAGTCTTCCTCAGCTCTTTCCATCTGTCTCTTTCATGTGCGGCTTGTATCCATTTATTGCTAACACGCTTCAGATCGTCAGTCTATTTAGTTGGTGGGCGTCCTCTGCTCTGTATTGCTTCTTGCCTTGGTGTGCACCCTAAAACACGTTTTGTCCATCGGTTGTCTGATAATCTGGCGACGTGTTCTGCCCAATTCCATTTTAACGACCCGATTTTTTCGATCGTGTCTATTGTTTTTGTTCTACGACGTATTTCCTCGTTTGGGATTCGGTCTCTCAGAGAGACACCTAACATCTGGCGCTCCATAGCCACCTGAGTTACGCGAATCTTAATAATTACCTTTTTTGTGAGTGTGATTACAAAAATTAATATTAAACATATCAGTCTTTCGGATTGAACCGCGTCGATTATCATTGCGCCGAGCTTTCAAGATCCTCTCTGATGTCTTGTTCGAGGCTTTCGAGGTCTCAGTATCCTGAATTCTAAGACACTACTACACTGATTAATAATCAATGTATTACTGCTACTGGAAACAGGGGAGGGTTCATTTATACCGTCGAAGGTGACGTGGTTTGGGTGTTGGTTAACGTGGGTATTGGCGTAAGGTTTGGCGCTGGGGTTGGCGCAAACATTTTGACAGTAGGATTTTGATTGAAATGGAATGTTCATAAATTATATTTTGAAATCTACGATGTTTGGATAGGACTGGTGGCAGTCTGCACAAGAAATTTCATAAACACCGTGTTGTTCATTTATAACGGTCTCTTTGATTCATCGAAAAAAAAATAAAAGTTTTTGTTGGAAAGTAAACATTGTCTTTATTTCTCTTAATTTAAGCATTTTGTCGATTTTGTTAATGACACCTTTACTTTAAGGAAGAACAGCTTTCGTATGATGAAGTTCTGAATCTTTGGTTTGAGATTGAGTGGAAGATTGATATCTGTGGATGCTTCTATTAAAGAGATATAGATAAAGAGATAAAGGGTTGTCTTAAACTAGAGAGCTCAGAGGGTCTACTTGCATCCCGATCCTATATAGACCAAACAAATCGTAGAATTTAAAATGGATTATATGAAAATTCCATTTCTGTTCGCAATTCCGACTTAATTTCAGTTCTAGATCAACACCATTTTTATACAGGTCACAAAATTCATCTTGAAAACTCCAGAACCATAGCTTCACTCCGCTTCTATAAACCAAGAATTATTTAAGAAGCCATAGAAATTGAAAAAATGCCAAATTGTCTTGATAAAAAAGATGACGGCATACGGTTACCTTCGACTTGGGGGCCTCTCTTAAGGTACGATTCCAACAATGACTGTAGACGGCAGACAGCAACTGCAGACGGCAGACGGCAACTGCAGGTGGCAGGATTTGCTGTCATATTAATTCCTTAGTCAGCAGCAGGCATTTCAGTTATGTGACGGCATAAAACAGTTGAGGTTGTATATTACATAAAAAAATGGATTACCAAATGCTGCAAGTTTTACTGCAAGAAGAAAAAGATGATGACGATTTGTTATTATTTTATTTTATTACTTTAGGAGAAATCCTACACAACCATTGTATTTAACTGGACTAGAAGAAAGCTCTTAGGAAACATTAACTAAAATACATGTAAATGATAGTAAAGCGAATTTCAGAAGTTATTGCCGTTTAAATAAAGACCAGTTTAATTTTAATATGTCTGTAGTTTATGAGGATCTTAAACCAAAAACAAGGAGAGGGAAAGTATCACCAGCAGAAAAATTATTCCTCACTTTAAGGTAAGCTAATTTAATTTAGTTCTTAATGCTTATAATTATAATACTAATAATAACAACAAGATCTAATCTATAAAATCTAATCTATCTAAATATAATATATGATAATAATAAACAATATTATTAAACTATTCTTCTGAAATTCAGGAAAGTCTTCATTTTCTTCTCTACCTGACTGTTGTTGACAATTCATTGAAGGCAAATCTTCAGTTTGTTTATATGTCATATCGGTTGAATCCGAATAACTACCAGTCAGCGACATTTCTTCTTAAAGTGCCTATCCATTCCGGACGTTGGCGATCATCACGGCTATCTTCACTTTGCTTATTGCAGCGCGGAACAGTTCAGTGGTAGTCGTGTTATACCACTTTCGCGAATTTTGAAGCCAGGAAATGCGTCTTCTTCCCGGTCCTCTCTTACCATTTACTTTCCCTTGGAGAATCAGCTGGAGAAGGCCGTAACGTTCTTGATTTCTCATTACATGACCTAGATATTCCAACTTTTTAGTTTTGACGGTCATGAGAATTTCACATTCTTTCCCCATTCTACGCAGGACCTCCACATTAGTAACTCTGTCAACCCAGGATATACGTAAGATGCGCCTATAACACCACATTTCGAAAGCTTCGAGCCGATTCATAGATGCAACAGTCAGTGTCCATGCTTCCATTCCGTAGAGCAGAACTGTGAATATGTAGCAGTTCAATAGACGGCATTTTGTTTTTAATGATATGTCTCGACTGTTGAAAATAGTTCTCATTCTAAGGAATGCTGCTTTTGCTTTTATTATTCGCTGTTTAATTTCTGTTGAGTGGTCCCATTGGCTATTTAAATTGGTGCCTAGATATGTATATTGCTCGACTCTTTCGATATTCTGTTGGTTGATTGTAAGTTGAGCGTTTAGTATTGGTTTTTTACTAATTGTCATAAATTTGGTTTTCTTTATGTTAAGAGCTAGTCCGTATCTGTTGCTGACTTCTGTTATGCGATTTGTTAATATCTGTAAGTCATTCAGATTATCGGCAAAAACTATAGTGTCATCTGCATATCTAATGTTATTCAAATCAGCGATATAACAATAAAAATAGTGTACTGAGTATTACCAGACACATTTATCGGGGCCCTATGCGAAGCGTTGATTTCTGCTGCTAGTATTTCATATTTTGCAAGAACTTGAAAGAGCTTCTGTTTGCTTTTATTGAAGCACTTTTGTGGGCAGTGTTCGTAAATCTTGTTCGATATGGTTAGCAAACGATTTAAATTCATCACAATTTTTCGATCCATTTGTCGTATTTCTCATTGCCGAAAGGTGTGACTTCTCCCGTTCTCTCATAAATGATAGAATGTCTTCTTTAGTATTATGACGGACGTTTTTTATTGGGTTGGCTGAGTTGCTGGTCAGCTGTGACAGAGTTTGTACATAACTCTCAGTACTTATGGCAACATTTTCTTGTTGAGTAGGGACTCTTCCTGTGTATTATTTTGTGCTGAGTCTACGAGTTCTTCAACATTGTTCTGTAATGACTCCGTGTCATCATATATGCTACTAATAGTCGACCTCTCTTGCGGAACATTATCTAGAAACGATAAGAGCCTATATATTCCCCATTTACTGCGATTTGTTGGAGGTACTGCCGATACAGTAGGTAGTTAATTTTTGCGTTTAAATCGCATGTATCCATCACGGATAGTCTTCCACTAATTTTTACAGCTTTTACCTGTAATATAAATAATAAGTGCTATTTTTTTTTTCATTATTTAATATGTGGTTATTATGTTTCAGATTCATGTCAGCAGGAAAAAGTTTTGCTTCTCTATCATTTCAATATCGTATATCAAGGTCATATATATCAAAAATAGTTAAACACGTACTTCATGTTCTTCGAAAAGGTCTTCCAAAAAAAAAAGATGGTTAAAATCTGTATGCCCCCTCCTACTAAAAACGATGTTAAGAAGATTGAAAGAGAATTTTGGGAAAAATGGAATATACTAAATTGCGTTGGTAGCATCGATGGTAAACAAGTTCGTATAAAATCACCAAAGAACAGTTGGTCTCTTTACTTTAACTACAAAGAACACTTTTCGATAGTATTATTAGCAATAGTTGACTCGAGTTATAAATTTATAGCAATTGATGTAGAATCTTATGGTAAAGAAGGTGATAGCAATATATTTAATAAGTCAGAAATGGGAAAGAAAATACAAAACTCTACATTCAATTTTCCTGAACCGAAAAATTTACCGGGAACAAATGATATTTTACCACACTTTCTAGTGGGTGATGAAGCTTTTGCTCTTGATACGTTTATGATGAAGCCATATTCTCAAAGACTTGCAAGACATGACACCCAGAAATATATTTTTAACTACAGACTCGTGTTCGGCGTGTAGTGGAAAACGCTTTCGGCTTGTTGTCTCAAGTGTTTAGAATATTTTATGTACCAATGTACCGATTTTGCCTGAAACTTGTGACGACTTAATAGTGTCTACCTGTTGCTTGCACAACATTCTATGAGAAGGTTATCTTCAACAACACCAGTTGCCTAGTTATCACCGAATGAAGAAGAAATACCGTCTGATAATATGATTAGATTGACGAGTACTAGTGGTTTTGCTAATGCCTGTGGCCTTTTTATTTGAGACACATTAAAAGAGTATTTTTGTTCCCAAGTAGATGAAGTACTGTGTTTGTTGAAGTGTGCCATCTGTCGTCGCGCAGGCACATCATCTGACGTTCTACCGCGCAGCAGTAGCAGTCAGATGTCGGAATCGCTCTCATATAAATTAATACTGCAAAGTAGTGGCGGCAACTGCAATTCCCCTCTGGCGTCTGTAGTCGTTGTCGGAATCATACTTTTAAAGAAAATACCGTTTGCTTCAGCTGTAAATTAAGATCCTACTGTTATTCGCCAGGCTGGCCCCCATGCCTACCAGTACCAGTAATGCATTGATTAGTGATCAGTGTAGTAGTGTCGGGATATATATATATATATATATATATATATATATATATATATATATATATATATATATATATATATATACATCCCGCTATCCTTTTGAACTCTTTTCACGTTGCAGTAATTTAGCATCACCAAGAATTGCTATCATTTTCTATTTATAAATTGTGTATGTTCGTTTAGGGCACCTTTGTAGGCTTGGCACTGTTGTCGGTTTTTCAATATTCCGATTTTTTTTATATCTTTAATTTTTTACATCAAACCTACGTTTTAACATCGAGCGGTAAAATCACTGTATTTGGCATCATTTTAGAGCCAATAGATGTTGCCGGTATTAATCCTTAAAATAATATTTTAGATACCTAAATATCGATCGGTTTGGGTCAAGTTCGAATAACGACATTGAAACTACCTGCTCACAAGTTGCAGTCTTCGTGGTTGTTTTCTTCGTTTAGATGTTATATTTATTCAACCTAGATATTTTTGCCCAGAGAATCGTGTAGGGGAATATTTTACATAATTTTCAATTTACATCCTGTTTAGTCGAAGCTATCGATGAATAGTTTGAGATAAATATTATGGTTTTATGGGATTAAGGCCTTAATTATTGGTTGTGATTGTGTTAATGTTTGAAATTTTGATTTGGATTCCGGAAATCGTTCTCAAAAAACGTTTTTCTGTACAAAATGTGTATACACATGTTTACATAATTAGTACAATAAACAAAGTTATTGTAAAATAATAGTGGAAATCAAAACGTTAAATATTAGTTGATTAAAAATGTAATTTTCATCTCAATAACGACCAATAATTGTGGCTTAATCACATAAAAAAATAATATTTGACTTTGACCATGCCATAAGAAAGTAGTTCACGTAACCTCGCTAAATAGTTTAAAAAAATCTTATACAGAAATTTAAATTCTAAATAGTATGAGAGGTAGCTGACGAAAAATTCGTAAAGACGTACAGTTGATTTTGCTTTGTTTTTTTTAAACAATCTTAAAAGGCAAAAAAAATAATTTTTTGCTTATAAAACGTTTTGTATACATTCTAAAGAAAAATAATTTAAATAAAAGTTGTAGACCATAAAAAGTTTTTTATGTAGAGAAATACCAAATTTAAATACATAAATAATTGATATAATTCCAAAAAACCGTAAACTCTAAGATATTATATTTGTAGTAATTTATAAATGTTAATAACTTTGTTTTTTGCCTAACGACAGGAAATATAGCTACTTGAAATTATGGCAATTGATGAGTTATTAAAGTGTGCTAAATATTAAGCAGATCAAAAAATATTTTACAATTTATTCAATTTGTTTATGACAGAAAGCGATTATTTAAACAACTGTACTTGTCCAAACAGTATAAATCTATAAGTATTTTGTAACTTGCAATCGATTCTTTGCGCTTTCAGTTTTAGGGTATATTAAAAAAACTTTAACATATTATTAAATTTTTTATTAAAAACCAGTTTGAATAGGGGACTTTTTAGTTTTTAGACCACTTCACGTTTTTTCAGTTTCTTTGACAAGTGAGGATTGTCTATTCGCTTATTTCTTAATATGGGATATGAGCAATTATCTAGTCAAGTCAACACTATTATAGAAGTTATCCATACTTTTCCAGCAGTCATTCAGACGGTTCATCTTAATTGTCCCCATATGGAACATAAGTCCGAGAAAAGTCTTAAATTCTGTTTGTGTTGTCTCTTTCCAAAACGCAATCCTCGATTTTTCTGAACGACTTTGTGCAAATATTTCGTCAGAGTCAATCAGAGTCACTTCCACCATTCATTTAATCTACATCGTCCTCGCCAGATGCTTCTAACAATGATTGTAATTCAGCAGTTGTCAATCTACGTTTATGTTCACATCTACCTTTTTTAGATGTCGAAGGCATATTATTTACATCCATTTCTTTATAAATACTATAACTCACTTTTACGGAGGTAATTAACAATAAAAACGTTCTACTGGAAACTATCAACCTACGACTTCCAATACTATAAGGCCACTTGAGGCACAATACGTTTTTACTCAATAATAGTTCCTGTATAAGTAAAATTGTTTTTTAATGTATGTTCATTCTTCAGAGTATGTTTTAACTTTTTTAACATTTCTATCGGCCTTTCTACTAGTCATGCTTCTTCTTAAAACTTTGTAACATCTTGTACACTTTCTTCTCTTTGTATTATCTACATCGCTTTGCCTTAGATGGTATTTTTGGGTGTAACTGGTCATGAGGGTTACAACATTTCTTTATTTGTAAATGCCTTCGCGAACTCCAGTCTGAACTCAAGGATAGGTTGTCGCTTTTTTTACGTTTTCTATTATTTAGCAACTAAGCATTGACTACTGCGGTATTAAATGCGGTATTAAATATTAATTCCACTGCCACTTTCCGGTACCACTTCAGAATTTTGCGTATTGGGCTTTGGTAAGAAGCCACTTGACCACTAAAATCAACACTCTTTTTCACCAAGTTATAATCGAGAATAGTTTGTGGTTTTAGTACTTGTGTATAATTTTTTTTTATTTGATTAAACCAAGATACAACTATTATGTTTAAATGATGTAAGGATTAAAACTGGTCTTTTGTCGACCCATTTTATTACTTGTAAAATCAATAATGGCCTTAAGTTTCATCGTGAGTAACTGGTTGCAAATTTTAATCGAGATTTTGGTTTTACATGTTTTTGTAAAACATCTGCACATGAATAATTCGTTTCTTGAACAATGATTTCAATTCATCGACCAATATTCTAAAATAAGGTTTTACTACGTCGTCCGGAATATTATAAACTGGTTCTCTTTCATAAAGCATTGGAAATATGGTTTACATTCCATATTTAGAAAAATCTTTTACTGCAACTCTTGTTCGACCTAAACTAAATTAATACACAAAACAAATTAATCTATTTTTTTATAGAAATGCAGATTCCTGTCGGATTTTTATCAGTGCGGCATGAGTCACTGATGTCTCGTATATCCGGACCTCTTATCGCATTACAAACATAATTCTAAATTAGCAGTGCGGTACAAGATACATTTAGGTCATATAATCTTAAAGCCGTATTAAGACCATAAGACCGTATGTTATAAATAAATATATTCCTATAAGAATTATCTTGAAAGATGAAAAAAATACAATAAAAAAAGTGCAAAATTAAGTGTTATTTAAAAAATAATAAGTCATTCACGGGCGTACAGTTAAAAACAAAAGTTTTCAGTGTTCTATTGCTTGATTATTATTATCTGGTATTCTGAAAATGTTGACATTTTTTCCTGGTCTGATCTTCCTCAACTAACGTCATCTTTCTTAATTAGTGGGTTGTATTGTTCAGGTCTCTTTAAGTGTTTTTGTTGCTATCCATAGTGAATGATCTTCTTTAGACAATGTACTAATGTAGTGTTCAAATGTGGCATACCTCTTGCTCTTCATTTTTCGACTATTGGTTGTATATTGTTAATCGTGTAGCTCCATACGAAATAGTAGAAGATGAAAACGGCAGCATATTCATCCATAAAAAAAGGAAACGCGATAAAGATATCTGAAACAACTGTTTTATGTTATAAGAGATGAAATAGTCCGAAATTACCAAAACAGGTGAACAGGGCACTATAAAGAGGAAGTAGAATTAGCTATGAAACAGCTTGAATGGGGAAAAGAAGTAAGCTTAGACCAAATACCAGCAGGAATTATTCAACTGAGGAAAAAAATTGAATGGATAACAATATTCACTCCATTTACAGAAAAGGCGGTGACCCGCAAAAATTTTAAGAACTTCTTTAATAGCCTCCAGTCAACAATTTCCTAATCATGTTTAAAAAACGTACGGAATGCACTGGATATACTAACTTAAGCCGTCAACATAGGTACTTGTTGTTGCAGTTATGTATTACGATCAACTTAAAGGTTATGCACGTGCACGACTCCCCTTGTATAGGTACACAGGCATGCACATGCGGGAGAAAAAAGATTTGTTACATTATGTCACATTTTAACGTTGAATATTTTATGGTTTTTTATATAAAAAACCGAAAAAAAAACCGAATATATATATATATATATATATATATATATATATATATATATATATATATATATATATATATATATTATATATATATTTATTATCAACAATTAAACTCGCATATATTTTAATAAATTATTACATGTTTTTTAAAGAATCCTAAATGTTTTAGATTGCAAATAAAGTTCATTTATAGATAAGTAAAATCTAAAAATTTGGCATAATAATAAATTTTATTATACACAGATGCCAAGACTGTTTGTACTTGCTTTTCTTAAAATAACATTATGTAATGTACACAAGAAATTCTGTTACTGTTTTAGGTACATGCCATTATTAATCTTTTTTCTTTCTAGGTTTCCGTGTTCGATCACGAGACAGCGCATTATACAATTGTCACGTTGCCAGCAAGTCGTCGAGTGGATTTTATCCACCATTTCAAAGCGTATTACGGTGCAAAATTTGATATCAAAGTATCAACAAACTTTCCCGGCTCAAAAGCCACAGAAACTGTCACATACAAAGTCCCCAACTTCCTCCAGCCATATAAAGTGAGAATCTCTTCGAACCAAAGTGCTGGAGCTTTCATGATCTATTGGAAGGAGCCATACGTACCTTATTTTATCGACAGACTTTACTACGAGGTAATAATATGTGTTATAAATATACCATTCTTCCATTTATATTGAAAATTTTTAACAGAAAGTTTAAAAGTAAAACGAGAATTTGAAACGTTATATTTAAAAATTTTAGTTTCTACCGGGAGAATTCTAGTTTTGTTTAAATCTTAATCGATAGCGGACGTATTTAAAACAATTGACTTAGCTAAACAATAATTGTATTTATCAAGTTCATCTTCTTCTTCTGGTTCCTATCCGTTTCGGATGTTGGAAATCATATTGGCAATCATGACCTTGCTCGCTGCGGCTCGAAACAGCTCCGTTGAGGTTTTCTTAAACCATGTTCTTAAATTCCGCAGCCATGATATTCTCCTTCTACCGGGTCCTCGCTTAGTTCATCAAGTTCATATTTAAACCTAATTATTTTTTAAATTACTGCTTAAATTGATACGATAAAGTGGAATACGATGAGAAACGAGTATATATTGTTTATAAAAACAATAAACTAAAGCTTTTTGTCTATCAAACACAACTGATACTGCCTCAAATCAACCGCATGTACAACCAAGAATATATTATTGTTCTGAAGCTATTTTCTTGTGGCATTTTAAATTAATTTATATTTAAATGTGAATAAGCCACAATTAAAGGTTAAAATACGTTTATTGACGTTTCAATTTCCACTTCGGAAATTTTGAGAACGATTTCCGAAGTGGAAATTGAAACGTCAATAAACGTATTTTAACCTTTAATTGTGGCTTATTCCCATTTAAATATAAATCAAGAATATATTATATATATATATATATATATATATATATATATATATATATATATATATATATATATATTAATATGCAGTTAAGCATTATGTTATTTTTAAGAACATTTTTGTCTTTGTGTCTTTGCAGTGACGGTGCAGTGAAATGTGAGAGTGCGGTCCAATTTTATCCCCAACTATCTTGGTTATGTACAGCTCTCTAATAGTCCCCCGCCATGTTAGTTGAAACTTTTTTCTTTATTTGATAATTATTCTGATGATAGGCGCAGACTTTCTAGTAGTATACGAACGTATTGTATTGTATAACGAATCTCGATAGAAAAGCTCATTTTAAAAATAAATTTCAGCGACAAAATTCTCTGTGTATCTAAATGTGTGTATAAAAAAAAGTTTGTATCTAAGTGATATCTTATCGTTATGCTCAGATTGCCCATCTTTTCAGTCTTTTTTTACATCTTTAAAGAAAAGAAGGCAAATCTGCATACAGACACCTGTGACTCACACTGGTAGTGTTGGGTTCCTAATACCCCAACGAAGCTGTGCCAGGACAAAATGCCCGAGTGATTTAGACTTTTGACACCTCGTCCCGTCAACACTCCAAGACGGTCGGCATCCAACTAAAAACTTCTCCTCTGTCACACCAGACATCAATATGGAAGGGCCGGTTAAGCACACATTTCTCCTGATGCCCTACTAACACCTGATTCCCATTCTTTCTTCGACACTTTCATCGAGGAAACCACAGCCACATGATCCACCACATTTCTCTGCTCTCGTTCTTTTGAAGACAGCAGCTTTCTGATAAATTTGTGGATCCGTGTCCACCACCACTTATCCCATATCATGTTATCCACCATTTATTTCTCTCACGGAATCAAACATTCTGCAATTACACTCTCTTACAAACTTCTCTCTTTCATCCGTCCAACGCTCACACTTCAGCATCGTGTGTGTCACAGTATCCAAGAGACCACAGCAAAGGCACTGATCGGACTGAGCCCTCCTAAATCTAAAAAGGTAGCTGCGGAAGCAGCCATAGCCTGTGGGCATTTGCGTCAGACAATAATCCAGCTGCCTATGCTCACAATATACCCTGCGTCAAAGGTTCGGGATTAGAGAATTAGTCTACTTCGCCACATCACCTGTTGCCTCCCACTCTTGCTGCCACTGAGCGATTGAAACTAATATCTCGGCCAGTCTTATCTCATCCATTTCCCGCTCTCCAATGTTCCGCCTTCTATGACTATAAATCCTGGCCCTTTCACCTGCCAGCACATGTAAAGAAACACAACCAGTGATCACGCAGAGAGCGATAGCTGACACAGTCCTGTAGGCACATGCTATCCGCAGCAGACTAGCTCTGTCCACGAGTACCATGAGCCGCTTGTAAGTTGTAATTTCTACCGCCTCACTCTAGACTGGAGGTGCGTAGAGGACGACAGACTACACAACACCGTGAAGCTCCCTTCTCCTTTCGGATTTAGGTCCACCGATATTAGGCATATAGAGGATATATTTTGAATAGTTCTGCGGGTCACCCCCTTCAAATATTCCCCCTAACTCCCACCCTGCTGGAGAGTAACTCCAGATACTTAAAGTACTTTTTGGGCGTTACTCTCGCTTCCGCGTACTCAAATTCAACCCTATCTCTCTTTCTAAGTACTACTGCCTCCGTCTTATCCCCCGCGAGAGAAAGATAATGCTTGCTCATCCAATCCTCAACGAGGACACTCGCACGCGTAATCCGAAGCAAGAGTTCCTTCCTGTTCCGTGCCGCCACCAGCATAGTAAGGTCGTCCGCGAATACGAAGGGGGTCACACCTTCCCCATATTCGCAGTGTTAGACCTCATCATTTGCAGGTTCCACCACCACATCCACCACCACACCATTTTCCACCACAATCTTCCTCTCGGAAAGATAATCATCGACCACATTCCTTAGATACCCAGGACAGTTTCTTGCTTCCAAAGAGCTCATTACGTGACCCCATTGCAATGTATTAAAAGCATTTCGGACGTCAAAGAGAATCAGGATGACCCATTGATGATTAGCCCAATTCCCCGTGCAGCCCGAAGCACATCGGCCACTGCACCCACTGTACTTTTACCCTGGCAGAAAGCATATTGCCTCCGAAACAGGCCTCCAGACATCACAGTCACCTTCTCGATACGTGCACGTAGCATTCTCTCATGCAACTTTTCGATACAAGGAATAAGACAATTACGACGGTCTTTTCCTGCCTTGAATTTAGGTAGAAGCGCGAATCTCGAGATTTTCTAGGGATTAGGTACCTAATTTTATGCAGGATGCAAAATTTACGCGCCAACAACTAAATTATGCACAAATAGTATAATTATATGCCAATTGGAACACTGCTGTATAGCCAATGTGTGGCTGGCATCAACAGCAACACCAGTATTGCCGCCAATCCCTTTGATGCGTACGCAAAAACCGACAGCCCACGCAAAACTCATAACGTTGGAGCAAGTCATAAAAACGTTGGCTCCAACATTGGCTCCAACACAGTTTTGTCGGTAAACACATTCGACAAACGCTGTTGGGGCCAACATTGGTCGCCCTGTGTGGAGCCACCGTAATTGGTAAACTATTCAGTTTACCAATCTATTGGCAAAAATGCCATTAAAATAAAGCCGTAAACCTTATAAGCTTGCTCCTAAAAATCTCGACCAATACATTTTTTAGAAAAGAACTTTAGTTTAAATCTTGTTACAACATAGTGCTTCTTAATTCTTAAAATTCATGTATATATAAATTAATTATGTTGTCAGTTTCGCGATTCTTATTAAAAGTGACTCCTAATAATGTTTTTTTTAAACTAAGTAGACGATCTATGACAAAATTGTTTAGTGTAACAAAATACTATGCTCATATCTGTATCGTAACGTAAATTATAAATATTGCATAGTTTTTGTAATTGAATAGATTGAAATAAATGGTGCATGTAAAAAAATATCCGTATCAAAGATTATTATTAATAGGCCTGGTATTAAAACATGTTCAAGTGTTCTTCATTTGGGATTGCTCAACTCTACTCTATAAAGGCTTATTGTGATCAACCATGTAATTGCACCAAATAATGATAACCATATTAAAATTTATATTTTATATTTGAAGGGCACTAACTAAAACCAATTAAATGCAGTTTGTATAGTTCTGATATAATCCGCTTCAAAGGAAATTTAGGTTTATAAATTAAGGTTTAGGTTTATAATTTAATTATACGAGCTATTAAAGTAAAATATGTCTATTCGACAATTTTCTATAAATAATAAAAATATTATGGTATATTTTTAGTGTTGATATATCCTATTTTTTATATAATTAAAAGAAATGTACTTGAACCGGGACTTTTACCGGGTCCGAGTTAAGAAATGTTAAAATGTAACAGTGTAATTAAGATTTATTTAAAACAAGTGGTGTCATAAGGGAATATAGTCCAAAAGGCATAGCAGATTTTTATATTTGGCATCCTTAATTAATAATCTAATGTCAACAACAGGTTTCAATTTAAACCTCTAAAAAATGGACGTCCACCTTGTGCTTCTTCCAATTTCTGAAAATCATATTTCCAAACTCCTCACAAATTGATGAATTGCAACAAGACTAAGAAGAAAACCTTTGTTTAGATCAAAAAGGTAGTGATTCTGAAAACACATGTGATTTTTTTTATATTAGCGAAAAGAGATTGTTTAACGATGTATTAAGACTATATATTTTCGAAAATATATAGAATACTGTATAGAAATACACTTTATTGACAAAAAATGGACTGTTACCATATGGTAACGCTAGCCTAATATGTAATACAAACTGATTTGGTATGGAATATTTCATTAAATTTTATACATAGCCCAACGTCATATTTCAAACATTTTGTACGTACATTAGATGAACACCCTTCCCCGGTACATCTTCTTATTTTCTTATTTTCATTGTGCACAAGTAAACGTCTACGACCATTATATCGTAGATCATCTGACACTTTGTTAAATGTTACGCTGGAACGTGATATTTCTGGTTTTCCAACGGCTTTTGGAGGAGTCCCATATTGGGTGAGATATGCTTGTACTACTTGTCTCCTAAAATATAGTTGAGCTATAGGTTCCGTCTTCCTGTAAACATTCCATGCATTTACCATAGAAACATCTAACAACCATGTAAAGATTGGCCACCACCACTTTATCAGTCTGACACTTATCCTATAGGTACCTTTAAAGATTCTCATATAACAAATCAGTACCTCCCTTAAATCGGTTATATTCAGTTATAATTGATGGACGACTGATTTGAATAATTTTCTTTTCTGTCCTTGAAAATCTTTTCACCCTACTAGCTGGATTTATTCGATGGCATGTAGACGCCGCAGCAACTGCATTGTTATCTACCCTTTTTTTTTGGTTTAATTAATGGCTTTGGATAACTTGATCCATTCAGCCACGATAATGTATTTGACTACTTGAATTTGTTAATGATGTATTGACCTATTGCATTTGTTAACAAAATAGTACTTCTCATAGAGGTAGATTAAAAATATAATGTAAACGTCAGTAGCACAAGAATCAGTAGATTGATAAAAAACCATACATTCATTCGTTTCATTCAGTGCTCTAACCAACTTAAAGGAAATATTTAGAACCAACAAGGGATTACATAATGTAGGAATACTTTTCACGCTAAGGTGCCTTTCATAGCGACTTTATTACAACACAAGACAGGCAACGGCTAGGAGGTAACTATATAACATAAGGATAGACAGAGGGAACAAAGCTAGATTTATACATTCACATTACACATTCCATCCTAAATTTTATTTTTAGTCCTTTTTAAATATTCCCAAAAAATTTGGTTAAACCTAATATTAATATCTACCCATTTAACGATAATTAGTCCATCATTCTTGTTTATTATTGAACTATAGCCACCTTTCACATTTTTTTTCAAAAGATCTTGCTTTTGGAGTAAGGAGTAGTATGTTTGTAGTTTTGAGCAAGATTTGGGTATGCGGTTTTCCCGAATTGTTCCTGTTCCATCGTATCCCAGTTGTTTTAAATACAATAAAATATTAAAACCCGTAAATAGGTTGTCAAAATAAAATGTGAATGGTAAAGTTTTGTAAGCTTTAGTGAATTCGTGTACCATATTTACCATTGAAGCTTTGTTTTTTCCAAATTCTGTTTCAAATGTGGTGTTTTCTTTAGGATTTTTTCCTTGGTATAGATCAAAATTTACTAGATACCCCGATGAAGTATTCAGACGCCACATCTTGTAGCCGAACCTAATTGGATTTCCCCGAATAATCTGTTTACAGGGATGCTGCCCGAAATATTTTATCATGGATTCGTCATATTCCAAGTTTTGTTCTGGAATCCAGCTATCTAAAAAAATTTTTTTAACTTATCCCTGAACGGTCTCAATTTCCACATTTTATCAGACTTGTCTGGTTTGTTGTTATCTGCACAGTGCAGGTATCTTAGAATTTGATGAAATCTAGCTCGGCGCCTAGCTTGACTTACCATTTTATTTCGCATGTCATCTTGACAGTCCCAGTAAAAGTCTTGACTAGATAATTCGACATAGTCCGATAAAAAGAGAATAGCAAAACAACATTTCATTCAAGAACATTGCATGTTTATTTGATTCTTAACAATGAACTGAATCATATCGTCATCTAAAAATTTTTCAAAAACTACAATAGGTAATAAGCTTTTGAATCGTGCAATATTTTGTTTTGGAAATTGTCTTGCATGGGGAACTAAATCTCCATTTTTCAAGTTACTTTGGTTATGCCTGGTCGTTCTGGTATTTCGTACCTTTCATTACCTTCAAACTGCTTTTTTTTTGTATGAAATCGTACTTTAACCGAGGCTGTTAGCTGTTGTCTGTTAAGATTGTCAACATTGTTCTTCACCTGAGACATCATCCGTTAGAATATTTGATTCTGGAATCTCTATAAAAATATCTTGAATATTAATCTCATCATCATAAACCATGTTCAAGGCCTCTTCTAACGTAAAACCTCGCCTGAAACAAATTGCAGTAAATTAACATATGCACCCATAACTGGCTAGCGTTACCATATGGTAACGCTCTACAAAATAGTGCTAATTATGAAGTTGGTAAATTTTAGCATAAAAATATTCTAATACAGATCAAAAGTGATCTATTAGCTATCATATATTACCAATATTTTAATAATTCTATTTAAAATAAAATATTTCTAACACTTACTCTAGAAGGAAGTCCACTGGTTGAGAGTACATAGTTAGAGTTATACCACAAACTTCAGCAGCATACTAATTAAACTAATGGTAATTTTATTTTGAAAAATTCAGTTAAACCACAGCTTGCACTAACATTCGACAGTAAATGACGCGACCGCTATATTGAATTTTCAACGTCTCAACAATATGAACGTAAATAGAGACGGGCGTAACCGTTACCATATATGGTAACGCTAGCCGTTCATGGGTTAAAGACAAAGTAATCGAAACTGCAAAAGACTATACGACATCAAATACAAAGCGTTATCAAAAGGAATAAGAAGGGAATGTTGCAAAGACACAGATGATTATCTGAATTTCTTAAATACTTAGGCAAAATAAAAGAATATAGCTGTCGAAATGAACGAAGATATTTAATTTAAATAGTTAAACTTCTTGTATTAAGCGAAAAAGTTATAGAACTGAAACGAGAAGCTGCTACGTTTGGTCTATATACAAACGAAAGCAAAACAAAATATATGGAGTGCACACAATCGAATGAACATGAGAATCTGAAGTTATACAACCATACCTACAAATATGCCTCTACTTTTACCTACCTTTTTTTTTTTTTTTTTTGATGAGGGTGGAAATGTTCTAAACACCATACCATTGCTCGGCGTGTGTTGGATTCTTGGATTCAGGGCAGAGGAAAACATCTGAGCCCATTTCCCCCTATGTAGAGGAGGTCCTGCAAACGGATGCCTTTCTGTTGCCCTGCCTACCAACTAAAACCACCCATTCTTCGTCAAAACACCCCCGTACGTGTTCAGTTAGCGAACGAAACTTAGAGATGCCTTGCGCTGCCTGAATTAGTAATAAAGTTTTGTTGCTGGTTCTTAGCTAGAAGCGGTAAGGAACCAGAAGAAAAATGTATGTAAAATAGGCACACATGTAAATGGCCTTGCCGATGGTATTACCTAAGAGCGGTAAGGAACCAGGGGGAGAGTATATGGAATGTATAGGTATACAAGGTAACAATAAGGTGTAAGAATATTTGGTATTAGGTAATACTAGGTAACAATAAGTAAGTATACATACGTATGCAATAAACAAGTGTATTACACACATATACACACATACATACGTACATACACATACACACCTACGAACACACAAATACACATATACACATATTTACATACATATTCATACAATGATAACTAGTTTTAAATGGAGGTGGATTGTCCCAGATCACTCTCATCCTGTCTCAGTTTTTTTCTCTATCATGGACTTTCTCTTCATAATTTTTGTTACTTGGTCTACAAGAAATTCAAAGTTCTCTCTGCTTTCCATAGCGACACGTATCAAGTTGTCAGAGGATATCTCTCCTAGCTTTGTTCGCATTATGTGTTGTTCCGACGCAAACACCTTGCACCTAAAGATACAATGCTCCGCATCGTCTTCTACTTTACATATGACACAATTATCATCGCTGGTTTTTCGTATACGATACGTGTAAGACCTGAAAGATCCATGTCCGGTCAGGAACTGCATAAAATAAAAATTTACTCGTTTGAACTTACATTTGTACCACTCTATCACATTGGGTATTAGTTTTTTGGTCCATTGTGCCTTGTCTATCTGTGCCTCCCATTCTGCTTGCCATTCTGTTAGTAATTGTTCTCTAATGGCGGCTCTGACCTGAGGTAGGTGGCCGTCTCGAGAGTTATAAAGCATCTGCCGTTCTTTAGCTAGGAGGTGAATAGGGAGCGTGCCCGCTATTACCTGTAGGGCCATCGTTGAAGTGGTCCTATACGCACTTGTAACTTTTAATAGAGGCTTTCGCTGGGCTCTGGTTATCATGTCTCTGTACTTTTTGTAATTTAGTACGTCTGCCCAAATGGGGGTTCCATATAATATAGTTGACTGTACCACTTGCAGGTACATTCTTCGTTTTTGGCTGCTTGGGCCTCCTATATTCGGCATGATTGTTTGTAGGGCTGCCGTTCTTTCTTCCGCCCTCTGGACTACATTTGTCAGGTGTTTTGTGAACCTTAGGCCTGTGTCGATGTATATGCCTAGGTATTTTGCACAATTTGTAGGGGTTATAATAGTACTACCAATTTGAAAAGTCATCTCGGGTCTTCGTCGTGGTCCTTTTAGTATGACCACTTGCGTTTTGCTTCCTGCTAGTTCGAGATCGTTTCTAGCCATCCAGCTGTTGACTTTTCTGCAGCATGTGTTGACTTTGTCTTCGATTTTCCAGTTCATGTCAGTCATGACTAGTATCGCCAGGTCATCTGCGTATGCAATAGCTAGAGTATCTCTACCATAGTCTATTTCTAGTACCCCGTTATATAATATATTCCAGAGTGTCGGACCTAATACAGAACCTTGCGGTACGCCGGCTGTTAACTTCTGTTCTGTATTTTTTGCCACTGTAACGTATCTATTAGTAAGATACCTTTTAATGATATTGATGAGATATCCTGACACTCGTGCTGATTCCAGTTTTGTTATGATATGTGCCCAGTTGGCAGAGTTGAAGGCATTATTTACATCAAACATAACCAGTATAGCCCATCTTTTCTTTGTGTTTTTTACAGTATCGGTTAAACTTTTTACCGCGTCTATGGCTGATTTAGCTTTTCTAAATCCGTATTGTCTGTTGGAGATAGTCTCTCTTTCACTTAATTCATCTTCTAGGCGATTTTTGACAATATTTTCGTATAGTTTTCCCAGACAATCTAATAAACATATAGGCCTGTACGAATTGGCTTCGTCCGGGTTTTTACCGGGTTTATGTATTAGTGTAAGTTTAGCTAGTTTCAGCTGGTCTGGAAATTCTTGTCTTGTTAGCAGCTCATTAAGTGCTATTCTAGTAGCTTCTGGGCATTTATTCACTAGTATTTTTATCGCCTCTGGTGGCACACGGTCCGGTCCAGGGGATTTACCTATTTTGATGGAATTGGCGGCTCTGGTGAGTTCAGCCGCCGTTAATTCTTTGGGACAGTTCTCATCGTCTCTAATCAGGAAGTCGTTTATAGGCTTGTTAGGAAACAGGGTATTCGCTATTTCCCTTCTTTTGTCATCGCATAGGTTATATGGGGTCTCTGACCTCAGCGTCTTAGTGGCGATCCTGTATGCTTCGCCCCATTTATCGTTCTCCAATGCCTCGCACAAGTTCTGCCAGCATGTACGTTTAGCCCATTTGATCAATTTATTGAGTTCCTTTTTGGCGTTCTTATACTCCTCTTTAACTTGCTGCGTCCTATTTCTCTGTGCCGTACGCCTGGTTCTAAGACATTCTGTCCGCTTTTGGTGAATGTTTTTATTCCACCAGTATGGTATTGTGTATGTGACATGTTTGCTTTTGCTGCTCGCTTTGTGTGCTTTTATTATGTTGTCTCTAAAGTTATTAAAGTTGGTAGTTTCTTCTTGTAAGTTCCGTATCTGATTCCTGAATTTGTTCTTATCGAACTCGAGTAATTTCCTGCCGTGCCTGGTTGTGACCTTAATGCCGACTTCGTATGAGATGTACTTGTGAAACGTAAAGATGTTATCATCAAGCACATCCCATCCCGAGATCTTCTTGGCGCAGTTGTTGGTTGCTAGTGTAATGTCTATGTGACTTCGCGACTCACCTCTTTCGAATGTGGGTTTACCATTGTTTAGCACAGTCAGGTTTGCGGAGGAGATCCATTCGTTCCAAATTTCTCCTCTTTTGTCATTTTTTGGGGACCCCCAAAGAATAGATTTGGCGTTTATATCACCAGCAATTATGTATGTTGTTTCTCCCTGTGACGCCTCAATGATTTTTTCAACCCGCTCAGCATATTGTGTCATGGTTATATTAGGTGAGATATAACAGGCTATGATTGCTAGTTCGTTTATTTTTATCTTTAGAAATCCCTCTTTTTTGGTAATTTTGTTTATGCACACTTTGTTGTTTACCAAAAATACAGCAACGTCTGCTCTGTTATCGGAGATCCAACCAATTTTTTTTGAGATATTTTTATTCGGTTCTGGGACTATGATGATATCTGCGTCAATTTGCAGGGCTTTTGAGTAAATCAGGTCGTGTGCCACCTTTGCCCTTCCGATGTTCACCTGCAGTATTCTAAGTCCTTTTGTCTGGATCGAAGCCATTTTAAGTCGTTACAACTAGCTCTTCTAGGTCACTAGGATGAGAGTTATCGGGGATCAACTGAGTATTTTTCGCAGAGTGTTGTCCGGAGATAGTCCAGACATCTGCGGTCCTTCAGTGTCGGGGACGGGATTGTTGTTTTTGTTTTCCGCTATGTTGCTAGCCATTTCCACTACCTCGGCACACATACTCTCGAATTCCTCCATTAATGAGGGGAACTTAGCCTTACGAAAAACGTCGTCATCTATAGTATCGTCATCAGGATTTGGCGCAGATGTCGAAGGTATGTCATTTTTCGCCCGTGCGATGTCTGCAACTATCGGTTGGGGAAAGGGTGTCGATGGCGGTTTAGCGGGCACGCATTCTGTTAGTTCTTTTGCGCGCGTCTTGTCGGCTAGTCGCGCCCTTTGGAGAGCGCCACTAAATTCTCGGCACCGCGCGGTTCCAATGTGGTGCCCCTCTTTGCAGAGAACACACCACTCCTCATTTCTGCATGTGTCCTTCTCCTTACAGTCCTTCTTTCCGCACTTAAGACAGAGGCCAATACGGTCAGGACCGTGGCACTTTGAGATGTCATGTGTGTACGACCAGCACCGTTGACATCTCCTAACTACGTATCTTTTTTCGACCTCGCATCTAGCAAGGCCCACTTTAATGTGTCCTATCTCCAACACTCTTTTGGCTGCCTCGGCAGACAGAACAACCGTGGCTGCCAGCGTGTCCCCTCGCATCTTTCTTAGACTTTTAATCAGGAAGTCCTTTTCCCACTTGCCTATCACTACAGACAGTGCATTTTGCAATGTCTCTGTGTTTGTATTCGCGGTCATACCTCTGACATGTATAACCGTGGACCTATCTTGTCCCAGTTGTCTTGCCTTGAAGCCGCTATCTTTGGACGCAATGGCAGTCTTTATTGCCTTGACGGCATCTGGGTCCTTATCTAGGGTGATAAGTAACTTACCATCCCTAGTACTCCGGAGGCTACGGATTCCCTGAATAGCATTTGTCTTGCCCACGGCATCCTGTACCCCCTCTAGGAGTTGGGTGTAGCTTGTGTCTTTTTTCGACACGATGAAGCCGTAGGTCGGCCTGTCCTTTCTTGTGGCAGTAGTATGTACTTGTACCATGTTGCTAGTCGCTTTAAAGATAACCTCTGCCATCTTCCTCAAATCTCCAACTGACATAAAGCTCACGTGGTGTAAGGCCACAGAGGCATTTGGGAAGGCCTCCTCTCTGACACGTTCTAGGATATGCCACATGTCTTCTTGCGTGCCAGCCGTTCTAATTTTTAAAATCTTCTGAGATTTGGTGTGTCTGTCTGCGCCCTTTCGTATTGTTGTTGTCTGTTCCAGCACTTCAAAATTCTCTTCAAGGCCAGCTAATTCAGGGAATTTATCCCTGTATAGCCGCTGGACGCTGTGGGTCATGGATAGGTCCGTATTTTCCAGTATAACGACCTTCACATTACACTGGGACTCGACGGGGTTCCCTATTGTGATCTCTGTCTGCCTGTAAAGGCTCTCCGGCCAATCGCGCTGGACGTTCCTCTGGAAGTCAGCATAAGTACTGACTCCTTCGAGGCTCGCCAGCCCAACGGGCCTTGAAGGACCATGCCAGGCATCCGTTTGCGTACCAATCTCCGCTGTAGCGGCTTTTGGCAGTCTGTCTTTTTTCGTCTCAAGGTCGAGACATATATCTGTCTGTATGTCAGCTTCTATGTACATCTTATCCACTCCGTGGAGCGTTCTTGTAGCCATTGTCTTATGTGCTGCATCTGTTGCATGGATTGTCTTTTATGCATCAGCCGGCATATCTCCTTTACCGGTTTAGGGATGTTAGGATATTCTTTTAGTAGATTCATGAATGAATCTAGATTTCTGCTTACATCGTCTAGGAAGTCTATCAATTCGTTGGCTTGACTGCAAGTCCGTTTCTTGTGGCTATCGCTGCTCCTTGGGGAGGCCTTTCTTTTAAGGTAATTTCGCACGTCAGGGAGAGAATTCGTTCTCCTCCTGGCTTGGTCTGGTCTTCCCGGATTACCGCCCGGGTCGCACGCGGTTTTTTTTTGTACTTGACGTTGGATTTGACATATATATCCCACGAGTAGCTAGGGAAATATAGTTCGGCCCCCACAGAGCCCCGCTTGTGGAGGTAGGACTAAATACAATGGGGGGTCGCCAGGTACCCCAAGGGAACCGTTCGAGACCACGTATCGTATGGCCATGCATCCTTCGGCACGGTATCTAACACCTTAGCTTCCGGGTTTTTTTTCGCTGGTTTTCTCCATCGGTTTTTGGTGTGTGCAGGTATTCTCCTAGGGAAAGGATAAGGAAAAAAAAAATTAACAGGTATTAAAACGATGTAGATGATTGACAGCAAATAAATGATAATGTGGGAGAAAGGAGCAGCACTTGGATCTGGTTGCCGCTCCCTCCAGCGTCCGGCGGCGGTGTCCGGCGCTCACCCGGTGCACAGTCACCGGACGCTGTTCGCGTTTGGACTGAACTTAGCTTCATCAGTCGTGCTCCCCGGGATAACTCCCACAAAAGAGGGACCAAGACCAATTACTGAGCCCTTCCACATCGACAAGGTCATTACACAGTCCTGGAAGAGACTTTTACCTACCTGAGCTCAATAATAAATGATAACAACAACATCAGTCAAGAAATACAAGCACGGATTCTTAGCGGTAATACGTGCTTTTATGCATACAAAGACTTAATGAAAAGTAAGTTACTGAATAAGCTGAGAATCTACAAAACAGTAATTAGACCAGTGGTCACATATGAATGTGAAACGTGGACCCTCTCAACCACTGATCAAAATCAACTGAGAATATTTGAGCGCAAAATACTAAGGAAGATATTTGGACCAACCCAATGCAGCGATAGTTCGTGGAGAATTAAAATGAACCACGAGTTGGATGAACTAATGCAGAGTGCAGATATTGTCAGGTTTGTAAAGTCACAAAGACTAAACTGGCTTGGTCACCTAGAAAGAATGCCAGATAATCAAGCTGTAAAAGTAGTCCAGAGATGGAAGCCCCAAGGAAACAGAACAAGAGGAAGGCCCCGTAAAAGATGGATAGACGACGTAGAGAGGGATCTTAAAACCATGAACATCAGGCAGTGGCGAAGGAAAGTATCCGACAGAGCAGAATGGAAGAACATTGTTAAGCAGGCCAAGACTCACAAAGGGTTGTAGCGCCATTAGAAGAAGAAGAAGAAGAAGTTAAACTTCTTGACGGGGAGTTTAAACCTTTAACATAGTCTGTGATAAATATGAAAGAAAATTGAAAAAACTGTACTGGCGAAATTATGCGACCGTGGTGAAACTATTGTAGCGATTTATATAGAAACAACGAGACCACAGCAGAAAATTGTCCTCCCACTGCCCTAGAAAATCTACTGTCTTGCTTTCTAAAGTAAAGGATGCAATTAAATCCCTATAGAGAAGTACAATCACGAATGTTTTTTCAAGTAGTTTTGATATTTACGTCGAAGATGGTAAGTAATTAAATCTTTATGACGAACATATTGAGGAAGATCTGGAGGTAACGAATCACTACGAATCTTTGGAATTCTCTGAAGGTAAAGAACTAGTTGATCTTGAAAGACAAGAAAACTTTCGAAACAAATGACCAATATTTTC
Source organism: Diabrotica undecimpunctata (assembly GCF_040954645.1). NCBI lineage: Eukaryota > Metazoa > Arthropoda > Insecta > Coleoptera > Chrysomelidae > Diabrotica > Diabrotica undecimpunctata. The sequence continues at coordinate 54,214,301 of NC_092807.1, forward strand.
ATCAAAAACTAAAATCAAAGTTGAGTATTGTCACTTAGTCCAACGGAGTGACTTAAATTGACAAAAAAGCACGTTCACTTCTTCATGCTTGGAAATTGTATTTTCCGGACTTCACACTCTAAGAAATAGATCTACGCAAAAATAGTCTGCTTGCAAACCTTGCAAAAACTAGAAATAAATAATATGCAGGATATACAAACGTGGTGAAAAACAAGGCAGTATATTGGATCTCGTGTATTTGCCAGGCGTTCTGCATTTATCCCTAAATTTAAAGGACTTATGGATGCAAAGGTACAGGAGTAGAATTTTTTCAACTTACCATGGGTATTTAATCGTTTTTAGCTTCTACTGAGGGCTTTAAAGTTTGATAATGTGAATGACAAAAAATGTAGTAAACAGTTTGGTATTTTAGCTCACTGTAAAAAAATCTTTAACGATTTTGTTTATAGATGTAGAAGGAATTGCAGCGTTTCTGAATTTTTCTTCTTCTTAAAGTGCCTATCCGTTCCGGATGTTGGCGATCATCACGGCTATCTTTACTTTATTTATTGCAGCGCGGAACAGTTCAGTGGTAGACGTGTTATACCACTTTCGTAAATTTTGAAGCCAGGAAATGCGTCTTCTTCCCGGTTCTTCTCTTACCATTTACTTTCCCTTGGAGAATCAGCTGGAGAAGGCCGTAAAGTTTTTGATTTCTCATTACATGTCCTAGATATTTCAACTTTTTAGTTTTGACGGTCATGAGAATTTCACATTCTTTCCCCATTCTACGCAGGACCTCCACATTAGTAACTCTGTCAACCCAGGATATACGTAAGATGTGCCTATAAGATCACATTTCGAAAGCTTCGAGCCGATTCATAGATGCAACAGTCAGTGTCCATGCTTCCATTCCGTAGAGTAGAACTGTGAATATGTAGCAGTTCAATAGACGGCATTTTGTTTTTAATGATATGTCTCGACTGTTGAAAATGGTTCTCATTCTAACGAATGCTGCTTTTGCTTTTATTATTCGCTGTTTAATTTCTGTTGAGTGGTCCCATTGGCTATTTAAATTGGTGCCTAGATATGTATATTGCCCGACTCTTTCGATATTCTGTTGGTTGATTGTAAGTTGAGCGTTTAGTATTGGTTTTTTACTAATTGTCATAAATTTGGTTTTCTTTATGTTAAGAGCTAGTCCGTATCTGTTGCTGACTTCTGTTATGCGATTTGTTAATATCTGTAAGTCATTCAGATTATCGGCAAAAACTATAGTGTCATCTGCATATCTAATGTTATTCAACCATTCATCGTTTATTAGTATTCCTTTCGCACAACCGTCTAAAGCTTCCTTAAATACCCATTCAGAATAAATGTTGAACAACAATGGAGAAAAAATACAGCCCTGTCGTACTCCACGTTCTATTGCAATTTTATCAGTTAACTGGTCTTCTATTTTGATTTTGGCCGTTTGATTGTAGTCTGAATTTTTAACGAATAATAAATTGCTAGAATAATTTCGTGGCAGATGTGAATTTTTGTAGTTTATTCCACATAATTATGTCGGCGAAGTATGGATTAAAAATTTTAGCAGTACTCGATTCTTAAAAATTTTGTACAAATAATTTGGTTTCGATTAAGTAACACCTCTTTTTCTGTCTTAAAAATCTTAATTTAGACAATTTCTGGAATAGTTGGTTCACATCAATACCTTTGGCACCTAAGTTACTCCAAAACCACAACCTAACCTTAGTAGGGACTCTACGACAAAATACACGTAAAATTCCTGAATTTTATTTAGCAAAACTAAAAAAAAAAACGAATTAGTGTAATATAAACCCAAGCCAAATAAAATATGTAGTGCTAATGCTCTTAACAATGCATTATACAGGTGAGATCCACAGAAACTTAGACAGTAAGTGCAAACATGCTATAATAACATTTTACAACAGTATTAAGGAAGAAATGGACGTAGTGGATAAACTAAAGAGAAATTGGACAGAAGGACGGTATTATTTACTTCGTTTGAAGTACCAGAAACTGAATTCACTACGAATTTTGACCAGGATGAACGGCGTGTGGAATGCAATTTTATATTCCCTTGCCGAGTAATTTATCCAGCTGTTTGTTTCGCAAATTTTAGGAAACACAGTGGTTAAGATTTGAATTCGGTTTCGCTAAGTAGAAATCGTTTGATTTCTCTTTGTGTTAAAGAGAAATTATTCAAATAGTTTTGTCTCAAAAAACTTGCAGTTGGTCTCTTACAATATTCTTTTCCATGTTTTATATTGCAGGTATAAATATTCAAACATAGTATCAAGTAAAAACTAACGACTACAAAGCACGCCAAAAATATTTAAAAATTCTTGTGAAAGAGCTGATACGTGAACATTTGGAATGTCGACGAAAAATAGTTACTCTTCCAGTAAAGACTATAGCGGGATAAGATGGTCAAAAGTGCCCCCGCACCGATCAGCACCGCGACTTTTTTCGACTTTATTTTTTTCTAAATGCAGTTTTTTTTAAATCTGAAAAAATTCATGAAGATGTATCTTTTAAATACAAAATAGCATGATTTTTTTCAAATTTTTATATCGAAAATTGAGCTCAGGAAAAATCATTGAAATTTTCAATAATGTCTTAGGTTATGTTAATAATTTTTGGCTAACTTTTAAATAGTAATTTTTTATGTAGTTTTTTTTTCGTTCTTTTAAATGGCCAAGGCAAAATTTTCTGAGCGGAAAGCATCGAAAAATAAAAAAAAAATGTTTTTTTACTCATTTATTTGCACATAACCTCCAAACTCAGTTGATAATTCAATATTTTTTCTTTCGCATTATCACATTCTTTTGTAAAGTCCCCATTTAACTATTTCATAAAGATAAAATTCGAAAATACCACGTTTTTTATCCTCTTCGAACTTTTTTTTAACTTACCTCAAAATCCGATAGTTAGATGTATGCTTTTCCATCCATTTTCTTACGGGCTATGAACCATCATTGTTAAAATAATCATTTTTAACTTACAAGCTTACTTGTCTTTTTGTTTCTTCGATAGTCAAAAGTCGATTTTAATAATTTGGAAGAAAAATATTAAAAAATGTCTAATTACCAACTGAGTTTTGAGGTTATGTGCAAATAAATGAGTAAAAAAACATTTTTTTATTTATCGATGCTTTCCGCTCAGAAATTGAAAATTCTGCCTTGGCCTTTTAAAGAAACCAAAAAAAAAATACATAAAAAATTACTATTTTCAAAGGTTAGCCAAAAATTATTAACATAACCTAAGAAATTATTGAAAATTTTAATGATTTTTCCGGAGCTCAATTTTCAATATAAACATTTGAAAAAAATCAGGCTATTTTGTATTTAAAAGATACATCTTTTAGAATTTTTTTAGATTTTTTAAAGCAAAATTTCGTAAAGAAAAGAATAAAGTATAAAAAAGCTCCTTTTTTAGATATAAGAGGTTCTATGGGCTCTGGGAAGCTAAAAATTTGTATGAAGTCATGTTTTTATATGCTTTATTAAAAGCACAAATTGCGGTGCCAATCGATGCGGGGGCACTTAACCATATTCTCAAGCTATAGCCTTTAATGAACCGTATACAGCAAAATTTTACAAAATCGTGGTAAAGGATCTACAGCGGAAAAAAGTCAAGTTTATCCTGGAAGTTGCAAATTCTGTTCTTGGAAAAAAAAACAGAAAAAGAAAAACTCAATGTAAACAGTGGCAAACCTCTATTTGTAAACAACACTTATTCGTATTAAGCTGTAAAGAATAAAAATAATAAATATTAAACATCCTAGATATCTAATAGTTTTATTTTTAAGATAATTTCTTGTCAGGTGATTATCTATACAAAAAAGGATTATATTATGTAATAAATTTCAAATAAATTGTGCTCAGTATTACTTATCTTAGCATTAGTTGTGTTAGATATTATCTATTTATTGTTTAATATCTATTTTCTTTAATATTATTATTCTGGATACCTGGATAACTGGATTTTTTTATAAAACCATGTCCGTTAAAATTATTAAGAACGACCTGGTCCTTTTGACCGTCCACGTGTAGCCACGTTACTTTTCAATATGAGTGTTTAGCCGAGTTAAGTGTTATACAAAATTATAAATTATTTTAGGTATACATCTACAAGGGATTTAACACCTCCAAAAATTTCGAAAAATTTTATGTCACCAGACCAGTGTTCATATACAAAGGAAATGAATCTGAATACACGTTTAGAGTAGGTTCAGTATCCTACGACCATGAATATCGATCAATGTTAACAAATCCAATTTTTGCAGATGTCTATGGCGAGGTTCACGAATTTGAATCCTGAGAATACAACTTTATGCGAAACTCTGTATTGTGATATATTTTTTTTAATAAATCTTAAAAAACTTTTTTAATTTAATTAATTAAAAAATAGTCTTTATGCACCTGAAAATCGCTACTTTGTAGATTACCAATCATATTGAAATGACTTTTAATACCAATTTTAAAACCCCATCAAATGTAATTTATTTTTATATCCCTGTAAAAAAAATTATTTTTCTTTTTGTTATAATAAAACTGAAATTCTATAATCCGCAACTTAATATTTAGCTAAAATTAATCTGCTTATTGGGTAGTTAATCATGAAGCGTCCCGAGAACACATTATCTCTGATACTACACTTATAGGATTTGGAAGAACAAATACAGCAAAGCCACTAAGTTCTATAAAACATATAAAAGCAACATTAGTATTTTGCATTTAGTATTTTGTATTAGTTACTTAGTTAGTTAGTTAGTTAGTTAGTTAGTTATTACGTTATACCACTGGTTCTAGGAAAATATTTTATATAATTCACAGGAGGTATCCATATTCATTTTAATTTCTAATTGTTTTAAAAAAGATTGTATTATGGCATACTTAAAGTGATGTTGCAACATGGTGCTAAAACTAGCAGGAGAAGTTTTAATTTTAACCTACAAATTTTTCATTTTAAACGCAAAAATAAAAATAAAGTTAAAGTATAGGGTATTTTTTACTATCGCGTAGCTTGGCCGATGACATTTTCGACTTTTCTTCCCATATATATCGAACTTTACATTTGATTGCCGCTTTCACGCCCGTACTCGTAAATTTTCAGCGTTTCCTGCTTCTTCATTTCCTTGAATTCCAAAATGGGATGGTATCCAGAAGAATATAATGTTTTTTCCTTTCAGTTGAGCTGTATGAACTTCTTGTTTTATCTTGATGACCAAATGATTAGCTGGATAGACATATGGGATTGATTAAACAGAACTTAGAGAGTCTGTGAGTATATTATAATTAATATTATTGGATGCGTTGATAGCAAGAGTTGCCTCGTAACGAGCTTATAGTTCAGCAGAGTAAATGGAGTAATCTGAAGAGAGTTTGTATTTGTTTGTCGATGTTAGGGTTATGACTGCAGCACCTAGTAAATTAAGTCTTCTATCTTCCAGGGACAGCTCACCAACTTCACAATAACTACTTTCAATTGTTGTTGTGTGAAAAGCTTCAAATACTAAACGTAAAGAGAAATTGTGAATACTGTCAAGTTTTTTATCAGTGCATTAGCGACTGTAGAATACACTAGATCCACAATCTAATTTTGATCTGATTAATGCTGTGTATAACATCAAAAGTATTTGGCGATCCGCACCCCATTCTTTATTTTCCAGAGTTTTTAGAAGATTTAATCGCTTATGACAAATTAAGATCAAATTTGTTCTGAAGAGTTATGCTTAGAATTTCTTCGAATGTCATGCCCAAGAACTTTATTGACGTTACACGTTTCAGGTTCTTATCACATAGTCTTAGGTTGGGAGTGTTTGTGACTTTTTTTTAGAAAACAGAATGAAACCAGTTTTTTCAGTGAAAAAATAGAAACCTGTTTTTGTGACCAAAATTTTAAGTGTTGTATAAAGTTTTGTCTGTGACAAAATATATTTTGTATATTTTTACCTTCACAAAAAAAACTAAAAGATCAATCGCATAAACTTGAGCCTCTAAAGGCGATTTTAGGTTTTTAAAAATATCATTGATTGCCACTATGAAGAGGGTAGGACTTGTAACCTACACTTGAGGAATGCCATTTTCTAGATACATTATATCTGATATGTTATTTGTCTTAACTCTGAAAGTTCTATTTCAAATGAAGTTTTAACAAAGAATAGGCAGTACCTTGGATTTTCGAACTATGTAATTTTTAAATATTATAATCGTGCCAGGCTGTATCGAAAGCTATTGATATGTCAAAGAAAACCGCTAGACGGTTTTTTTTTTGACATACCATTTTTGACATACATTTACTTCTTAGCGTAAATGCTTTATAAATGTCACTTTTCAATGGTCAACCATATTACATATGGTTGACCATTGCTCTCTAAAACCACTTTGTTCTGAAATAATGAAATCTTGTCACTCCAGGTTCCATCCTAGTCCTTAATACTTTTTTTTTATTAACACAAAGCGCATGTTAAAGATATCGATCGGTATGACTCGGGACTTGTTTTTTTACTATTAGATTTTGTATAGGTATTACTATGGATTCATGCCATTTTTCAGGAAATTTGTTCTGTAGCTAAATAATATTAAACAGATCTAGAAGTTGTTTCGCTGAGCGCTAACTGGAAGGTGTTTGATAAAAATACTAGGAATATCGTCCAGGCCAGCGGCCATTTCTTTGAGATTTGATAATGGTTCTGTATACTTTAATTGAGAAATTGGTAAATTTACCGGTTCATCTGTGTTGGGTATATTGCTAATCCTCTTATTTTTTTCTTGCTGTTTGAAATTAATGACAGATTTCTTTTAATTATTACTACTGGATTGTCAGTATTAGTGGTAACTACCTTTCCATTTATCTCGAGGGTTTTAATATTCTGACTGCTATTTAAGATATTCTTCGGACTTTGTTCCATACTTAAGTCATGAAAGTGTTTGCATTTAACGTTGGTACATATTGAGTCCAAACTGTCATTTGGTATTTTCAACTAGCTTTTTGGCTTAAGCACGTTTTTTGTGTATTTAATTTTATTTTCAGCAGTTTTGAAGCACTTGTATTTGTTAAAAGTTCTTTTGCTAGATTAGACTGCTGTTTTGCATTTATGATTTCACCATGGTGGGTTTAGTTGTTTTATGCATGTAGTCTTTCCTATTACCCTGTCTGCTGCTTTTGGGATAATGGTAACACGGTTTTTGAGTATTTCGTCTATCTATTTCGACTTAAGTTGCTTTTAAATGTGGCCATACTGCTTTCCATTAAATTTGAAAGAAGATTCCCGTAGGGTTTTTTAAATTCCGCTAAATCTGTCTCTGCACATTGGTTTTTGTTATTATGGATAAAAAGTGGATAGTGCTTACTGTTGTATAAAAAGTCAAGCCTATCCTAGGTGAACTGTGGGTTCAGACCTGGTTCGCATAGGGTCTATACCTGAAGATTCACCGATCTGTATATTAAATCTAGTGGGCGTACCGTCATTTAATACTGGAAGGCTAGATTGTTCAAATACTTCTTCGAGCAGCAGTCTTTCCCTAGTATTTATAGTAGAAGAGTCCCATAAAAAGTTGTGGGAATTAAAATTACCCACAATAAGTCTGGGTTGGAGAATTTGTTGTAAGAGTTCAGTTAATACTATTAAGTCTACTTGCATTAAAGAAAGTAGATATAAGTTACAAACGAATATATTTGTACTTAATTTAAATTTACTGCAAATTGCTTCCAGATTAGTTTGGAGAGAAGTGACTGCGGTTTTAATTGACCTTTTTACAAAGATAGTTACTCCGCGACTGACTTTTTCTTGGTTAGTTAGATTTTTTGCAATAAGTTTTCAATGGTTTTATAGGTTGCATTTTTTAATTATTGAAATTAGTTTCCGGAAGACAAATTCTATTTGGACTGTATCTGGCCAAAATTATTGGGAGCATTGGAAGGTTCTTGTAAAAACCGTTAATGTTCCACTGCAAATTTAAAGAGTAGCCCGTGTATAATAAATAAAAACTGAAATATGGTATTGTTACAGAAGTTAATCCGGTATATCCGAGTAAGTCACCTGTGAATGTATCAGTAGTTTCTTTTTTATTTTTGTACATCTATCTTTAAGGGATCTTTGTTTGAAATGAGGATATATTGCTGTTAGCATTTTCACTAAAGTTTCAAAATCATTAGTGTAGTTTTTTATGACGCTGACTTAATCTTGTACACCATAAACATTTTCGAATAGATTGGATGTTTAATTACAATCAAGAAGAAATGAAAGGTTTTCCGCTGAGATGAATACCTTGGCCGATTCCATAAGTATGTGAGTTGGAGTGTCTTTCTTACCTTTTTTGGTTTTTGGATGGAGCATCATTTAGTTTAACAAACGGGTCTAGACTTGGGTTTTCGGAATCAACGTCTTTCGCCGAGGGACAAACACGCTGATGATAAAAGATAGACTGAGTTGTATCTATATTGATAATTAGTTTTGCGGTTAAAGTTTTTAAGGGGTTAGTTGGAAATATTTGAGGTGTGAATTTCAAAAATGTTTGGCAGTGGGGGTTTTGGTTATATTATTCAGAAACTGATTTGTTGGATGTTTCGCAATTTGATGCAGTATGCCCCTGCCTTTTACATAAAAAACATACTAAGGAATCTTGCGAAAAAATTCTTTTATTGGCATTATCATAAGTAATAAATATGGATTCAGGTATTGAGGCAAGCGGTAGTGTAATAAAAATTTGTCGTCTAAAACCATAAACGTGGCTGAGTTCCGGAAAACCAGCACTTATCTTGAGAAATGACTTGGAAGACATGGTTTTAAGGCCCAATTTTCAACTTATTGAGTTAGTAATGCATGCCGAATAGTGGGACAAACGTTTGACAGAATGAGTGTTTTTGTTAGAGTGACTAGTTTGCTTGCTTAAATTTGTTGGTTATTATTTTCTATAGACCCACCATAATTATTCTAGAAATGTTCACCAACGTTTTTATTTACAAGGAACATACAAACTCTGTTGTTAGAAAACAGCAAGGAAAATAGATAATCTTGAAGTTCTATGTTTTTAATGGCCGGAAATACAATAGCTTAATCTTTGGTAGGAATTGTTCAAACAAGCAGAAGAATAATTTTAAATATTTTTTTCCTTTTGGGAGCTTCTGTAGTCAAAAGTCCCGTCAGGTGGATATAACATTTTTTCTTTATAATGCTGCCATAATAAATACAATAAATTCCTGTGAAATGACTCCGTTTTATATAATTTTAAAGAGTACTTACAGGATGAAACTCTTATGCACTTAGATTGATAAAAAAAATTTCATGTTTAAAATATCATTAACTACTATCTAAATAACTGTTTTTTGTTTAAAGTTGACAAAACTTCGCACTAAGTAGTATACCTACCTGTGAGAAACGAACCCCTTCAGAAAGTATTGAAAAAGAAACAGAGAAAATTTGGATAATTTTTTCGTAAAGAGAGAAACAAAATAATGATGTAGTCTGATTTATCTACTCTACAATGCTCTTTAAACTCTCACATAAAACAAAAACAACAGGAAGGAAAAAACTAAATTTTTCCTAACTAAATAATTAAAAAAAATAGATGTCGACTATATTATACAGATAAAAATGCAGTAAAAGTTATAAACAAAACTTTATATTATAAGGAATAACTTTCTAAACTTATATTCGATTAAAAAACAACAAAAGAATTTGAAACAAGTGGTGTTCGTTCAAACAAGTCGATAAATTCATTATTTACGAAATTGCCTATTCTTCTAATAAAAATTTCAGCATGATCCCCAAGAAAATTCGTTAAACGAATGTGCCTGCCAGTAAATTGAATTTTTGTCATCCTTATAATCCCCAATTCATGTTCTTATATCGATAAGAAAGCCCAACAAATGGCAAAATAACGGAAATTTTTCCAGGTTCGTTTGACAATTTTTTTGATAGCTTAAACTTTATTATTTATGTTGTTTAAAAAACATATTTTTTTTTATTTGAATTAACGTGTCTCGACGTCGAGGTCATTGACACAATGAAAGTATGTATAATACAATATAAGGGTATTACAAATACAGTTTTACATTTGACAATACACAATACTTATTTTTTACAAATTTAACCTTTATACATAATTACAATTCAGAGTTTATAAAGCACTTGAATGTCTTTTAAATATTTAAAAAGACTTGCATATTGCTCTTGTTTCTTCAACATTCCTTGTATATTACCTCCCAACTGGTGTTGTTTTTTTTTTAGTAGAAAGATGTGGGCATTCTTTAAGAAAATGCTTGATGGGACTGCTTCAATGGTGTGGGTGAATCGATAGAAGCCATGAGAAAGCCATGTGTAAGCCGAGTGTGTCCAATTCCTTATCTTTTTAGAATAACCTTCTGTTTCTGGGCATAGGTGGTAGCTCCAAGGAAGGTATAACTGGCTGAATATCGTGTAAGTGACTTGGAGTTGTCTTCCAATTAGCTTGCCTTTTGTCATGTATAAGATTTTTAAACATTTTTTTAATATCAATATGCAGCTGGATATTTGATATAGGCATATCCACAGTAGAAGCTTCTTTTGCGGCTACATTTGCAGTCTCATTTCCTCCAAGTCCTACATGTGAAGGTACCCAGACAATAGTGACAATTACTCCATGGTCCGTAAGTTTATTATATATGTCATGTATTAAATTTCACAGTGGATGAACTAAGAACATGTTTTTAATTACTTGTATTGATGATAAGGATTCTGTGCAAATCGCTACATTGCGGTCAGTTGGTTTCAACAAACGAAAAGCCTCAACGTACCATATAGTTCTTCAGTATGTACACTACAAATGGCAGGAAGTCTGATTAATTTTATAGTACTGAAAAAGGAAACAACTACACTACCAACCCCTACATGATTTTTAGAGGCATCTGTATAACTGAAAACTGATTTCTCTTAAGCATGTCTAGGAATGATCTTTTAATTATAGCTTTAGGAGTATCATGTTTATTGAAAGAGCAAAGGAAGGTATTAACATTAGGAAGGTGCTCGTGATACGGAGGATGTGTATAGATGGGTGAGCATAAAGGGGTGAAGTTGTAGCAAGATCGAAACCGTCGAGAATAGAATTTAGTATACAAGAGAAAGGTTGGGCAGCTCTAGTGGTCTGAGAATGATGAATGAGATTATTTGGTTAAATAGGTAGTTGGTAGACTGGATTTTATGGATTGGCTAATATCCTAGCTGCATATGAAAAAAGAAGATGTTGTCTTCTTAACCAGAGTGGCGGTTCGTTGGCTTCACAGTATATGCTTTGAGTTGGGCTAGATCTGAAGGCACCTAAACAGATCCTAAAATCCGTATTGTGTACGAAGTCAAGAGCTTTCAGATGTGACTTGGAGGAAGACATATAGACAAAACTACCATAGTCCATTTTGTAGCGAATAATGGATCTGTAAACTGTAAGGAATACCTCTTCGTCAGCTCCCAATTGAAAATGTGCTAAACTTTTTAGGATATTAATATTTTTTAAACAGTTGCCTTTCGTTTCCTGTATGTGTGTATTCCAAGTAAGCCTGGAGTGGAAGGTCAGTCCTAAGACTTTATGATGATAAATAACATCTAGTAATACTCCGTTATATGTCAAAGTTGGATTATCTTTTGTCGTTTTTCTGCTAAATTTCATCATTTTAGTTTTTTGATATGAGAAGGAAAGCTCAATCAATATGCCACGACCACCTTTATACATTATCAATCGCTGTTTACATTAGTCGACATGTTGTGTGACATGTATTGTGAAAGCTCAATATGCCTCGACCACCTTTCTACATTATCAATCGCTGTTTACATTAGTCGACATGTTGTGTCGATATTTTTTCCTCTGAAAAAGAGTACAAGGTCATCAGCATATAATCATCAGCATATAATGCGTATTTAACCCTCCGTTAGTCGCTAGAAAAAATTGGGCATCAAGAGTCGCTACGGTGTCTGAGACCGACAATTAAAAAAAAATAGTTATTGCTATAATATTCATACAAATATTTTATATTGTATATAGAAACGACTGAAAAATATTTTATTGAAAAACAACAGATACAAAATGGAAAACACTAGTATAACAATATATTGTTATTATATCAGTGTGTCTAGCATCCCGATCACGAACGGGTATTTCTTATTGAGTCTATCTGTTTGTTCGTTCTTTCCACAATCATTTTACATAGCGTAGTTCACAAAATATTTCCAAATATTACTGGGAGTCTTCAAGTCACGTGTAGGTAATCTCGACATCGGCAAACATAGCTACGTAATTTTCTTGTCTTTTTCTAATATTTCGCGGTGGAACGGCCTTTTTCCATCTGTTAACTCCATCTTTTTCAATAAACTCTAAGCATTACTTCCACTTTCTTCTTCCTTGTCTGTCATATCTTGTTCCGTTTCACTTTCGTCATCGCGTTCGTCAATTTGATCGATTTCGTTTTCACTTCCCTCATCGTCAAAATTATTTTCATCGTCGGTAGGAACCATTTCCCATAATTCTAACATGAGTTTTTATTCGGCTTCAAAGGACATCTATAAATAAGAATTGACAAAACTTACCGATAAAATGCAATAATAGGATGCTAAATATTTACCTGATTTGCAAGTTATGCCAACAAGTAATAGCTACACCGCTAGTCGCTACGTAGTCTCGCACCGAAAATAACTATAAAACTCGCACAACTGTACCAAGGCAGGTAAGAATGTGCACTAACACGAGTTTGGTTGATAGGGAGAGGTACAGAAAGTGGCGATATAAAAATAATAGTTATTTGTAAATCCCGAATGAATAATTATGTCGTCGGTGTGTGACACCGATAACGACTAACGGGGGGTTAACAAGGAGATGAATACTGATTTGTTTATATTCGCAAATTAACTTCTGATTTGAATTTTTTAAGATATATATATATATATATATATATATATATATATATATATATATATATATATATATATATATATATATATATATATATATATATATATAAACATTTCTAATTAAGAATTCTTTATTTTCGATACGATAATGTATTTTTTTATTTATTTCAAGATTTTTAATATTAACCTTGTTTGACCCTGTATATTTTCCCGACACTCTTTCAGAAACATCTGTAGTAATATAATATGTTTGTTTTTATAGCTTTATTATTAGCAATACACTACCTTTTTCACTTTTGCACATGTTTTGTTTGTTTTATGTACACAAAAATTCAAAGGTCTAATTTGAACCGTCATGCCTTAAACGGTTTCTTTTTTCACTATACCAGTTAAGTTATAAAACATCGAGTATTGAAAGGTGTATTTGAAAAATGTAAGAGAAATAAAAAATACGTATTGTCCGCTTAACGTTTATTTGTGATTGCTTAACACATTAACAATAATATCACAAAATGAAGATTAATTTATACAATTAAATTCGTAAATTTTAAGAATCTGTTAACGTTATTATAATCTCGTAGTAACCTTAAAAAATTATATATTATGTGAACAACTATAAACTTTTCCTATCGGTCATGTGGTAGTCAGTTTAATATCAATAAAAAACATTTAAAATGGATTATCGTATTATCGTTGTTTTAACTTCAAGTACTTTAAGTTTTTCTTTATTTGCATTTTATTATTTTAAATAATGTTTTGAAGTAATTACGAAAATAAATAAAAAAAAATGTACTTTCTACTTCAGAATTCATTACAAATAAATAAACATCCAATAAAATATTCTAAAAACGGAGAAAACAATAAAAATACTGAGGTAAATTTAAACTAAACTAAAACTAAGCTAAATGGATCGACCAAATAGATAATGGATTATAATATTATTTTACCTATTTTAGATACAGGCTAACAATATCGTTGCAAGTACCTACGAAAGAGGAACAAATATTTAGTTGTGATTAAAATTTAAATATTTCTATTCCACTAGACGAAATTACCTCTGTATTCTTGGCAGTGAAACATGACAAATTAATGACTCTAATGCAAGAAATTGGAATTGACAACAAAGATCTTAGAATTATCAGAAACATTTACTACAATCAAACGACCAAAATCAAAATAGAAGACCAGTTAACTGATAAAATTGCAATAGAACGTGGAGTACGACAGGGCTGTATTTTGTCTCCATTGTTATTCAACATTTATTCTGAATGGGTATTTAAGGAAGCTTTAGACGGTTGTGCGAAAGGAATACTAATAAACGGTGAATGGTTGAATAACATTAGATATGCAGATGTCACTATAGTTTTTGCCGATAATCTGAATGAGTTACAGATATTAACAAATCGCATAACAGAAGTCAGCAACAGATACGGACTAGCTCTTAACATAAAGAAAACCAAATTTATGACAATTAGTAAAAAACCAATACTAAACGCTCAACTTACAATCAACCAACAGAATATCGAAAGAGTCGAGCAATAAACATATCTAGGCACAAATTTAAATAGCCAATGGGACCACTCAACAGAAATTAAACAGCGAATAATAAAAGCAAAAGCAGCATTCGTTAGAATGAGAACCATTTTTAACAGATCTTTTGAACCGTCTGAACTTAACCGTCTATTGAACTGCTACATATTCACAGTTCTGCTCTACAGAATGGAAGCATGGACACTGACTGTTGCATCTATGAATCGGCTCGAAGCTTTCGAAATGTGATGTTATAGGCGCATCTTACGTATATCCTGGGTTGACAAAGTTACTAATGTGGAGGTCCTGCGTAGAATGGGAAAGAATGTGAAATTCTCATGACCGTCAAAACTAAAAAGTTGGAATATCTAGGACATGTAATGAGAAATCAAGAACGTTACGGCCTTCTCCAGCTGATTCTCCAAGTGAAAGTAAATGGTAAGAGAGGACCGGGAAGAAGATGCATTTCCTGGCTTCAAAATTTACGAAAGTGGTATAACACGACTACCACTGAACTGTTCCGCGCTGCAATAAATAAAGTAAAGATAGCCGTGATGATCGCCAACATCCGGAACGGATAGGCACTTTAAGAAGTAGATTCTTGGCAGAGATCTATGTAATATTGCACAGTGTAAAAGAAATTATCATAGTGGCTTTCGAACTGATGCAGATCAGTAAATGCAAAGAGTGAAAAAGGCTCTTATAAGCTGTTAATGCCGAGAACTTGACAGACTGGTAAAACATAACAGTAATATCCTAGTACCGGTTCCAGGTCATTGTGCAATATAAAATATAAAATACTTCGGCCCAGAGCCTGTCGTAAGAGTGGCAGAAACAACCGGCCAAGATCAGAAAAACTCATTGAACAGAACACAGTATAACTCTCACTCGATTATAGTGATCGTTATAAAGAATACCCGGTCGGTCAAAGGGCCAACTATATATTAGACTAAGGTGCGCTAAAGTTAAAGTACTGCGGAAAATAGGTAAAAATTAGCTGCGAGTTATATCAAGCTACTTTTCTCGACATGCGCCAGTATAATATCCCAGACTTCTAAAATGGGTGTCATAAATGAATGAAAGATGTACGATAAAATGCTCACCGCAGATAATTGCTAAAGCCCGATCGAGGTGGAAGGTGAAATCAAATCTTAACTGTCTTTTCTGTGTCTTTATTTACTCGTTTACTTTGGATATAAGAAACCAATTCACGAAGGGTTCCGCAGGTTGTTTCATTGTTTCAATGCACCATCTGTTTGTCTCGAAAATCGTAGAAGGCACAGATTTAGGTATTAATCTAGTTTCAAATACTTAGAAATCTTCGGTTTTCTAGGTTGTTGATTTTATTCTCAGATAGCGCCTGTAGCGTCTGTATGAAGTTATGTTATTATTACTTTCTATGGTGCAAAAGATTTAATTTTACGTTAGGGCTTCTACACAGTCGCTCTGATGAGTCTTTTTAAAGAAATACGTCTAAGCGAATAATAGAGGCGCTGTTCTTCTTCTTACGATGCCTATCCGTTCCGGATGTTGGCGATCAACATGGCTATTCTAACTTTGCTTACTGCTATTCTGAATAGTCCGGTTGTCAATGTATTAAATCACTTTCTCAGGTTTTGAAGCCAAGATATTCTTGTTCTCCCTGGTCCTCTCATTCCAAATACCTTCTCTGAAGAATTAGTTGCAACAAGCCGTATCTCTATTCATTCTTTATAACATGGCCAATATATTCTAGTTTGCGCTCTTTGATGGTGTTAATAATCTCGCATTCATTGCCTATTCTATGTAGGACCTCAACATTAGTCACACGATCCACCCATGAAATTCTTAAAATACGTCTGTAACACCACATCTCGAATGCCTCGAGTTTTCTTAAAGAAGCCTCGGAAAGTGTCCAGGCCTCTACTTCGTATAATAACGTAGAAAATACATAGCATCTAATGAGAGAGATTTTGGTAGCAAGTGGTAAATCGTAAATTCTGAAAAGAGACTTCATCATTATGAACGCCGATCTCGCTTTTCCTATGCGTTCTTTTATTTCACTGGAGTGATCCCGTTGGCTGTTAATGTTGGTACCAAGGTATGTGTAGCTGTCCACTCTGTCAATTGAATGTTGGTTAACCAAAAGCTGTGTATTTAATATTTCGCGCTTACTGATTACCATGTACTTTGTTTTCTTCGTATTAAGATCAAGTCCGTGTTCTCTACTTATATCTGATATACGTGACAATATTCTTTGCAAATCGTCCAGACTATCTGCAAAAACTACTGTCGTCGGCATATCTAATGTTGTTTAGACGTATTCCGTTGACTAATACGCCTTCTTGTAGTTCGCCTAGCGCTTGCTCGAAGATATATTCAGAGTATATATTAAATAACACCGGGGACAGAATGCATCCTTACCTCACTCCTCTATCTATGGAGACTGTCTCTGTCCCCGTTCATCCATTAGCTTTAGGAATTCTGCACAAAACTCGTCAGGCCCTACCGCTTTACCATCTTTAGTTCTTTTAATAGCTGACTTCTTCAATGGTAATCGGGGGTCCTGTTTGGCACTCAGTGTCTTCAATGGTATTCTGCCTTTCATCTGCAAAAGTTACTTCCACATAATTCTTCCAAGTGTCTAGTTTCTCTTCGACAGTTAACAGTAGTTTGCCTTGGTTATCTGTCAAACACCCAACTCTTCTAGGTTTGTATAAGCCTGCGGCTTCTTTAACTTTTTGGTATCGTTTTTATGATGCAATTGCTGTATTTCCTCACACTGTTTTCTTAGATGTGTATCCTTAGCTATTATAATATTTTTTTTGATCTTTTTATAGATTCTTTTGTATAATGACATGTCTTGATCTTTGAACTTTCGCCTTTCTTCCATCATATCTAAAATCTCATTTGTCATCCACGATTTCTTCTTTATTTTTGGTAGTTTAAGAAATTTCTCTCGTATGTCTTTTGAAACTCTATGTAACTTTTTTAGCTCCTGGTCCATTACATCCGATTGAATCTTCTTCAAGTGCCATCTCCGCGGCGGAGATCGGCAATCATCATAGCTATTCGGACTTTTGAGACGGCTGCTCTGAAATGTTCATTTGATGTACATCCGTACCACTCTCTTAGCTTGCGCAGCCATGACATTCTACGCCTCCCTATGCTTCTCTTTCCTTGGATCTTTCCCGCTTAATCAGTTGGAGCAAGGTGTATTTCTCTCCACGTGTAATATGTCCAAGATATTCTAATTTTCTTGTTTTTATCGAATTTAAAATTTCCATTTCTTTGTTCATCCTTCCCAGAACCTCTTTGTTTGTAACGTGTTCTGTCCATGATATTTACAGAATTCTTCTGTACACCCACAGCTCAAATGATTCCAGTTTTGATTCTGATTGAATAACGGTATTTAAATTGTTCTGTATATACCGCTTTACACTATGTTCTGTGTGTTAATCTTTTAATAGCTTGATGTCGAATTTTGGATTGACACTACGTCTAACCTTCTTTAGCCTGAGCCTAATTGTGCCAGTCAGTGGGTTATGGTCTGATTTGATATCAGCTCCTGGGTATGTCTTGACTGATGTTATGCTGTTCCGGAATCTTTTATTAATCAGAATGTAATCTATTTGATTTCTCACTCTGCGGCCTGGAGTATCTTGTGGTGATTTCCATGTATATAATCTTCTGTGTGAGAGTTTGAAGTAAGTGTTAGTAATCACAAACTCTTCTTCTGCTACAAATTCACCCAGTCGGTCTCCTCGCTCATTTCTTTCTCCAAGTCCAAATTGTCCTATGAATTGTCTCGATTGTCCCCTACCAATTTTGGTATTTAGATCACCCATAATCAAAGTTAAATTCTTTCTGGGGAGGCGTTTTAAGGTGTTCGATAGTTTTTTATAAAATGCTTCACTTATCTCGTCCGTTTGTCAGCTGTAGGGGCATATACCTGGATAATGTTAGATGTAATTGGGTAGGTATTAAGTTAAAGGAGGAGTATTCTTTACGATATAGGTACAAAGTTTTTAACATGTCCTTGCAGTTTCTTGATTTAAGATTATACCTACCCCATTTTCGTGTCTTCCATTAGGGTTACCTGAGTAATATATATGATGATCATTAATTTTACATTGCCCAGAGTCCGTCCATCTCATCTTACTTATTCCCATTATGTCTATTGATACTCTATCCATCTCTTTGATTGCATTATGAGTCTTGCCTGCCTCATATAATGTTTTAACATTCTATGTGCAGATCATGAGGTTTAACTTTACACTATAACGGCAAGGATTTCTTCTGCTGGCGACCGAGAAGGCCTTGCCGTCTTGTGATTGTCCTTCTCTGCCGGATCTTGATATCCGAATTACATGATCATTAATACGGTTTCTATGATTTGTCGTAGTCATGTTAATTGTCATGTTAATTGTACTAGGGGTACTCTCAGAGTCTTTAATGCAGTGGTTCCTCGTTGTTTTCTGCATCTTTATGGCGTTGACCATTACGTTGTTAATAAGTTAATTCGCCTTCGAGACCGATTTACCAATCTCAGGACAAAAAGGTGCCCTTCCACTTATCAGCTCATCCGCCCGAAGCCGTTGGCTAATAAGTGGGGGGATTGCTTATACCGGCAATCTCTCGGACGTCAGAGCCTCGTTTGTTATCTGGCAGGATGCACCGAATGATCAGGAGAGGCACTGTAGGTGAAATAAAATCCTAACTGTACTTTTTATATCGTTTATTTTGAGTGTAAGAAACCAATTTACGAAAGGTTCTTACCTAGGTGAATCGATATGTCGTGGAATACAATTTTAGATCCCCATGTCGGTCCAGTTCATCGTCTATTCGTCTTGAAAATCATAGAAGGCACAGTTTTAGGTATTAATTTGAATTTGGTTTTAAACACTTAGAAATCTTTGACTTTCTATGTTTTTGGTTTTATTCTCAGGTGGTACCTGTAGCTTCTGTATGAATTTATGTTATTATTACTTCCTATTGCGGAAAAGATTAAATTTTACGTTCACGGCTTCTACACCAGTCGCTTTGTTGGGTCTTTTTAAGACAAAATGCGCTTAAGCGAATAGTAGAGGTAATATACTTGAAATCAAATCTTAACTGTCTGTTCAATGTGCGAAATAACTTTCATACCCTCGAAAAGTAGCCAATATAATCGTTATTCCTAAACACCGAAAAACTATAACCCATCTAGTTCATATTGGCCGATTTCTCTCCTAAATGTCGAAGAAAAATTCTTCGAGAGAATCAGAAGTAGAAAGTTCTAAATTTTAACAGAACAAACTAATTTCCCCTTATTTTCATTAGGCTTTCGAGACGGTGTCTTCAAAAACATAGCATTGAATGAAATTGTCACTCGTCTTACCTAAACTATTAAATGAAATAAATTTACTTATTCATATTTTTTAGATAAGGACAAAATTTATAAAGGTTACAAGTCAGTTTGCTACGGCTTTTATTTCTACATTAAAGGTTTCAAACTTGGACACATACCTTATACTTTACATAACAGTGATTTATGCAATCTCAAATTTACCAATATCGTATCACTACCATACTTTAGGTAGAAAATACTGCTGTCGCATCAACATTACGAGGCACATATGTCATTAACAAGTGTGCTTAAACTAACCTGAACCATGACAATAGGTGGTACAGAAAATGAAGAGTAACATCTAACTCAAAAAACCCAACTCATACTTTTCAGATACCCAAACGTTAGCGGCCACCATACAACGCAAGTAGAAGAAAGAAATGGTTTTTAAGATTGGAGGGAAACCGATTCCGATTTAGCGGTTAAACTCAATGTCAAAGAGTGGTGTTCACCAAAACACTACAATGGGAAGAAGATCTGATAGCAACTTATCACAGCGTTAGTAAAAGAGTCGACCTTCTCAGCGTTCTTTGTAAAAAATTCGGTTGGGTACAAGCTAAGATACTTATAAACGTAAATAAGGCCCCTACAAAAAAGTAAACATCTTTAATTTGGTTAATGAAGATCTAACAAAAAACTAATACATTTAGAGAGAAGTATTCTACGTAGATTAAGCTATAAACACCCGGACTTTTTCTCCGCTTTAACACATTAATTATCAAACATCTTTAACATAATAAGGATGTTTTCTTCTCGTAGTAGAAGATATACCCCAAAACGTACTGGAAGTCAAAATAACCGAGCACAAAATATACTTAAAACTTAATGTCATCGTTTAGCAATTTACTCGTCAAATGCCCTAAAAAGAAACTCCCATTGGATTGCTTAAAAACGAAATTGCCGATCTCTGACAGTAACAAACTCCCTGACAAATACATGGACACCTTGGAGGCAACTTCTCATTTTTACGATCTTAGATAAATAGCTCATTTCGAGCGTTTGAACATGGACAGAAAGGAATCGGTTTTTTGTGATTTCCCGATTTCTCTGCATAATTTTATCTGACCATAGTGCAACTAAAGTAAGTATATAAAAAAACAGCTGACAAGAACCATTATCATCGCTACGCCTTTAATACTATGGTCCATAATCTCCGCCTTGGGATTCCAGATCATACATCACCACCAGTTCAAAAAACTCCCAAAGACCAGTACCTAAATACACAACCAAAAGCACGTGCTAAAGAAGCAAAAGAAGATTTATAAATAAATCCTACTACACACACCTAGAATGTCCGTTACTGACCCTACTAAAAATATTTTTAGTCCGTTACTGAGCCTAAACTCTGCCTAAACTCTGCATATAGGTACTTATATAGTGCCTAAATGAGTTTTGACCCTGAGGGTGAATGCTATCCCTTCTTAGGGCTGTATATATAAAACATCACAGTAAACCCAGAAATCGATAGATAATTAAATTTTAAGTCAAGAATGTCAGATGAAGGGTTTTTGTTAACTTTTTTTTGAGTTGTCTTAGATAAAATTGTCAAAAAATATGTTTTTCTAACTAAACTTACATTGTATGAAAAGAAGTTCTTATGAAAAATAAAGTATATAGAAAACAAGGAAATTCTACTACAATAAAAAACGAGGAAGTATTATAGGAAGGATGTAATATAAAGCGAGATATAGCTCCATGGGGCCAATTTTTTCTTTGTAGACTTTTATAAAAGCACATTTTAAAGGTATATTTCAGCTCTTTTGAAACGACGTTTTTACGTACGATAAATTATTTTCCAATTATTTAGTGTTAATGTCTACAAATAAATTTTCGAAAAAGAAAATTTTTTTTTAAGGATTTATAACTTACTTTGGTTACTTAATATTGGTTATTATCGGTAACAACTTTTTTTTATACAACTTAAAGTTTTTTAGTTTTTTGCGAAAAACAGTTGTTTTTCCTTTTTAAACATTTTCAATTGCAAATAACTTAAAAAGTGTTTGGTTAACAAACAAACTTCATACGACGTTTTTGCTTAAAATTTAATTATCTATCGATTGATGAGATTATATTAACGTTTTTAAATTTACACCTCTGAAAAGGGGTGCAGTGACCCCCAGGTTAAAATCGCATATCGGCCCTATATACTTTTTATTTGCACAAAAAAGATTTTAATCAGAGCATACAGTGGTGATGAAGTACCTTAACAGTCGTGGGATCTTAATGTGTCTATGTAGGAATGTGTCTCTATTGACAGTTGCTACGAAAAAGGCTTGTAACGAGCTAAGTTAAATAATTGCCCGGCAACTACTCGATACCTAGTTCTGACAGTTCCATAGACGAAACCATTTACTCCCATTAAGCTGCATCTGACTATATTAACGTCATCTTAAAGATTTCTTTGAGTTACTGGATCAAGTACATATAATACAACCTATTTATCATGAGAACCCTTTAATAAGTCGTATTGTTTTAAACAACTATCTAACAAATTGGCCAAAATCTGTTTGTATTTATACAGACGCATCTAAAAGTTCAAAGGGTACTGGTTGTGCCTTTTATATTCCAGATAAATTTATAGAAAAAATGTTTAAGCTGCCCACAAATTTCTCTATTTTTAGTGCCGAGGCTGCGGCCATATATGAAGCTTTAATTTATTTTAAATTTGCATCCTATAGTTCAGCAGTAATTTTATCTGATTCATTATCTGTACTTACAGCTATTCAAAAACCGCAACTACCATGTAGTACTTCTAATCCATACATTTTTTTAATTAAAAAATGCTTATTTGAAATTAATAAATACACCCAAAAAATACAATTGATGTGGATCAAAGCACATTCAGGACTTACATATAATGAACACGTAGAACAGTTAGCTAAAAATTCCATCATTCATGGAACACTAACCAACTATCATCTTGCATTATAGATGCTTTGCTTGTTCAAGAACTGAACAAATGAACAACTGGAAAGCCCACTGGGAAAAGTACTGTAGTATTTCAACAACACAATATAGTTTGATACAACCAAATATTCCAAAAAAACCTTGGTATAACAATTTCATCCTCCCTCGCAAATATATAACTATAATACTAAATACCAATAATATTATATACTATAATACCATCAGTAGACTTAGATTTGATCATGCATGTTATCCTGCACATTTATTTAAAATAAATATATTAGATTCCGATATTTGTCAAGAATGTCAGATTAAAAGTGACTTAAACCACATATTTTTGAATGTCAAAAGTATAAACAACACACCAACAACCTTATTAAAAGAATGATGGACAAGAACATCCCACTTCCTGTTAATATTCTCTTTCTACTATCACTTAATGAAAAGAAAATGTTTGACTGCTTGATAAACTTTTTGTCTGATAGTAAAGTATGCCTGTAATTAGATTTGTAACCTATGTTTGGAAAAATAAAAAAATAAGATTAAAAAAAAAGGAATATAAAAAAATACTTAAAAAAATAGATTAAAAAAATAAATTAAAAAAAAATAAATTAAAAAAAATAAATAAAAAAAAAGGATTATAAAAAAAATATTAAAAAAAAATTAAAAAAAAAAAAAATAAAAAAAAAAACAAAAAAATATGGTAAAACAACAAATAGTTGTATTTATTAACATAGTAGGTAGATATTTTTATTTGTAAGATGTATACACTATGTATTTCCACGTCTGTTAATAACTGAATTATAATAAAGGTATAATATAGTAAATTAATAACATAGTATGTACATTAGTATGTACATAGTACATGTACATAGTATGTACATTAGCTAAGTACGGAATAATTATATTATTATTATTATATCAATCATGTTTCACTAATTCTTTAAATATTTATATGCATATTTAAATTCGAAAATAAAGCTCATGCTGATTGTGACTGGCTGAATGACAATTGTCCAAGCCAAGAAAAAAAAAATTATCTTACGTTTTAAACCCTACTTATTTTCTTTAACTATTTATATAACAATTATTTTATGTACCAGTTATGCTAGTTTGATTTGTTATGCTTTTAAAAATGTCGAAATTTCATACGCTAAATAATTGCTTGAATTGTTTCTTTGGAAAATATTGTATTTTATTATATGAAATTTACCAGAATACAGTTTTATGACACAATATAATTTGTTTATTCCATTCTTCCGATATATTTTCCAATTGTATTTTCTATATAGTTTTAATCTGATATTTTAAACTGACACCACGGCCAGATTATTCTAACAATTACTACCAGATTATAATAAAACATTTATAGGCAAATAAAAGTGTATATCTTTAAAATTGATAATTTAAACTCTGAGTAAACTTAATAAGACTAACAGACCAAGACAAAGACAGCGTCTATAGTTGTTACGATAGAAAAGTGTCAATATGTAAGAAAGACATTCTAAAACTATTGCAATAAATTAGTTTAAAATCAATTAAAAGAATTGCGATTTTCTAATTGGATTTTTATTAAGTAATTTGAGGAAAAACAAATAGTATTTACTTTTTATTAAACGTATTTCATAAATATTTAGGTTTAGATAGTGCCGACCACCTTATAAGCGATAAGACCCCTGATCTATGAGTACACATATCTATTAATACCTTCGGTTTCTTATTTTTACGAGCACTCGACATTACTAAAATTTGGCCCCCATAACAACAACCTAATCTCAGTTCTATGAGTTTCTTAACAGGGAATACCTCTCCAATCTTTTGAAAAGTTTTCTGTTAAGCAAGATATTATGAACTACCGTGAACATTTTCTATAAAAAGAGTTTGCATGTTCTGATTTTTATTTTGATGTACATGTCCTTTCAGAACGCTGGTGGTTACCATCATAGCTGCAATTCTAATCTTATTCACTGCCACCCTAAATACTATGATGTATCAATACCATACCAGTCTCTCAAGTTCTTGAACCATAAAGTTTTTCTTCGTCTTGGACCGCGTTTGTCTGCTATTATTCCTTGCATAATATTTTGTAGCAATATTTCTTTGGAGCATCTCATTACACATCCAAAATCCTCTATATTTTTGTTCTTGGTGCTTTTTTAATTTAGTTGGGCTTAATCTGACGTTATAGTATTGTGATCACGTTTAGATTACTTTTATTTACAGTCCAAGACTCGACATTATAAAGTAAGACCGATAATAGGGGAAAGTGCCCAAAAGTGGGACAATTTTATTTGTATTTACAAAATTTCTTCAATTATTTATCTGAAACAGACTAAGCCTTACGAAATATTTAACACTAGTTTAAACCCCTAATTGTTCAACAAATTAACAACATATTCTTTTTGTATACGCTAAAAAATGACGTTTTCTAAACAGTCAACTTTGTCTCACTGTCGGATACCCTTGCCCAAGACTGAGACATGATGTGTCCCAGAGTGAGACAATAATACCTTGAGTCACAACTGGTAGAAAATTAACACTGTTACAACAGATATTACTATATTTTGAATGTTTTAAGAAATACAAAGAGGAAAAAACAAAAGTAACATAATTATATTTCATTAAAAATAATTAAGAGGTAACTGAACATACACATTTAATAAGGGTAAATTTAATTACCTTAACTAAAAAAAAATTAAACGGAACCATATCACTGTTCAAATAATTGAAATACATAAAACTCATCGTAAATTTATATGTCCAAAATTTACTTTGAAAGTCAAATGTGAATTTTGCCTTTTCGTTAGACCGAAAACATTTACTTGAGGTAAAATGGCCTTTACGGCAATGCGTTTATGACCAAGGAAATATCAGGAACTTGTGGGTACACAAATTTCTCTTGAATAATTACTTTGCGTAGGAAACTTATTTCTGTTTTTTTGCAGACCTATCCTTACAATTCTACATACGTAGTAAATATCGTATCCTTTTGTTTCAAATTGAACTAAGACGAAGTCATTGCTCACTGATGGTCTATCTAATGCACGTAAAAGCAATTCTACAGTCACCTTGCTCCAATTCATCTGAGTTATCTGCGTAGTCATCATCTGTGGAGAGATCTAAACTAGACTCGTCCGCTGAAGTTTCGTTTTTGATTTGCTTGGTTTCTTTTCTTTTTCGTCTTCACTTGTTTACAAATTTTTTTTTATAGATCTTTGCTTCTATTTTTTCAATTTCTCTTATCATTTTAAAAATTATTCTTTAATCTCCATTTTTTCGAGTGTATGAGTTGCTATCATGCATTTTTCTTCTTTTCTTCATCTTTTTGTTTTCTGGTTACTTATTTTTTTGGATATCCTCGAAATATTTCTGGAGAAACAAAATTCACATTATTTACAACAGAATAAGCAAAAAATGCGAGGATAACATTGGAGATTCGCAGTTTGGGTTTCGGAATTCTCTTGGGACAAAAGAAGCACTTTTTAGTCTACAGGTACTCATCCAGCGCTGCAGAGATATGAACAAAGACGTGTACATATGCTTTATAGACTACGCAAAAGCATTAGATAACGTAAAGCACGAAAAGATAATTGCAGTTCTCCATAAGATCGGAGTCGACTACAGAGACATTCGAACAATAGCAAGTCTCTATTGGGGCCAAACAGCTAAAGTGAAAGTAGGATCTACATTGACTAATAAAATTGAGATCAAGAAAAGGGTACGACAGGGCTGTATCTTGTCTCCTATTCTCTTTAATATATACTCAGAAGAAGTATTTAAGACAGCGCTGGAGGAAAGCACAGAAGGCATAAAGATAAATGGAGAAATAATTAATAACATAAGGTATGCTGATGACACTGTGATTCTAGCAAGTAGCATGGAGAAACTGAGTTGCCTAATGAGTAAGATACAAAAAACAAGTGCACAATACGGACTCAGACTAAATATCACAAAAACCAAATGGATGTTAGTAAGCAAAACCCAACAACCACCACAGCAACTGATATTAGACAATGAAAGAATTGAACACGTGGATTCGTACATCTACTTGGGAACAACAGTTAACTCAAATTGGGATCAAGCGAAGGAAATACGTATAAGAGTAGAAAAGGCAAGAGCATCGTTCACTAGCATGAAGCAAATTTTCACCTCTAAAAGCCTCACCCTACCTCTCAAAATTCGACTTCTGAAATGTTATGTGTTCCCGGTTTTGTTATATGGAATGGAGGCGTGGACAATGACCGCAACATTGATGAAAAAAGTAGAGGCCTTCGAAATGTGGGCTTACCGACGTATATTACGTATATCCTGGACTGAGCACGTGACCAACGAAGAGGTACTATGCCGGATAGGTAAAGAGAGAGAGGTAGGAATAAGTATAAAGAAAAGAAAGTTGGAATACTTGGGTCACGTTATGAGACATAATAAATTTAGAGTACTACAACTGATCGTTCAAGGGAAAATAGACAGCAGAAGGGGCACAGGGAGGAGAAGACACTCGTGGCTCCAAAACTTGCGGCAATGGTTCGGATTATCATCTGCTGAACTATTCAGATCTGCCGTAAACAAAGTCAGAATAGCCATGTTGATTGCCAACGTTCGGAACGGACAAGGCACATGAAGAAGAAGAAGAAACAAAATTCGCTGATTTGTGTTCGCTAACACCGCTTGTTGATGGGATTTCCTATACATTTGTCTTAGACTTAGTTTCTTTTATTTTTAATCGAACTTCTGGAATTTCAACCGTCGAAAAAGTTTCAATTAGATGTGCATTCTTGGGATTAGGGGGCATACCCACATTCACCTGATTATTTTCGTCATTGGTAATGTTAAGATGAACAGGGTTATCAGTCACCTTGCTGCTTAATAATCATCTTCAGTAAAAACATTGCAGTCAAATGGCATAATACCAGTCTTTTTAAATGCACTGGTAATTGTGGCTGGAGTCAATGTTTTTTCATGGGCTTACCCAACACATGCAGCAACTTTATAAATGGTAAAGAAGTTGCCAGGTTTATGAAGCATCCAACTGTCTACAGCCTTATTGTAGAATTTTTTAAATGGTCCAAAAATACCCACATCTAACGGTTGTAAGTTGTGGGTCGAGTGTGACGGAAAGGTCAAAATAGTCACCCATTTTCCTTGGCCAGATTCAAGCACTGAATAGATATATGGCTTAAATGGTTATCATATAATAAAATGAAGAGGTCTGTTTTTTCTGTTTTTTGAAGACCCACTGCACTTCTTCACTCTAATGGCCCCCTTAACCATCCTACTGTGAAAACAAACCCGAGGGAAAACCATTGTTAGAGGAAGCCAATTTTCCGCTACACTGACAATCATACAGGTAGTGACTAGTACGCCCCTCTCTCCAGAAGTTATTTCGCTTACTTCCTTTGAACTTCTTTCTGCTAAAATTTGAATTTGATGTTTTTGTTCTGTTATAGTCGTCGTTTCTTCGAGGTTAAAAACTCTTGTCCCATCAGCGAATCGTTCATTCCTTTGGTAACAAGCATTTAGCTTATTAAAAAATATTCGTACATTTGCCTTATTAAACCAAATCGTATTAAACCAAACTGCATCCCTCGTGCGTCCTTAATGATAGGCGATATTTTTGCGTTTTAAAAGCTCTCATCCATTATTTTCCAGTAAGTTTCTTAATTTTCCAACTTTAGGGCATATAAACGTTATTAACTTCAGCTGTTTCGTAGGCTAGTTGTCTGCATTCTAACAAGGGAAGTCCATAAAACATTTTAGCACAAACAATTATATAATTCGCTAACATATCTTCCTGCTCTTTGTAAAAATTTGTCGTATATCATATCTTGGCAGCACACAGATTAGTTCTTGAGTATTTTTTTTTGTTTTTGTTTATTTTGGTGTAATGTTTGATGTGGAATACTTTTTATATTGCCTACTTCTCTGAGTCATTGTCCAGCAATTATCATAGCATCTGCCTTCCGCATAATCGATGGTTCATGCTTTTTCAGCTTTCTGAAAGTTTTTGACGACTTTACTTATTTCCTTAATCTGAAATTAAAGAATTTATTTTATTGGTCTTTTATGCCAAGTGCAAAATGTATATATTTGTATATTTACAATACGCCATACAGTGAGACATGTCCCACTGTAGGACGTGGCACTTTTTTCCAATGTTGGAAGCTGTACACCATCACTAAAAAAATTATACGTTCTTAATTTTTAACATTATATAAAGATTTTTTCAAAAGTCTACCCTTCAGTAACCATTTTTACTTACATAGCTGCTATACAGCCCCTAACTATTTAAATATACAATGCACAGCAACCAAAAATTGGAAAAAAAAAATACTCACGTTTTCAACTTTATCTCGCTCAAAGCACCTTACATGCACCCTTTAAACGTTAGAACAGAACTGAGTATGGTTACAGTCACTAGCAATGTTCTCTTTTATGCACAGCATTGCCACCTAATATCTATTTTACGGGAAATACATTACTTGCCTCGCTGTGACATGTCCCACTGATGGACACTTTCCCCTATACAGTAGGCAGATCTGCAATAACAACTTTAGGTCTCTGCTACATAACACCCTGGACGCCCTTCTAAAAGTTGCTTTATCCTGCTCAATTCTGGATCTAACGTGACTTTCTGCCATACAGTTTAACTAATATCTAAGGTAAACATCTTGAGGAACTTGCTCAAATTTTGTACTATTTACATATACAGATGATTTTATATTCTGCTATTAACTTTTTAATATGAGTATTTTAATTTTCCAGATGTTCAGATCCAGACCTGCTTCTTTACAGCTCCCAGTATCACTTTCAAGAAGTGTTTGTGATTTTTTTTGACTAGAAGCAAAAAATAGTGTGTCGTCTGCATATCGTCAAAACTACATTACTTTATGTTTTTCGAAAGCTAAATTTCTGGACATTCTCTCGAAGTAAACGTTAAAAAACAGGGGCGACAAGATGCAGCCCTGACTTACTTTTCTTTTACTATTAAGTGTCTATCATTCATACCGTCTACTGAAACTGATAATGTTTGATTTTAATACAAGAAGCAAAGAGTAGTGTGTCGACTGCGTATCTTCAAACTACACTACTTCTTGTTTTTCGAAAACATATATATATATATATATATATATATATATATATATATATATATATATATATATATATATAAATATATATATATATATGTTTTCGAAGTTATGTATTATATATAATATATATATATATATATATATATATATACATAAAGTTTGTGTTTAATAACTTCCTGACTGTATCAATACATCGAGTTTATAATCGCCCTCGATTTTTTCTTCCTTCCGATTTTCCTTGGACTACTAGCCTCTTCATATTATCCGCACGGGTTATACGTCCAAAGAATGTTTAAATTTTAGTATGGAGTGACGTTGTGGATTGATACTAAAATACAGTTAATTAAACTTCAATAAAACTATTAAAATACTGCATAACTACAATATGCATAAAAGGGGAACTAAATATTATTTAGGATACCCACTGTTTAAGTTATAGCATCCCGTAAAATATATGGCTTCGTCAGATTCTGTGTTCGGCCATTTATCTTTTGAATTAATCATTTTTTTGCTTTGTGTTTAACAGATCAACTTTATTACTTTAACAATAGTGGTTAGTGTCCATAAGTTGTATATTTACCATAAATATAATATATTAAATATATTTATAGTAAAAATTATCAAAAAATTATTATTTCTTAATATTTTTCTTACTATATATTGACAAAAGTAATTATATTTATGTAAAACTCAGCAATATCGAATCATTCTTTGCTTGGTCTGTAGAAAAATTACTAATATTAGACAGTAGTTTGGTACTTAGGTCATATATTTTCTATATTAGTATTTACATATAGTGTCTTAAATAGAAACAACAATCAATTAGTGTTAAAAGTATGTTCTGGAGGTTCCAAAAGGCCGTCTTCTATAGATCCTGATAAAGAAACCTGTAAATAAAAAAAAATAGTATTAGAGAGTTTATTTTGATTTTCAATTGAAAAGATTTGTACATATTATGAAATATTACAGTTTCATATTTTAATATTGTGTTAAGATGAGCCAAACTATCAAAATTAAATATTCGATTTAAGGTTTCCACGTAATAAACTGTATGTGACTTCTGTGGTTTTCCAGGTTCGTCTCCGAGTTGAATGAGTTTGTTTCTTTAGAAAAACCATTATTTTCACGACGTTTGGTTATATATATATATATATATATATATATATATATATATATATATATATATATATATATTACATATATATATATATATATATATATATATATATATATATATATATATATATATATATATATATATATATATATTATATATATATATATATATATATATATATATATATATATATATTGAAATGATATTGTTTAAAAAATTAATTTATAAGTTATATACTACATAATATTAGATATAAAAAAGTATTTGATTATTTTAAATAAGTTATATACTAGAGAATTTTATAAAAATATATTTATGTGAGGGCAATTTTAATAAATTAGCATATAATAATTGTAAAAAGTTGTATTTTAATGTTGTAAATATATTTAAGTGAGCCATGTGCATAGGCAACCAACTATACAGTAAGTGACTGACAGACATTAAGAATTTTTAGGAATATAAAGTGGGGTTATAATAATAATGTTAGTTTAAAATGTTTAATTTATATATATTTAATGATTTAAATGTTTATTCTGATGTGAAAAGCCTAAATGTCAACAAAATTATCAATAGAACATTAACGAATTCTCCAGAATGCAGAATTTGACCTGTGTTTATGTTGGAACATTCTGGAATAATAATTATGTCGATGGATCGAATAGACATTTTTTTCGAGAACATCCATATAGAAGAAATAGAACTAAATCGAACATGATTTCTTACCAGATGGTTCTGGAAGATTGAAAAGATATAAATACCCGTGATTTGGATTCAAGATGGCCAGTTTATTATGAAAGTTAGTAGAAGATATACTCATTTAGTAAGTGAAGTCAATTGTTCAGAATTTTCAAGAAGTCAGTCAGTCAAGCTTGTGACTGACTGACAAGAAGTCAGTCAGTCAGAACAGTTTTAGTAAGAAAGTAAGTCAAGCAGTTTAGTAAGAAATATGAAAGTTAGTTGGAGTTAGTCAATCAGTTACAAATAGTCCAATTGTTTAATATAGTGAGTTAAATGAAGATTAAAAATTATGCACATTTATAATTATACACAAATAATTATTGAAGATTAAAAAAGTATATTAGAAGAAATTAAAATTATATTATGATTGGAGATTAGTATAAATCAACATATAATAATTGGATATTGGTATATGGAAAAGAAGAATAAATATAAATGCTGTTTTGCTGGTTTGCTTGGTGGTTTATAAATGCTGGTGAAGAAAAATATATCTTAAATTGGTAGAAGCTGATAATTGGAAAAAGTAATTTCACAAAAACAAGGATAACCGAAGTACGAAGACATTCAGTGGTGATTAGAATCTATATAGTGGAAAACAGTTCATTTAGGCATTCAGTGAAAGAAAAGTACAAAATTTTGTTAATATAATTTAGTTAATGTCATAACAATTTTAATTTTGAAGATAGTTTGTTTAAATTTTACATTGTCTATAGAATTTAATTAGTTTTATAAGAGTATCAATTTAAAGATAGTTTATTTTAAATTTACATTGGCTAGGTTAGATATATATGTGTGTTTCATAATAGTTATAATAAAGATAATTTAAAAAAGTACTTACAAACTAATTCTTTGAGAACCGCGATAAAAACCCTATATTATTAAAATACTCATTGCTCATCATTCAAACAAACAATACATCATAACAATTTGGTACCCAACGCGGTGGCTTTGTATTTAAAAGAATTAGTTTGGGAAGATAAGTGCTCTCATATAATTAAATTAATTTTCATAAAAGAAAGCAAAAATTATAGATTTTACTTTAAATTTTATTTGAACAAGTAAAGTCTCAAAATGTCTCAAGGAAAGAAAGGTACAAGAAGCAAAAAGAATGAAGAAGATGTGGAAGTAGAAACACAACCTATACAAGAGGAGAGTTTAGTTCAAGTTCCACAAGATACTGCAGAAATGAATCCAGAAAGAAAGGAAAATGTCAATATGGCAGCTTTGATGTCATTAATGATGCAGATAAACAAGACAATGGAAGAGAATTCAAAAGAAATCAAAGAAGACATAAAAAAATTGGAAGCGAATTCAAAAGAAGTCAAAGAAGACATAAAAAAAATAGAACAAAAAATGGAACAGAATACACAAGAAGTCAAAGAAGACATGAAAAAAATGGAACAGAAATTGGAAGAGAATTATAGAAAATTAGAAAAGAAAATAGAAGATAATAATAATAAAATTGTAAAACAAATGGAAAAACAAATGGATAAAAAACTTGAAGCTGCAGAGAAAAAAGTAGTAAATGAAATAAAAAGTATACGGAATGACTACAAGAAAAGGATAGACAATGAGAGGACAGAAGTAAAGAGGATTATTCAAGATAATAAGATAGATATAGAACAGAAAATAGAGTTGCAGAAATGTAACTTAGAAGTAAAAATTAACGAAGACAGGAGAAACGCAGAAGAAAAATTAGACGATATACAACAAAATATCCAAATAAATAGTAATCAAATAAGAAATGTGGAACAGAGAATAGATGATATTTCACAAATGAGAGACATAGGGAGACCTTACTTAAATGTAACAAATGAGACTGGGATTAAATTCACTGGTAATATAAAAAATTTGCATCCTAGAGTATACATAAATAGTTTAAAACATAAATTAAGATTCGTGAATAATATTAATGATATTAAAGATTATATTAGAGTGACATTAAATGACAATGCAGCAACTTGGTTTGCTAGTATTGAAAATGATTTAAATAATTTTCAAACATTTGAAAATAAATTTTTAAATTATTATTGGGGTGAACTAGAGCAAGCTAAGTTTAGAGAAATTCTATATTTTGGAAAGTATAATCAAAATTTAAAATCAAATATGGTAGATTATGCATTGAAACTGATAACAGTTGCAAAATATTTAGAACCACCGCTTAGAGAGGATGAAACAGTCTTAAATGTATCTAGACATTTTGATGCTGATGTTGTGCAAACCGTAACTGTACAAAATATTCAAACAATAGATAGTATTATTAATTTTATTCAAAGAATACAAAGAGGCAATATGACAAGTAATAATAACAACAGAAAAAACAATAATAACTTTCAATATAATAAAAATGATAATCAACAATATAGACAATCATATAATAATTATAGATATGGTAATAATTTACAAAATTTTAATAATAATAACAGTAATTATAATAGACAACATTTTTAAAACAGTACTAATAATAATAGACAAGATTTTAATAATCGAAGAAATACAGAGCGACCTAACTATAACAGACAGGTAAATTGTGTTCGAAGGAATAGAAGCTGCGAAGACAGGGAACGAAATAGTACAAGGCAAGAAAATGTGAGTAGAAGTCATAGTAGGGAAAGACATAGGACATCAGATCCAAGTGGTCAGATACAATCTGACAATTCTAATAATCAAAATTTTGTTCAGTAAACTTTCTGAATTACAAGTTAGGCCATTGCTATTATGAAAAACCTTCTGAATTTATTTCTCTAGATGAAGATAAAATTATTGAATCTATTAATTTAATTTATATAAATGCTTTGGCCAAAAATAAAATGATTAAAATTATGATAGATACTGGTTCAGAAAGTACTTTAGTCTCGGAGAATTTTATTTTTAATACATTAAAACTATCAGATATAATAAAGATTCCAAAAATTAAAATTATTGGTGCAAATAATAAGAAGTTGGGTGAAATTGATAAACTAGCCAATTTTAAAATTAATATTCTTAATAAAGAAATTAATATGCAAGGATTTATTGTCAAGGATTTATGTGTTGATATATTAATGGGAAATGATGATTTGGAAAAGAAGAAAGTAAAGATAGATTTTGAAGAAAAAATGGTAACTTTGGAAGGGCAAATAATTAAATTTATGCAGAAAGATGAGGTGGAAGAAGGAATAAGAGTTGATAGGATATTATTAAAAGAAAATAATGATGTTTATGAAGAAGAAATGTATTTTGATGATAGGGAAATGTCCCAAAAGAATGTAAAGAATAAATATTATAGTGAATATTTAAGGAATGGAAATTTTAAGCAGATGGATGCCTACGAGGTGGAGTGCGTAAAATTGGAAGCAAGGAATAATGAGTACATAATGAAGAATAATGTTATTTGTAAAGAAGAAGATATGATGAAAGTTTTAAATTGCCCTGAAGAATATAAATCAATAGTCATTTCCATATTGCAGCAACACAAGGGACTTGTCAATAAAGAAATTAGAATTGCACAAAATTATATCCATAGTATAAAAGTTAAAGAAGAAAAAGATTTTAAAACAAAATCATACCCAATACCATATAAATACAAAGAAGAAGTAAACAAAACAATTAATAATATGTTAGAAGATGGAATACTAGGAAGAATTACAGAAATGTCATTTTTCACTAAAATCGATTTACAGCATAGTTTTTGGTTAATACCTCTAGAAAGAAAAAGTAGACAGTATACAGGATTTCAGATAGATGGAGTAGTATATTAATTCAAAGTAGTACCATTTGGACTTCAATCATTTTGCAGTGCTTTATGTAGATGTCTTCATGATATTCTGGATCAATATGAACATTTTGTAATTCACTACATTGATGATATATTAATTTTTTCTAAAACTGCTGAAGATCATGAGAAACACCTAAAAATTATAATCAATAGATTAGACAAAGTTGGACTAAAAATAAATCAAGAAAAATGTACATTTTTTCAAAAAGAAGTAATAAATCTGGGTTATAAACTTAATACTAAGGGAATAGAAATGGATCCAGAACGGACACAGGTCATTCAGGAATATAAAACACCACACAATTTAAGAACTTTAAGAGGTTTCATTGGAATAATTAATTATTATAAAAGGATGATACCAGATCTAAGTATAACACAAATAATAACAACACTACCAGCTTACTGATATATCCATTTTATTTAATAGACTTGATTTGTTAAATAGATGGTAGATTTCATTGTTGTGAATCAATTTGACATCATACTTGTTGAATTTGTACATATGGAAATTGTTTGGTACCCTAAAAATCATAATTTGGGGTTAGATACAGAATTGATTGTGTAAATGTCTTTATAAAAAGTGTAAAACTTACCAATTCATATGGATGAAAGCCTGTTGAATGGAAATAATTCCTAGATTTTGTCTATAAATAAACAGAACACAATATAGATTATATTTTTAATTAAGGTTATATTTTATTCTCTGATATAGCATCCATTGATCCATTTGACATGACAGTTTGACCATAGAATAGCCGAACTGTGCTCCGTTGTTCTCTGCTTTGACATAGACAGCGAACAGGGATGTATTTGATAGAACAATTAAAATAGGAAATTAAATTATTTCATTTATTATAATTACTAAGGTATGTGGATAAGAAAATTAATATTTAAAAAAATAATAAGTAAATTATTTATTTTAAATTTAATTTTGGGGTGTTGAAATGATATTGTTTAAAAAATTAATTTATAAGTTATATACTACATAATATTAGATATAAAAAAGTATATTAGTTATATACTAGAGAATTTTATAAAAATATATTTATGTGAGGGCAATTTTAAGAAATTAGCATATAATAATTGTAAAAAGTTGTATTTTAATGTTGTAAATATATTTAAGTGAGCCATGTGCATAGGCAACCAACTATACAGTAAGTGACTGACAGAAATTAAGAATTTTTAGGAATATAAAGTGGGGTTATAATAATAATGTTAGTTTAAAATGTTTAATTTATATATATTTAATGATTTAAATGTTTATTCTGATCTAAAAAGCCTAAATGTCAACAAAATTATCAATAGAACATTAACGAATTCTCCAGAATGCAGAATTTGACCTGTGTTTATGTTGGAACATTCTGGAATAATAATTATGTCGATGGATCGAATAGATATTTTTTTCGAGAACATCCATATAGAAGAAATAGAACTAAATCGAACATGATTTCTTACCAGATGGTTCTGGAAGATTGAAAAGATATAAATACCCGTGATTTAGATTCAAGATGGCCAGTTTATTATGAAAGTTAGTAGAAGATATACTCATTTAGTTAGTGAAGTCAATTGTTCAGAATTTTCAAGAAGTTAGTCAGTCAGAAGAGTTTTAGTAAGAAAGTAAGTCAAGCAGTTTAGTAAGAAATATGAAAGTTAGTTGGAGTTAGTCAATCAGTTACAAATAGTCCAATTGTTTAATATAGTGAGTTAAATGAAGATTAAAAATTATGCACATTTATAATTATACACAAATAATTATTGAAGATTAAAAAAGTATATTAGAAGAAATTAAAATTATATTATGATTGGAGATTAGTATAAATCAACTTATAATAATTGGATATTGGTATATGGAAAAGAAGAATAAATATAAATGCTGTTTTGCTGGTTTGCTTGGTGGTTTATAAATGCTGGTGAAGAAAAATATATCTTAAATTGGTAGAAGCTGATAATTGGAAAAAGTAATTTCACAAAAACAAGGATAACCGAAGTACGTAGACATTCAGTGGTGATTAGAATCTATATAGTGGAAAACAGTTCATTTAGGCATTCAGTGAAAGAAAGGTACAAAATTTTGTTAATATAATTTAGTTAATGTCATAACAATTTCAATTTTGAAGATAGTTTGTTTAAATTTTACATTGTCTATAGAATTTATTTAGTTTTATAAGAGTATCAATTTAAAGATAGTTTATTTTAAATTTACATTGGCTAGGTTAGATATATATGTGTGTTTCATAATAGTTATAATAAAGATAATTTAAAAAAGTACTTACAAACTAATTCTTTGAGAACCGCGATAAAAACCCTATATTATTAAAATACTCATTGCTCATCATTCAAACAAACAATACATCATAACAATATATATATATATATATATATATATATATATATATATATATATATATATATATATATATATATATATATATATATATATATATATATATATATGTATATATTATATATATATATATATATATATATATATATATATTATATATATATGTATATTATATATATATATATATATATATATATATATATATATATATATATATATATATATATATATATATATATAAAATGTTGGGAAAGATTTCCGCGGTTAGTACAATTAAACTTAGAGCTAAGATTAATATTATTATAAAAATTATTATTAAACTCACCAGTCTTCCGGGTTGAACCGCGTCGATATCCATTTTGCCAAGCTTTCGACATCCTCTCTGATGTCTTCTTCAGGGCTTCCGAGGTCTCAGTCTCCCGAGCCCCCAGACACTACTACACTCACTAGTCACTTCTAGTTCACTCACTAGTTCACCACTAGTAGTGAACTAGTGAGTGAACTAGAAGTGACTAGTGAGTGTAGTAGTGTCTGGGGGCTCGGGAGACTGAGACCTCGGAAGCCCTGAAGAAGACATCAGAGAGGATGTCGAAAGCTTGGCAAAATGGATATCGACGCGGTTCAACCCGGAAGACTGGTGAGTTTAATATTAATTTTTATAATAATATTAATCTTAGCTCTAAGTTTAATATATATATATATATATATATATATATTATATATATATATATATATATATATATATTGAAATGATATTGTTTAAAAAAATTAATTTATAAGTTATATACTACATAATATTAGATATAAAAAAGTATTTGATTATTTTAAATAAGTTATATACTAGAGAATTTAATAAAAATATATTTATGTGAGGGCATTTTTAATAAATTAGCATATAATAAGTGTAAAAAGTTGTATTTTAATGTTGTAAATAGATTTAAGTGAGCCATGTGCATAGGCAACCAAAAATACTCTCGAAGTGACAGATAGAAATTAAGAATTATAAGAAATATAAAGTGGGGTTATATTGTTTGAAATGTGGATTTTATTAAATTAGAGTGTTAGTTACTAATTTGAATGTTTATTCTGATCTGAAAAGCCTAAATGTCAACAAAATTATTAATGGAACATTAACGAATTCTCCAGAGTGCAGAGTGTGACCATTGTTTACGGTAGAACATTCTGGAATAATGATTATGGCGGTGGATCGAACAGATATTTTTTTCGAGAACATCTATATAGAAGTTAATAGAACGAATGGAACATGATCTCTTACCAGATGATTCTAGAAGATCCAAAAAGATATAAATACCCGTGATTTGGATTCAAGATAGGAGTTTTTAGTCAGAAGTCAGGCCAGTTCATTATGAAAGTAAGAAGACACATTTAGTTAGTGAATAGTGAAGTAAATTGTTCAGAATTTTCAAGAAGTCAGTCAGAAAAGTTTAGTAAGAAATATGAAAGTTAGTTGGAGTCAGTGAATCAGATTAAAAAAAGTATATTGGAAGAAATTAAATTATATTATGGTTGGAGATTAGTATAAATCAACTTATAATAATTGGATATTGGTATATTGAAAAGAAGAATAAATATAAATGCTGTTTGCTGGTTTGGTTGGTGGTGTATAAATGCTGGTGAAGAAAACTATATCTTAAATTGGTAGAAGCTGATAATTGGAAAAAGTAATTTCACAAAAAACAAGGATAACTGAAGTACGAAGACATTCAGTGGTGATTAGAATCTATATAGTGGAAAACAGTTCATTTAGGCATTCAGTGAAAGAAAGGTACAAAATTTTGTTAATATAATTTAGTCAATGTCATAACAAATTCAATTTTGAAGATAGTTTGTTTAAATGTTACATTGTCTATAGAATTTAATTAGTTTTATAAGAGTATCAATTTAAAGATAGTTTATTTTAAATTTACATTGGCTAGGTTAGATATATATGTGTGTTTCATAATAGTTATAATAAAGATAATTTAAAAAAAGTACTTACAAACTAATTCTTTGAGAACCGCGATAAAAACCCTATATATTATATTATTAAAAATACTCATTGCTCATCATTCAAACAAAAAACACATCATAACAATTTGGCACCCAACGCGGTGGCTCTCTATTTAAAAGAATTAGTTTGGGAAGATAAGTGCTCTCATATAATTAAATTAATCATCAGTAGAAAGGAAAAATTATAGATTTTATTTTTAATTATATTTGAACAAGTAAAGTCTCAAAATGTCTCAAGGAAAGAAAGGTGCAAGAAGCAAAAAGAATGAAGAAGATGTGGAAGTAGAAACACAACCTATACAAGAGGAGAGTTTAGTTCAAGTTCCACAAGATACTGCAGAAATGAATCCAGAAAGAGAGGAAAATGTCAATATGGCAGCTTTGATGTCATTAATGATGCAGATGAACAAGACAATGGAAGAAAATACGAAAAAAATGGAAGAGAATTCAAAAGAAATCAAAGAAGACATAAAAAAATTGGAAGAGAATTCAAAAGAAGTCAAAGAAGACATAAAAAAATTGGAAGAGAATTCAAAAGAAGTCAAAGAAGACATAAAAAAATTGGAAGAGAATTCAAAACAAGTCAAAGAAGACATGAAAAAAATGGAACAGAAATTAGAAGAGAATTATAGAAAATTAGAAAAGAAAATAGAAGATAATAATAAAAAAATTGTAAAACAAATAGAAAAACAAATGGATAAAAAACTTGAAGCTGCAGAGAAAAAAGTAGCAAATGAAATAAAAATTATACGGAATGACTACAAGAAAAGGATAGAAAATGAGAGGACAGAAGTAAAGAGGATTATTCAAGATAATAAGATAGATATAGAACAGAAAATAGAGTTACAGAAATGTAACTTAGAAGTAAAAATTAACGAAGACAGGAGAAACACAGAAGAAAAATTAGATGATATACAACAAAATATCCAAATAAATAATAATCAAATAAGAAATGTGGAACAGAGAATAGATGATATTTCACAAATGAGAGACATAGGGAGACCTTACTTAAATTTAACAAATGAGACTGGGATTAAATTCTCTGGTAATATAAAAAATTTGCATCCTAGAGTATACATAAATAGTTTAAAACATAAATTAAGATTTGTGAATAATATTAATGATATTAAAGATTATATTAGAGTGACATTAAATGATAATGCAGCAACTTGGTTTGCTAGTATTGAAAATGATTTAGATAACTTTCAAACATTTGAAAATAAATTTTTAAATTATTATTGGGGTGAATTAGAGCAAGCAAAGTTTAGAGAAATTCTATATTTTGGAAAGTATAATCAAAATTTAAAATCAAATATGGTAGATTATGCATTGAAACTGATAACAGTTGCAAAATATTTAGAACCACCACTTAGAGAGGATGAAACAGTCTTAAATGTATCTAGACATTTTGATGTTGATGTTGTGCAAACAGTAACTGTACAAAATATTCAAACAATAGATAGTTTTATTAATTTTATTCAAAGAATACAGAGAGGCAATATGACAAGTAATAATAACAACAGAAAAAACAATAATAACTTTCAATATAATAAAAATGATAATCAACAAGATAGACAATCATATAACAATAATACTAGGTATGATAATAATTTACAAAATTTTAATAATAATAACAGTAATCAAATTAGACAAAATTGTAATAACAATACTAGTTATAATAGACAACATTTTAATAACAGTACTAATAATAATAGACAAGATTTTAACAATAGAAGAAATACAGAGCGACCTAACTATAACAGACAGGTAAATTGTGTTCGAAGGAATAGAAGCTGCGAAGACAGGGAACGAAATAGTACAAGGCAAGAAAATGTGAGTAGAAGTCATAGTAGGGAAAGACATAGGACATCAGATCCAAGTGGTCAGATACAATCTGACAATTCTAATAATCAAAATTTTGTGCAGTAAACTTTCTGAATTACAAGTTAGGCCATTGCTATTATGAAAAACCTTCTGAATTTATTTCTTTAGATGAAGAGAAAATTATTGAATCTATTAATTTAATTTATATAAATGCTTTGGCCAAAAAAAAAATGATTAAGATTATGATAGATACTGGTTCAGAAAGTACTTTAGTCTCGGAGAATTTTATTTTTAATACATTAAAATTATCAGATATAATAAAGATTCCAAAAATTAAAATTGTTGGTGCAAATAATAAGAAGTTGGGTGAAATTGATAAACTAGCCAATTTTAAAATTAATATTCTTAATAAAGAAATTAATATGCAAGGATTTATTGTCAAGGATTTATGTGTTGATATATTAATGGGAAATGATGAATTGGAAAAGAAGAAAGTAAAGATAGATTTTGAAAAAAAAATGGTAACTTTGGAAGGGCAAATAATTAAATTTATGCAGAAAGATGAGGTGGAAGAAGGAATAAGAGTTGATAGGATATTATTAAAAGAAAATAGTGATGTTTATGAAGAAGAAATGTATTTTGATGATAGGGAAATGTCCCAAAAGAATGTAAAGAATAATTATTGTAGTGAATATTTAAGGAATGGAAATTTTAAGCAGATGGATGCCTACGAGGCGGAGTGCGTAAAATTGGAAGCAAGGAATAATGAGTACATATTGAAGAATAATTTTATTTGTAAAGAAGAAGATATAATGAAAGTTTTAAATTGCCCTGAAGAATATAAATCAATAGTCATTTCCATATTGCAGCAACACAGGGGACTTGTCAATAAAGAAAATAGAATTGCACAAAATTATATCCATAGTATAAAAGTTAAAGAAGAAAAAGATTTTAAAACAAAATCATACCCAATACCATATAAATACAGAGAAGAAGTAAACAAAACAATTAATAATATGTTAGAAGATGGGATCATTGAGAAGGCAGACACACGTTTTATTAACCCCATAGTAGTAGTACGAAAAAGATCAGGTGAAATCAGGTTATGTTTGGATGCAAGGAATATTAACAAGATTACTGAAAAGCAATTTGAAGCACCAATGAGTATAGATGGAATATTAGGAAGAATTACAGGAATGTCATTTTTCACTAAAATCGATTTACAGCATAGTTTCTGGTTAATACCTCTAGAAAGAAAAAGTAGACAGTATACAGGATTTCAGATAGATGGAGTAGTATATCAATTCAAAGTAGTACCATTTGGACTTCAATCATCTTGCAGTGCTCTATGTAGATGTCTTCATGATATTTTGGATCAATATGAACATTTTGTAATTCACTACATTGATGATATATTAATTTTTTCTAAAACGGCTGAAGATCATGAGAAACACCTAAAAACTATAATAAATAGATTAGACAAAGTTGGACTAAAAATAAA
Organism: Diabrotica undecimpunctata; assembly: GCF_040954645.1. Classification (NCBI taxonomy): domain Eukaryota; kingdom Metazoa; phylum Arthropoda; class Insecta; order Coleoptera; family Chrysomelidae; genus Diabrotica; species Diabrotica undecimpunctata. Next base: position 54,257,371 of record NC_092807.1, read on the forward strand.
TCAAGAAAAATGTACATTTTTTCAAAAAGAAATCATATATCTAGGTTATAAACTTAACACTAAGGGAATCGAAATGGATCCAAGTCATTCAGGAATATAAAACACCACACAATTTAAGAACTTTAAGAGGATTTATTGGAATAATTAATTATTATAAAAGGATGATACCAGATCTAAGTATAAAAGAAATTCCATTACTTGAACTACTGAGAAAAGGTGTAAAATGGAGATGAGATCAGAGAAGAGAACTAGCATTCCAAGAAATTAAAAACATTTTTCTGTCAAATTTGAAAATATACTATCCTGACTACACACAGCCATTCATATTAAGAACAGATGCATCAATAGAGAGATTATCAGGGGTATTATTACAAATACATGATGGGGTACCCAATACAATTCATTTCAAGAATTACAAAGCCACATGAAAAGGGTTACTCAGTTTCAGAATTAGAACTAGCAAGTATAATACACTGTGTCACAAAATTAAGATTTTATTTGTTGGGTAATGAATTTACAATAGAAACAGATCACTAAGCTTTAACATCTATATTACATAACAAATATGGAAACAGTAGAATACATCGGTGGAGTCTAATATTGAGTGAATACTCATTTGAAATCAAATACATTTCTGGAAAATCCAATATAGTGGCAGATGCTTTATCAAGGTTAGAAAATACATCACAAAAAGGGCAGCGAACAATAAAAATTGGATTAAATCAATTAGTAGACAGTACTGGATTATATTCTAGAGAAGAAATTATAAGAGATCAGATCAATTTGAGTGAAAAACAAAAAGTCCTTAAGAAAGATGGAGTTTATTATAAAATAATAAATGGCATAGAAGTATATGTAATAACTAGAACTTTAGCAAAGAAAATATTGAAAAATTTACATAACAATTATATGCATATTGGTTCAAGAAAGCTATGGATGCTATTTAGGGACAATTATTTTGCAAAGAATGACATAAGTATAGCAAAAGAAATTACTACCCAATGCCAAATATGTCAACTAAACAAAGAAAAGAATTTCAAAAACCAGAACACATATAAATCTAATGTTGTATATGAAAAACTAAATACAGTTTCCATGGATTTTATTTCAAATTTAGTTCTCAGTCCAACAGGAAAAAAGCATATACTAGTGATAGTTGATTTATATACAAAATTTATTAGACTATATCCCTGCTCTAGAACAAATGTTAAAACATTAAAATTATATATTGATCAATTTTTCGAAGAAATAGGACCATTTAGAAATTGCATAATAGATAATGCTACATATTTTAACAACCAAAAATTTCGGGCATTTTGTGAGAAAAAGGGAATCAACATTCATTTTACAAGTATCAGACATCCTCAGGCAAATCCTGCAGAAAGATATATTAAAGAAGTTATAAAATATTTAAGGATACTGTGCCAAAATCAACACGAAACTTGGCAGCAACATATAACACAAGTAGAGTATTTTTTAAACAATACACATAATTTGAATACAGAGGAAGTACCAGAATATTTAATGTTTGGCCATATAGGAAACAGAAAGTGGATTAGTGAATATAATCAGGATATGTTAGAACAAGTAATGCAGAAAGTGAATAACCGAATTAGGAGGAAAGCTGAAAAATATATCAGAAGACAAAATCGAAATATAAAAAAACCAATCACATTTCAAAAAGGAGACCTAGTGTTAATTCGTTCACTTAGAAAAAGTAATGTTAAAGAAAATCGTTGTAAGAAATTACAACCAATGTTTGAAGGTCCATATAGAATTGAAAATCAGAATGGACTAAATAGTTATGTGTTAATAGATGCAGAGAACAGACTAAGAGGCATGTTTCATATTAATGACATTTTTCAATATCATGAAGAGATTGAATAATGTTTTCTATACCTTTAACACAAATATAATAACACTAATAACTTACTGATAGATCCATTTCATACATAGATGGTAGATTTCTTTGTTGTGAATCAATTTGACATCATACTTGTTGAATTTTGTATATATGGAAATTATTTTGTACCCTAAAAATCATAATTTGGGGGTTAGATACAAAATTGATTTTATAAATGTCTTTCTAATATAATAAAGTATAAAACTTACCAATTTATATGGATGAAAGCCTGTTGAATGGAAATAATTCCTAGATTTGTATCTTAACATCCATTGTAAAATGTAAACACAATAAAACAACACACAAACTTTATTTGACATGACAGTTTGACATAGACAGCGAACAGGGATGTATTTGATAGAACAATTAAAATAGGAAATTAAATTATTTCATTTATTATAATTACTAAGGTATGTGGATAAGAAAATTAATATTTAAAAAAAATAATAAGTAAATTATTTATTTTAAATTTAATTTTGGGGTGTTTGAAATGATATTGTTTAAAAAAATTAATTTATAAGTTATATACTACATAATATTAGATATAAAAAAGTATTTGATTATTTTAAATAAGTTATATACTAGAGAATTTAATAAAAATATATTTATGTGAGGGCATTTTTAATAAATTAGCATATAATAAGTGTAAAAAGTTGTATTTTAATGTTTTAAATAGATTTAAGTGAGCCATGTGCATAGGCAACCAAAAATACTCTCGAAGTGACAGATAGAAATTAAGAATTATAAGAAATATAAAGTGGGGTTATATTGTTTGAAATGTGGATTTTATTAAATTAGAGTGTTAGTTACTAATTTGAATGTTTATTCTGATCTGAAAAGCCTAAATGTCAACAAAATTATTAATGGAACATTAACGAATTCTCCAGAGTGCAGAGTGTGACCATTGTTTACGGTCGAACATTCTGGAATAATGATTATGGCGGTGGATCGAACAGATATTTTTTTCGAGAACATCTATATAGAAGTTAATAGAACGAATAGAACATGATCTCTTACCAGATGATTCTAGAGGATCCAAAAAGATATAAATACCCGTGATTTGGATTCAAGATAGGAGTTTTTAGTCAGAAGTCAGGCCAGTTCATTATGAAAGTTAGAAGACACATTTAGTTAGTGAATAGTGAAGTAAATTGTTCAGAATTTTCAAGAAGTCAGTCAGAAAAGTTTAGTAAGAAATATGAAAGTTAGTTGGAGTCAGTGAATCAGATTAAAAAAAGTATATTGGAAGAAATTAAATTATATTATGGTTGGAGATTAGTATAAATCAACTTATAATAATTGGATATTGGTATATTGAAAAGAAGAATAAATATAAATGCTGTTTGCTGGTTTGGTTGGTGGTGTATAAATGCTGGTGAAGAAAACTATATCTTAAATTGGTAGAAGCTGATAATTGGAAAAAGTAATTTCACAAAAAACAAGGATAACTGAAGTACGAAGACATTCAGTGGTGATTAGAATCTATATAGTGGAAAACAGTTCATTTAGGCATTCAGTGAAAGAAAGGTACAAAATTTTGTTAATATAATTTAGTCAATGTCATAACAAATTCAATTTTGAAGATAGTTTGTTTAAATGTTACATTGTCTATAGAATTTAATTAGTTTTATAAGAGTATCAATTTAAAGATAGTTTATTTTAAATTTACATTGGCTAGGTTAGATATATATGTGTGTTTCATAATAGTTATAATAAAGATAATTTAAAAAAAGTACTTACAAACTAATTCTTTGAGAACCGCGATAAAAACCCTATATATTATACTATTAAAAATACTCATTGCTCATCATTCAAACAAAAAACACATCATAACAATATATATATATATATATATATATATATATATATATATATATATATATATATATATATATATATTTATTAGGGTTGAGCAAAAATGTAAATTGAAAATTTTTGAAACCAATCAGTTGTCCTATATCTGCAATAGTTGCGTTTTGTGGATGGATAAAGGCTATAGCGGGATAAGATGGTCAAAAGTGCTCCCGCACCCATCAGTACCGCGATTTGTGCTTACAATAAATTATACAAAAACACGACATCATACAAATTTTTAGCTTCCCAGAAACCATAGACCCTCTTAAATCTAAAAAATAAGCTTTTCTCGACTTTATTTTTTCTGGACTCAATTTTGCTTTAAAAAATCTGAAAAAATTCATGAAGATGTATTTTTCGAATACAAAATAGCCTAATTTTTTTAAAATTTTTGTTTTAAAAATTGAGCTCAGGAAAAATCATTGAAATTTTCAATTATTTCTTAGGTTATGTTAATAATTTTTGACTATCTTTTAAATAGCAATTTTATATGTATTTTTTGTTGTTCCTTTAAATGGCTAACGCAGAATTTTCAATTTCTGAGCGAAAAGCATCGAAAAATCAAAAAAAACTGTTTTATTACTCATTTATTTGCACATAACCTGAAAACTCTTGTGGTAATGCAACATTTTTCAACATTTTTTCTTCCACATTATCAAAATCTATTGTAAAAGTCCCCATTTAACTCTTTTATAAAGATAAAATTTAAAAATACCACATTTTTATCCTTTTCGCACTTTTTTTTACCTTACCTCAAAATCAGATAGTTATATGTATTCCATCTATTTTCTTACGGGCTATGAATTGTCATTGTTAAAATAATCATTTTTAACTTACAAATTCTCAAATCGCAAAAAAATCGTGTTTTTCTAATATTTATTATTATTATTATTATATTATTTAAAAAAACCTATTGCTTTATGATTGACACTTCCTCAACAATTGTTTTTATCGCTTTTAATCGCATATCACTTTTGGTGCGCAAGCCTTAGCTGATAATGCATATAGCCTACATATTATAGTCTAGTGCCAAATGTTTATCAAAATAAATAAGTTACTAGATAATGGTAGAGCACACCTATGGGATATATCATCCCTTCGTCCTAAAATCCGTTGCGAGTTAATATCGAAAATCTCGAGTCGTATTGAAATTCTCGTAGTAGTTGGTCAAATCGAAGTTTAGAGTTGAATATTATTATTGCCATATATCCTATAGGCGCGCGTATCGTCCTATAGGCGCGAGTATGCGCGTTGCAGACATTGTTTCTGTCGTCACTGCTTTCGCCTTGGTGTCACTTTCGTATCGCCTTCGTGCAGTCGTCGCCTTTGTATCGCTTTGACTGTCTTAGCCTTATTATCAAATAATCCTCTTCTCCTAAAATCCGTTGCAATATTATCTAGAATCTTGAAAAGTATCAATCACATGGAAAAGTATCGAAAGAATCGATTATATTAAAGTTATCACAAAGGCACATTCCAAAGATGACAGAAAGGAACCTCAAACTTTTTTTTTCGGGAACCTATCAGTTAGGTCAAGCAATTTGCTATTTGGCTGAGTTGATGAATGATAGTAATAACATCAATTTGAAGTACATTACAATGAAACTAAATATTATTAAAGTACTGATAACATCCAGGAATATAAGCAGTAAGACCTGTAAATGCTTTATTGAGTATAAACCTGATTCAATTGGATATGGTTGTATTTTGCGCCACGCGTGTGACTGTGCAAATGGGTTACCCACTGTGGGTTCATGTTCTGATATAACCGCAGTCATAGATTATCTCAGTAATTCAAGATATAAATCGAGAATCATAAGACCATTAAAAATTCTGTCAGAAAATTTTACATCTGATGTTGAATCAGTCATAGATGAGAATAATGATGAGGACTAAAATGTAATTGAATGTTTAAACTGTTAATATAAATAACCTATTTTGTAACAATTACATAATAATAAATATTTTTGTAACCAAATATTTTATATATGTCCTCGTTTATATCCAAATGAATTTATCAAAATGGATTTTAGAAAATAATTTTTACAATGTTAAAAAAATATTTAAAAAATAATAATAATATTCTTGTAATATCGAGGTGATCCTAGAGATATATCACTTTGTGCAATTAACGAGTCAAAAATAGAAATAATGCTTACAAACAGTTTTGTCAAGTTTTGACTATTGAAGAAAAAAGACATAATTGTAGACATAATTGTGGTATAACAAAATTGAAGAGTGTGATCAAAAATACACGGAAATTCGATCATTTAGCTACTAGATTTTAAGGTTATGAGCCAATAAAGTGGGAAAATATTAGAAAAACACGATTTTTTTGCAACTTGAGAATTTGTACCAATGATGATTCATAGCCCGTAAGAAAATATATGGAAAAGCATACATATATCTACCTATCTGATTTTGAGTTAAGGTAAAAAAAAGTGAGGAAAGGATAAAAAAGTGGTATTTTCGAATTTTATCTTTATGAAAGAGTTAAATGGGGACTTTTACAAAAGAATGTGATATTGTGAAAGAAAAAATGTTGAATTATCAGCTGAGTTTTGAGGTAATGTGCAACTACATGAGAAAAAACAGTTTTTTTGATTTTTTGATGCTGCTCAGAAATTGAGAATTCTGCCTTGGCCATTTAAATGAAAAAAAAAAACATACATAAAAAATTACTGTTTAAAAGTTAGCCAAAAATTATTAACATAACCTAAGAAATTATTAAAAATTTCAATAATTTTTCCTGAGCTCAATTTTCAATGTATTTTCGAAAAATACATCTTCATGAATTTTTTCCGATTTTTTAAAGTAAAATTGTGTCCAGAAACAAATATCTTTTTTAGATTTAAGAGGTTCTATGGGATCTGGGAAGCTAAAAATTTGTATGAAGTCATGTTTTTATATTTTTTTATTGAAAGCACAGGTCGCGGTAATAATCGGTGGGAGGGGGGGGGTGGGACACTTTTGACCATCTTATCCTGCTATAGCCTTTCTTACAGAAATTTATTCAAGTGTTGCTACGTTACTGGTAGCAAACAATTTCTAATTTCATCAGATCTACCGAGGGAACTTTCTCTGAGCAATTTTCAAAGAAATCGCTGGTATAAAGCATTCAAAAGCTGTTTTTAACCATTGAAAACTGGTACCTAGAAAATCTTCAGTTAGTGGAGCTATTACACAGGGAATGCTCTAAAAGACACTTTAGTTACTAAATTAATTTGAGGACTGTTGAACAAACGGATTTTACTTAATGATCTTTATTTCACCTTTTTAATACACCTTGCCCGTTGAGGCCTTAACGAGAAGTCCAGTACATTTTGCGCTGTGTCTATATGCGCATAAGCGTCAGATACAGGGCCGTCTCAATGTTTAAAAATTATAATATTTAACATACCGGCCACCTTGAAAAGCACACGTTTTAAATTATAAATATTAAATTATACTACAACGAAACAGCAAAATCAAATATAATTCAAATAAAATGCTAAATAATTAAACACTTTAAATAAGAATATGATTCATAAAAATAGTAAACGCTTTGATTTAGTAAGAAAGTTCATCGTTCATCACTGCATTATATTTATAGGAAGCTGACATACTGTAATAACTGCTCTCTTGGTAAAGCCTTTTGTAGTCCGAAGGGGGTTTTAGCTATGTAATAGAAATTTTAAAGAAATTTCTCCTGACCTCTGGTAGGTGAGTCAGTGATAATATGAAAGTTGTCACATAGTCAGTGTCAAATTGTATCCCAGCTTAACTGGTCGCGTCTTAGTTAGAGTTTTTAACTTTCGCATATCAGTCAGTGTCAGTTTAGTATTCGATCAAAGGGTTCGGCGCATTTCTGGTTTAAGAGTTTGAGACTATCGCGTATTGAGTATACCCAGTTATTTTTATATACCTATTTTATACACTTTGGCTAGATCTTATCTTAGCTGTTGTAACAAAGCTTATCATTAAATTACTTATTATTTAATGCTGGTGTTCTTATTACCCACTTTAGTGGGTGGTGCTTGAATTGGAATTAATTATATTACTTACTACGCTAGATATGTTAGTAAGATCGCCATCCTAAGTTGTAGAACAAATCTTCCCTTAATTTCTACAAGTTTTGTTGGTTACTTCGAGACGGATGAGGAACCAGTTTAACCAATTTATCTGCAAGTAAAATCTCTCGTTTATTAGAAGACTTTGGCTTAAAATAAAATTTCCAGTGTTTAGTGATTCTAGTCATAGTTATTTATCGCCTCGCTAAATATTTAGTTTCAGAAATTTTCGTTGTAAAAACTTAAATCCCATCGTAAGTGATATATGTGAGTGATCAGATTACTGAAGCGCCATTGAAAAATTGTTCTTGGTAGATTTCCTGTTTTCAGATAATCCCCATTGGGACGACGACAAGGAGCGGTGAGCTATTGTTTCTTTGGAAATTCCAAAGAGGGAATTCCAAATTTTATATTTAAAGATTCAATAATCATTTTATTGTTGTCAATTATAACATTCTGTAAAATTTTCTATGATGGCTTCTCAGAATTTAACCAAGCAAATTGGAGGTTTAAAACCTAATTAAAAAAAAACGTCAAAAAACTGTCACAGTTTAAATACGATTTTTAAAGTTCATCGTAAATTTTTACAGTAATAAATATAGTTCCCATCATTCCTAATTAGACAACGAACGAGTACATCGTTTTATAATTTTTCTAGATAGATACTTCTGTTATCTACGAGTTTTTTCTTATTACTAGTTTTACTAATTAGTGTGTAAATAAAGAGCATAATGTGATATTTAGAAACAATTTAGTGTTAGTATTATAGTTAGATAGTCTTTTTTAAACTGTAAATCGTAAACTATAGAAATTGAAAAATTTGGTTATCCACTGGAGTACCGTTATACCAGGTAACTGTTATTTTTCAATCACTTTATCCACAGAGTCCTACTGGGACGTCTGTTGCTTTCATTAAATCTACGTGTAGTGGTTTCGGTATCCAGAACGGCTCACAAAATTACCTCAAACAACTTCACAAAAAAACATAACAATGAATACGAAATCTTATGTCGCTGGCAACTTTAACTAAACCTCCACCTCCTTCGTTTCCTCATAAAAATCAAGCTATTATTTTAAATACTATTCCAAATGTTGTTCCTTTTGAGTATATAAAAGCTATAGGTGACTCCTTACCTCCAAAAAATCACCTTTGCATCTCGAATTTTAGTTAATCGTATGTGTATTTATTCAACTTCCGTTGCAGTAGTCGATGAACTTCTCAGTGTATACCAAAGTATCATCATCAACTCAGCAGTTGTTCCTATCCGAAGACTTATTATCCTTGCTAAACGTATTCTCATATCAAATGTATCTCCCACAATACCGCACCTCATAATCGAAAAAGCACTAAAAGATATCAGAATACAAATAGCCAGTCCTGTTTAATTCGTCATCGCTGCGCAATATTCGACAATGGACAGAAATCCACAGCTATGAAATGCTTCGCAATGCTGCTAAAAACAGAATTATTTAATCCTGACTATTTAACATCTCACCTGACAAGACGATGTAAGGTGAACGCCTACGCAGAAATGCACGGCACCTTAAAAAAAAGAAGTTTCATTCGTAAAATGTGGTTCACTTACTCATAATTATGCACACATAAAGAGTCTCATACATTATTCCTGATAATGCAAACTTTTTCATTCAAACCTCTCTCCTAATAACTTACGAGAACAACCCATATAGAATATTTGTGTCTACAAAGTTAAAATGTTTTTTATGTAAATAAGCTGGTCATACTGCTGACGCTTGTACCAATGCTTCAATCACTGTAACTCAAACTAAACTTTCCTCACCCGCCCGGTATCCCCTTATCTCTTCTCACAGATATACCCCCACCAGAAAGCACTCTTAATTTACAACCTCAACCAATTTACAAATGTATCCTCCTCCAAAATTTCAAATAGTTAAAAAAACTGATATTACCCAGTCAACACCCCCCCCCAATACAAAGGCCAAAAAAGCCATATCTACCGATGTCAATACAAGCACTCCTTTTTAACTTTCTCCGGTCACTACACCGGATCCAACTAATAACCAAATACCTCCCCCCTTGTTTCTAAAAATTAATATTTCTTGTATACTCCAAAAGAAAAAATCTAAAACAATTATAACAGTAGAACACAAACTGACACTTAGTTCACTAAACGCAGTTCAAGGTATTTACAAAAATAATCGATCGGAACTAATTCTTACCGAAACTCAGTTTATAGCATTTCTAGAAATTATATATGGCATCAAAGGTCCACTTAAAGAAGCTCTTAACTTCACCTCAAAAATTCAAGGGTTACTAAACGACTTATCACTTCTCCATTCAGAAACGAAGGAAAAGTCTTTTAAAAATCGTATTACCAGACTACAAAAAAAAATTAAACGACAACTTAATCCTAATTACTACGACAATATAAGTGCCTCGTTCTATTGTCAAACTGATAATAAAATCAACGCTCCATTTCTTTCCACGCTTAGAAGAATCAAGCAATTAGTTGCTGAAGAATAACCTGAAATCATATGTTTAAAAATACCAATTTCAAAACATCCAAACTTGCTATAATAAAAAAATTTTAAGAGTATCATTATATTCAAACTAACTGCAAGAGAGCCAGTCATAGGACTTCAGTTTTTATTTTCAGTGAACTATTTTCATCTCATCTCTCTCTCACCACCGAACTGGAGGCTATCGAGATAAACACATGGTACCCAAATAAACTTACTATATGTAGTGTATATATTCCACCCAGCAACTCACTGAAGGAAATAGAACTTCTAGACCTTATTTATCAGCTCCCTCACCATACATTCTTGTAGGCGATTTCAATGCACATAATTCCATGTAAAGATCCAATCACACGTCAAATAAAAGCAAAACTATTAAAAACGTAATTAACTGTACGGGCCCATGCATTTTAAAAAAAGGTTATAGTATACACTTGAACTTTTCCTCTGGGACATTCTCTTTAATAGATCTTAGCTTTAGTGATCCCAAGTTAGCAAGTTTACTAACTTGGAAAGCCGCCGATGGCCTTTATGATAGCAATCATTATCCTATTATCCTATTATCTAATATTCCCAATACTGAACAAACTCTGTCCAGAAACTACTGGGGACTAAAAAATGCTGATTGGGCAGGTTACACATCCCAAATAGATACCGCCCTTTCTTCTCTCTTACTAACCGACAATATTGACAATAATATAACAATATTTACAGACACCATACCTTTAGTTGCAAATTTTCACATTGGCAAAAGTATTATGTCACATAAATTAAAAAGAGTTCCTTGGTGAAATACCTCATGCCAAATTTCTATAGAACAACATAAGGTGGCACTTAAAATTATTGAAAAAATAAAAACTTATCTCACAATATTAAAAATGCTAGATCAAAGTCACAGTTCATCATAAAGCAAAGTAAAAAATCCTCTTAGAGAAACTATGTATCTTCTATTAATAAAATTCCAATCCTACTCAACTCTGAAAGAAAATACGGCAAATCCAAGGAGTCAATACGAACGCCAAAATCTCTACTCCTACCTCAAATAATATTGTTATTATTGATAATAAAGAAATTGACGAAACCGTGGCCAAACATTTCGATACAAAATTTAAAAGCAAAATAAATTCTTCTTTACTTGAACCATTGATACACACCACTCTCACGTATGCTTCCGAAACAATTAAGGATATTACATATCTGAATCGCCATTCTCTTACGTAGAACTCACTTTTATTATTAAAACTCTTAAGAACACTGCTTCTGACTCTGACGATATTCCCTATATATTTATAAAAGAAACTATCTAGCTTAGGCCACCCTCAACTTCTCGAAATATTCAATTTAGTCCGATCATCCAACAAGAAGAAGAAGAAGACGGAAGAAGAGGACCAGGTCGAAGAAGAACGTCATGGCTTAGAAATCTGAGAGATTGGTTTAACAGATCCTCTGCATCTCTTTTCCGAGCTGCCGTCAACAAAATTATTATAGCCAACTTTATAGCCAACGCTCGATAATCGAAATCGGCACATGAAGAAGAAGATCCAACAAATTGCCATACCAGTGGCGAACCTCAATTATAATACCAATTAAAAAGCCTAACATAGCCCACTCGCCAACCAGTGCTTATAGACCAATATCACTTACTTGCACCATATGCAAAATATTAGAAAAAATGATTATCAGAAGACTTATAGGGTTCTTTGACAAATATAACATAATTTCTAAAGAACAGTTAAAATTTCGACGAAATCTCTTAACTCATGACAATCTAGTAATCCTTCAAAGTCATATTTTTTCATCAGTTTACATTAAAATCGATGGGGTACCACAAGGGTCGGTATTAAGCCCAATTCTTTTTAATCTAGTAATAAGCGATTATCTTAATAATAATCTAGCAATAACACAAAGCTTATCTTTCCGTTGTCATAAAATGTAAAGAACTCGGTTTAATGTTTGATTCTCGACTTACGTGGAAGCAACATATATTAGAACTAAAGGGTGAAGCGTATAAAAGACTAAATATTATCAAAACTCTTTCACACTATAATTAGAGTGCAAATGAAAATTCCCATCACAAATCTTCTTCTTCAAGTGCCATCTCCGCGGCGATCACCATAGCTATTCGGACTTTTGAGACGGCTGCTCTGAAAAGTTCATTTGATGTACATCCATACTTCTCTCTCAGATTACGCAACCATGATATTATACGCCTTCCTATGCTTGTTTTTCCCTGGATCTTTTCCTGCATAATCAGTTGGAGCAAGGTGTATTTGTCTCCATGTGTAATATGTCCTATATATTCCAATTTTATTGTTTTAATTGTATTTAAAATTTATATTTCCTTATTTATCCTTCTCAGAACCTCTTTGTTTGTGACGTATTCTGTCCACGATATTTTCAGAATTTTTTAAGTTATACAGATCTCTTATTCGTTCCAAACTGGACTATGGTTCTTACATATACATCACTGCTTCTAAAACATACCTTAATCTTTTAAATTCGATACATAACAGCTCTCCGTATTTGTATGGACACTTTTCTATATAGCCCCATAGAAAACTTATTTTACAAAGCAAATAAACCCCCTCTTTGATTTAAATCACAAACAATTCCATCTCACCTATCCTTATATCCAACTTGGTCGTTAGTCATTCCTCAATATAACACATCACTTACAAAATACGATACATTTACACAACTCCCAAGGAACTCATTATGAAAAATTTTAAATAAATTACCTTTACAAAGAAATACAATATAGTACTTTATACTGATGCTTCAAAACGTGATACAGGAGTAGGCTGTTCTATTAAAACGTCACATACTCTTATCATGTCATCCCTTATCCCCTTCTTTTACAGCGTTCATACTGGAGAATTATACAGTATACTTCAAGCTCTGAAACACATTTTAAAAAACAAATAAATAAGTTGATATATGCATATACTCTCTGGCCTCAATTCAATCTATCCAAAATGTATTCACTGATCATCCTATCATCCCATCGTCGTATAACAGGCAATGAACTTGCAAACTACTACGCAAAGCTTGCCTCAACATCTTTTGATCCTACTGTTAACATCAAACTTACTAAGGACTTAAAATCTCGCATTAAAAAAAGAACAAGAACCCAATGGCATTAATACTGGGACACCAACTGCTCAGCTTTACATCAAATACAACATTTAATAGACAGCGAAAATTTGTATTATTTAAAAACGCTTCTGAGGGGTCAACCGCTACAATTAATTGAATCTTTATCTGTAACTAATCAAAATTTAGAAATTGCGATATCAACGCTTAAAACTAATTACGAAGACAAAAATAAGCTTGTTAATTCTTTGTATTGTACATTATTCGATCAAAAAACTATGACTAATTGTATTTCTCATAAATTAAGGACGTTTCATATCACATTTAAAAAGATTAGATTTGATTAAAAATTTAAACTTAACGGCTGAAATCAATTTAGACACATTCCCAGTATTTATCATAGAAAGGAAACTAGTTTATCAGACTAGATGCGCTTTTTAAAAACGAACGCAATTCAAACGAACTGCCATCTACTAATGGGTTTTTTGAATTTTTGAATAATGTATTAGATAATTTAAACATATTTGAATCTTACACGAAACCTAGAAGTAATATTAATAGTAATTTTGAAAGGAACGCATCTAGAGTATCATTATACACAAACGCCGCATAATGTCGTCGTTACACAAATTTTTATGGTAAATAATGTAATTTTTGCAAAGAGTGCACGCATCAGATATAAAAATCAACAATTTTTAAATTTAGTTTCACAGGAAAGACATAAATTTTCTCTTTTACTCCATTTAGATAATAACGGTCAGCAGAGATATCAACCGCAAGGTGGAACTTACGCTTCTTCTCATTTTTCACGTAGTTCTCAACATCAAAGCGAAAACTCACATAGAAAGAATTCTAATCCTAATGGCACTAGCCATAATATTGTAGCTAATAACATTACTCCAAATGAAAATTACACTATTATTTTTTAGATGGACCCCACCAGTTCTACATCATTATCTGAGATGAATCGCAATAATAATCATGTTCTTCATATGCAAAGATTTGTCACAACAAATTTGGCCCGAAAATTAAAGTACGACACAAGATTTCAAAAATTAAATATTTTCTGTTTAAGAAATAATTTTGTAACCAAAGGTAGTGAAATGATTGATATAGAAATACATTTGCAAGTACAACCTTATAAAATATTTAATGTTTCTTGTCAATAATGAACAAAATCACAGAAAATTTCTGAAAAATTTCGTTTAATCCAGTCTTTTCAAATTCCACTAGAGTTAAAATGCGATTTAGGGGATCCCTATATCTAGAAACCTAATAATATTCATTTATATTTGGCGCCAATTTGTATTTTCAACTTTAATAGGCTGGCTTTAATAGCTGGAAAAAAGACAAACAGTACGGAAAACTTGCATACAACTGCAAACAGACCAAAGTAAAAAGGAATATGACGACTGCCGAAAAGAAATAAGAAGAATAATACGCACAAAGAAAAGAAACTATGAACAACAAAAATATGAAGCTAACGTATGGTCCTAAAGTTTTGGGAAAAATTATCATCCGTTATTATAGATTTTCCGACTTAATATTGCCCAGAACTCTTCAATTGGACGAGTCTGAGGTAGGTTGGGGGGATTGTCTGCTTTCGGTACAAAGGTAATGTTGTTAGTTTCGTACCAGTCCCTTGTGATCCTCGCGTAATAACATGAAGCAAGATCTGGCCAAAAGACGATTTGATCATTTGCATGATGTGTGTTCACAAACTGAAGCAAATTAAAGAGACATCTTTGAATATAAATATTTGCGTTTAAGGCTTCGCCTCGAACAACACCAATGTAGGGCTGTGAGATAAAGCCAGCCTCAGAAATTGCACACCATACCAAAATTTTGTCCTCAAATTTCTTCTTACTTTTGAATTTTATTTCATCAGGTACATTTTCGTAATCGTTCGTGTAGAACCCATCGTTACCCTTCATCTCAGAGTTGGACTAAGTAAAATATTTTTCATCGTCCATCACGATCAACTTGTTGACGAAATGTAAAAATGTAGAAACTCTATGTATTTTGGAGCTTTCCTTCTTTTCCGGTAGATAATATTGTTACTCGATAGGGTCCTGTATACTGTAGTCTTTCCAACATGAAATCTTCTGCCCAGTTTTCGCTGTGAGACCCCAATTTTGTTCTTAGCTGCTTCAATCAGTCTTGCCTCTCTTATATGGTTCAAAATTCGCGATCGGTCACTTTTACGCAAGTTAACACATGGTATCCCTTCTTCACATTCTCTGACTGTGCGATAAATTGTCGATTTGCTTATGTTTTAATCTCGATAAATATTAACAATATCTCGTTTCGACATTCGCCCAACCATATTATAAACACCTCGACGAATATCAATTTTATAAGACATTTTGCAGAGCACAAACCAAAATATTCTGCTTTGTTTATTAAATGTCAACAACTGATGACATTACAATTCCATGGCCTTCTTTGTTAAACGCATTTTACTTCTCAATCAGACCCGGTGGAATTTTTTCCAAAACTTTAGGACCATACGTTATGGAGAGAGACAGGCCCAAACCAGGCTGCAGAGAATTCTATAAAGCAATTTCTTCTGAGAAAAGATGACATAGAACCAATTCCATCCATACCCTGAGAGACAATCAAGGCCGTATGATAATCGACGGTAAAGAAGTAACTGAAGAATGAAAAGAGTATTTTAGGGACCTTCTAAATATCATACAGAAAGAACACCACAAAGAAGAGATCTATATCACAACGGACATGCCCGTCAAAAATCCCTCCATTAAAGAAACCCAAAAGGCCTTAAATAAGCTGAAAAATCACAAGGCGCCGCGTACGGACGATATACCAGCAGAACTTCTGAAATATGGGGAGACGCACTACATCGCCAAATACACCAGCTAATAACGCACATATGGTTAGAAGAAAGGATACCAACACGATGGAAGGAAAACATAATAGTGCCCATCCACAAAAAAGGGGAGAAAACAAAATGCGCGAATTATAGAGGAATTTCACTCCTAAACACGGCATATAAAACCTTCTCAAACATCATTCTTAGTAGACTAATGCCTTATGCTGAAAATTTCCTAGGCGAATATCAAGCCGGTTTTAGGGCAAACAGATCAACAATAGATCAACTATTCACGCTGAGACAACTTCTAGAAAAAGGTTGGGAGTATAACAGACCCATACACAATCTTTTCATAGACTTTCGTCAGGCATATGATAGCCTAGAAAGAAGCCAAGTATGGAATGCCATTACGGAGTTCTCAATACCAAAGAAACTCATTCGGATGACCAAAGTCTGTATGGAGGGTGGAATATCTAAAGTACGTGTAAATAATAAACTGTCTGGCAGCTTTGAAATCAACAGTGGACTCAATCAGGGTAATGCGTTATCTCCACTACTTTTTAACCTTGAATTAGAGAAATCCATGAGGTCGGCCGAAATAAAAACAGAATTGCTATCGGTTTAAGGTGCCAAGCTATTACTCGCATATGCAGATGACATAGATCTCGTTGGAGACTCTATCCTGTCCACGAAAGACATCTCCAACAAGGTGGAAGGAGCAACAAGTGAAGTAAGGCTGAAGGTTAATGAAGAGAAGACGAAATATATGTGTAAACATAGAACGACACGAAGAGACAGAATAGGACAAAATGTGACGATCAACACCTTCAATTTTGAAAGAGTACAACGTTTTAAGTATCTGGGGGACGTATTCACAGCTGACAACGATGTTACTGAAGAAATAAAAGACAGAATCCAATCTGCAAACCGCTGTCTATTCGCATTGGATAAGCTCATAAAATCAAAAAATCTTACAAGAAGTTCAAAGATCAAAATCTATAAATCCATCGTCAGACCTGTAATAACATACAGATGCGAAACGTGGACCATGACCAAAGCAAACGAAGAAAAGCTCAGACGCTTTGAACGAAAAATACTTAGAAAAATTTTCGGACCTCGCCATGACATCACCACAAACCAGTATAAGATCAGAACCAATATCGAATTAAACGCACTCTTCAATGACGCCGATATTGTCCAAGAAATTAAATCACAGCGACTAAGATGGGCAGGCCACGTGCACAGACTGCATAACGATAGACTGGTAAAACTGGTATGGGAAGAGATTCCCACAGGCAAAAGACCACTCGGACGTCCCAGAATGCGATGAAGAGATAACATTCAAGCAGATCTCCGGAAAATGAACATTCCATTTGACCCTAGGTTGATGGAAGACCGAACAAATTGGAAAAAAGTTGTATAGTCAGCCAAGACCCACCCAGGGTTGTAGCGCTACGTGATGATGATGAATAGGAGAAATAATCTTGCTAGGGGCTAATCTCCCTACGCTAATGAATACTTCATTAGGATAATATATTATTGCGGGTCCACTTACATAAAAGAAATATCTAAGTTAGACCAACGCATCCTTTGTAGCACAAACATTTTCCTTTTTTTCTCGAAAAAAATAAGAAAATGATCAAAATTTTTATAATGAATATAAAAAAGTTATTGAAGAATATCTAATGCTAAAACACGCAAAAGTTATACCTTTTAACATTGTATGATAATGTCGGTAACGAAATAAAATACTTTATACCACATCGTTTAGTGATTAGAGAACTAATTTTTTTTAATAACCAAATAAGAGTTGCCCTTTCTTGGTGTAATAATAATAGATGGTATTGTAAACTAGATGGATGATTGTTAATTTAAAAATAAAAACCTTGTGGTGACGTGTTTGATGTAACATCAACATTTTTATCTATCCTTGTTAAACATCTTTGCATATGCCAACTTGACCCTTTATTACAATATTATGATTCATAAATTTTCTGCTTTTATGCAAAAAGTTATTTTAAAATCAAAGTTTTGACCAACAAAAATATCTTCTCTTAAGTATCTTAGTCTAGTAAGTTTACGTTTGAAAAGTTTTATTGCTCCAAATGTGACATTCAAAAACAAAAAGATGTTGAAAAGTTTTTAATTTAATTGCATTTTATTACTTCAAATAGTTTTTATCATTAAAATTCGTAGATTTTCATACTTAGAAAACTGTTATAAAAATGCAAATAAACTTTATTTCATGCTGTAAAGCGTCAAGATTTACAGAATAAAATCAGATCTTCACTTTTAACGCTAGGAAAATTTGGACGTAAAAATTAATTGTGTTGAAATTGCAGCAATTAATTATGCAGTATAAATGGCACATTTCTTTCAGTATATGAGCAAATAAAGTAGAACTAAAATCTATATTTGCAGGCATCTTTCAAATGGGTCATTATCAATCTTTTAATATTTTTTAGACTTCTTAACGTTAGAAGTAGAATAGAGTTTGTACAGTATGCACCAAAACAAACAGTACCGAAAGTGAACATTGTATTTATTTTTTAATTTACATGTACAGAATGTTCACCATTGCGGGCCAAACAGACTTCATATCGTTTTTGCAGATTATCCAACACATTTTAAAGGTTTCTAGCTGATATATTATGGTTGCTGCAGTTGGAGGCTTCGTTTTGGAGATTGTAAGAGCTGAACGGGAACGCATTCTTGATTATTATTCGTAAAAAACCTTCTACCAACAGCTTAGAAAATATAATACAACCAATTAATAAATCGATATATTGACCACAGTTGTTAACTTCAGAATCGGCGAACTTTAAATTTTTAATATAATTCCACGTCGATATATAAATTTTGGTGCTAGGCAGATCGGAGCAAACTCTATCTGTAATACTGGTGCGAGCCAAATAAATTAACAATAGCTCCTGTTGACAAGTTTGAATAGAAAAACTTATTTAACCTTGACTCAGATTCGTTTGTATCGAATTAATTCAGTCATTTCAAATGAACAAGGAATTTTAATAAACGAACTCATCGAATTCGAATATAGACGACATCTCAAGATTTGCTTACACGCTTTACTATTCAGAGAATAAACTAAAACAGTACCAAGCAAGATTTTCTTTTTAGCTTCGTTTTTCTTTCCTACAAAACTAGCGACACAATGTGATATTTAAGAATTTTGTCCGATTCCCGATGCCCCCGGACTATTAGTATTTACTGTGAACGACTAACTCTTGGAACGATTTCTGTTGAACTGCAATACACTATTATGAAAATACCAATTACGGTTACCACATTTAAAGGTTTTTGGTCAAATTTGACTGAACTATTAGCCTAATTACGACACTTAAAACACGACGCAGATTCTTTACAAAATTAGTATGTCTCTTTCGGATATTTTTTCAAAAATAACGAACACTGGTTTGGAGAATGATACACAATATATTGACGACAAATTTGCTACACAGGATGAACTACGATTATGCCTTGAATCATTAGAACAATATTTAAAATTATATTTTGATCCTGTATAAATTGAGACCCGTGACGATTTTTTAACTTCACTTAAGCCACTATTTAATTTTAATAAACTCTATCAATTTTTAAAGCGCCGGAATTTTAATCAATTTATTTTCCAACTCAAATAACTTTACTGAATCTAATTTAGCTAAATTTGTCGAATTAACTACTTAGATAGATTTTACAATCAGTAACAACAGAAACAAGCAGAACTAATCTGAATATATATATATATATATATATATATATATATATATATATATATATATATATATATATTATACAACCAAACTTATATGTAATCATCTGATATTTCCCATTATTTTAATCAAAATAAAAAAAACCAACCTACCAAGTCAAAGAATATTTATTATAATTATAAAGCAATTTTATCACCAACACATAAAAATTAAAGAAACCCATAAATTCTTAAATAATAAAATTGAATTTATTTGTTTTAGATTCAATGGCATACAAACTTTCAATGCACTAGAATGTAGCACATGTTTAAATTGAATATAAATGATTTTTTTAGTAGTATGAGTTACTAACCCTAGGCCTTATACAAGCTCCAATTCGCGTGGGCATGCTACTAAACAAATTGTCAAGATTTTATTGTGGTAAGATGTTTCCTTTCTTCAAAAGCAGCTTGTACTAGCTTTACAGTGTTTTGTGAATTATGTCGGCGAGGTCTAATTCTTTTTTAAAGCATATCCCACAAATGCTCTATTAAGTTACGGTCGGGTGAGCAAGCAGGCCACTACAGAATAGTGATATCTTCTACTTCAAGGAAGTCTGTAGTGACTCTGCTGCTATGTGGAGGTGCATTATCAGGCATGAAAATTAAATTTTTTTCCACTGCACTTTTTCAGAGTGTAACTACAGGTTCTAGAGCAAAATCAACATACCTGAGAGCTATTAAAGTTGGTTGAATGAAAATTAAAATGTATTTCACCGACCATATTACTTTCCCAGAACACTTCCTCCTTTATGTCTGTGAATAGATCTGGCTGTGTCCATTTTTGCTTGTCTTCCTCGCCCTCTAAGTACACGAACTCATCAGGTATATAATTTTACACAAATCCTGGTTTCTTCTGAAAATAGCACATTTTGCCAATTTACAATGTTCCCCTTTCGGTATTGAAATCACCAATTTAGGCGATCAATCTTGGGCTGCCTGATTTACTCGGGAACCTGTAACTTTCTACTGCTGTATAGTCTTTGGACACGAAGTCTTCCTTTGGAGGGATAGTTTCATCTGAAACACTGAGATTTTTACCTTCCAAAAGCTGCTTTTGGAGTTGCCGGTGAGAAAGTGTTGGGTCTCTTCTAGCCACTTGGACAATAAAACGATCGTGGCAAGCTGTTGTTACTTTTTGGCGACTTTATCTTTGTCTATTTTTAAGCGTCCCTAACTCCTGATAACTAGCATCGAGTTTTAATACAACGAACTGTGTTACGCCTACCACTGCAGCTTTGTCCCGCTGAGATATTCCTTGCTTCACAAGACCAATAATCTTTCTAAGATTAAATCAGGGTTAATCCCAGATTACGGGCATTAAATTACACCCATTAAAGGCATTTTTTTGTTGTTTTGTTTTTGAAAGCCAAAGTTAGTTTATTTATTTTCGTTCATTTTACAACTTAAGAAAATAATCTATACAGTACCGGGCTGTGTTCTCTGATTGTTTTATTGGCTTGTTTATTTTCAATAAAAACTTTATTCTTTGCAAAATTAACTAGTGTTCAAATCAAAAGAAATAAATATTGGTTTGAAATACATGGTGATTCCATATAGATATGTTTGATTGTATATATATATATATATATATATATATATATATATATATATATAAAAGAAAGTCGTGTTAGTTACACCACTTATAACTCAAGAACGGCAGAACAGATTTGGCTGAAATTTGGTAGGGAGGTACCTTAGAGCCAGGAGATGGACATAGGATACTTTTTATCCCGTTCGACAGCGTTCCCGTGTGACTTGACATGAAACGTCAGTCACTATAAAACGTGGTATAACAAAAAAGAATCAGACTTGGAATAACAAAACGCAAATGACAGCTATGTAATTGACGTAAAATGACAGCTATGTAATGACGTATGGATGACAATTTGATATTTGTAAGAAATCAATATTAAAACTATTTCTATTAAATAAATAATTAACAAGTGGATTGAAGTGAAGTGAAGTTTAATTAATAATGTCGCGACCAAGACGATCGAATCTTTCCCGACAAAGCCGTAATTGAAGTGAAGTGAAGTTTAATAATGCCGCGACCAAGACGATCGAATCTTTCCCGACAAAGCCGTAATGCAAGAAGAGTACAAAATACTGCAAATGAAAGGACTGAAGAAGAACAAGAAATTGCACGTGAACAGCGCCGCGATAGTATGGCTCGACTTCGTGCTTCTCAATCACGAGAGCAAAGTGAAGCAGCCCGTGAAACAGCTCGGTTGGCAATGCAGAATCGTCGAGCGATCAACAGAAGGCAACAAATAGATAATTTGCGACGCAGAACAAGATATTTAGCTGATTTGAATCGAGCAGCGTTTCGATACGATTGCAGCAATGATTACAGCTTGCATCCTAGCGTTTGCATTGGGCAAATGGACGTTGTTTGCGAGTATTGTGGTGCAATAAAGTTTTCCGGAGAAACGCCTGGATTATGCTGCCTTAATGGTAAAGTGAAATTGCCAGTATTGACTCCGCCACATGAGCCATTGTATTCATTGCTTTGTGGCGAAACACAAGAATCACGCCACTTTCTTGCAAATACTCGAAAATACAATAGTTGTTTCCAAATGACGTCATTTGGGGCAGACATTATCGAAGAAGGAGGATTTAATTCGACATTTAAGGTATTTATTTTTGTACTTACATAGAATGTAGTTAAAGAATAACTTACTTTATCTATTGGTATGTATTATATTTGCTAATACTGAACTCTACTCTTCCACATAAAAAGTGTTTATAACCCAGTTAATACTGTCTGGTTTTTATTTTGTAGATACAAGGACAGATTCACCATCGAATTGGATCATTACTACCTTTCGAAGATACACAGAATAAATTTTTACAAATATATTTCATGGGCAACATGGAAGAACAACTTGATCGACGCCTAGGGATCAATGCAAGAATGAAGCGAGCAATTATTCAAGACTTGCAGTGTCTGCTTCATGAACATCATGCGTTGGTCAGGTTGTTTAAGAGTGCTTTAGAGCGCATGCCAAATGATGACTATAAAGTTGTCATCAAAGCAGATAAACGACCATCTGGAACACACGAACGCACATTTAATGCTCCAACAGTAGACGAAGTTGTGGCGTACAAAACCGAATCTATATAAAAAAATTACAAAATGTACCAAATATAAATCAGACGTACACCCGGAAAGAAAAGTACTATACGGTGACAGTCTGGGAATGGCTCGCGGCTAGACAAAACAGTGGAGATGGTCGTGCGGTCCACAAAACAAAAAAAAATCCGAAGTTATATCAGGGGCGCCAGGTAAATTGGCCCACAGCCTTCCCTACGTTGCTATTCAATAAACCACCAACTTACCAATAGGTTTACTACTAAAATACTAAGTAACAGTATACAACCTGAATAAATAAAAAAATAAATGAAATTGTCAGATTAGAATTTAGTCAATTTTAATAAATAGATTCCCAAGATAGTTGAAAATAAATACATACATATTACATATTACAATATTATTTAACTTTACCATAGGCTTAATAAAAAAATAATATAAAAATGCGGCTTCTGCTTGCCTAACAAAAATTCATAAGTTATTTCTATTTAACAGAACAAAATGAAAGGTAGGACGTATCAAAAGTACCGGACGCTAAGGGGTGTGCGGTTCAATACCAACCAAAAAAAATAATTAACGCAAATAGGACACCACGTGAGCTCAAGTGCGTGCGCAGAAAATAATATAAAAAAAATAAATCTCAAATATATATCCCCCCCTTAGACGCAGTTTACAAAATTAAAATAGGTATGTGTAAATATTGAATTAATAAAATAAACCGCAAATTATCTTTAAAAAAAATCTGTAAAGTATTTGTAAATATGAAAATAAAAACTAACAGCAAATAATCTTTAAAAAAAACTATTGTATTCCGCAAACCAAATTAGACGGCGCTTAAATCTTCCGTTGAAAATTAATTATCGATCCATACCTCGAATTTTCATATACTTCACCGCGTGGAATTCCAGTTATAGTTCAGCGTGTCTTCAATCCAAAATCCCATACGATTGCCGATGTACATAGACTTGTGTGACAATGTTGAAAAGTTGAAAATTACAGCCAGATGGAAAAATACGAAGAAGAAGAAGCAGAAAAAAACAAACAAACCAACCAACCAACCCTGAAGCAAGAAAACATTAATTACCATCTGTGTCTAAAATAATTATTTGGAAATAAATATATTGATTTTAACACTTTGTTTATCTGCCTTTTGGCGATAATGGAGCAATACAAAAAAAAACTTGTCTCCGAACTTGAATGTATGAAAACTGATAAAAATGTGAATAGCTTTTTAGAGATGGGATAAAAAAATAACTACAACTTTTTAATTAATTAAAAACGAAATGTTCTAACACTCACCCTTCTTAGCCAGATTAGGGGTTTGAAATATCCCAAATTGGACCGAAGCGTAGCCGGCTATTTGGACTCGTGATTAAGGCTAATTTCTTGATCTAAATACGACTCCCGGTATTCACGTGTACTGTAGATCCGCTTTTTTTAGCGAAATTGTGGATATTCCAAAAAAAACCCTTCCACGAAGGCAGCAAATCCCCTTGAATATCCACACGGTTCGGACTAGTCCAGATCCCACATGGAACAGCAGCAAAAGCAAAAAAAACAAAAATGCCGTTTTTAATCTAGCCCAACCTTTCAGTAACACTCTCAAACCTGGAATCACTTTCTTTCCGTCGTCTTTCCGAACACTTGACAACTTGACACACGGAGGTCACCGAATAGTACCGAGATTCAAAAATTTCAATTTTATGATCCCAATTCTTCCAAGATAACTCTAGAAAGAACGATCTAAATTAGTTTCTTCACAAAAAAGAGGACGTGTTCCCTTAACTTCAGCACAATTTGCCAGACATTACCCCTATTTGAAAATTACTAATTTTATTTTCGCCACCTTGCTTATAATATATTATAGGCAACCGCTCTTACACGTCCTGAATTATTTAAATTTTGATAAAATAGAGGTGGGACTTTCTACTTTAAATTTGGAACGTAACAACACCTCCCTTTCCCAGAGGAAAATTTACGAGGAAAAACTAGACGAAGAAAATTTTCCCTCGCGCTAGCGACACACTACCTAAACTCTGAGCGAAGTCCACACAATCCACACAATCATCATCCACACCGTCTTCACCATGCGCAAGTACTTGGACAACGAAAGACATACCAACCTCAAACCACACGCACAAAGCAACAACTTACTTACAACACTTACTCCACTTCCACACAACAGTCATCTCTCATCGTATGAGATCAAGTAGAATAGTTTCAAATTCCAACGTCAATCTGACAACACTGATTTGGTCGGTTACTGGATGTTGCCCTTATTCGCGACCTCCCAGCTCTGGGGCATCGCTAGTACTTCACTATACCTCGCATAACATGAGTCCATAAGAAACTCTCCACCACTCGACTCTTACTGATACTGCGAGAAACATCTACCGAAACAGTAGTGTAATTCCAATTGTTCATTAAAATAAAAATGAGATAGGTCTTTCAGAATTTAAATCCGTATACAACGAAATTTAGTGAATCATCCAAAACTAAGCTATTATCCAACAAGATTCACCAAAACATAATTATGTGGCTTCGAAAAAATCCCAATTAAATAGAATGGCTTACTAACATCAAAACAAATCCCAACGCCATATCATCGAAGACAACATATTTCTGACCAAACCTAAGTGACATTCAATTCCATAAATCAAAAGAAATTAAGGCTACCGCAACCCTACAACTTCGTATTGGCTACCTAACACAAAAAAAAACGAATCGGTTGACCATCCAAATACATCCTAAGAACCGATCATAGCCAACACTCAGTCATCCTTCACGGACACAACAAAAAAAAATAAATACAACCAATTTCAGAAGACTAACTAAATTTACTTAGACTAGACAAAACTTTGCTAGTCCGTTCTACTCCGACCTAAATCCTATCGGGATCACCAGTCGGGTTACTAATCCTTAAATCCTTAATATTCCAAATACCTTGATCCTTGCCATTTTCATCCTCTAAACTATATGTCCAGGGGGAAACTTTCTTCTTCACGAAGTAGGGTCCTATCCATCTAGGAGCTAACTTTTTCGTGAAATATTTAGCGGCATCTGACAACACAAAATTTCTCCGCCATACTGACTGATGGGGCTGAAATTCCTCTGGACGTCTCCGTAGATTATAGGTCTTCTCACACTTAGCCGAAGCTTTATCTAAACGTTTTCTAACATCAACAAATAATTCCTGGAGTCCACGCGATCGATTATATCCCATTTTAGCTACTTCGTCCTCCTGGTCTCCGAGTTTGTCCTTTCGGGAAAAATCTCGTCCATCCACTACCATCTTCCGACCGAAATTTATGAAGTAGGGATCTTGACCAGTCGACTCGTGGTATGCAGTGCGCGTAGCACATGCTAGTTTGGCCAAATTTTCATCCCACTTCCTATGGTTGTCAGCTATATAAGTTGCCATCATTGTTTTAAGGGTTCGGTTATAGCGTTCAGATGGATTGCACTGTGGATGATACAACGCATTATAACGAACTGAGACACCATAGGTTTCCATCATTTTCTTGAAAATACCCGAAGTATACTGGACACCATTATCACATAGTAACAGACGTGGAACTCCAAATACGAGGAAAACTTCTTCTTCTATTTTCTTAACGACATGCACGGCTTTTGAGGATCGCAACGGAAATACCAAAGAAAATTTACTAAACACATCCATTACCACTAAGATAAACTTATAGCCTTGAGTTGATCTTGGGAAAGGTCCCATAAGATCGGTTGCTACTATCTCCCATGGTTGAGTAGCTTTAGGTTGAGGAGTCATAAAGCCTTTGGGCTTACCTTGTTCCACCTTATGCATGGCACACAGTGAGCAACGTCCAACGTAACGAGACACATCACTCCGCAGTTTCGGCCAAAAATACTTCTCGTTAATACGCTTATAAGTTTTCAGGATCCCCATATGACCTGCTAAAGGACTATCATGACACAACTTCAGCACTTCCAATCGTTGACCCTTAGGAACGACTTCCTTCCAATTGTCCGCTTCCTCGACCAAAAATCCATGACTGGGACGGATGTATTTATAAAGTTTGCCACCAGACATTCTCCACTGAGGATACTTCAAGGGATTAGACTCGATTTTTCTACAAAGTTTATCATACCAACTATCACCACTAGGAAGCGGTACAACCTCTTCAACCATATCAAGCACGGGAACTGACCGAGATAACAAATCGGGGACAACATGTTCTTTTCCTTTCCGATGCACAATCTTAAAGTCATATTGTTGCAATCTTACCGCCCATCGAGCTAATCTTCCAGTAGGATCCTTCAAATTTTGAAGCCATACGAGGGATGCGTGATCAGTCACGACCGTAAACGGAACACCCTCCAAATAAGGACGCAGTTTTTCGACTGCCCATAACACAGCTAAACATTCCCGTTCCGTCGTGGAAAAATTCCTTTCTTGACGCGTTAGTGATCTGCTCAGGAAACTAATTACTTCGTCACCATCCGGGCCTGGCTGCAATAACACGGCGCCCACTCCATATCCTGAGGCATCACATTGGACAACAAAAGGCAAATTGTAGTCAGGACAATTAAGTATCGGAGCAGAAACTAGACATTCTTTTATTTTCTGAAAAGATTCTTCACAACTCGGGGTCCAATTGAATTTTCTTCCTTTCTTCAATATCGCTGTAATTGGAGCTAGTAGTGTCGCAAAGGAAGGAATAAATCTTCGATACCAGGAAAATGTGCCTATGATGCTACGAACTTCCTTGACGGATGTGGGTGTTGGGATACGTAGCATAGCCTTGACCTTATCACCATCAACATGTAGTCCATTCCTATCAACCACATGACCCAAATACTTTAGTTCCGGTCTACAAAATTGACATTTATCCCAGCTAACGGTTAACTTAGCTTCTCTCAAGCGTCTAAAGACTTCCTCTAAGATCCTTACATGTTCTTCAATAGACTTTGTCACGATGACCACGTCATCCAAGTAAGTAAAAACATAGGGTTCCAACTCCGGACCGAGGACACGATCTATCAACCTCTGCCATGTAGCCGGGGCATTATGTAATCCAAAAGGCATTCTGCAAAACTGAAAAAGACCTCGACCAGGAACCGTAAAAGCAGTATAAGGCCTGGAAGCCTTAGCAACAGGTACCTGCCAATACGCCGACTTAATGTCTATGGTGGAAAGATAATGCGCGTTCTTCAATTTATTTAAAATATTAGAGATGTACGGTAATGGGTAGCCATCCCTCTCTGTTAGGGCATTAAGCTTTCGATAGTCTACGCAGAACCTCCATTTTGGTTCTTCACCTTCTGGAACCTTTTTCTTCACCAAGAGAATCGGGGACGACCAAGCACTATTCGATCGCTCCACTACTCCTTTCGCCAACATATCTTCTAGCTCTTTATCAATATGGCTTTGGATTACTGGGGATACAGGATAGTAACGTTGTTTTATGGGTGCAGATTTACAAACAATCACATGCTCAGTGACATCAGTACAACCAAGAGAAGTGCCCATTAGTTCACGACTTCTATTAATAACTTCATCCAATTGCGACTTCTCTGCATCGGTCAAAATAGTTTGACCTCGGAGATGATCCACTGAACCTACCATTGCTGGAGCGTCCGAAAAATACCATTCGTTATGCCTCAAATCTGGAACGATACCCATAACACGCCAAAAATCAGATCCTAAAATCAGAATGTGCGGTACGTCCAAAATAACTAATACTGGCAAGACACGCAAGCGATCCCTAACCATGAAAGGTACTAAACATTCCCCCAACGATTCACACATCTGACCATTCGCCACTCTACAAACGGTCTTCTTCGAAGTATCCAACTCTAAACCCAAGTTTTGTAAAAATTTCCAACCAGTTCTTCCTACAATGGTCTTTGAAGCACCAGAATCCAATAATCCCAAAATTTCCTTTCCTAAGACTTTAACTTTCAAATATGGACGTTCATCTCCTTCGGAATGATGTAAAATAAAGTCTAAAATAGGACGTAGGTTGGTCGAGTCAACGTCGGCAACACCTCTTCGACCAGTTAGGTGCGCTTCCTTCCGTTTCCCGAATTACACGAAGGACAAGTTCTGACTGTAAACCCTTCTTTCTTACACTTAAAACACTGAACAGCCTCCTTCTTCATTAAACACCCTACTGCCTTATGGCCTGACTGATTACAACGATAACAGACTAAAGTCCTAAACTTTCCTCTAGCTGACTCCGATTCGGATGAAGCAACAGGACCCTCACTAACACTACTACA
Source organism: Diabrotica undecimpunctata (assembly GCF_040954645.1). Lineage (NCBI taxonomy): Eukaryota > Metazoa > Arthropoda > Insecta > Coleoptera > Chrysomelidae > Diabrotica > Diabrotica undecimpunctata. The sequence continues at coordinate 54,286,720 of NC_092807.1, forward strand.
ACTTTCAGCATCCACACTGATATAAGCTAGGTCCTTTTCCAAAGTATTCATTTTCCTACTATTCGGTTCAACATAGTTCCTAATACAATCACGTCTTTCCTCCATACTGCGACATAGAACACGAAGTTCCTCCAAGGTAGCTGGCAAAGGATCACGTAATCTATCTTGATAGAACGGATGCAAATTCCTAATAACTATAGACAATTTAACTTCCTCTGGAACATGACAACGCAAGCGATTAAAGTAACTATTCATTATTGCCAAGTAAACTCCAATAGTCTCAGACGAATGCTGAGTTCTCCTCCGAAGCTCTTCAAAAAGCGCTTCCCCATGGTGAGCTGACAGGTACTCCCTACGAAACTCTTCAACTAATTCAGCCCAACTCCCTACACGTAGACGAACATCTTTATAAAACTGATAGGCTTTATCCGAAAATAAATCTATACCTGATTCCAAAAGTATACTATCTGGTACATGACGAGCGAGACTCAATTCATTCACCATCTCAAAAAATGCAGAAATAGACATACCCCTAGCAGAACCTGAAAACTTTTCTATTCCCCATTTATGAGGAAGTATCATCCCAGAAGAAAAACTAGAGACAGACCCTGAAAAAACATTATTACCAGCTTGTGACATCGCTCTAGGAGAAGAAGCATGAACTTGTCCTACCCCTGCCTGAAAAGACTGATTTAAAACCGAAATCACATCGAGCGCTACTGGTACCGAACCAGATCCGATTGGATGCTGCTTATCATGTAAATCCTGTGACAACTTCAAAATCTCAGCAAGAAAGTCTGACTTAACAACCTGGGCTGCGTCTGCATCATCACCTGTTGGCAATACCATAAGATCAATTCTCCCCAAGACATGGTTAATCTGTGTCCGCAATCTCAAGGACTCAGCACAAGTAGGAGTTCCGGCAAACTTTCCAACAGCCGTATTCAGCTCCGCAAGTTTAGTCTCGATTGCAGTTTTATCCTGTGAAAAGGTGAATGGGTGCTCAGGATATCTAAAGCTTTCATTTGCTGCCTCACGACTAAGTGCATCAGACAGACTAGACCTCATAGACTCAACAGTGCCAGTAGACACTCCACGAATTTTGAGTTCATATTCCAGTTCCTCTTTCCTTAAGTAGTTGGGTACAAGTTTTCGCACCATCTTGCCAAAGTTCAAAATTTAAAAAAAATGTATCAACCGAAAGGAGCAAATATTCAAACAAAATCAAGATATAAGTAAAAATATTAACACACAGGTACAGTTTACTTTATTAATGGGAGCAAACCAAAAGCAAAATAAAAGTAATAGTCGCTTTATTCAATCTATAAAATTTCACAAAAGATTTTCAAAATTTCATTGTTTCAGAACAAATTACAAGTCACAACATAATCTCAAAAAAAGATTTTACATTCCCTAACATAAATAAGTTAAACCACAATGTAGAATTTCGAAGTCCAACTTCTCAAAAAAATAAATTTGAACTCCAACTGAAATAGAAATATTTCAAAGTCCTAATATATCCATAATTCTTCTAAGTTCCACAACACCACTTCAAAGTATCTTCTTTTAAGTTCCATTTTTGGCTTCTTCCAACTTCACGTCACACAAAAAAAAACTAGTAAGCACTTCTTGGCATACACTTCCACTAAACACGAAGTTCTAAGACTACTACTAAGTGCAAAACCAGTGGTAAAGTAAATAAATCAAAGTTAGTCAATTAAAGCCCAAACACGTTAGGTTAACTAATTAAAAGGAATCTACACAAGGGGTTGACAAAAAAAAGGTTAATTAATTAAGGGCCCCACGTTGGGCGCCAAAATATGTGGCGTACAAAACCGAATCTATATAAAAAAATTACAAAATGTACCAAATATAAATCAGACGTACACCCGGAAAGAAAAGTACTATACGGTGACAGTCTGGGAATGGCTCGCGGCTAGACAAAACAGTGGAGATGGTCGTGCGGTCCACAAAACAAAAAAAAATCCGAAGTTATATCAGGGGCGCCAGGTAAATTGGCCCACAGCCTTCCCTACGTTGCTATTCAATAAACCACCAACTTACCAATAGGTTTACTACTAAAATACTAAGTAACAGTATACAACCTGAATAAATAAAAAAATAAATGAAATTGTCAGATTAGAATTTAGTCAATTTTAATAAATAGATTCCCAAGATAGTTGAAAATAAATACATACATATTACATATTACAATATTATTTAACTTTACCATAGGCTTAATAAAAAAATAATATAAAAATGCGGCTTCTGCTTGCCTAACAAAAATTCATAAGTTATTTCTATTTAACAGAACAAAATGAAAGGTAGGACGTATCAAAAGTACCGGACGCTAAGGGGTGTGCGGTTCAATACCAACCAAAAAAAATAATTAACGCAAATAGGACACCACGTGAGCTCAAGTGCGTGCGCAGAAAATAATATAAAAAAAATAAATCTCAAATATATATCCCCCCCTTAGACGCAGTTTACAAAATTAAAATAGGTATGTGTAAATATTGAATTAATAAAATAAACCGCAAATTATCTTTAAAAAAAATCTGTAAAGTATTTGTAAATATGAAAATAAAAACTAACAGCAAATAATCTTTAAAAAAAACTATTGTATTCCGCAAACCAAATTAGACGGCGCTTAAATCTTCCGTTGAAAATTAATTATCGATCCATACCTCGAATTTTCATATACTTCACCGCGTGGAATTCCAGTTATAGTTCAGCGTGTCTTCAATCCAAAATCCCATACGATTGCCGATGTACATAGACTTGTGTGACAATGTTGAAAAGTTGAAAATTACAGCCAGATGGAAAAATACGAAGAAGAAGAAGCAGAAAAAAACAAACAAACCAACCAACCAACCCTGAAGCAAGAAAACATTAATTACCATCTGTGTCTAAAATAATTATTTGGAAATAAATATATTGATTTTAACACTTTGTTTATCTGCCTTTTGGCGATAATGGAGCAATACAAAAAAAAACTTGTCTCCGAACTTGAATGTATGAAAACTGATAAAAATGTGAATAGCTTTTTAGAGATGGGATAAAAAAATAACTACAACTTTTTAATTAATTAAAAACGAAATGTTCTAACACTCACCCTTCTTAGCCAGATTAGGGGTTTGAAATATCCCAAATTGGACCGAAGCGTAGCCGGCTATTTGGACTCGTGATTAAGGCTAATTTCTTGATCTAAATACGACTCCCGGTATTCACGTGTACTGTAGATCCGCTTTTTTTAGCGAAATTGTGGATATTCCAAAAAAAACCCTTCCACGAAGGCAGCAAATCCCCTTGAATATCCACACGGTTCGGACTAGTCCAGATCCCACATGGAACAGCAGCAAAAGCAAAAAAAACAAAAATGCCGTTTTTAATCTAGCCCAACCTTTCAGTAACACTCTCAAACCTGGAATCACTTTCTTTCCGTCGTCTTTCCGAACACTTGACAACTTGACACACGGAGGTCACCGAATAGTACCGAGATTCAAAAATTTCAATTTTATGATCCCAATTCTTCCAAGATAACTCTAGAAAGAACGATCTAAATTAGTTTCTTCACAAAAAAGAGGACGTGTTCCCTTAACTTCAGCACAATTTGCCAGACATTACCCCTATTTGAAAATTACTAATTTTATTTTCGCCACCTTGCTTATAATATATTATAGGCAACCGCTCTTACACGTCCTGAATTATTTAAATTTTGATAAAATAGAGGTGGGACTTTCTACTTTAAATTTGGAACGTAACAAAGTTGCCATCCTGATTGTTGGTGAACAATTGGAAAAACGCGATATTGTGCTTACACGTCGCGATACTGGGCAACTGCAACAAATATCTGAAACTCATCGATCATATGACGCATTGCAATACCCACTGATGTTTTGGCAAGAAGAAGATGGATATTATTTTAATATTAAAATGATAAAGCCATTGAATGGTAAAGTATCAGTATCTTAATAATGGTTAATGTCTGTATTATTTGTCTTTGAAATGGTTAATTATCAAATTTTTAATTTCAGGTGAAGAAACTACAAAGAAAGTTAGCTCAATGAATTATTATGCATATCGTTTGATGATTCGTCAAAATGCTGACAACTATTTGCTGCGGTTTCGTCGATTGTTTCAGCAGTATTGCGTTGACATGTATGTAAAAATAGAAACGGAACGTTTAACATTTATTAGGTTGAACCAAGCCAAACTGCGTTCTGAGGAGTACATCCATTTACGTGATGCAGTTAGTACTGAAGGAAATGCAGCTAATATTGGTCGATTAACTATTCTGCCGGCGACGTACATTGGTAGCCCACGTCATATGCATGAATATGCACAAGATGCAATGACATGTGTTCGTCATTACGGCCGGCCAGATCTCTTTATTACTTTTACCTGTAATCCAAAATGGATAGAAATTACTCAATTGCTGCTTCCCGGACAAACATCAAATGATAGACACGACATCACAGCACGTATATTCAGGCAAAAAATTCGGTCTCTGATGAACTTTATTGTTAAACAACGCGTCTTTGGAGATACTCGATGCTGGATGTATTCAATCGAATGGCAAAAGCGAGGCCTGCCGCACGCACACATTCTTATTTGGTTAGTGGAAAGAATTCAGCCTGACCAAATAGATGATATCATATGTGCCGAGATTCCTGATCATGAAGTCGATCCAGACCTACATGATGTTGTTACTACTAATATGATTCATGGACCGTGTGGTGCCATCAATCCCCAATCACCTTGCATGGTCGATGGAAAGTGCTCTAAACGATATCCACGGAAATTAACGGCGGAGACTGTCACTGGCAACGATGGGTATCCGCTGTATCGGCGTCGATCACCAGATGACAATGGTCGAACTGTCACAACGAAAGTGAAAAGAATGGATTTCGTTGTCGACAACAGTTGGATTGTTCCATATTCGCCACTTATTTCTAAAACGTTCAAGACATATTGCAACGTTGAATACTGCAATTCAGTTAAGTCCATAAAATATATTTGCAAATATGTCACGAAAGGCAGTGATATGGCGGTTTTTGGATTGCAATCCTCAAATACCAACGATGAAATTTCACGCTATCAAATTGGTCGTTATGTGAACTGTAATGAAGCGATTTGGCGTATATTCGCATTTACAATTCACGAACGTCATCCTACTGTTATACATTTGGCGGTGCATCTGGAGAATGGTCAACTAGTATATTTCACGGCTTCGAATGCTACGCAACGTGCTGAAACACCTCCAGCAACTACATTGACCAGTTTTTTTGCAATCTTCCAAAGCGATCAGTTTGCACGAACTTTGCTTTACTCGGAGATGCCACGTTATTATACTTGGAATGCTTCATCCAAGAATTTTCAAAGACGGAAGCAAGGTGATGCGGTTCCTGGGTATCCAGATGTGCGTTCTACTGATGCTCTTGGTCGTATGTATACAGTTCATCCAAAGAATGATGAATGTTTCTATTTGCGGTTGTTGCTGGTAAATGTGAGTGGGCCAACTTCATTTGAGACACTACGAACTGTTAATGGTGTAATATTCCCAACATATCGTGCTGCATGTGAAGAATTGAACTTATTAGAAAACGATACCCATTGGGATACGACAATCGCTGAAGCCATTATCTCTGCATCTCCAAGTCAGATACGCACATTATTCGCTATCATAATTTCGACATGTTTTCCATCAAACCCATGTAACCTGTGACACAAATACAAGGATAGTATGTCAGAAGATATTTTACATCAAACATCAAAGTCGTGTCAGTTCCAGAAATCACGATATTGAGATGAATGAGGAGATACATAATCGTGCTTTACTCTTGATCGAAGATATATGTTACCTCATGTGCGGTAATTTATTAATCAGGTTAGGAATGCCAGCGCCAAATCGTGAAATGAATGACGCATTTAATCGAGAATTGGAACGGGAACGTGAATATGATCACCAGGAATTAGATTTAGTAGTTCAAAGGAATGTACCCCTGTTGAATTACCAACAAAAGGAAGTTTATGATACTTTAATGAAGGCAATCGCTGATGAAAATGGTGGTTTACATTTCCTAGATGCCCCTGGTAGAACTGGCAAGACATTCCTTATGTCATTAGTTTTAGCAACTGTTCGTGCGAGATCCAACATAGCGGTTGCAGTTGCTTCTTCTGGAATAGCAGCCACATTGTTAAAAGGATGTCGTACGGCTCATTCAGCATTCAAATTACCGTTAAATCTTCAAACTATTGAAGAACCGACGTGTAATATTGCAAAACACTCAGCAATGGCCAAAGTTTTAGCGGCATCGAAAATCATCATCTGGGACGAATGCACAATGGCGCATAAACGTGCATTAGAAGCACTTAACCGAATATTGTTCTGAAGCTATTTTCTTGTGGCATTTTAAATTAATTACTATTTAACTGGGAATAAGCCACAATTAAAAATTAAAATACGTTTATTGACGTTTCAATTTCCACTTCGGAAATCGTTCTCAAAGTACTTAACCGAACATTAAAAGATTTACGCAATGACTCAAGACGTTTTGGAGAAGCAATGATTTTACTGTCTGGCGATTTCCGCCAAATACTGCCAGTAATTCCAAGATCTACGGCTGCCGATGAAATAAACGCTTGCCTCAAATCGTCAAATCTATGGCGCTATGTGAAGAAACTGCAGCTGACAACAAACATTAGAGTTACATTGCTTAATGATACATCTGCTGAAGATTTCTCGGAGCAATTGCTGACTATCGGTAATGGTCAAGTACCTGTCGATGAATCGAGCGGATTAATATCATTTCCAAATAATTTCTGTAATTTTGTCTCATCAAAAGACGAACTTATCAACAATGTATTTCCAAATATTATTTCTAACTACAAAAATAATGAATGGTTGAGTGAGCGAGCAATTTTAGCGGCTAAGAATAAAGATGTAGATGACCTGAACTACATAATTCAAAATAAGATCATTGGAACAATGCATTCATTCAAATCTATTAACTGCGTCACAAATGAAGATGAAGCCACCAACTATCCAATTGAATTTTTAAACTCTTTGGACGTGCCTGGCTTACCACTGCACAATTTACGCCTAAAGGTTGGCTCCGTAGTAATCATGCTTCGAAACATAAACCAACCAAAACTGTGCAACGGTACACGTTTGGTGGTTAGTAAATTGATGAACAATGTAATTTACGCTACGATAATGATAGGAAAATTCAAAGGTGAGGAAGTTCTCATTCCGAGGAGCCCGATGATCCCAACCGATATGCCGTTTGAATTTAAAAGACTTCAATTTCCGATACGTCTTGCATTTGCCATGACCATTAACAAATCACAAGGCCAATCCTTAAAAGTTTGTGGTTTAAATTTAGAACATTCATGTTTTTCCCATGGTCAATTATACGTGGCATGTTCACGGGTCGGAAGACCATCTGCGTTGTTTGTTTTTGCGTCTGATAATAAAACAAAAAATGTCGTGTATCACAAGGTACTTAAGTGAAGAGCAACCTATGTACTAAAATACAGAAATAATAATGAATGATTAATGTAGTTATTTAATTTTTTTTTTGTATTTTTTCCAAAAAAAAACACAATCTGCTTATTTATTGCCATTAAGGCGGAACAAAGTTCGCCGGGTCAACTAGTATATATATATATATATATATATATATATATATATATATATATATATATATATATATATATATATATATATATATATATGTGTGTGTGTGTGTGTGTGTGTGTGTGTGTGTGTGTGTGTGTAAAAACAAAAAAATGACAAAACACACCGGCACAGAGCTGTTGTTATAACAAAGTTAACATTTAAAAAAGATCTTTTTTAAATGCTAACTTTGTTATAACAACAGCTCTGTGCCGGTGTGTTTTGTCAATTTTTTTTTGTATCTCTACACCTTACTGTTAAAAGTTTTTTTACGTGCAATGTGACGGGTTTTTTAATTCTGCTTCGTAGTAGTTTTTATTCATTTCTTTCACATTTAAAGTAAAAATTTTTCTAGTTGTTATCTTCTTCTTCTTCTTTAAGTTCCGCTCCTATCGGAGATTGGAAATCATTCTGGCAATTATAATTTTGTTGGTTACGCGCCTGAATAGTTCAATTGAACTGCATCCAAACTATTCACGGAGATTGCGTAGCCACGAGATTTTACGTCTTCCTACGCTTCTTCTGCCTTTGATTTTACCCTGCATTCTATTCCTTAGTAGTTCGTACTTTTCACCTCTCATGATGTGCCCCAAGTATTCCAATTTCCTGATTTTTATGGAATTTAAAACTTCGCATTGTTTTCCTAGTTGTTCGAGAACTTGTTCGTTTGTTTTGCGATCCATCCATGATATTTTTAAAATACGTCGGTAACACCACATTGTCGGTAACACCACAGTTGTTATACATGATCGCTACTACATATGAACATTAGCTACTATTTTAACGCCACCATTTTAATATTTTGACCACGCTTACCAAGAGAATGGTGTGTTTGTTTTACACCTTGTCATTCTTTACTCACCATTCGTAAGTTCTTTTTTCATGTTTTATATTCTTGCCTACCACCATTGTATATTTTTAGATTGAACTGATGAAGCTTGTAAATACAATAAGCGAAACGTCTACAAATATAGGAATGGAACTGTGATTTCCTTTTATTGTTTCTCCTTTGATCGATATCCTCGTGACCAAAAGATTTAGTTCTTTTGGAACTTACTCATTGAAATATATATATATATATATATATATATATATATATATATATATATATATATATATATATATATATATATATATATATATATATATATATATATATATATCGAATCGAATATATCTATCAAAATGCCACAGTAAGACTATCTGAACAAGAAACAAATAAATATTCTGTATTCAGCGAGGAGTACAGCAAAGAGAAACCGTCTCTCCAAAGCTATTCACGACGCTTTTAGAACATACTTATAAAGGCGCGTACAGACCTACAAACGCATGCGATGAGCAGCCACGAATACACATACGTGTGCAAATGTGGACGGCGCTTTCGTAACCTCTCGCCGCATTCGTTGCTTCTCGCGAATGACTTGAGCACACATGCTGCGAGCCAGAGTGGTGTCGGTTTTTTCGCACACATCAAAGAAATATACGTGTGCGTTAGCGCTCAGTTTAGACGGATAACGTGGGGATTTGTTGCATTTGCAAGACAAGTTCGGATTTATTGAGTTTTATTCATTTTATTGATTTATGTGTAAAATGGAGTGGTCAAATGAACAATGTTTGCAATTAATAGATTTGTATGAAGAAAACCCTATATTATGGGATTTTAGGCTCCTGAGACATTTTTTCACGAATGGATGGGGCGCCTTGAGCACGCATACATATACGGTGATTTCTAATTTCAACGAATGCTCTGAGCGTGAATGGTTTGAGTACGCACGCATATGCGTGGCTTCTCACCGCATACGTATGCTAGTCTGTACGCGCCTTAAGAAGCGGCATCTGAACAAGCATGGTATCAACATAAATGGAGAGAAGCTCAGTCATTTGAGATTTGCAAATGACATCATACGTATAGCCGATCGCATGGATGATGCAATAATAATAATTATATAAAAAATTATATCACGTCTGCTTGGGGGTCGGACTTCAGACTAATATGAACAAGACGCAAATAATGGCTACTCTGGTACTAAAACGAAATATTGCTGTTGATGGAAGGGGGATTGTGCCAACTACATCGTATAGGTACTTAGGACATAAAATTAGCTGCCCAACTTAGGTTGGGCAGAGATAACCATACATGTGAGCTCCCACGTCCCATAGGATCAGCCTGAGCAGCATTTAGTAAATTAAAATATTTATTTAAATCGGATCTACCTATATGCATCAAAAGGAAAATCTTTGACCAATGTGTGTTACCTGTACTCACTTATTGAGCGGAAACATTAACCCTTACAAAAAAAGGTAGTGAATAAGATTCGGGTGACTCAGAGGGATCTGGAGCGCCAGATGTTGTGTGTGTTTCTGAGGGACCTTATCCCAAACGAAGAAATAGGTCGTAGAACAAAATAACAGACGCCATCGAAAAAACCGAGCCGCTAAAATGGAATTGGAAAGGACACATCGCCAGTTTATGGATGTTGTTTGTCCATCCGTTGTCGCCAGACAACGGATGGACAAAATGTATTGTCAAGTGGAGACCAAGACAAGAATCAATACGAAGCAGAGGGCACCCACCAACTAGATGGACAGACGACCTGAAGCGTGTTAGCAATAACTGGATGCAAGCCGCACAAGAAAAGAGACAGACGGAAAGAGCTGAGGGAGACCTATATCCAGCAGTGGACGTATACAAGTTAGTAATAATATATATATATATATATATATATATATATATATATATATATATATATATATATATATATATATATTTATATGAGTATTTCGTTAACAACCTAATCAAAATATTTTTATTTGATAGAAACACTCTAATTTTTTCAATATAATCTAGCTATATATATATATATATATATATATATATATATATATATATATATATATATATATATATATATATATATATAGGTATACTTCATTCACAATTATAAGAACTGACTTATGCAGAATTTAAAAGTATCCCGCTGATAAAGTCGAAGCCATAAAGGGATTTGCCTCTTCAGGTAAATAGTAAAAATGGCCGGCTTAACGAATTTTGTATTTTATTTGTCATTTACATTACATATTTAATTTAAATAAATATCTAGATAATTAAGGGAAAAAATACATAAACTGATGGAGTATTAGAATTAATTAATTATTATATTTTCTGTCTCGATTCTTTATTAAATATATCCAAATTTTGAAAGTCATAAACAATTTTTGTTTTGTTAAAAAAATTGCAAGTGAAATAATAAAATGGTGAAGTGAAAATTAAAATGAATTAATGTATATATATACATATAGCTAAATATGATTATATTTTATACTCCATGTAAGGAAAGAAGTGTTTTAATTGTTAGTAAGGTATAAAGTATGTCTGAAAAAGTTGGCAACAAATGGGAAATTTCTTTATTATTAATTTCACGAAAAAAAAACTATTCTTCATAAACATTTCTGCATTTCATAGAAATCAATAATCAATAATCAAATTTATAAAAGTTTAAGCGGTATACACCGAAAATCAAAAATATTGATTTATGCTTAAAAGTGAAGTGCTTTTAAATTTAGGTGCAGCATAAAATGTTATTTTAATTTGGTTGTAGGATTTAAAAATTATTTTTAAATTTAGATTCATGGCCTTTTAACCCTTAAATGCCCGTGATATGAAAATAACCATAAATGCCCATGTGGGGTCTCCTAGGGACCCCACTAAAATTTTCAATTTAGTAACGTCATTTAGCACTGACTAAAAGGAAAACACGGTTAAAAATAATTTTAAGCATATTTGAATAATTTTTATTTATTTTTCATACAAAATTAACGGCTTTTCTAGAAACAAATTATTTTCAATTCGAACAAAATTAAAATTAAATAATAATATAAGCATATAACTTTTAGTTGCAATTTTTACATACAATAGTTTTTTCTTCTTTTCTGTGCACCTGGCATATAAATTTTTTGCAAAAAGAGCAAACGGTATTCACTTTTCTGTCACAGTTTCGCGGACACTGGTAACAACGACCACGTTTCTTAGCTGAATGGACGGATTGAGTTGCAACTTCGGTAGTTGGGTTTACCATTGGTATGCCACAATCTTTTAGAGCAGATTTTACATAGGCTTTATGTTTTATATATTTCGCTCTTTTTTCCATGTTGTTTCGAGCAAGCTCAGCCCCTAATTGTAACAGGAAAATACGTCTTCGTGAAAAATTATTTTTCTTCCAATCAGGATTTTTTTCAATGTATAAAATATAGGCATTTAGTGCACATATGTCTATAATATTCATAAAGAGCCTGAATGGCCAACGAGCAGTTCTTCTTTTACAGGAATATGCCCTAATCAGTTTGTCGGCATTATCAACGCCACCCTTGGTATTATTATAGTCTAAAATCATCAAGGGTTTGTTTTGAGAGTCTTGACAAATTATATCACTATCGTGTTGACTTGAAAGAAGATGTACCATCCTGTGTATTTTAGGTATGTACGAAACCATAGCTAATTCTTTAGTAAAAGCAAATATTGACGACTCCGCAGGTCTTTTTGTCAAACTTAGTTGTGGTGGTGTATCAGGTTTATTTTTGCGGACGGTCCCAAGTAAAGTAAGGTTTTTAGATAAAAGATATTGAGCAAGAGGAACACTGGTAAAAAAGTTGTCAGTTGTAATTCCTCTCCAACTGCCATGATATGATTCCACCAGATCTTTCACAACACGAAATCCCTGATTTTTCTCTATTCTACCACCTGGTAGTTTTCCAAGGTACACCTGAAGTTTTGATAAATAAGATGTTTTAACATCCGCGGCAGCCCAAATTTTTATCCCGTAGCGGCAAGGTTTTGATTTTATATATTGTCTAAAAGGACACTTTCCTCTAAAACTCACTAACTGTTCGTCAACGGTTATATGTTCGTATGGTTCAAAGGCTTTGTCACAGTTAGAGACGAACATGTCCCAAATTACTCGTATCGCCGCTAACTTATCCTGTTCCTTCCGCTCTACCCTGGTCACTTGGTCATCAAACCTCAAGAAACTCGATAATTCTTCAAATCGGTTCCTAGCGAATGCGGCTGTAAAAAATGACCGGCGTATTGAGGTGTCTGTAGACCATATCTCTCGTGTCGATTCTTTCCCACACCTTAAAGCACCAGCTTTGATAAGTGCTCCTAAAAAGCTATCCAGTTCATTGTTGGTAAGTACCGTCCACTCTTTTTTGTTATTCGGATGTTTTTCGTTCCACTCTTGATAACGCCTAACAGCTTCTTCATTAGTATGAAGGCATATGACATTCTTCATCTCTTCGGTCAAAAATAAATTGAAATAGTCTAAAAACGTGTTGGAATTTTTACTATAGTTTGTTAAGCCTGGATGTACATTTATAATATTTTTTTGTTGCCTCTTGGATCTCACGAAAGGTAGGCTATTCCACTGCATTCCAGATTTGGATGTATATGTTGGACCACTAACCTCACTAATATTATCGTCCACTTCGGTAGGTTCTGCATCTGATTCCTCGTCACTGTTGACTTCTAAATTGTCCTCAGTTTCCGAAACATTTTCCTCAAAAACATCTTGCTCTTCGCTATCTGATTCGTCGGTAATCTCATAGTCGAAATCGGAGTCTGATATCCCTTCTTCTATATTTTGGATAATTTTTTCATGTTCTTGGTCGCTTATTGTCATTTTCATTCTCTTACGGTCCATTTTTCAATGTAAACTGACGAAAAATGTTAAAAATAATAAAAATATTCTGGTGCCTCTAAATGCCCAATCGGGGTCACAGCGAGACCCCACTTATCTAAATCTCTCTTACAGACCACTGCACCTCACGAATGTTCGTGGTATACTAACAGAAAACGTAGGAGACACGTCCACACAAATACCTGATTGCGCGGTTGCCAAATGTTTCAAATAAAGATATTATAGCCAAAAATGTATGTCTGGGGTCCCATAGTGACCCCGATTGGGCATTTAAGGGTTAATGATGTATCAGTAGGTGCATTAATTTTTAATTTTATTTCTAATTTACCTTATTTAATATACAAAATCAACAAATGTAAAAGTATTTTTTTATTTACTTTTTACTTCAAATGTATTATTTAAGTATTAGAAGGCCATGAATCTAAACTTGGACATAATTTTTAATAGCTTCAAACATTTTAAAATTACATTTTCTTGCATATCTAAATTTAAAATCACTTTTCTCTTCAGTATTAATTAATTTTTGATTTTTTCTATCTACCACTTAATATTTTATAAGATTATCTGTTAATGATTTCTATGTGATGCATATCCTAATGAAGAATAATTTTTTTTCGTAAAATTATTAATTAAGAATATTTCCCATTTTTTGCCAACTTTTTCAGACATGAAACGGAAAACTTAAACATAACAAGTCAAGATGAATAAATATGAACCTTTTAAAACGAGTAAATCGGTACTCACCGAAGGGACCTCAGATGTTCAGATACAATTAGCGTCTCTTTGTAAAGACAATGAAGTCGACTTTACTTAAGTAACAAGACATTTACTTAACACAGACACTACTCAGTACTCCCCTGAGTTAGTGATAAGTTATAGTCTAAAAAAATCATTATGAAATTGACTGGCCAGTGTGAAAACTAGTGCCAATAAAACACAAAGCACATACAAAACATTTTCTTCGTTGAGACTTAAAATAATGATTAATAAAAATAATTATGGGAAATTTGTATGTTTATAAAAAGAGTTTTTTGACATTATGCTTTATTGATAATATTTGATCTGATTATATATACCTATATACATTCGGGCTATGCTTGGCTATTATGCCGGTCCTGGCAGCTTTGGTAGCTGTGATAATTATACAACATTACAGCTGTTATTAAAATAACTTTTATAATGAGACACTAAATTTCTGTATATATATATATATATATATATATATATATATATATATATATATATATGTATATATATATATGTATATATATATATATATGTATATATATATATATATATATATATATATATATATATATACATATATATACTTGAGTGCAAAATAATCGACTCAAATTTATTTTGTCAACGTTCATCTCCTGTTTCAATCGTAAATTTAAAAATATTTAGTGTAAAATTAAGTTTTAAAAAAGTTTTGTTTTTTGGTGAATTGGATGACGCATTATAAATAAATAATGCAACACGTAGAGAGGGGGTCAGAATTTGACTTATTGAAATCGACTGGTACCGACCTAACGCGTTCGGTTAACATCGTACACATTAATTTCCATAGCAATCCACTAATACATCAGTCACTCAAGTTTGCATCTTCATTAAAAATGGATACCACGTCCTTCAACGCAACTCAAGCAGTAGCATTATTGAGGGAAGGCTTGAGCCAGAGGACCGTGGCAAATCGACTAAATTTAAGCCAATCTGCTGTGTCCCGAGTGAATCGTCCATACCAACATACTGTTGATTATATCCGTCGACAAGGAGGAGGCCGTAAACGAATAACAACAGAGAGAGATGATCGATTTCTTGTATCGAAATCCCTGAGAAATCGACATTTGAGTAGTTCTAAACTCAAAGAAGAGTATTATTCTCCAAAGAAAGTAGGATCTGCCTACATGGCAACGAAAAGAGGCGTCGAGTCTATGGAAGGCCAGGAGAGCGATTTGCTCAATTTTGTATACAAGAAATTGTCTCTTGAAGGTGGTTCTTGTATGTTTTGGGCAGGCAGTTCTATGGATGGGAAAATCGAGTTGACTTTCGTGCCTGGTTAAGGAGGTTTAACGGCGGATCGTAACATCAGAGACATTTTGGAGGAACATGTGGTTTCATATACGGGATTTATTGGTGATGTCTTTATTTTAATGCACTCTACCATATCGCACGAGTCACCACCACCCTATCTATCTAAGATTGGTATACCTACTATAAATTGGCCGCCTGCGTTAAGCCCAGACATAAATTCAATAGAGCATGTTTGAGATGGGCTTAAACGAAGGGTCCGGGACAGAAATCATGCACCAAGGAGCATAACAGAATTTATAGCTGCGCTTAATAATGAATGGGAAGCAATGCCTCAAGAATTTATTAGAAACGTCATCCGATCCATGCGAAATCGATTGGAAAGTGTAATTAGGAGTAGGGGTGGTAATATCAAATACTAAATAATTAAGAAATTTATGTTGTAATTGATGATTTCTCTGTTTATAACGTCTTTCTTGTGTCAGTTCCAATGATAAATATTTAGAAAATTCTGTTTGTATTGCATATTGTTTTTATAATGCGTCTTCCAAATATTGCAATAGCAGTTTTTGTAAGTTCAATAATAAAGTTATTGTTTGTACATTACATTTTTTTATTTTCGTACTTCTTACATTGAAACAGAAGGTGTAGTCTCAAATATCCTTTTGAGTCGATTACTGTGCACTCAAATATATATATATATATATATATATATATATATATATATATATATATATATATATATATATATATATATATATATATATATATATATATATATATATATTTATATATATTTATATATACCTATTTATATTTTAAATGTGTATTTCGTTAACAACCTAATCAAAATATTTTTATTTGTGGTATTTGATAGAAACACTCTAATTTTTTCAATCTATACTAGCTTTCAAAAACTACTAAGGAACAATAACTGGTTTATACTAACCTTACAAAGAAAAACAATTTAACGTTATCAACAAAATTGTCTCGTTCTCGTTGAGCGTTATACACTTAAAAAATCCATTCTAAAATCTTTAGTTTTATGTACACTTTTTAAGAATTCACAAAACAATAATTTGTCATTTGCATTAAACTACACTCTGTAATTAAAAAGTTCATCACAATTTCATCTCAGGGTTTTTAAACGTAATTTTATGGTCCAGCTAGTGCCACAAGTATGCTGAGGAGCACAGCAGAAAATGGGTACTCTAGTCTTAATTGTCCGCCATGTTGCATTGCAGCTGGGTGTTCTCCTGAAACAAGTAGTCACTATCAATTATCTGTGGTAAAAGAATGGTTTTAAAATATTAATTTAAACATTAATCAGTATAAAATACCGTATTTATTCTACTCGTCTGTTATTATACATTTTTATTCACAATTTGTGCATAATTTTTTTAGTCTTTTATAATTAAGATAATATATAAACAACATATTGGTACTAGTGTAATAAGCCGGAACCGCGTCTACGGAGAAGAAATTTATATCAATGAATTCTGCTTCACTTCCTAATGATTATGCAATAATTTTTATTCGGTGCAAAACGTTCTTTTTTATGTAATTTCCATTTAAAATATGCCCGATTTTTAAAAGCCGCCGCCATTATTTACCATGAAACAACAAGAAATGACAGGAATGACAACAGTTTCTTATGGTCAAGAAGGGTAATTTTAACCAGTGTTGCAATAGTTATTCAAAATTATGTTTTCTAATGAAAAATAAAAATTTACCTAAAACGTAAAGTTTATATTACCTACTTTTAACTGAAAATTATAACTTTTTTACCAGGGTCAGGTTAGATTTGGTTACGTTACTTTACGTGTATTATCACGTTTTTTTATGAAAAATAAAAAATTTTATTTTTAATTATACAAAATTTGAGTCTTATTACTGCTTTTTTTACCAGCATTAGGTGAGATTTGGTTACGTTGGTTTAGTTTTAATTTCGTGCTTTCTTATGAAATATAAAAATTTGGATTTTTAATTATAACATTTTATTCTTATTACTACTTTTTTACCAGTGTTAGGTTAGATTTGGTTTATTGGTTTACATTTTTAATAATAAAATAAGATGATGGTTAACGAGTACTCGTTTTGCACGTGGTTATTAAGATTGCATCCACCTGTTTTAATTAAGGTAATTTTCATGAAATTTTTAGATATTTTAATGGTTAAAACTGGCAACAATGTCAAAAGTACATAAAATTTAACTTCTTGCGCATGGCCGCCATATTGTTTTGAAATATTAAAAATCTTGATTGTTTTAAACAATTTTACCCATTTTTTCATAATTTAACAGTAAAAAACAGTGATATTTAATATGTTTTAGTTACGTTTTTTTTTATTAAGACATGTGTAATATATACTTTTCTTTGCTTTCTATGTACACTTTTTTTGATTCATAATACCTTTTTTGTTATTTTTTCTGTATTTTTGATTATTTGGGCACTTTTGCTAGTTTAAAGCAAAGAAAACATTAAAATTTGAGGTTTTTTCACTTTTTCGGCTAAGTCCACAAAAAATTTGGCATTTTTGAGGCGTTCCGGCTTACTAAATATTTACCAACATATTTATCGTATTGACTATTTCACTAAACTATTTTTACCTGATAAAACGTCATTTTCCTACTGACAAAACTCCTTCCTGCCCGTGATTTCTCAGCGACAAAATTATGACAGATCCGTCACGAATGTGTCTGGTAATTCTATTGTTGTCTGTTTGACAAACGTCATTAAGGCGTAATCAATTTTGGACAGATATAATGAATCCAGACAATAAATCAAGATTTGGATGTCAGTTAGGTTAAAAAATCAAAAAACTGAATTCGAAAAATGTCCCATTGAACACGCAGATGTCCAGAAGCTCTATACTAGTAACTAGTAAAAATTCTTAACGACAATGCCTTTAACATAAAAAAGCAATGGCAAAGACTATAAAGAGTCTTCTGTAAGGTCAATGTGGAATACTACAATGGTACAAGATAAATATTTTACGAAGTACGGCATAAAAAAGTCCATTTTATAGATATATCTTTCAAATATAAAAGATTGGCCAGAAATACCAAGTGAAGGCAGCTTCAAAGTGTTCAAGAACAAAAACTCAGCTCAAAAGCATTATCTTCCGAAGAACTATTAAAAATCATCCAAAGCTACGACGAGGAAACCCCTCATGGAACACAAAAAAAGATTTTTTTCCCTTTGCTCATTTGAACTTGCTTGGAGAGGCAAAGAGGCCGTACACTGCAAGATTCACTTTTTTCAGGAGGAATTTGATATTATGGGAGAATTTACGGGCGGCATTAAATACAGCAGCATTTTTCCAAAACATTGCTTGGAGAGTATCTGAGGGCAAAAAAAGAGAGAAAGACCAAGAAAGAAATGGATAGATGTAGTGATGGAAGATGTCAGAGAGATGGGAATCAGAGATTGGAAGCTGTTAGCTAAGAATAGAAAAAGGATGAAAATTATCCATCCAGCAATGGGCCTAAAAGTGCAAGTTTTTCTTATTACCTACACCTACCGATATCTAACATCATTTTTATTTATTATAAATACGAATATGATAACTCTTATTATTAATTTTACAAAAAAATTTATTCTTCATAAGAAGTTTTGCATGGTCTATAACCTAGGATGCAATTACCAGATAATACATTGTTTTAATTTTATACGTGGTACGTAAAAAACTATGAATTTTAAAATAAAATAAGAAATATGAAAAAAAAATTTAATTAGATGTACTTACATATTTGCATATTAAAACATATTTTCTAATTCCAAACAACTTTGCATAATAACAATTTTCGATAGTGTGAAATATAAAGGTACCTATTTGAGTGAAATTTATATTTTTTGACAAACATCGCATACGGCTTAAAAAATGTATATTTAATGGTTTTGTTTTGAGTTTAAGATCATGCAAAAGTTTTTTTTCATAAAACTAATAATAATAAAAAAAGTTTCCCATATAATGCCGACTTAATTGGACACACTGTATATATGTATATATATATATATATATATATATATATATATATTATATATATTTATATATATATATATAATATATATAAATATAAATATATATATATATATATATATATATATATATATATATATATATATATATATATTTTATATATATATATGTATTGATACGATTAGGGTTTATAGAAAATAATTTATAATTTATATACTACATAATATTAGAATTTAAATAAGTTATATACTAGAGAATTTAATAAAAATATATTTATGTGAGGGCATTTTTAATAAATTAGCATATAATAATTGTAAAAAGTTGTATTTTAATATTGTAAATATATATAAGTGAGCCATGTGCATAGGCAACCAAAAATACTCTCGGAGTAATTTGACAGATAGAAATTAATCATAAGGGAATATAAAGTGGGGTTATATAATATATTGTTTGAAATGTGTATTTTATTAAATTAGAGTGTTAGTTACTAATTTAATTATATATTCTGATCTGAAAAGCCTAAATGTAAACAAAATTATTAATAGAAAAGAATGGAATTCTCTGGATCTCCGGAGATGGCCATGTTTGCGAAATGGTTTGTTCCAGAAAATTCAGACAAGTATTTGATAGAACAAATTGGAACATGATATCTTACGAGATGGTTCTAGAAATCCAAAAACATATAAATACCCGTGATTTGGATTCAAGATGGCAGTTTTTGGCAGTTTTTGAGTTTTTAGTCTGAAGTCAAGCAGTTTTTGGAAGTTTTTAGTCAGAAGTTAGGCCAGTTTATTATGAAAGTTATTAGACACATTTAGTGAAGTAAATTGTTCAGAATTTTCAAGAAGTCAGTCAGAAAAGTTTATTAAGAAATATGAAAGATTATTTGGAGTCAGAGAATCAGATTATAAAAGTATATTGGAAGAAATTAAATTATATTGTGGTTGGAGATTAGTATAAATCAACTTATAATAATTGGATATTGGTATATTGAAAAGAAGAATAAATATAAATGCTGTTTGCTGGTTTGGTTGGTGGTGTATAAATGCTGGTGAAGAAAACTATATCTTAAATTGGTAGAAGCTGATAATTGGAAAAAGTAATTTCACAAAAAAACAAGGATAACTGAAGTACGAAGACATTCAGTGGTGATTAGAATCTATATACTTAGTGGAAAACAGTTCATTTAGGCATTCAGTGAAAGAAAGGTACAAAATTTTGTTAATATAATTTAGTTAGTGTCATAACAATTTCAATTTTGAAGATAGTTTGTTTAAATTTTAGATTGTCTATAGAATTTAATTAGTTTTATAAGAATATCAGTTTAAAGATAGTTTATTTTAAATTTACATTGACTAGGTTAGATATATATGTGTGTTTCATAATAGTTATAATAAAGATAATTTAAAAAAGTACTTACAAGCTAATTCTTTGAGAACCGCGATAAAAACCCTATATATTATTAAAAATACTCATTGCTCATCATTCAAACAAAAAACACATCATAACAAATTGGCACCCAACGCGGTGGCTCTCTATTTAAAAGAATTAGTTTGGGAAGATAAGTGCTCTCATATAATTAAATTAATTATCAATAGAAAGAAAAAGTATAGATTTTAATTTTAATTATATTTGAACAAGTAAAGTCTCAAAATGTCTCAAGGAAAGAAAGGTACAAGAAGCAAAAAGAATGAAGAAGATGTGGAAGTAGAAACACAACCTATACAAGAGGAGAGTTTAGTTCAAGTTCCACAAGATACTGCAGAAATGAATCCAGAAAGAGAGGAAAATGTCAATATGGCAGCTTTGATGTCATTAATGATGCAGATGAACAAGACAATGGAAGAGAATACGAAAAAAATGGAAGAGAATTCAAAAGAAGTCAAAGAAGACATAAAAAAAATAGAACAGAAAATGGAAGAGAATACGAAAAAAATGGAAGAGAATTCAAAAGAAGTCAAAGAGGACATGAAAAAAATGGAACAGAAATTGGAAGAGAATTATAGAAAATTAGAAAAGAAAATAGAAGATAATAATAATAAAATTGTAAAGCAAATAGAAAAACAAATGGATAAAAAACTTCAAACTGCAGAGAAAAAAGTAGCAAATGAAATAAAAAGTATACGGAATGACTACAAGAAAAGGATAGAAAATGAGAGGACAGAAGTAAAGAGGATTATTCAAGATAATAAAATAGATATAGAACAGAAAATAGAGTTGGAGAAATGTAACTTAGAAGTAAAAATTAATGAAGACAGGAGAAACACAGAAGAAAAATTAGACGATATACAACAAAATATCCAAATAAATAGTAATCAAATAAGAAATGTGGAACAGAGAATAGATGATATTTCACAAATGAGAGACATAGGGAGACCTTACTTAAATTTAACAAATGAGACTGGGATTAAATTCTCTGGTAATATAAAAAATTTGCATCCTAGAGTATACATAAATAGTTTAAAACATAAATTAAGATTTGTGAATAATATTAATGATATTAAAGATTATATTAGAGTGACATTAAATGACAATGCAGCAACTTGGTTTGCTAGTATTGAAAATGATTTAGATAACTTTCAAACATTTGAAAATAAATTTTTAAATTATTATTGGGGTGAATTAGAGCAAGCCAAGTTTAGAGAAATTCTATATTTTGGAAAGTATAATCAAAATTTAAAATCAAATATGGTAGATTATGCATTGAAATTGATAACAGTTGCAAAATATTTAGAACCACCACTTAGAGAGGATGAAACAGTCTTAAATGTATCTAGACATTTTGATGCTGATGTTGTGCAAACAGTAACTGTACAAAATATTCAAACAATAGATAGTTTTATTAATTTTATTCAAAGAGTACAAAGAGGCAATATGACAAGTAATAATAACAACAGAAAAAACAATAATAACTTTCAATATAATAAAAATGATAATCAACAATATAGACAATCATATAACAATAATACTAGGTATGGTAATAATTTACAAAATTTTAATAATAATAACAGTAATCAAATTAGACAAAATTTTAATAATAATACTAGTTATAATAGACAAAATTTTAATAATAATACTAATTATAATAGACAACATTTTAATAACAGTACTAATAATAATAGACAAGATTTTAACAATAGAAGAAATACAGAACGACCTAACTATAACAGACAGGTAAATTGTGTTCGAAGGAATAGAAGCTGCGAAGGCAGGGAACGAAGTAGTACAAGGCAGGAGAATGTGAGTAGAAGTCATAGTAGGGAAAGACATAGGACATCAGATCCAAGTGGTCAGATACAATCTGACAATTCTAATAATCAAAATTTTGTGCAGTAAACTTTCTGAATTACAAGTTAGGCCATTGCTATTATGAAAAACCTTCTGAATTTATTTCTTTAGATGAAGAGAAAATTATTGAATCTATTAATTTAATTTATATAAATGCTTTGGCCAAAAATAAAATGATTAAGATTATGATAGATACTGGTTCAGAAAGTACTTTAGTCTCGGAGAATTTTATTTTTAATACATTAAAACTATCAGATATAATAAAGATTCCAAAAATTAAAATTATTGGTGCAAATAATAAGAAGTTGGGTGAAATTGATAAACTAGCCAATTTTAAAATTAATATTCTTAATAAAGAAATTAATATGCAAGGATTTATTGTCAAGGATTTATGTGTTGATATATTAATGGGAAATGATGAATTGGAAAAGAAGAAAGTAAAGATAGATTTTGAAGAAAAAATGGTAACTTTGGAAGGGCAAATAATTAAATTTATGCAGAAAGATGAGGTAGAAGAAGGAATAAGAGTTGATAGGATATTATTAAAAGAAAATAATGATGTTTATGAAGAAGAAATGTATTTTGATGATAGGGAAATGTCCCAGAAGAATGTAAAGAATAATTATTGTAGTGAATATTTAAGGAATGGAAATTTTAAGCAGATGGATGCCTACGAGGCGGAGTGCGTAAAATTGGAAGCAAGGAATAATGAGTACATAATGAAGAATAATTTTATTTGTAAAGAAGAAGATATAATGAAAGTTTTAAATTGCCCTGAAGAATATAAATCAATAGTCATTTCCATATTGCAGCAACACAGGGGACTTGTCAATAAAGAAAATAGAATTGCACAAAATTATATCCATAGTATAAAAGTTAAAGAAGAAAAAGATTTTAAAACAAAATCATACCCAATACCATATAAATACAGAGAAGAAGTAAACAAAACAATTAATAATATGTTAGAAGATGGGATCATTGAGAAGGCAGACACACATTTTATTAACCCCATAGTAGTAGTACGAAAAAGATCAGGTGAAATCAGGTTATGTTTGGATGCAAGGAATATTAACAAGATTACTGAAAAGCAATTTGAAGCACCAATGAGTATAGATGGAATATTAGGAAGAATTACAGGAATGTCATTTTTCACTAAAATCGATTTACAGCATAGTTTCTGGTTAATACCTCTAGAAAGAAAAAGTAGACAGTATACAGGATTTCAGATAGATGGAGTAGTATATCAATTCAAAGTAGTACCATTTGGACTTCAATCATCTTGCAGTGCTCTATGTAGATGTCTTCATGATATTTTGGATCAATATGAACATTTTGTAATTCACTACATTGATGATATCTTAATTTTTTCTAAAACGGCTGAAGATCATGAGAAACACCTAAAAATTATAATAAATAGATTAGACAAAGTGGGACTAAAAATAAATCAAGAAAAATGTACATTTTTTCAAAAAGAAGTCATATATCTAGGTTATAAACTTAACACTAAGGGAATCGAAATGGATCCAGAACGGACACAAGTCATTCAGGAATATAAAACACCACACAATTTAAGAACTTTAAGAGGATTTATTGGAATAATTAATTATTATAAAAGGATGATACCAGATCTAAGTATAAAAGAAATTCCATTACTTGAACTACTGAGAAAAGGTGTAAAATGGAGATGGGATCAGAGAAGAGAACTAGCATTCCAAGAAATTAAAAACATTTTTATGTCAAATTTGAAAATATACTATCCTGACTATACACAGCCATTCATACTAAGAACAGATGCATCAATAGAGAGATTATCAGGGGTATTATTACAAATACATGATGGGGTCGAATACCCAATACAATTCATTTCAAGAATCACAAAGCCACATGAAAAGGGTTACTCAGTTTCAGAATTAGAACTAGCAAGTATAATACACTGTGTCACAAAATTAAGATTTTATTTGTTGGGTAATGAATTTACAATAGAAACAGATCACCAAGCTTTAACGTCTATATTAAATAACAAATATGGAAACAGTAGAATACATCGGTGGAGTCTAATACTTAGTGAATACTGCTTTGAAATCAAATACATTTCTGGAAAATCCAATATAGTGGCAGATGCTTTATCAAGGTTAGAAAATACACCACAAAAAGGGCAGCGCACAATAAAAATTGGATTAAATCAATTAGTAGAAAGTACAGGATTATATTCTAAAGAAGAAATTATAAGAGATCAGATCAATTTGAGTGAAAAACAAAAAGTCCTTAGGAAAGATGGGGTATATTATAAAATAATAAATGGCATAGAAGTATATGTAATAACTAGAACTTTAGCAAAGAAAATATTGAAAAATTTACATAACAATTATATGCATATTGGTTCAAGAAAGCTATGGATGCTATTTAGGGACAATTATTTTGCAAAGAATGACATAAGTATAGCAAAAGAAATTACTACCCAATGCCCAATATGTCAACTAAACAAAGAAAAGAATTTAAAAAAAAAAAAACTTACTGATAGATCCATTTCATAGATAGATGATGGATTTCTTTGTTGGAAATAAATTTGACATCATACTTGTTGAATTTTGTACATATGGAAATTGTTTGGTACCCTAAAAATCATAATTTGGGGTTAGATACAGAATTGATTGTGTAAATGTCTTTATAAAAAGTGTAAAACTTACCAATTTATATTGATGAAAGTTATAATTCCTAGATTTTGTCTATAAATAAACAGAACACAATATAGATTATATTTTTAATTAAGGTTATATTTTATTCTCTGATAAAATCCATTCTCCATTTGACATGACAGTTTGACCATAGAATAGCCGAACTGTGATCCGTTGTTCTCTGTTTTGACATAGACAGCGAACAGGGATGTATTTAACACATTTTAAATAAAAAAAAAATTGAATTATTAATTTATTAAATTTAATAAGGTATGAGAAAATTAATATTTAAAAAAATAATAAGTAAATTATTTATTTTAAATATTATTTTGGGGTATTGATACGATTAGGGTTTATAGAAAATAATTTATAATTTATATACTACATAATATTAGATATAAAAAAGTATTTGATTAATTTAAATAAGTTATATACTAGAGAATTTAATAAAAATATATTTATGTGAGGGCATTTTTAATAAATTAGCATATAATAATTGTAAAAAGTTGTATTTTAATATTGTAAATATATATAAGTGAGCCATGTGCATAGGCAACCAAAAATACTCTCGGAGTAATTTGACAGATAGAAATTAATCATAAGGGAATATAAAGTGGGGTTATATAATATATTGTTTGAAATGTGTATTTTATTAAATTAGAGTGTTAGTTACTAATTTAATTATATATTCTGATCTGAAAAGCCTAAATGTAAACAAAATTATTAATAGAAAAGAATGGAATTCTCTGGATCTCCGGAGATGGCCATGTTTGCGAAATGGTTTGTTCCAGAAAATTCAGACAAGTATTTGATAGAACAAATTGGAACATGATATCTTACGAGATGGTTCTAGAAATCCAAAAACATATAAATACCCGTGATTTGGATTCAAGATGGCAGTTTTTGGCAGTTTTTGAGTTTTTAGTCTGAAGTCAAGCAGTTTTTGGAAGTTTTTAGTCAGAAGTTAGGCCAGTTTATTATGAAAGTTATTAGACACATTTAGTGAAGTAAATTGTTCAGAATTTTCAAGAAGTCAGTCAGAAAAGTTTAGTAAGAAATATGAAAGATTATTTGGAGTCAGAGAATCAGATTATAAAAGTATATTGGAAGAAATTAAATTATATTGTGGTTGGAGATTAGTATAAATCAACTTATAATAATTGGATATTGGTATATTGAAAAGAAGAATAAATATAAATGCTGTTTGCTGGTTTGGTTGGTGGTGTATAAATGCTGGTGAAGAAAACTATATCTTAAATTGGTAGAAGCTGATAATTGGAAAAAGTAATTTCACAAAAAAACAAGGATAACTGAAGTACGAAGACATTCAGTGGTGATTAGAATCTATATACTTAGTGGAAAACAGTTCATTTAGGCATTCAGTGAAAGAAAGGTACAAAATTTTGTTAATATAATTTAGTTAGTGTCATAACAATTTCAATTTTGAAGATAGTTTGTTTAAATTTTAGATTGTCTATAGAATTTAATTAGTTTTATAAGAATATCAGTTTAAAGATAGTTTATTTTAAATTTACATTGACTAGGTTAGATATATATGTGTGTTTCATAATAGTTATAATAAAGATAATTTAAAAAAGTACTTACAAGCTAATTCTTTGAGAACCGCGATAAAAACCCTATATATTATTAAAAATACTCATTGCTCATCATTCAAACAAAAAACACATCATAACAGTATATATATATATATATATATATATATATATATATATATATATATATATATATATATATATATATTATATATATATATATATATATTTATATATATATATATATATATATATATATATTTATATATATATATATATATATAGATATATATGTATATATATATATATATATATATATATATATATATATATATATATATATATATATATATATATATATATTTCATTATGTGTGAACTAGTCCATTCAATAATATTTGAATATTTGATTTAAATGGCAGTAAGCATTTCAAAAATCGCTACAAACAAAGAAGGCAAGATCATTATTCTTCATTTGCTTTTAACCTTATTTCATTGGATTTAACGGAAGGGAAGTTAGTTCTTGAAAACTTCCCAAATTACAAGACATAATTTTGTACGAAAGCAAAACTTTCTCCCATTTTGCATTCATCCACTTTTATTGTGCGCTCATTCGACAAATTTGTAAATGGAAATTGTGTTTTCTGCCTCAGGTTTGACTGCGAAAATATTCATATTCTGGTCGTTAAAATTATCTCGTAGAAGTTTTTACACGAGTTATTTGAAAAGATTTAAACAAGATATAAAGCGTTTGTTCAAGAATGTCATGACACAGTAAAATCTTTATATACTGGGTCGGCGGAAAAGGAGCTTAAACTGTTGACAATGTTTTCGTACGCTTCAAATAATAGCGTGACTTATTTAAATTAAAATTTAAATATAGTGTTGCTTAAAACACAAAGCAGTAATAATATAAAGTAAGAGATAAAATAAGTTAAAACTAAATTACCGAAATCTAGGACGATGAATAAAATTCAATAAAGTTGTTTTATCACCTTAACCGTTGATTGAATAACCCAAAATCAACGCCTTAACATAAGATGAAGCTATAGTCTTCATTTTTTTGGTGGTTTTAAATTTAACACTTAATAAGACATGGGATATAAGGAGAATTAATTTGTTTGTTTATATACTTTTGGTATCTAAAGGAGGTAAATAAAACATATTTTTGTTGAAATATAAAATAATTTGAAAAAGTAATAAAAAAATAGTGGTGGGAACTATTTTCCCGTTGTTCTTTAACAAAATTTTGTAGGTGGGAAATTAATTACCCTTATACAAAAATCGGTAAGATAGTTTCGAAACAAATTCAGATTTCTGCTTTAATCTGGAGCCTTCTAAAAATTGCAAGACATGACCAGACGATGATAAAGATGTTAAAGAAGACATGGGGAATCTAAAATTTGCATTCCACGACATGTCTATTCATCTAGGCAGAAATCCTAACGAATTTGTTTCTCGTACTCATACAGAGTAGATCCGAAGAAAATGAAAAAGACAGAAAAGATTTTATTTCACGTTCAAAGCGTCTATGTATCTATTGATACGTATTTCGCTTTAATAAAGCTCATCAGAATAGTTATTCATAGCCGTTCTTAACGTAAAAAATAAAATTCTCTGTCTTATTAGAAGTAACAATAACATGACTTCGTTATGGACGCAATAGCGACATCTGATAGAAAAATCGGTAAGATAGTTTCGAAACAAATTCAGATTTCTGCTTTAATCTGGAGCCTTCTAAAAATTGCAAGACATGACCAGACGATGATAAAGATGTTAAAGAAGACATGGGGAATCTAAAATTTGCATTCCACGACATGTCTATTCATCTAGGCAGAAATCCTAACGAATTTGTTTCTCGTACTCATACAGAGTAGATCCGAAGAAAATGAAAAAGACAGAAAAGATTTTATTTCACGTTCAAAGCGTCTATGTATCTATTGATACGTATTTCGCTTTAATAAAGCTCATCAGAATAGTTATTCATAGCCGTTCTTAACGTGAAAAATAAAATTCTCTGTCTTATTAGAAGTAACAATAACATGACTTCGTTATGGACGCAATAGCGACATCTGATAGAAAAATCGGTAAGATAGTTTCGAAACAAATTCAGATTTCTGCTTTAATCTGGAGCCTTCTAAAAATTGCAAGACATGACCAGACGATGATAAAGATGTTAAAGAAGACATGGGGAATCTAAAATTTGCATTCCACGACATGTCTATTCATCTAGGCAGAAATCCTAACGAATTTGTTTCTCGTACTCATACAGAGTAGATCCGAAGAAAATGAAAAAGACAGAAAAGATTTTATTTCACGTTCAAAGCGTCTATGTATCTATTGATACGTATTTCGCTTTAATAAAGCTCATCAGAATAGTTATTCATAGCCGTTCTTAACGTGAAAAATAAAATTCTCTGTCTTATTAGAAGTAACAATAACATGACTTCGTTATGGACGCAATAGCGACATCTGATAGAAAAATCGGTAAGATAGTTTCGAAACAAATTCAGATTTCTGCTTTAATCTGGAGCCTTCTAAAAATTGCAAGACATGACCAGACGATGATAAAGATGTTAAAGAAGACATGGGGAATCTAAAATTTGCATTCCACGACATGTCTATTCATCTAGGCAGAAATCCTAACGAATTTGTTTCTCGTACTCATACAGAGTAGATCCGAAGAAAATGAAAAAGACAGAAAAGATTTTATTTCACGTTCAAAGCGTCTATGTATCTATTGATACGTATATTGATTTGTTTCGAAACTATCTTACCGATTTTTCTATCAGATGTCGCTATTGCGTCCATAACGAAGTCATGTTATTGTTACTTCTAATAAGACAGAGAATTTTATTTTTCACGTTAAGAACGGCTATGAATAACTATTCTGATGAGCTTTATTAAAGCGAAATACGTATCAATAGATACATAGACGCTTTGAACGTGAAATAAAATCTTTTCTGTCTTTTTCATTTTCTTCGGATCTACTCTGTATGAGTACGAGAAACAAATTCGTTAGGATTTCTGCCTAGATGAATAGACATGTCGTGGAATGCAAATTTTAGATTCCCCTATGTCTTCTTTAACATCTTTATCATCGTCTAGTCATGTCTTGCAATTTTTAGAAGGCTCCAGATTAAAGCAGAAATCTGAATTTGTTTCGAAACTATCTTACCGATTTTTCTATCAGATGTCGCTATTGCGTCCATAACGAAGTCATGTTATTGTTACTTCTAATAAGACAGAGAATTTTATTTTTCACGTTAAGAACGGCTATGAATAACTATTCTGATGAGCTTTATTAAAGCGAAATACGTATCAATAGATACATAGACGCTTTGAACGTGAAATAAAATCTTTTCTGTCTTTTTCATTTTCTTCGGATCTACTCTGTATGAGTACGAGAAACAAATTCGTTAGGATTTCTGCCTAGATGAATAGACATGTCGTGGAATGCAAATTTTAGATTCCCTATGTCTTCTTTAACATCTTTATCATCGTCTGGTCATGTCTTGCAATTTTTAGAAGGCTCCAGATTAAAGCAGAAATCTGAATTTGTTTCGAAACTATCTTACCGATTTTTCTATCAGATGTCGCTATTGCGTCCATAACGAAGTCATGTTATTGTTACTTCTAATAAGACAGAGAATTTTATTTTTCACGTTAAGAACGGCTATGAATAACTATTCTGATGAGCTTTATTAAAGCGAAATACGTATCAATAGATACATAGACGCTTTGAACGTGAAATAAAATCTTTTCTGTCTTTTTCATTTTCTTCGGATCTACTCTGTATGAGTACGAGAAACAAATTCGTTAGGATTTCTGCCTAGATGAATAGACATGTCGTGGAATGCAAATTTTAGATTCCCCATGTCTTCTTTAACATCTTTATCATCGTCTGGTCATGTCTTGCAATTTTTAGAAGGCTCCAGATTAAAGCAGAAATCTGAATTTGTTTCGAAACTATCTTACCGATTTTTCTATCAGATGTCGCTATTGCGTCCATAACGAAGTCATGTTATTGTTACTTCTAATAAGACAGAGAATTTTATTTTTCACGTTAAGAACGGCTATGAATAACTATTCTGATGAGCTTTATTAAAGCGAAATACGTATCAATAGATACATAGACGCTTTGAACGTGAAATAAAATCTTTTCTGTCTTTTTCATACCCTTATACAGTTTGTGAAACAATTTATTAATTCAAAAATACAAAAATGCATATATGGGTGACAAAACTAATTTAGGTCTCAACTACAGTAGTGTGGAATGATTTAAAACATTGTTTTGGGCATAAAGCTACTTGACAATAACTACATATAATGTTCGTTCGTTTTTCTTCTTTTTTTGTTGAGCAAAATCTGCATCTTGTATAATTTTTTTGA
The DNA here is from genome assembly GCF_040954645.1 of Diabrotica undecimpunctata. Taxonomy (NCBI): domain Eukaryota; kingdom Metazoa; phylum Arthropoda; class Insecta; order Coleoptera; family Chrysomelidae; genus Diabrotica; species Diabrotica undecimpunctata. Next base: position 54,318,016 of record NC_092807.1, read on the forward strand.
ACATCTGGTAAATGTGATCCTACATTTCTCAGCCGAATTTCGTCTGGAACACCAAAGTTGCCCGTTTTTTTATTTTTAAATATCACAGGTCGAGATACCTTTACTGTAAAGTCACCTATGAGAGCTCTTCCAAGACGAAGCCTAAAATCCTTGTGAGAACTATTTTTTTGATCATGAATTCTTGTGTACATAATATATGCATTAATTACACTTGCATCTAAAAGAAAGAAGAACAATCTCATCCACGATTTTCTAGACTTCCTGCTTATGGGATATGATGCCCTAAAGTGGTCAAAGTGATCAACTCCTCCCATGTTTAGTGTATAATCTGCAATAACTTTTGGGTACATTATATCTTTCTTTGTGCCATCTCTTTGTGTACGTTTTATCATGGTTACTTCATGTGGTTGATTAGCAGTTGTAATAACCGTGACTTCTTTGGTATCCAACCACTTTATTGCTGTTATAGGGCCACTGCTCAAACAATAGAATTCATTCTTTCGAAGTTTTTCATTTTTGGTTTGCTTTTTCCTCATGAAATCGGGCAAATCTTTGCGATTAGGTATAACTGTACCTATAGCATACAGCTGTTAAGCATATAAATCTTCCAACAGTTTGCAACTCGTAAAAAAGTTATCAAAAACAACCAAAGATTTGCGTGGTATATCTGGGCATAATTCAGTTACAACCTTGTATCCCAAGCCATCATTTTCAATGCCTTCAGTTTTTCCAGTATAGATAATAAACTGGTACAGATACCCAGTAATAGCGTCACACTTTGCCCAAATTTTATAACCACGCTTAATCGGCTTCTTGGGCATATACTGTTTGATAGAACTAACTTGTTCTTTGAAAACTTCATTTAGTCTATCTATAAATGGTCTTATCTTATACAGTATATCAAAGTTAGGTGAACCTCTCTCTGCAGCTGCTGAATTGTCATTTAGATGGATATTTTCTATTAATTTTTTGAACCTGATTATTGTAAAAGCTTTGGAGATAACAGGATTATTATAAAAAGGATCACTTGACCAATATAAATCTTTGTCTGGTACAGGGTGCAATCCCATTAAAATAAAAACACCTAGCAATGCCCTTATTTCTTCTTGGCTAGTGTTTTTGTAATTTTTGCTGTCTTTTTGTACAGCGTATAAATTCGTTTGAGCAACAATTTGTTCTATTAGATCACAAGGGAAGAAATTCTCAAAATAAAATATTGGTTGACTTTTATGGGTGAATTGAACATTTGACTGTAACACAGGCTCAAATTTTGGTATTTCTGGAACATCTGTTTCAGAGGTCCATTGTCCAGTAAAATTAGTTAGCGTAACCACTGGACTCTGTTCTACCAAAACACGGTTGCAGAAGGAACAATTTCATCAGATTCACCAAGCAATTGCCCAATTCTGCTATCAATAACATCTCCATCGGACTTACCGCAAACAGAAGTAGATGGGGATGGTATAAAAATGTCATCATCATCATCAGTGTCGAGATCAACATCAGACCAATCTTCTTCTAAGGCAGCAAGGAGTTCACGTTCTGATAATCCCGTTCTTGAATTCATAATCCTAAAATATAACAGAAATTTTAATGTTTCTGGTGCATGACTTTTGCGTTTTTTTTTTATGGAATTGGATAAGGAGAATAATTTTCCCACCAACTTCAAAGACAAAAATAACTATCTTTTCATAAATTTGTGTAACAAATTACAATGTATTTTCCTTGACCAAACAATATATATATATATATATATATATATATATATATATATATATATATCAATAATACAATAACTTTGTACTTACCAGAATTTTTGGAGCCGATTCACGAAATAATTTGCAAAATTGTAACAAAAATCAACTTTTAACGGCAAGAAATATCATAACCTATGAAAATTTAGTTGTCGATTGTCAACTAAAAATCAGATCCATGGAATAACTGTCAGAATAGTTGGTGTATTTATCCATGAAATGAATACGTAATATCACAAAATTCAACATTCTGTGTACTGACAGCGACAATCGAAATTTGGCGGCAAAGTAAAGTGGGAAATATGTTCCCGTTATCTTATTAAGGGTTAAATAAATCTTTTGTTATACATCAGTAGACTTGACAAATACAAAAATTGCATATTTTGCATATAATGCATAAAAAATGCAAAAATTTCAAATTTTGCATATTTTTATAAAAGTGAGCATAAACTGCATACAATTTGAAAATTATGTGTTAACTATATATTTTAATATTCAAACTTACAGATAGCATAAGAATGCCAATATTTAATTTTGTTTTAGAACTACTTGGTATTCAAATTCTTGGTATAGTAACTAATAAAAGAGCGGATTATAGTTTTGTCACGGTTTGTCCTAGAATTAAGGGTTTGTGTTTGCAAGTTTATGTCTCTAGGTAAACATTTTTATTTTGACGGACACTTTTACTTGGTTTAAATTTTTGTTGTAAAATTGAAGGCGTAAACAACGTGTATTTCCAATTGGTAATAATTACTGTGCTTTGAAAATGCAGAAAACAAGCAATGTTTCAACTTGGATTAAACCTTACAAAGAGCTATCTATGGATATGGATAAAGTTTACTGCTCATGTTGTGGCAAAACCGTAAGTACATACGTATTATTTTTTATTTTATTTTAAAAATTTACACGGTGGTACAAACAAAGATTTTAAAATTGCAGATATTGTTTAAGAAAAGTATCGACACAATGCTAATTCGGAATAAATCGATGTATTTTTTCTTTTTTTAAGCATTTTTTAAACTCCTTGCAATAAAAAATAGGATACCTATTTAAAATTCAAATCATTCAATAGTCTACTAAAAGGTTGCTAACTTTTTTTTTTCTAATAATAGCATAGTTTGCTTTAATTTTGCTAAAAACAAAAACATATCATGTATTGGACTTTAATTAAGTGGATTGGATTAATTAAGTGCTTTTAATTTATGCTCAGAGTATTTTTTCTTCAAATATAAACAGAAAAGACCAAGAGCTTCTTGTAAAACAATAAAATGCAAAAACGGTTCATTTTTAGTTTATTTCTACAATCTTAGATTTTAAAAATAGGTACAACTATAGAATATTTATATTCTTTTTTAGATTTTATCTGAAAAAATATTTCAAATAGATCAGCATATGAGGACCGCGAAACATTTAGGTAAAAAAGTAAAAACCACATGCAGTAAAAAATATCAACCTTCAGTGTCCAAATGCTTTTAGTCAAGTTCCAAAACACAAACCGAACAAGAAAATTTTAACGAAGACTTGTGTCATGCATTAGTATATTCTAATATACAGCTTTTAAAGTTATCTAATAAAAACTTTAGTTCTTTTTTAAAAAAATATTACAAAAAAGCATTTTTACAGTGAACGAACTCTAAAGAGAAATAATGTCAATTTGTTATACTCCTTAGTTATCCACAACATGAAAGCCAAAATAGGTAATAATTACTTTTACATGTGTAAACTAGACCACTGACTCGTCAGGAAGATACATTGTGCACTTATTGATTGGTATAGCATATTATGGATTGAAGCATAAGCAAACTTGTTTCTTCCTACTGCTGTGTCTAATGATAAATTATTGCTTATTTTATCTGATGCCGCACCATATATGGTGAAAACAGGACAAAATTTAAAAATATTTTATCCAAACTTAATACACGTCACTTGTTTAGCGCATATAATAAACCGAGTTGCGGAATAAGTAAGAAAACAATTTCCACTAGTTAACAGTTTAATAGCGAGCATCAAAATGGTATTCCTGAAATCACCTGTAAGAATACAATGTTACAGAGATATGCTTCCTGCTTTTCCACTGCCATCGCAACCCATTTTAACACGTTGGGGAACATGGTTGGAAGCAGCTAATTTCTATGTTGATCATTTTGTTGATTAAAAAAAAAATAATAATTAATCTTTTAACGGATGATAGTTGCCAATCTTTATTGGAATTCAAGCAAGCCTTCCAAAATAACATCCTCCAACAGCAACTGTCATTCATAAAATCAAATTATAGTTTTGTTCAGAAAACTATAACTCAATTAGAATCCTCCAAATTATCATTGTTAAAGAGTACAGTTTTAATAAAAGAATTTGAGTCATTGTACCAAAACATTAAAGGTACTATTGGAAAGAAAATTTTTCAAAAATTTAAAGTAACCATGGAAAAAAATGGTGGTTACCAGGTTCTTTCTGAAGTGGTTTAAGTACTAGCTAGGACATTTTCCGAACCACTTAATTTAGAACCATCTATTATAATAAATAAATAATAAAATCAAATGAACTTTTCAGAGCAGCCGTCTCAAAAGTCCGAATATCTATGATGAATGCCGACCTCCGCCGCGGAGATGGCACTTGAAGAAAGAAGATTATAATAAATTTGAAAAATGCCCCAGTTACATCAGTTGATGTCGAAAGAAGTTTTTCTATTTACAAATATATGTATTCAGATAGAAGTCATAAGTTTTTATTAGAAAATTTTGAACATCGTTTGATAATCTATTGTTACCACAATTCAAAATTATATTTATATGTTAAAATAATTGTATATGTTTTGTATTTATAATATTGTAAGTATTTTTGTAAATAAAAAAATATTGTAAATATTTTTTATTACATGCATGTTTTCTAGATAAATATGCATATTTTGCATAAAATACTGCATATTTATCAACATATTTTATACTTTTTTATTTGCATATTTGCCCAAGTTTATACATCAGTAACACAGACAGTAGATCAACAAATAAGTAGGCCCCTATTTGTATAAGGGCATGCAAATGAATCCACGTAAACTGAATATAATTGAATTGTCTACGTGCAGATTGTTTATAGCTGAAAAGAATAAACTTGAATTATGTTTCAGTTGAGTTTTATGCCAACTTGGTTCTAGTTAGGTGAAAAAAGTCCAATATTGTACCAGAGAAATTTATGTGAATTCAGGTAATAAAAATTCAATTGTCAAGCTTAATTAAGGTAAATAAACAGTCAATTATTGCTGCGATGCATGTCGTGGAGTCATTCCGTAAATGTATTTTAAAATGTAACAATTACGCTTTTACACAATACTAAAATACTACGTACGTACACACAAACAAACTTAAATGGAATCACTATGTATTTCAAATCAATATTTGAATCGCTTATTTATGAAAGGTCTCTTGTTACTTTTTTTCAAATTTTCATTTAAGTCAGAAATGATAACCTATATGTTCGCACATCATTTGCTCATAAAAAGCCTTATGTCTTGTAATTCCTTTACTAGATATATTATTTTAAAATTATTGTTTATTTCTGAAAGGCCTCATGTCATTGACAAGTGTCTTTTTATAAATAAAAGCACTATTGGCAACATTGTGCGGACAGCTGATTGTTGACAGATGTTTACTGTTTGAAGGTTAATTAACCTCTTGTTATTTTACGTTATAATTAAGTGTTAAATAATAATAAAATAAAATAGTGATGTCGTTAAAATAGAAGCAGATAGCAAGAAGCAAAAAAGAGGTTAGGTAAATTTTGTTACCATGAAGAATATACGGTCAATTAGATTAAGAAAGCTAGATGTCGTAGTGGAAAATATATAAATGACACAGGAAATGTTGTAGAACCATGCAAAATAGGATTACCATGCTCGTAAGTTACGTTTTATCGTACAATGTACTATTTCAGACAAGAAATAAGATGATAAATTGGAATTAATTTTAAAACCTAGCTTAGTTCCACAATAGTAACCTATTTCGAATGTTCCAGGTACAGATTGAGATGTTTCAAAAAGTTTCGGTGAAGACGACCAAGTTGAAATTTTATGCAGAAGGGCAAACTTTTCAAATAAAAATGAGCAAGACCTTTTTTACCAGCAAAGCTCATACAGAAAAAAAGATAAGACTAAAACAAAACACTTCCAAAGATGAAGATGTTCGTTTTAAGCCCAAACATTCTGTCGAGCATAAAAATTCCTTTAAATTCTATACCTTGCTTCGTGAGAAAAGGGTCAACGTCTGTAAAAAGGCTTTTTTGAGCCTGCACATTGTTAGTGAAAAAAATGTAAGAAGACTTCAAGATTTTCTTGTGAAAGGTGAGTCTCCTAGAGATTTAAGAGGCCAACAAATAATTTGGAAGACCCTTCCACAAGATTATACGGATCTCGTTAAAGATCACATTAAATCATTCCCACTTTAAAAAAGTCACTATTCGTGTAAAAACATAAAGTACCTAAATGTTAAGCTGGACATAAAAAAAAATGTTCAATTTGTTTCCAAGATAAATATAACCAGTTGAACGTGAAGTATAGTTTTTACTATAAAATTTACAAAGAACATTTAAATTATAGATTTGGAAGTCCAGAAATGGACACTTGTTGTGAATGTGAACTGCTCAATACTAGAATAACAAATTCTCAGTTGAAAGAAACGTAGTAAAGCGTAGTAAAAAGTTTTATTCGTCCCATATGTTTTAATTATATGGCAAACATATCACTTCTTACGATTCCAGTACAGAAAATATATTATCTTAGACAACTGTCCGTCTATCCGTTTGATATCTACAATAGTAATAATTACACTGCAAAATTGTATTTATACCACCAGGGAATTGCTGAAAAGGAAATTAATCAAGTTTGCTCTTTTTTAAAGAAGTATATTGACGAGAATATTCTAGCTAGTGTAGATGAGTTGACAACTGTACAGGACAAAATTAAAATCACACGATGATTAGGTTTTTAATGCAACTTACAGACAGTGGAAGATTCAAAGAGTTTTCACGAGACTTTCAATAAGAGGTCACTCATATTTGCCATGTGACAGGGTCTTCGGCCTTATAAAACGAAACCTAAGGAAACATGATAGATTCTACACTATGAAAGATATATGAGAAATAATACTGGCATTTTCAAACTGGGTAAGTTTGTGGATGTAGAGTTGGGAAAGTAAAATTGAGAAAAACAAAAAAGCAGAAAATGTTAACTATTTCTTCCTACCACGAATTTACTTGGGAAAGATTTTAAACAGAAGTGGTTGTTGTATCTGAATATGTAGGTGGATTTCTTAAAGGAACCTTCAAATTTTTATCTTACCCACTGTGTATTGCTGAGCCATCTCCCCCTTCCATATTAGCAATAAAAACTCATAAGTCAAAGGTACCAATTCATTAACAGAAAATTATTGACCTGTAGAAACTTTTTCAGTACGTCTCTAATGAACATCGTTTATCTAGTCGTTTTATATTGAGCTTTCCCAATTGCCTACGGTTGCAAGAAAAAAAAACTTTCTCAGTAAAACAAGACTTTGGTTTATGAAAGGTTTTTTGTTAACTATTTTTAATAATAAAAACAATACAATATTAATATTAAAAGATGTAACTGACATGATTTATTTTCAGTTTTAAGGTCCTTAATATGTTTCGAAAAATCAAAAAAACTATAGAATGGTTTTTCATAAAACTAAACAGTTTTTTGTTTTTTCCAAAAGTTATATTTTGTGTCAAGAATCCTTTTTAGTTGTAAATTATACTAAAATAAACTAACTTTCGCTTTCAAAAACGAAAATATGCCTTATGTGGGGTTAACGAATGTGCAAACGGGAAAGATTATGCGTCTTGTGGGGCAAGGACCGTGGACATGTCTTATGGGGACATAACTGTAGTGATAGGTGTAACAGAGAGGGAGTTTTGTTAAAAATCTATGCTATGTATCAAGAATTAGGAACTCTTAAGAATAGACTCTCTAGAATAGAATAAGATAAAGTCGCCAAAAACTAACAATGGCTTGCCAGGATCCTTTTATTGTCTAAGTAGCTAGAAGAGACCCAAAATTTCTCACCCGCAACTCCAACCAGCGTTTGGACGGTACAGAAGTAAGTGTTTAAGTTAAAATTGTTGTCTTTAATAACAAAGCTGGAACATTGAGAATAGGCCAAATATGCTATCTTCGGACGAAACCAGGATTTGTGTTAAATGATATAACCAATGAATTCGTATACTTAGAGGGTAAGGAAGAAAAGCAAGAACGAAAATAGCCATGCCTCTTCATAGATATAAACGAGAAAGTGTTATGTTTTGGGGAAGTAATATGGCCGGTGAAAAAACTTCTTTAGCTTTAATTTAACCAACCAGTTCGCAGGTATGTTAATTTGGTTTCAGAACCTACAGATAGACTCTGAAAAAGTGCAGGGGGAAACATTTACTTTTGATGCATGATAATGCACCTCCACATACCAGCAGAGTTCCTACAGACTTTCTTGAAGCAGAAGATATCATTATTCTGTAGTGGCCTGCTGGCTCACTTGACCTTTACCCCATAGAACATTTGTAAAATATGCTTAAAAAAGAATTAGACGTCGCCGGGATAATCCACAAAACGTAGTACAGTTAGTACAAGCTACTCTTGAAGAAAGGAAACAACCTAACAGAATAAAATGTTGACAATTTTTTTAGGAGTATGCCCACGTGAATTGGTGCTTGCATAAGGTCTACACACTGACTACTAAACTGTCTACTTGAGATAAACAGAGAACTGTTTGTCTTAAGTTGATCATTTAGAATTATGTCTGTATAATTTAATTTGTTAATTTCAATAGATTCTAATAAAGATAGCTTAAGGCCTTTATTTTGGATGTGAAGAAATTTTAATTCGTCAATAAAGGAATTATTGTGATCTGGAAGGTAAAGTCCGTATGTAGAATATGTTTTCCTTTTATTAAAAGCCCTTTTATGTTCTGCTATACATTTCTTTAAGGTTCTATCAATTTGACCGATGTAAGTTTTTGGACAGTCACCGCATTTAAGTTTGTATACACCACTGCGAAAGTGCTTTTTATTTTGGCCCCTGTTGTTTTTAGTATACTTGCCTAAGTTGTTGTTTGTTCTAAAAGCTGGTATTACTCCCTTCTTTTTTATGTGTTTGGCTTAGTTGTTATTTTGCCTGTATATGTAATCGATCAGAAAGTACTGGGTTATATTATTAGTTGGTTGTTAGTTGTACTCACTGTTTACTGCTATTTGATTAATGATATTTAATTTTGTCTCAAAGTTGTATTTTGAAATCGGGATTTCTACATATTAATCCATGTAACATGCTATGATAGGCTGCCAGTTTATGTTGTGTACGATGTAAAGATGAATTGGGTATAGGCTTGTCAGTATGGGTAGGTTTATAAAATAAGAACAACTCATGTTTATTTTTAAGTCAGCTGATTTTTAAATTTAAAAAATTAATGGATTGATTTTGTTCTGTTTCTATTGTAAATTCAATATAACTGTGGAGTGAATTAATATACGATAAAAATTAATTAAGTTGTCTGGTAGTTCCTGTAAAAGATACCAGTACATCGTTTCTGTATCTTCACCAATTTAAAAACTGTTTGAATACGGGATGTTTTGAAATCTTTGTCTCTAGATGATCCATAAAAATGTCTGATAGCAATGGGCTTAGAGGATTATCCATTATTACTCCTGTACTATTATTTGTATATATTTGATTATTAAATTTAAAGTTGTACTGGTTTCTGCAAATTTCGTGAAGATGTATAATTTCTCAGATGTAATGATTAGATTTGTACTATGGTCTAAACGGTTTTTTACTAGAACAAAAGTTTCTGTAGGAGAAATACTAGGAAAGTGATTTTTACGTCAAATGAAATTAGTCTGGAGTTGTTAAGTAATTGAAAATGTTGTATTTTATTAACTAGTTCTATTGTATTTTTTATGGTAAATTTAGGTAAAAATTTGGTGTGTTCTAAATAATCTCTAATAGGTTTTTTAAAAGTTTATATGACGGATCTCTATAAAAAGAAACTACAGATCTTATTGGGTTTTATTAGGTTTGTATACAAACAATAGTCGAAAAAAGAAAGAAGAACAAAGAAGAAAGATAAAAACTTACCTAAACGAATACAAATAAATGAACAAACACATAAAAATGAGAATAAAAAAGCCAAAGAGACGTGGATTAAACAGACACAACAGTATGAAGCAATGGAAACATATAAGAAAAATTACGATGCGTTCAATATGCACAAAAAAGTAAAACAGATAACAGGGAGCATAAAGAAATGCCAAATAGGCAAACTTAAAGACAAAGATGGAAATCTTATTGTAGATCTAGATACAAAAATAAAAAGATGGACAGAATACCTAAATAAATTATTTGAAGACGATAGAAACACCTTAACCCTGCTGTGCCGTTCGATTCAACTACACAAATGTACAGTTCGGGTCAATATGACCCAACTATGGATTACGCTCCTTAATCGAAATAAAATAAGCTAATAGTGCTAAACAAAACTTTACCAACAAAAAATTATGGTTAATTTAACAAAAATGATGTTGTTAATGTAAATTAAACCTTATTAACAAAAACAAAAGGTATTTTTTTCTTTCATTAACCAGAAAAGCCTAATAACAAATATCTACAAAATTTAATTCAGTTTACAACTGGGACAGTAATAAAAAGAATGAGTTTTGCAAATATATGTTTATGACATATTTACAGCATTATAGACGGTTCACACGAACTAGAATTTCCATCTTCTCTACTCACTTCTGCTCGTGTCCTTTTTACCAGTTCTTGTGAGTCTTTGGTTCTTGGTAAATTTTTCCTGGAAAGGATAAGTTGTTTCACCAGTGTTTTTCCCAATTCCTCAAGAAAAATTCGCCGTTTTGTAAGTTTATTGGTGTTCCATTGGAGATTTATTGATGTCCATAAAACGAACGCGTTGTAGGCAGAAATGTCCAGCATCTTATATACAACAATCATGGGCCAGCGATTTGTCTTTCTCTTACATGTATATGTACCAACAAGCTGATCTAGAGTATCCACTGCTCCCTTACTGAAATTATAATCCAAAATAAATTGGGGCTTTTTGTCATTTCTGTCACTAATAGCCTTTTTATGATGCAAAGTACTCATAAGAACAACATTTTTATTCTTTTTAGGAATATAGTTAACAACAGTGGTATCTTGCGTGAAGTAAAAATACGAACTATGAACTTCTTTATTCGCAATTTGTGCTGGAAGCTCTGGTTTATTTTTTCTTATAGTCCCCAGCATTGTATTTTTTCTTTTTAGAAGAAGTTGGCCTAAATTGTACGATGTAAAAAAGTTATCGCAAGTAATATTGTGGCCTTTCAAATCATTAGTCAAGTCGCACACCACGCGCATTCCCTGATTTCGTTCTGGTGCGGCACCTGCTTCTTTTCCTGTATAGAACTGCAATTTTAGAGCATAAGATCTTTTGGTGTCACATAAAGCTCAAATTTTTATGCCATATTTCGCTGGCTTGCTTGGAATGTACTGTTTGAAGGGACACCGACCTCTAAAGGCTACTAATTGCTCGTCGATACACTTTCATCAGGGTTAAAAAAATTTGGTAGATTTTACACCCATTTTCCCCAAATTTCACGTATTGTGGCAAGTTTATCCAATCGTCTCTTATCCTGTCTAGTAGTCTTGTTATCAAAACGTATCACTTGCGAAATTTTTGTAAAAACTTCAAGGGACATTGTTGCTAGAAATATACTACGACCAGTTTCTTCATTCCACAAACTTTTAGTTGATTCACCATGGGACTTAAAAACTCCAGCTAACAATAAAAGACCAATTTTATGCTTGAAAACCAATTTTATCCAAGTCTTTCCAGTTGATTCCAAAAACACGCTGGCCTTCCAAGTTTTTCATATTAATAATTTGGTTTGCAACTATGTCAGAAAAGAGCACGTCAAATGAATTTTTGATATCGAAAATTCGTGCACATGCGTAGCATGTAACTCCTGGAGCATTATTTATAACATTGGCCGTAGAAAAACGACCGCGTTGATAAGGAGGATCAAGCGACCACTGATTATTACCATCTTTCGAAGGAACTGTTACAGAAGGTTTTACAGGATGTTTTACGTAGAATGGAATAACACGATCGCGAGCTCGCGCAGCTCATTTTCGGTTAGCGTTCTTCGATGCGACATTATCAACATGCAAAAATAGACTGAAATGTATATGAATGGCATGAATGCGCTTGACATATCATCAGTGTTCTACCACTTGTCTATCACCCCCACTTCCTTCTACATGACGTGCCCTTCTACCTGACATCGTCCAGCGACACTTCAAATTTTTTACAAGTTCTAGCTTGCAGAAACTTGTTTTTATTTATAAACTTACATGACTGACAAACACTGCTAGAAAATATAAAACACTGCCAACTAAACATACGTACACAAGAAATTTTTAACGGTTTAAATACGTGGGTCGTCATATTGACCCGAACGTATCATAGGTAACAATTTAATTTTTATTAAAAAAATCAGGAAGTTGAAGTTTTATCTCATATGTAATTAAAAGACCTTAGATTAGGTAATAAAGTCACGGAATACCAAAACGTTACGCCGCGTAATAATTTGTAAAATAAGAAATTTTTTTTTTTTTTGGGTCAAATAGACCCGAACAGGACAGCAGGGTTAACTCATATAATTAATGCAACTGGGCCAGACATATTAAAAGAAGAAGTAGAATACACAATAAGAAACACTAAAAATGAAAAAGCAAATGGACCTGATGAAATTCCTACAGAACTGTTGAAGCTTTTGAATGATAAATCCGTAACCATAATATATTACATCTATTCAATACAATACACAGTACTGATATAATACCTTAAGAATGGTTGCTGTCTACGTTTGTCACCATACCGAAGAAAACTAATGCAATGCAATGTTCAGATCATCGAACAATCTCGTTGATGAGTCATCTGCTTAAAATATTTCTTAGAGTCATCCACAACCGAATCTATCAAAAGTTAGATATCGATATTAACGATACACAGATGGGATTCAGAAAAGGATTAGGTACAAGAGAAGCTCTCTTTGCATTAAACGTCCTAACACAGAGATGTCTAGGTGTTCACCAAGAGGTACACGCCTGCTTTATAAACTTTGAAAAGGCCTTTGACAAAGTACGGCACAATAAACTCAAAGAAATCCTGGAGGGTAAGAACATCGACACCAGAGACATACAAATAATATTAAATCTGTACTGGAATCAGCGCTCTAATAAAAAAATTAAAAGAACAAACATCGGACGAAATAGAATTACGTAGAGGAGTACGACAGGGTTGTATATTGTCACCGCTCTTGTTTAATCTACAGCAAACAAATATACCAAGAAGCTTTCTCACATGCAAACGAAGGGATAATAGTCAATGGAGAAGTTATCAATAACATTCGATATGCTGACGATACTGTGATAATGGCAAGAACAGCAGAAGATCTACAATATCTAGTTGAAAGTAATGAATGAGATATGTAATAACTACGACATAAGGACGAACGTCAAAAAAACCAAATATATGACTTTCAGTAAGAGTTCAATACATGACACTAGTATCGCAATAAACGGTACCCAACTCGAAAAAGTAAGCAAATACAAATAAAAACAAAAAGAGAAATCAAACGATTTCTACTTAGCGAAACCGAATTCAAATCTTAACCACTGTGTTTCCTAAAATTTGCGAAACAAACAGCTGGATAAATTACTCGGCAAGGGAATCTAAAATTGCATTCCACAAGCCGTTCATCCTAGTCAAAATTCGTAGTGAATTCAGTTTCTCGTACTTCCAACGAAGTAAATATCACAACAGAATGACGGTATTAGATTTTTGTTTTGATACAGTGCAGCAACAACCGCTGATACGTATTTCGACCTTCTTAGGTCTCTTCAGAACGGTATAATCACTGCTCTGAACCAAAACAAAAATCTCTCCCGTCCTAGACAATAGTTATTAAAATAACTATATACGGACGTAACTACGCCATCTAAAAACAAAAAGAGAATTCGGTTTCGCTAAGTAGAAATCGTTTGATTTCTCTTTTTGTTTTTAGATGGCGTAGTTACGTCCGTATATAGTTATTTTAATAACTATTGTCTAGGACGGGAGAGATTTTTGTTTTGGTTCAGAGCAGTGACTATACCGTTCTGAAGAGACCTAAGAAGGTCGAAATACGTATCAGCGGTTGTTGCTGCACTGTATCAAAACAAAAATCTAATACCGTCATTCTCTTGTGTTATTTATTTCGTTGGAAGTACGAGAAACTGAATTCACTACGAATTTTGACTAGGATGAACGGCTTGTGGAATGCAATTTTAGATTCCCTTGCCGAGTAATTTATCCAGCTGTTTGTTTCGCAAATTTTAGGAAACACAGTGGTTAAGATTTGAATTCGGTTTCGCTACGTAGAAATCGTTTGATTTCTCTTTTTGTTTTTAGATGGCGTAGTTACGTCCGTATATAGTTATTTTAATAACTATTGTCTAGGACGGGAGAGATTTTTGTTTTGGTTCAGAGCAGTGACTATACCGTTCTGAAGAGACCTAAGAAGGTCAAAATACGTATCAGCGGTTGTTGCTGCACTTTATCAAAACAAAAATCTAATACCGTCATTCTGTCAAATACAAATACTTGGGAACCCTCATCAATGAAACAGGTGACCAAAATTACGAGATAAAAAGACGTATTGAAATTGCCAGGTCTACCTTTATAAAAATGAAAAAATTATTTTGTACCCGTGATATTAGTATTCAGCTACAAACTAGAATGTTAAAATGCTATGTATTCAGTACTTTGATTTACGGTTTTGAGGCGTGGACTCTTAAGCAGAGGAATGTTAAAAATCTTGAAAGCTTGTGGTGCTACCGCCGTATACTAAAAATAAGTGTGGTGGATAAAATTACAAATGAGGAGGTAATACGTAGAATAAATAACGATCCAGAAGTTATACTAAATATAAATAAGAGAAAACTTGAATACTTAGGCCAATTGATGAGAGGACAAAAGTACACATTCCTACAAAAAATAATGCAAGAAAAAATCCAAGAGCGCAGAAATCCAGGCCGTAGAAGAATGTCCTGGATGAGAAATTTAAAAGAGTGGTTTGGCTGTACCACTAACGAATTATTTAAAACAACAGTAAATAAAATTAGAATCGCCCTAATGATATCCAATCTCCGATAGGAGAGACACTCAAAGAAGAAGAAGGCTTGTATAGTTTAATAAAAGAGTATAATTTAGGAGGCTGTGGATTCATGATCTTAAGGTATTTCTTTTCTATTGAATTTAATATTGATTTTAAATTTTATAATTTTATAACGCTAGTTAAATTTGTTTTTGATAATTTTTCTCTCCAATCTTTATTTACCGTTTCAATATTTTGATTATTTAAAAATTCTAGTGTTTTGTTATTATATTTTATTTTATCTATAGCAATAGTAGTGTTACGTTTGCCTGCTTTTATAACCACTATGTTATTTTCTATTGATTAATTTTTAATTGGAATGGCTGTTTAATTCTCTCTGGTACAGGACTTTTTAGTTTCACTACACATATCGGTAATAGATTTTGCAACGATACTTTGTTTGATATTGTTTGCAGTTTTGTTTAAATCCTTTCTCTAAAAGTTGTATCTCGCTATTACTGAATTAAGTGTCTGTTAATTTATAAATCTATTAAAAAAATTTTGATTCGAAAAACATTTTGTATAATGAACATTGGGTTTTTTACTATAGCAAATTAGATTATTTATTTTTTTACACTGTGTATTAATTTTTTATCTACATCTATTTTAATTCTCAAGTTAGACTCTAGGATGTCCAGGATTGATTTTACATTGAAATTTCGTATGCTATTGACTTTAAAACAAATAATTTTAATTTTATTACTTAAAATTATGGGTTTTTTATGAATTGGTAAATAAATTGCTTTAAAATAAATGTTCTTTGATTTTGTATGTTGGATTTTTTAAATTCGCTTAAAATAATAAAAAATATCAGATGATATCAGAGAGCGTATTACTACTAGTAACCCTGGCAGTGTACGACATTTACGGTGATGTATGAAGCAACTCATACAAGAACGTCATTTTGTCAATAATATGAACAAAATAATGAACAAAAAAGATCTGGTAGACAAGTTTTAATAACATTTTAATACCATTTATTTAGTTCTAAAGTATTTAGTATACTGTTTGCTATAAAATAATATCTTTGTACGGATTATTGAAAGTTTAGTCTCTGCTAAAATTGGAGTCACATATGGATGGACATTGTCAATACTATACTTTTGTACTGTAGCATTTTTGTTTCACTTTATATATCGTGAGAGCCAAAATCGGTTTAAGGTCTTTTGCGTTTTAAAAGTATCTTTGAGCGTATCTGGAAAAAAATTAACAAAATTTGTTTGTTTTTGCTTATCACGAATTGCGTTTTTCAGAAATCTTCAATTAAAGCCGACGCGACCAGAGATTTGATTTTGTAGGGAGCACTTTTTAGGTGGTGGGAGAAATGAAATTTGGTCTTAATTTTTACTTCCTGGTGTACGATCGTAGTGGTACAAGGTAGGAAGTCTAGCTCAGGCTTGGGCTGTTTGTTTGTTTTTGTCGCAGATGGGCACGTAGCCCGTAAGAAAAATGGGAAAATTTATAACACTTCTCATTTCGAAATAAAGTGATAAGTTTTAATGCAGTTAAAAAATTAGTCAGTAAAGTCTGCAGCAATATGTGAGTCAAATTTAAATTTTAAACTTGTCAAAATGTTTAAAGATATGATCGCAGATGTTTTCTGTCTGGTGAATTGAAAAAGAACCTTAATTCATTTGTAACTTTTATTAACTACTTTTGTGTTTTGGTCTTGTTAGCGTCTCTCTGCCTTCGTGGCTAGTTGAAGTCTGTATTGTATCTCTAAATGATAATCGTCAAAGTTGTAGAGTGGTTCAATCTCGTTCTGTATATTTATTAGTAGTCTACAGGTTTCTCAGAATACCCATTGGAATGGTGTGTAATCTGTTGCTTAATACATATAGCGAAATCTTGTATGCAAAAGAATGATATTGTATATGTTTTATTCGTGTGCCTTTTTTCTAACCCAATATTGTCATGGAGCTGGATGGCGTCGATATTTACATGACTATGGAACCGTTTTTCGTGATTTCCTGCCATCTTCTTGATAACTTTATTTACATCTTCTATTTCAAGGTCCTTATTAAGGTTGACATTTCTGATGTACGGAGCATCAACGATGTTAATTTACACTTTATTTTGAAATCTCTGCATGATCTGCATATTACTTGACTTGACATAGCCCCAGGGTTGGCAATCATACATTCATACTGGTCTCTGTATTTGTTTGTAGTAAAGTTATTTATTATGTATGGACAATGCTGAGTTTATTCCCATCCACCAATACATTATTATAACGGATACCTTATTCCTCCCTTTTGTTTTTAAGATGGACTTTCCAGCGAATTCGTGCATCAAGTGTGAAGTATTTTGAAAAAGATGCATATGGAATTGGAATGTTTTGGATTTTTTTATTTGTTAAATTAACGTAAATTGATTTAGATTTATTTAGTATGATTTTCCATTTTTTAGTCCAATTAGGGATTTTATTTACTGACAACTGTAGATTTTCTGCTGCTTCTTCTCTGGTATCATCTACTGCAGAAATAGTAGTATCATCTGCAAATGTGGCTATAGTATCATTTTCTAGTTAATTTGTATAATAGATAGAGGATCGGACCTAATACGCCTCCTTGACGGACTTCTGCTTTTATTTTTTTAGATCTGTGTACACCTCTTCTTGCTAAATTCTAAAATATCTATCAGATAAGTATGATTACAAAATTCTGAATATTGTTTAGGCATACGATTTTGAGTTTATAGATTAAACCTTCATCCCATACTGTATCGAATATATCGGTAATAGCTACGTCTAAGAAGATTGTAGAACAAACTTTCATTTCTTTTAATGATTTTTAATTATGTTGGTAATGCTGTGGACCTGATCAATCGTAAAATGTTTATTTTTAAACTGAAATTGGTGGTCTGGAAATATTTTTTTCCTTTTATTATTGGTTTTAATCTTTTTGGCAGTAGTTTCTCAAAAAGAGCTTCGACATTACTGGTAAAGGTGAAAATGGCCTATATGAGGAGACTTCATTGGGCGATTTCCTTGGTTTTGGTATAATTATAACCTTAGCTATTATCCATAAATTTGGGACATATCCCAATCTAAATGTAGTATTGGTGATGATAGTCAATTTGACTATAGGTTTTTTGGTAATTCTCCAGTCGTTTACAAGAACTAAAAATAAGATTTTATTATAAAACATTTAATAACTTACGAAAAATTAGCAACAAAGAGCACAAAATCGCAAAGAATAAAGGAGTTTAAAGAATGCCTATGTCCAGCAGTGGACGTGATAAATGTAGGCTAGATGGTGATCATGATGAATAACTTGCCAACACGTAAAGGAGACACCAACATTGATTTTGATTTAATAATAAAATGTTTACATACACATTACCTAATTTTGTTGGTAAATTTAAAAAGTGTTAATTTTTTACGGTCGTAATGAAATAATGTGTCCTTTTATTCAAAGAAAAAATTAATACAAACATTTTTTATCCCCCAAACAAAGACATATTTATTGCTACAAGAAGGAACACACTGCTAACCATTATTTTTAAATAGACAGTTATTTTCTGAAAGAAAACAAAGCATATCTTACCAGAGAATCAAAATGGATTACATTTACTAAATGTAATGAGAAAAATTATCGAAGTGGGACAAAAAGTCGCTCTCAGCAATTTTTCGTTTCTGAATTAGTGGATAAAAGACAATATGATATAATAGAACCTCCTTATCTTTCCTGCAAGGCAGCCCTAACTAATGAAGGGTCTTTTTTGAAAGAAAAACAGTAGGTCAGAACCATTAAGTATATTTTGTTCTTTGTCTTTCAATAAAGTAAAGCTGCAAGGAAAACGTTTTTTGGTGAATGCTCATTTCCCCCGCATTGTGTGCTTAATGGCGAACTTCATGTACTTAAAATTTAAAAAGTTGTTTTTGCTGTTATTGAAACAAAACATAATAGCTTAGCTGCAGTAACAGCAAACGAGTTTTACAAGGAAAAAATATTAATTTTGTTGTAAAACTGTTTCCATATTATCTAAAATTTTATCAATGTCTCATTCGGTTTAAATTAAAAATAATATACGTTTAGATTCATGTTTTAATGCATTATTTTTTACTAAGAATACGACAGAAATTTAATTTTATATCAGTTGATTCAAGGTTTTAATTTCTTTATTACTGTTTTGTAGTTTGAGAATGATTTCGGAAGTGGAAATCTAAACGTCAAATAAACTTACTTTAAAGTAAAATTGTGGATAATTTTTAGTTAAAAATAGTAAATTCTATTAAGATTTCTTTAGAACAATGTTGTTCGAGTGAACCTGCGATGCTTTTTTAGAAGTTAAATTAAGCAAGGTCACGTTCTGAAATTTTTTTATAGTTTTAACAAAAACTGGATATAAATAATGTCTTGCTTAGTTTTTGATAAACTGACATAATCTCCAACTGTAATCTTTAATCTTTAACTGCATTTCCTTTACCAATTAAAGTACAATGCTTACACTACATGATCATGATACAACCTCTTACATAGAAATCCTTAAGCTCTTTCCATTAATTTTTATCCTGTGCTTTAAAACCCAATTTGTTGAGATTCTTTTGATGTCATTTGACAATCGAATGGTAAATCTGCCACCGCCGCATTTATTATTTCTTGGCGTCCACTTAAAAATGTTGTTGGTGTATTTTTCTTCTGGTATTTGCAATGCATTTTAACATTATCCACTTATGATCTTCTTAGCATCTTCTCGTTTCTAATCCTATTTCAAACGATGTGCCAAGCATTGAGTTCTATTTTTTGATTTTTTTTAACTACTCTTTGGCTGATTTTTTAGTAAGAGTAAGAGTTTCGGCTCTATATGTCTGGACTGGAAAGAGTCACTGGTTCAACGCCATTGTTTTGATGCTGATGAACATATAATATTTGAAGACGTACATACATTTGATTGTTAAGTTACTTTCTGGCAGTAATTTAATATTATGTAAAATTTTTATTGAGAACTAACTACAAAATTTCTGCTTAAAGCTTGTTTATTTTGACGTTTCGATTTTTTATTCAGAAACTATACCTATCAAAGTGGAAATCAAAGCGTTAAAATTAACGGGTTTTAATTCGGCACCTGCCACTTGGCATTGGGGCATGTGGTGTGGTCATAGCACCCCTTAAATCTTTTCTATGTTTATTTGTTTCTAAACAGAATAATAGGCTAAGTAACAAAAAAATAATAAAAAACATATAGACATGACAGACATATATATATATATATATATATATATATATATATATATATATATATATATATATATATATAATGTTCTGAAAAATTTCCGCGGTAAGTACATACAATTAAACCTAAGAATTAATACTAAACTTAACAGTCTTCCGGGTTGAACCGAGCGGATTATCGTTGCGCCGAGCTTTCGACATCCTCTTTGATATCTTCTTCAAGGCTTTCTCTCAGGTTATCAGTCTGATCAGTACTGCACTGATCACTAACCAATGCATTACTTAATAAAGCAATATATAAAAATGCGTTAATGATAATTTTGATGAATCTTCTGAAAAGTTTAAATACTTAAATTAAGAGACCCCTTACGTGATTTTATTCTTTATTATCTATAAAACACATAGAATATACAAATAAATAATTTATTTTATAAGCCTTGATTTAAAAAATAATGAGGTACCTATATATTTGTTTTTGTATTACCAAGGCGCGTTAACTAATATATCGCTTGTACTCGTTTGAAAAGTTTAAAACAGTACTTCCGGTTGCAAGTCTGAATTGAAAATCCAATGTTAACTGTTTCACCTTTAATGCCATCTTTGGGTTATAAGTTATAAGCTCTGGGTTATTTGGTACGTCTTCTCTTATATTGTTTAAATAACATATTGTTTAAATAAGATATGGATATTTCAAGGTTTTCACAATTTTTTATATATATACATCAGTTTAGAACGTCTTTCGACGTTGTCCGATACCTAAACACCATCTCTTCCTATCTTCGCAGTCGTTTGTTGTTAAATTTCTTTCGCTCATGGACTTGTTTACGCCGTGTTGCCATTCTAATCTGGGTCTTCCTCTTTTCCGTCGACCTATCTTTTGCCATTCTGTTACTTTTTTGGGGAGTCTTGATGCTGGTATCCGTTGAACATGCCCATACCACCTTAATTGTTTCTTCTCTATATCTTGAGTTATATTTCCTTCTATTCCCGTATATTATTTATATTTCTTTGCTATTATTACAAAACGATATTATGTTTTAAAAAGGTTCTAAACATCAAAAGTTACCTTCAAATTGTCTTTCAAATCGCACAGCACACTTTAGATTCCTTTTTAATGAACCCCAACGACAGGCTAAATACTCTGCAAGAAAACAATTATTGCAGTTTCACCTTGTAGAGGATCCAGCAAGCCTGTTTAGACTTTTTACACTAAGTCAATATCTATTAACCGTGTTATTTATTTCATAATTTAATTAAATGTTAACATTTCACTCATCAATAAGATTTAACTTGCTAAATAAGCTTTTTCATGATCAATTATTGATTTATAGTTAGCATAAATTACACTTTTCATATCGATTTGTAATTTAAATATTCCATTGCTACAGTTTGTATATTTTAACATCTCCCACTGGTTAGTTACTCTTAAGTAATGCTTTAATATAGTTTTTCAATTTAGTAGTTTGCACGTTCAGTTTAAGTTTGACTGAATCAATTGTATAATACTTCAGTTTGCACAATTTGTGTTCACTTTTAATTTTTATTTCTAAGTATTTCAATTCAATATCTTAATTTTATCTCTTTCTATAATATTGGTCGTGCTTGGTAGACCCTTTTTGATGTAGGCAACCAACCACTCTCTAGTAGATTGTTTTAGTCTAGCTCTTGCATTCATACACTGTGTCCACTATATTTGCTCCAGCCAACACCTCAGTTATTGTTGACAGGTTTGAGTGTGGGATCTGGAGTATACAGTCTATATCTAGTAATTTTGTAATTTATTATTTTATCTGTTGGCTTCCCCTATACTACTGATCGTTTGTACTTATGGTCAATGTTCAGTTTACCATAGAGTTTTTGACTGTGCAAATCTCATTAGTGATGTATGTTTATAATTTAAGACAAAGTCATCTAAGTTGTCATATTATTATGTCAGATATCAATTTAAACATTTCCTTTAAATTAACAACCAGGAGTCATTCTGTCTCTTGGCGTTGCCCATAATGTAGCATACTAAACAATTATTGAAGTTATACTTCTATACGTTCGGTCGACGTTGGAAATTTGCACGGGAGTGAATCGGTAAAATCATTACATATGTAAGATATGAGTAAGAGAGAGACAGAAGATATATTTTCCCTCTCTTTCTCTATCGGGAATAACAATGTTCCTTTTGTATATATATTTATTATTATATGTATAATATATATATATATATATATATATATATATATATATATATATATATATATCTATATATATATATATATATATATATATATATATATATATATATGTATATATATATATATATATTTATTATTATATATATATATATATATATATATATATATATATATATAATGTTATATATATAATATAATATATATTAATATTATTATTTATGTGATGTGTTTTGTTTTATTTATTAAAAAATGTTAATAATTATTTTAGGTTTTTGTATTTCAAAATAATAATTACAATAAATTACTATATGGCCGAGAACTGTCAATTTTAAAATACATTAGTGTCATGTCTAATTGGCAAATTTCTTAAGTGTTTGGTTTATACGCTGGTATATGTGAGTTCGAATCCCAATTTGAATTTCCTTTTTATTTTTGAAATATTTAAAAACCCCACGTTAGTCTTTACAACATTTAAAACATAATCCGAGTTGTTGGTTTTTTATTTTGATCTCCCACAAACATTTTTTGAAGTTATACTTCCATACACGCGTTCGACGTTGGAAATTTGTGTGTATTCGTATATATTGAGTGAATCGGTAAAATCATTACATATGTAAGATATTGGTAAGAGAGAGACAGAAGATATATTTTCTCTCTCTTTCTCTCTCGAGAATTTCTCTCTCGGGAATATAAATGTTCCTTTTGTAAACGTATTTAATATTTATTAATATTATTATTTTTTTATTAATATTATTATCATGGTAAATTAAACATATACATAAGTTATGTATATTGTCATTTTTAAATAGTTATGAATATTGCATTTTAATTTGTATTGTATTATAGTATTGAATTAAGTGGCAGTGTATTGTGTATTGAGTATGTGTAAAAAATTTTTTTTGCATTTATTTCCTTTTATACATATATGACAATAAAAATATATATTTTCATTAAAATATTGATTCAATCCTTTATTTACTTACGATACTCCTATTACAGGTCAAATGTTTATATATAGTAAACAATGCACCATACACCTGTATACCTAATTCTTTTTCTCTTTCTCTCTCTTACCTATAGCATTACATATGTAATGATTGTGCAGATTGACTCCCATATAAATTTGTAACGACGAACGCGTGTATAGAAGTATAACTTCTACTGGAAGTCCCACTGGACTGCGACACTCGTTTTTTTGACTGTTTCTCCTTTGGTCTGGTGTTCGTTATTTTTATCTGCCTTTTATTTATAAAATTTCTTGTTATTATTTGATCTTTCTATATTTTAATTAATTTTGTTAATGCAGTTCGGTCCATTGCTAGTCTACGCTTGATTTCTGAGGAGCAATTGTTGGTTATCAGGAAGCCCAAGTATACAAATTTGGCTACCACTTTGAAATTTGCAAGATTATTATTTGCTTTGTTTACAATTATTATTTTTCTATTTCTGGTGTTGATCTGAAATCTGAATTCTTCGCTTGGCCATTCGGTGATGGTAATCACTTTGACTTTATTCGCTGCTAGTATAAGTGTGTCATCTATGTATCGCAGGTTACTAATTTTTTTGATTTAATGGTGGTTTCTCCATCCCATTCATCTAGGACTTTTCTCAGTTTATATTCAGAATATATGTAGTATAGTAATGGTGATAGTATGCAGCCCAGTCTAGCTACTTTCTTTAATCTGAACGCATCTGAATATATTCCGTGTATTTTAACTTTAGCTAAGTTGTAGATTTCTTATTGTGTTAACTAGATTGTTAGGTCCTGCCATATTTTTATTATACTTTAAAGGGGATCTCATTTTACTGAATCGAAAGCCGTTGTGTAATCTACGAAACAGAGGAGCATTGATGAACATACACACACTGGTGGTGAACATACCCCACTCTTGTTAAAAATAAGCTTTTTTAAAATAAATAATTTAATCGGTCATTATAAAAAGGGGTCATCTCCACTTTTTTGACATTTCCACTTTCTGTCGAATTTCTATTTAACACACGTAGACGCGTCTGTTCCATATAAAAACGGGTAAACTTTCATTACTATTACTGTAAATACAGCATACCTTATAAACCAGTTTAGTTTGAAGTCATCTGCTACAGATAACCCATTATCAAAATGAACAGCGAGTTGTAGCCACCCACAGTATAATGGTTTATTATATCCGGCCTCCCCACAGTATAACGGTTTATTATATTGACGATGCAATCTATTTAGTAGTTGTATAGAACTGTTTAGAAACAGACACTGTGGGTAATACACTGTCGTGTAGTGATAGTAGTGCAAGTAAATTTCCTCCTTTAAAACGGAAAAAAGTTTTGAGGAATCAAAATACACAATCTTAAAACTAACAAAGTAACCTTTTACTCTTACCACGAAGGCGAAGGACACAGAGACCTCGATGAAGTTTGCTCTTTTTTAAATGACTATATAAACAACAAAATTCCAGAAAACTTTGAAAAGTTGCATCTCTTTTGTGACGGATGTCCAGGTCAGAATCGCAATAATACTGTTACTTGATCTCTTCTAGCCCTAGTAATGACTAAGAATTAAAAAAAATACTATTTACTTTGCACAACGAGGTTAATTTAATGATTGTGACAAGAGATTTCGGTACGCTTAAAGGAAAAATTCGTCGCTCTAACAGGATTTTGTCTGTAGAGGAATATGAAGATTTAATCTAGTCATAATAAATTTGATATTAGACATATTACTTACATAAATGTGCTTTTAAAAATGGTGGCCAGATTTAAAAAAAAAGTTCCACAAGAAGCTTTGGTAAAAAAGTTCCAAAAAACGAAAAGCTTAGTTACAGTATTAACTCTTATTATGCATTTAGATTTTCCTCAGATAATTTGGGTATGCCGTTAGCTAAACCATACATTGATGGCATTCTTAAAGAACGTGTTCGACTGTTAAAACCTCAACAAAAGGACAGTTCGGCCATGTTTGTACCTCATCCTCCTGCACATCAGGAGAAATCTTGCTGCCTATTAGGGGAAAATTCCAATAAACATAAAAAAAATTAAGGCTTTTACAATACATTCCAGATAATCACAACCCATTATACAACATGATCTGTGAATGGTCTACTACCAGTGCCGAAGAAGCGGAACAAGGAGACAATTAAACTATCCTTATTTTTTTAAAATCCTTTTGTTTTTTTTTTCTAAATTTAGTGTAGCAGCTTAATGTTTCCAATAAACAATATTCATATTATATTGACTATTTTTACTTTTATTACCTGTTCATTTTGAAAACGGGTCATCTCTTTTACAAAAAAAATTAGGTTTCTAGGTTTTTTAAATTAAAAAATATCTTTTTATAATATACCTCGGTTAAATCATACAACCAAAAAATACATAAAAACTGTTAAGTTTTTAATAGTAATGAATATAAGAAGTTTTTTTACCTCTTCTGTGAAATTTAAAATAGTGGAGGTGGTCCTTTTTCATAACGACGGATTCAATTATTGTACACGAAAAGCTGTTAAAAGCTTCATTATTCGCATGTTTATTGGTATAGGTACTATATATTTTTGGTTACGAGTTCGTGAAAGTTTGAAAATCGATTAATGTTATGTTAAAATTAACCAATTAATTTGTTTTGTTTGGTTTTGAAACATATTATTAAGGGAAACGATAATAATTATTATTCAATCATTTATATACTAAGAAATTTTAATTAAATGTCTAATTATTATAGCTCAGGTATAAAAATATTATAGCTCAGGAATCTTACAATAAAACCAGAAATTAAAACCAAAATAAGTTATTAACCAGTTGTTAGGATACATGTGTACCTACGTGCCTACCAATAAGAATTTTTTTGGTAAGTAATAATATGTTTCTATGTAAAACGAATTCAACGATGGTTTCTTAAACCTGTACTTAATCATTTGTGTTACACGATATTATAACGTGATAAGTAATAACATAATTTTATCCAAAAACATCGGTAGCCATATGGTAACAATTATCAATAAAAATTTGTCGTTGTCAGCGCTTTAAATTGTAAAAAGTTTCACACTGAAAATCAATACTCCACTGATGAAACTATGATAGTGTACAAAGAACCACAAGCTAAAAATTTACATTAGTATATCAAAAACAAGCTGCACAAACGGGGTTGCAAATTTTTTATCCCATCAGGGGTTTCTGGTTATATTAAGCACTAGGCACCTTAGAAGAATTAAACGCCACAACTAATGAACTAGGGAAGGAAGAGATATAACTAGGTGTGGGTGCAGCTATTGTTATAGCTTTATAAAGATCAATACATATTGCTAGTAAATCAACAGTGTTTTTTCGACAATTATTTTGCAAGCTTACCACTTTTTATACATTTAAAAGAAAATCTTGGCAACATTACGAAGTAAAAGATTTGGTGAATGTCTATTAAAAACAGATAAAGTCTTGAAAAAAGCAGAAAGAGGAAAGTACGATTACAAGGCGGATAAAGACATGTGTATTATCGTCGTAAAATGCATTGACAATAAAGTTGTATTGTTAGGAAGTACATTGCACGGAATAGAACAAGTAGATGAAATAAAAAGGTACAGTAAAATTTCAAAAACAAAATCGATGTTGCAGACCTTTCCATTGTAAAACATTATAATAAACATATGGGAGACGTAGATATGGCTAATGCAATAATGAGTTTTTACAAATCTCCACACAAAGCTAAAAGATGGTATTTTGCAATGTTTGCCTATATTGTTGACATATGTGTGGCGAATGCTTGGTTGTTGTATAGAATAGACTCTAAAACTTTGAGCATAAAGTTCATACCTCTGAAGAAATTTAGATTGGATATTGCAAAAGCAATATGTTAAGTTGGAACAAGTTTCAGAAGAGGGAGACCAAGTTTGTGCCAGGATGGTTTTCTAAAAATAAGATGTCCAGTAGTTGAAAGGCCAAATGGTTTAGCAAGATTAGACTCTTATGCACGTGGCCAATACATACCACACAAAAGGAAGACGTAGGTATTGAATCAAGGAAACGAGTCGTCTAATGTGTGAAAAATGTGATTCAGGGCTCTGCTTCAATGAGCAGAAAAACTATTTTAAAGCCTTTCATCAAAACAAAAAATTGTTAACTGCTTTGTTTTCTAATAATTGATGGATTCGCCCGTTACTTAATGGAAATTCATTTTATGTAGCAATAAAACACTGAAAACTTTGTTTTCAAAATTTCCACAAAATTTATTACAAAATCTTATCACTACAGCTGTTTCGGCAGAGTGCCTGCCTTAAGCTTTGTTTTCTTGTCACCATATAGTTATTATAATAAAATGTTAAGTAATTTTTGAAGTTTTTTTTGCAGACCTTGTTACCATATGGTTACATTATGTAATTTGTTAAATGATAATGTTTCAGATATATAAATATTAATATTTGATTATACTTAACATTTAGAGAATTTTTATATTAATAACTAATTTTTTAAAGAAATTTTAAAGTGGTGTCCGATAAAGGTTGTAATATACAATGTGTCCGTACAGTTACATGTACCGATAAAAGGTTTAAAGTCTCAAAATTAACAATCTGGGCAACACTCAGCTTATAATTATTAGAGATTAAATCTTTGACGACTGGACTAAAACATAATTGAAAATAAAATTTATATATTGTAAATCAATTTTATTCAATTTATTTTAGAATTTTCAGTAAAAAACTGATAAGAAAATGTTGTCAGAAATATTTGAGAGCAACATAAACGAGGGAATACGCATTCCTTCTTGTTACTAACTCCCACATAAAAATTCCAAAACACATAGAAATACGTAAAAAATGTATATAATTATTCAATTTCTTTAAAATACAATTTTGCAAAAAAAATAAAGTAGCCTAAAATACCTTTAAGCATTTTTTGGTAATTTTGGGATGTAAATATACTCAAAGGATTAAACTTAAGTTTCTGAAACTAAGTGCATGATATTTTACATAGTGGCAACAGACAATTATAAATAAAAATATAAGGAGTTTTCATAACTCCAGTGTCAAATTCATTTTAGCTTGACTCATTACTACAAAAACTTACTTCAAAGTAATAAAATCGCAGTATCATAATAATTGATACAATTTATTCTGGTGTTATATTTTTCAGATTTTAATTGTGTTCTTAATGTATATTAAATGTTAACTGCTAATTATTTAATGTTAACATTATATGATTGTATTTATTTAATGATATTTTGTTCAATATTAGTTTTCTCGCTAAAATAATACATATCCAATAACGGAATAATAAATGATCTCAATCATCACAGCTGTAATAAATTAATGTATTAAATTTTTAATTCTATTTTATTATTCTATTTTATCAAATTTAATTTGTAGAGTATATAAATTGATATTTTTAGAATGATAGTTTATATTGTTCTGAAGCTATTTTCTTGTGGAATTTTAAAGTACTACTATTTAAATAGGAATGAGCCACAACTAAAGGATAAAGTACGTTTATTGACGTTTTAATTTCCACTTCGAATCGTTCTCAAAATACAAACATTAGTAAATTAAACAAATTTTGTTTTTGTTGCTTGAAGAAAAATTCTTCTAATAATTTAATTTTATCTGACTCATTTATATTGACACTTCAGACATACATTATACATTTTAAAGTAGACGACTTTAAAATGATATTGCCAATATTGTTGAGTTGCGCCTCTGGGACGACTTTACTTATAAGATAGTTCATTCAATTACATGGAATCAACTTTAACTTGAGAATATCCATCAGAAAAGATCATAGTAAAACGAGAAAAATCAAAGAAGAGGCTCTAATTATGCTAAATGAGACCAATTGTGTCGCAAATTCCTCGGCAGAATGTAGTAGGATCTGGTTACCCATATTAAAAGAGGAAGTTATTAAAAGAAAAATACCAGTATTAGTAAATCAGTAACATATAGAGCATACATCATTTATGTTTTTTAAATAAGAAACATATAAAATCAGAATTTGGTGTTTATTGAAGATAAACTAAATGTACGACTAAATACTTACCATGTCGGGATAGTATTATGAGGTTTTTTCCTGGTTTTTCCCTCATAATTTACTATGGAATCACTAACAGGAGAATTTTACTATCATCATGGCATGTATTTGTCTTGTTAAAGACGAATTACATGCTATGATCTTTTCTGATGGATATTCTTAAGTTAAAGTTGATTTCATGTAATCGAATAAACTATCTTATAGGTAAAGTCGTCCCAGGAGCGAAACTCAACACTCAACAATATTGACAATATCATTTTAAAGTCGTCTAATTTAAAATGTATAATGTATGTCTGAATTGTCAATATAAATGAGTCAGATAAAATTAAAATATTAGAAGAATTTTTCACTAAGTAAAAAAACAAAATTTGTTTAATTTACTGTTTGTTTAAGTTTGTTTAAGTGCCACTTTAATTGTGGCTTATTCCCATTTAAATAGTAATATATATATATATATATATATATATATATATATATATATATATATATATATGTATATATATACTATATATATATAAATATATATATATATATATATATATATATATATATATATATATAAATATATATATATATATATATATATATATATATATATATATATATATATATATATATATATATATATATATATATATAAATATATATATACAGGGTGGTCCTTAAGTAATTGTACAAACAGAAACCGTAGATTCTGCAATTTAAAATATTACGATTTAAGCGAACTTGCTTTTTTAAAATGTTGATATTAAGAAAGATACAGGGTGTTAAAGTGGAAATTTAAAATTTTATTTTTCGCTATACCTTTTACGTTTCTAAATATTTTTGGACAAAAATTTACAATTGGATGCTTTAAAGTAGGATAAATTATAATTTTATACAAAATTTAATGTAACTGATAGAGGGCGCCACATATGCCGCATGTGTGGCATAGATTTGCGCTTAACTTTTTTGCTCTTTAAGTTAGCTCTTATTAACTTTAGTTAAAGGTACTTTATACCAAAATTTAGATGTATTAATGTTTTTGTCTATTTTTCCTTCGTTGCCTGGAGTAATTGCCTTAAATCAGAATTATGCAGCTGATTTGTAAAATGCGATTATCTCGAAAACTGTTTAGTTTTGAAGTTATTAACCTAAGCATACCTTTTTTTTCGTTAAAATAATGAATCTTTAATATTTTTTGTCACAAATACAGGTAACTCAAAGAGCAAAAAAGTTAAGTGCAAATTTATGCCACATATGTGGCATATGTGGCCCCCTTTATCATCTACATCAAAGTATGCATTAAATTATAATTTCTTATATTCAAAAGTATCCAGTTGTAAATTTTTGTGCATAAATGTTTACAAACATGAAAGTTATAGCGAAAAATAAAATTTTAAATTTGCTCTTTAACACCCTGTATCTCTCTTAATATCAACATTTTATTTAAGCAATTTGGCTTAAATTATAATATTTTAAAGTGTAGAATCTTCTGTTTCTTTTTGTACAATTACTTAAGGACCACCCTGTATATATATATATATATATATATATATATATATATATATATATATATATATATATATATATATATATATATATATATATATATATATATATATGTATATATATATATATATATATATATGTAAATATATATAAATATTATATATTCTAAAAATGCCCTATCGGGCAACATCACGAAACGTTTAATTTATTCAATTTATTCTTGAAGAAACTGAATTCACTACGAATTTTGACCAGGATGAACGGCTTGTGGAATGTAATTTTAGATTCCCTTGCCGAGTAATTATTTATCCAGCTGTTTGTTTCGCAAATTTTAGGAAACACAGTGGTTAAGATTTGAATTCGGTTTCGCTAAGTAGAAATCGTTTGATTTCTCTTTTTGTTTTTAGATGGCGTAGTTACGTCCGTATATACACTCGCGATCATAAAATCCGGGTCACCTTGAAAATCTCCGTTATTTCATTTTTAACGAGCTTTATCGTAAATAATAATAACACAAATACAAACTAATGCGTGTTTCTGAGAATTGTTGTCGGCTTAGCAGTTTCCTTTGTAACAAAGAATTCCAATAATGCCGATTTCGCGGAAAACTATACACTTCCCAAAATGAACGGTACCTGTAACTGCCCCTTCTTTTAAATGTCTCATTTGTGCTTCGACTTTCTGTTCAAACGCAAGAAACAAACGTTTATTATTGCCACCATTAGTGTTTATTAGTGTTTATTATTGTTTATTTTTTGCCAAAAATGCCTTGACTACTGTTGAAACGGCACGATTTGTTGCGTTTGTGGAAGGTGGTCACATTCAACGGCAAGTGGCAAGAACTGTTGGCGTAAGCCTTTCTACGGTTCAACGAGTGCTTCAACGCTTTCAGAAGACGAGTTTGCTAACCGGACGACCTGGCTCTGGACGAAGAAGAACGACCACGGCACGAGATGACCGTTTCCTTGTGTTTCAGGCTTTACGAAACCGGACCTCAACTGCGGATATGCATCAAAATTGCCTACAGGAAGTACGAAATTGTAATGTTAGCGTTGCAACAGT
Organism: Diabrotica undecimpunctata; assembly: GCF_040954645.1. Lineage (NCBI taxonomy): Eukaryota > Metazoa > Arthropoda > Insecta > Coleoptera > Chrysomelidae > Diabrotica > Diabrotica undecimpunctata. The sequence continues at coordinate 54,349,936 of NC_092807.1, forward strand.
CAGGAGAAGACTTCATTCTTCTGGACTATCTTCTCGGGTAATGGCTACAGGACCGCCACTTGGCCGGGCGCATCGAGTTGCACGACTAGCTTTTGCTCGACAATACGCGCATTGGGGAATAAATGATTGGAGCTAAGTGTTATTCTCAGATGAATCCCGTTTCTGGCTAACTGGACTCAATGGACGTGTAAGAGTTTGGAGGAGAACCGGTGAACGATTTTCACAAGCTTGCATTGCTCCAAGAATGCCATTTGGTGGTGGCTCGGTCATGGCTTGGGGAGGTGTATCTTCTGACTTCCGCACAGAATTACCCTTCATCGAAAATGGGTCCTTAACTTCACGAAGGTAGATTACGTAGATTCTGGAAGAACATGTTATGCCCACCATGGCAGGGCTTAGAGAAAAGGTCGTTTTTATGCAGGAAATGCGTGATCGCACGTTGCCAGGATCAGTATGTAATACTTGGACGAGGTTAGAATTACGAGGTTACCCTGGCCAGCTAGGTCTCCGGACCTGAATCCCATCAAACATCTCTGGGACGATTTGAAAAAACGTATTCAAACTCATACACTTCCTCCTAACAATGCACAGGAGCTTAAGGATCTGTTCGTGAGAGAGTGGAGACCACAACATGTAATCCGGAGAAAAATTGAGAATATGCCCCGTCGTTTGCAAGAGGTTATTAGAGCAAAGGGATGCAATACACGATATTAGTCACTGAAATTCCACAGATGTTTTACCATGTTCTGTATTTTTCATTTTTTCTTTCGTATGTCTGTTTTAACAATTTGGTTTGTTTTCTGCTTTTGCGAGTGTAGTTATTTTAATAACTATTGTCTAGGACGGGAGAGATTTTTGTTTTTTTCGTTCAGAGCAGTGACTATACTGTTCTGAAGAGACCTAAGAAGGTCGAAACATGTATCAGCGGTTGTCGCTGCACTGTATCAAAACAAAAATCTAATACCGTCATTCTGTTTTGTTATTTACTTCGTTTGAAGTACCAGAAACTGAATTCACTACGAATTTTGACCAGGATGAACGGCTTGTGGAATGCAATTTTAGATTCCCTTGCCGAGTAATTTATTCAGCTGTTTGTTTCGCAAATTTTAGGAAACACAATGGTTAAGATTTGAATTCGGTTTCGCTAAGTAGAAATCGTTTGATTTCTCTTTTTGTTTAGAACTTTCAGAGTTATGACAAACAACACAATATCAGATATATTATATACAGCAAATGGCATTCCTCAAGGCTCGGGTATAAATCATACCCTCTTCATAATGCTATTCTCAAAAACAAAAAATCGCCTATAAAGGCACGAGTCTAAGTGTATGATCTTGTAGTTTTTTGCAAAGGTTAAAATATACAAAATAATTTTGTCATACACAAATCTTTATGCAACACTTAGAACTCTGGTCACAAAAGACTCTGGTATGGTCTCTGCTTTTCATCTGAAAAAACTCATTTTATCATGTTTTCTAAGTAAAATGTCACCAACACACCAGACCAAAGACCACGTGATGAGAACCTAAAACGTGTAACATCAATACAGTTCTTGGGCATGACATTCGAATAAACTGTAAGCTAGAAACTTCATATAACAAATTTGATCTTATCTTGTCACAAGCGATTAAATCTTCTAAACACGTTGGTCAATAAGAAATGGGGTGCGGATTACCTAATACTTTTGATGTTCTAAATAACATTAATGAGATCAAAATAAGATTATGGATCTACTATGTATTCTATAGCCACGGAGACACTGCTAAAAACACCTTAAAACAGTATTCACAATCTCTCTTTACCTATAATATCCGAAGCTTCTTGTACAACACCAATGGAAAGTATTTATTATGAAGTTGGTAAACCGTCCCTAGACGACAAAATACTTTATGTAAGTGTAGCATACGCCGGAAAAATCAGGTCTAACTTAAAAGACTATACTATTCAATTTTTTTTTTTTGGGGAAAGTTCCAATATCTCTCCATAAATTAGCCAAGAACGGCCAAACCCTTTTACGCAAGTATTAGAAGCTACATATATCAATTAAACTACACGTTTCCAGAATGCTTTTCCTTCCAATCGTCCTTAATTCCTAGAATATACGGCTCAGCGGTGATCGATGAATTAATAAATTAATGGAATGGAGACTTTGATCAGGATGATGATGATAACATCAAAAGAGATGCAAAAGGTGATCCATTATCTACTACATTTTACGGTCAAAATATTACATAATTGTCCTGAGCTATATTTTGCGCTGCCTGAATTAACTATTAAAGGCAAATTTCGACAAACCAATTAACTCGTATTTTATTTTTAAAGAGAATTTGTGAGGAAAGAAATTCCAATTAATTACCGCTTGTTGAAAAATTTAACCAATCTAAGCTACGAAGAAACAATTTTAATTGAGAAAGACATGAAAAATGAACTCGGTATAATTCGGTAGCGGAACCAGAAATTGGTTTAATAAATTTGCTTTTCTCGGGGATGTTGTACGGTAAACATATTAAGTGCATCGATTTTTAATAAAAAATAAAGGGATATTTAAAATTTATTTCTAAATATTAAATTTAATTATATAATTACAAGGAATGAGAACCACGTATTATATTAAATTAATAAATTATTTTCGAAAAATTTCCAGTACTGTTGAACCCGTGTATTGCAAAAGCGTTCGTGGCAATTAAAAGTATTTCTATAACCGCGATATCTTAATAATTAATCGTTGGTGGCTAGTAGAAATAAATGCATCGAGTATACATAATAAAGTCGGTTCGCTAATCCCAGTCCCAACTGTCTAGTAAATTTAGTAAAATTATTTTTTTGCGAAGTTATTTACTTTTTGACAGACTAGAAGTGGCTGGAAATTACTATACCACCAAGCACACGTCGTCATAGGGTATTTTATTAGAGTATTTCGTTGACTTTTTTTGCAGACTTGTACTAATATTCTATTATTCCTATCAGACACTAGTTTTGGACGATCATTTGAAATATTGCTTATTCAGCAATATTATCATCACTTAAAAACAATAATAAATTAACTGGAAAATATTAAACGTTTATTGAAAACATTCTCAAGAAATTCAAGCTAAATGCTACCAAAAATTTTAAGTTGGTTGCCTACATTTGGCGCATTCAAGGATATAAAAAAACTAAATTAGCCTAACTTTTTTATAAAATATATTTTTTTATATAATATAAATTTACTTTTTTTGTACATGCTATAAACATTTGTAACATTTACATAATTCGATAAATATATTTTAATGATCAACTTAGCTCAACAGGGTTTCGGCACATTCGGCAAATAATTTTAAAAAAATGGTAGGTACTTTGAATAAACCTTTGTGCAGTTTCATTACCTTGTAATTTAACAGCATCCTTACTCATCTAAAAATATTAACTTTTAAAGAACATTTATCATCTTTATTTATGAAAAACTTACCGACGCATTAGCTGATGGAACAAGTGGAAAACTTTGACTATCCATAATAATAAAATTCAAAATAGAACTAACTAATTAACTAAATAGAACTAACGAAGAATTAAACAAAAATAATAGAACAGTAAAACTATATTAACTGATATAAACAACGCGATTAATACAAATATTTACTACAATATGTTAAATTGTAATACCTCAAATATTATATTTTAAATATACAGGGAAAATTTTATGGGTTTAGTATACACTTCCACTATTTATAATAATTCTTCTAATATCATATTTAAAATTACTGGAAAATGCACCCTCTCATTTCCCTTATCATCACCAATTTTTTTTTAATTACTTCCCCCGTTTTTTATTTTACATTTGGATTCTCCTTTTTGTACTAATTTTAAAAATGTATAATACATTGTACTAGGCTTGTAGTGATTAGTTTATGGAATACACAATTTTTCTTTTAACAAGATAGTATCTCTCCCACCTTAATATTTAATTGTAGGAAAATAGGTTGTGGTATAACTTAAACTTTTTAAATATTTAACCGTAATATTTATAGTACCTTCAAAAACCAAGAAACAAAAAATTTCACTTTTTATTATAAAGTTTAATCAAAAGTTTTTCGATCATATTTGAACATTTATTTTAATCGGTTAATAGCCAATGACAATTTGTTATAACTTGTAACAGCCTATTTTGATACGTGTGCAATTTGATTGTTAAAACGGTTTACACGTTGCAAGAAAAAATATAAATTGTAGGTTTATACTACAAAAATAATAATTGTGCAAGAGCAGCTGCTAGAATTTTTAATGAAATATACCACAATACTGTCCAGCTAATAAAAAGTGTCGTAAGTACAGCAAAAGCCAGTTAACTTGGCGACGGATAACGCAGAACGTCACTGAGAAATAGATTATGTTTACGCCCCATGATTCTCCTATTGGTTTACTATTTCTGATAAGTAATTTCAGTGGCGTAACGGTATAGTTCAAAGAATTATTACACAATTAAAAAAGTAGTAATATTTTTTCGCAAGCTTTAATATATCATTAGAAAGATGAAGTTGTTATTATTTTTTTAGTCAATTTAAATAGAAAGCCACTGGTTTATAATATCTCTTTAATTTAACATACAAAACCCAATAATATTTATGACTGAATTTAATTAACAAATAAAACTATGTTGATATTGTCTTTCATATTAAATAGAGGGTATTGTATAAATAAATGTAACACAGTAATTATTTAATTTTGATATTTTGGTTTGATTATATGTAACATTAAAACGAGTATCAAGTGTAGAAAAATAGTAACTGAAAATAATTTTCTAATGGTTAATTTTCTTCATCTTTATGATCAAAAGAAAACTCTGTACTGGAAGATTCGCTGTTAATATTTATAATAATAGGAGCTGTTTCCATGGCGTTATCAACCACTATTTCGCTGTCCATGTATTCATCTTCCTTCTTAATGACATGGTCACATCATTTTCTCCACTCATTTGCATCAATTTTATTGAACTCTTCCTCGGCCAGTTCTTGTACGTCAGCTAATTTAAATGTAACGTTTTTGTGGCTTACATTATTTTTGACTGTAGCCCATATAAGTTCAATCGGGTTTAGGTCAGGATGGTACGGAGGTAAACGCAAAGGAATATGGCCATGCTCGCGTAAAATTTCGTCGAACTTGTATTTTACATGACAGGGTTTATGATATTTAATTGATTCATATAATTCCGGTTTTAAAGCTGTAGGTATAAATGGAATATTTTTCTGTATTAACCATTCTATTATTTAATTTTTTTTTTTGAGTTTGATGTAGGCGCCCGCTCTAACTGAATACTATGATAAGATGCGTTATCAAAAACTAGTACCGAGTTAGGTAAATTAGGTATTAAACGTTTTAGTAACTACTTTCCATATGTGCATTCATTTCAGAGTGGAAATCCCCTGATTTTGTACCTGACTTAAAGATTAATAATCCATCCTTAATGAATCCCATGTCTCCACCGGCATGCACTATTATTAGTCGTTAACCTTTAGAAATTATAGAAAATAATCCCTTTTGTTGATTCGTCAGTCCAGTTCTTCGAAAAATTAAAATAATCATTGCTGATTTGCGTCATATATTTTTGCTGAACAACCTTTATCTCGTTGTTAGTTTCGTAGACAGTCGTTAATAAGGTTTTTATGAAATTTTTTTCAAAAATAGAATTTGATTTATTATGAAACTTTAAAAGTAATTATGGGTTACGTTACTTTTATTGTTATAACAATTGACTTTTTGATTATAAACATGCACCTGATTTAAAACTTTACACGCACATAAACACACACAGCGTTAGGTACAAATCCAGTCTCTTCTCCAGCATAAACAATAATCAGCGTTTTGCCCTTAAAAATCGGTTTCTTTAGATCAAAGTTTTTCCACTTTGATCTGCCCAGTGATATGGTGCAGTATGGCTGCTGTGTACCTATATATATCTTTCATCGGTATAAATTATGGTTCTACCCTCAATTCAAAATTGAATTAGCTGTTTTAAATATTTGTTTTAAACGAATATCATAACTTTTTATTAGGACACTCCTATTGTTTTCAATCGGATTTTCGCCACCTGCAATTTGTTCGAGATGATTTAAAGAGTATCTGTTAAAAAGTATGATGGTTTTTTTTTCTTTCTTTTTAGGGGACATATTGTTAAATAACTATTATTAATAACTAAAATAAACAAACTATAGATACACTAATGACTTAATAAAACACTTATTACTACTAGCAGTATACTAAGCACTAATCTGAAAAAAATTAATAAAATATCCAACACGATCAAATCAACAAGTCAAACATTCTCTGCTATACGTACTTCTCAAACTACGACACTGGCAAGCAGTACACTGGTCGTTTTCACGGTAACAATAGTAAACACGATTCGCTGCGCATCGTCGAGGTATGAGTCATATTCCCAAACTTAAGTTTGTTGCAGTATAAGACCGATGTACATACAATAATTATAATTTCACAAATTTTTGCAAATATATTTATTTAAAAAGCTATGCCGTTGCAAACTTGAATATTTTGGTCATGTTATGCGACACCCAGAGAGATATAATATACTCCACTTAATAATACAAGGCAAGGTAGACGGAAGAAGGGTTGACAGGTCGAAGAAGAACGTCATGGCTTAGAAACCTTAGAAATGGTTTAACAGATCCTCTGCATCCCTTTTCCGAGCTGCCGTCAACAAAATTACTATAGCCAATTTGATACGCTCGATACTCGAGCACGGCACATGAAAAAGAAGAATGCCATATGATACGACCACGAAAGTACGTTATATTACTAAAAGAGAATGAATTAGGCAGATATGACTAATAAAATATAAAGGCAAAGTTAAAAACTCTCGATTATTTTCAGTTCATTTGATAGCGAATTAAAATTAATTTATTGTACAAACTTACCTGTTGCTTTAGCTAATATTTCTTTCACAGTTTTCAAGATATCTGCTTTAAGCATAACATTTTTGAAAGAATAACACATTATATAAATGATCTTACGAGATTGTCCATTAATAACAGAATGAGTCTTTCTATTACTTTCTAACGCCATCATTTAAAGAAACTGCCACAAACACACTTAACTATCCAAAATAATAAGAAATCTGAAAAATAACAGCCGCACTTCACTTTTGTGTTACACACCTGTCTACTGGGAGGAGACTAATGACAGTCACCTAATCCACCCTAAGCGGACTTCAATTTTGGGTTTGTGCGTCTCGCCAACTTAAGTGGCTTTGACAGTAACAATAGTAGGATTTTAAGAAAACTCGACATAAAGTTTAAAAAGATGGTGTAATTTTGAATATGAAGATATTTTAGTTAATAATTGTTTATTCTTCAAGTAAATTTATGTTAAACACAAATAAAAAATTTTATTCATTATAGCAAAAGTTGAAAATATAAAATGGTGTCGTACATACGGCACTCTTCCATAGTAATGTGAATGGCTTTATTTGCCGTATATACTTTACATTTTTATTGCGTTTTTTCTCGGAATTATGTAAGAGGGATATGTCCGCTTTTGAATGAACGCTCCTTAAATATAATATTTTTTTTTGTATAAAAAAATACATAAAAGCTACTTTGTAAAACTTCTGTAAACTTTAATTTGCATACCTCAACTGGCTTCAGAGCAATAAATAAATCTTCTGTTTGTACTACAAATTTCAACACAATGTCAACACTTACTAATATATTTTTTGAATTAAATTATATTAAGTATAATATTATTCATATTCAAATATAATTAAATCCGACTCTCCAAAAACGAAACATTTGCGGATATACGTTTATATAGTAAACTGACATTTTTCTTTGCAAAATCACTTCCTGTAGTTAATAACACCAGTAATACCCCATATATTATACAAGTATGTAAATTTATTTACGAGTCTTAAGGCAACGAGACCTTTGGACCAGCATGACCAAATATATAATATTTTTGGAAAGTTTAAGCAAATTTATCTGAAACCACTTTTACACGAAAAGTGCCGGGGTCCTTTGTAACCTTAAAATAGTAGAACGTGATGCATTAAAAAATAAAAAATTTTGGTGCAGATAAATAGTTTTTCAATCTCAGTTTTTAAATTATTTGTTTATCTTGTGATGAATATAAAAATATGCTTTGTTGTGATTCACATTGTTACAAGTACAAGCTTTATATTGAGAATTCACAATAAAGATGGTTTCATTTATTTGTTGATATATTTATTAAAGAATGTTTTAACTATATCCAAAGATCATAATGCCAAAAAAGAACAATAATTCTTTAAAAAAAAAATTATAATCAAAATTTATATATTACTAAAAAACTTGTTAAAAATGTTTGATACTAAAGTCTAAACATAACTCTCCCAGCAGCAAACAAACTAACACATATTGCCGCACTGTTGGGTTTTTCCATTTTCTGAATTGGTAATGAATAAAGAAAAACTTTTAATCAGGAGCTTATACAAAAATATTTTATATGTGTGAATTCTAATTTAATACCTAGTTAAAAGTGAGATTTGAGAGCTTCTGCTTTTTATTCTGCCGTCACAAAAAAGTTCGAGGATATTCAATTGTTTCTCTGGTTTTCTGTTTTTATATAATTATATTTTATTTTTTATATTGTATTACACACTGTTTATAGATAGTTGACTTTTATATCTATATAGAAGTAATATACGTTAAAAATTGCTTTGTTGAATAAGTGTTATTAGTTTTTTTCTACGATATTTCCATATATCATATCTATATATATATATATATATATATATATATATATATATATATATATATATATATATATATATATTATATATATATATATATATATATATATATATATATATATATATATATATATATATATATTATATATATATATATATATATATATATATATATATATATATATATATATATAGAGTAGTTAGGTATTATTGAGTGACACGTTATGTAAACTACAGTTTTATTTTAAGGTATCAGTCATTAATAGGGCAGGATAAATACAACTCTTTGTTCTTTTATCTAGCTTTCGAAAAATTTATTTGCTTCTTCCGGATATACTCAAATATGGTTATAATTATTTTATCAGTAAATACAATAAAATTAGAATTAACAAACATTGTATAAAACAAGCACAAAAACTTACAACATAAGGTTAATCCATTAAATTTTGAAATTCACAAAACACTAAATTTAACTTAAGTATATATGTAATTACAATATTTTAATTTTATTTAATTGTGTAGGAATCATGATTGATAATAATTATTATTTTCATGTCTGATTTATGTCAGGATGACACTCGTTTCTGTTTATTATATTTTTTGTTGTTGATGACTAGTTTTCGATTGTTATATGGATGCGTATAAAGTGGCGCCAAATATGAATATTAAAATTTTTTTTGAATTTAGTCAGGAAATTTAATATTAGAGAATTATATTATTAGTTATATACCAATGTCCAATCACTGAGTCTGTATTAGCATGACTTTTTTGTTTATGACCACAAATGAAATGGTCAGATCACTTGAAGAAACACACAGGCCCGAAGTGGATAAAAACTGCCTACAATAGAGAGACGTGGAACAAGGAAGAGGAGGATTATGTCCAAAATTGGACAGCAAGGGCTGTATAGATAAATAGATTTTTGTTTATACATGCATCTCATGGTCTTCTTCTATACAATCGCAGTTTGAGTTAATTTCTTCCCAAACTCTTTCTGCTTTGACATCAACATTACCGGACAATATGTCTTTATAAAAATTGAGTTTTGGGAGTTCTTGCCACTGTAACTACTCATCGTTAAACTGCTTTTCCAACAGTGAATTTACGTTTTTCTTTTTTTTTTGACAGAAATGAGATTTCCAAGAGGCATAACATTAAAATTTATATTTTGATCACTTCGACCTCTTTTAACCAGTGAAGTGTATGGTCTGTTTTCATCAAAGTCCAAAAATTCACTTCCCTTCATGTTTATTGAAACTCCTTTCAGAGAAATACATTTTTTCAGATAAATCTTTTTTAGATCTTTAATCCCATTAATCATGTTGTATCTTTCACATAACTTTTGGATGTTGTACAACTGCCAATGTTTCCCGAGAACAAGAACACTTCCAACTTTCTCATAATTACTTTGATATTATTCAGGGTTAAGAATGACAGTGTGTTTCTTTAAAATTTCCTCCATACGGCCTAAAACACGGTCTGCAGGTAGATAGGAGGGTCCTCGTACGGGAAAATGTAATACTATATCTTTCACAGAAGAAGGAGCTTCATTTTTAAGCTTAAGTGTCAAAACAGGTATAATATGAGCATTCTTGTTCTGCCCACTGCAGCCATTGCAGAATAACCTAATCTTAGGTATGTCAACAAAGTCGAGCCAATCTCTGTTAAGCCATGACCGGGTTGATTTTTGGTCCATGTATAGAAAATTGGATTTTTTGATTTAACATCAATGCAACAGAATGTGTAAAAACTAATCTGGTGCAAATAGAAGGCATCTTGAATGGGCGTCTTTGGCAACGGGTGTACTTATTGCAAATCAAAGCAAAATGAATGGCTTTTTGGAGGAGCTATCTTTAAATGATGGTAAAAAGCATTTGCCCGAATTTTATGTATTCTAAGCTGTGTTATTAGCAAACCTTTTTCACTTCATTCTTTTTGTTTAATAGCATTTTTTGGGTTAAGACATGTTCTGCAAACATCACATGCTGAGGATGAAAATCCAATATTAAATTCTGTATAAAAAAACTCTGTTAAACATACTTAAAGAAGCCTTAAAACCAACATTTTTAAAGTTGTATAAATTATGTAAATTTGCTATATTTAGATCACTTGAAAGATATACCCTGCACGAATTTTTCCTATTGTAATGACTTTTGGTCGTTGTTAAATTTTGCAAAAAGACTCTTATTTTAGTTTTAACCGGCTCGGATAGTGCAGTATATCTATCCCCACCTTGTCCATCTTTTGGAACATCTGTATCTGTATCTGTATAGTAGGGAAGGCGAGTTGAGTTTCACAGAACTTAGGCCACAATTGACTCATTGTGCATCCTCCCAGGGAGCTGTCACCCTTAGCTCATTGTCCATCCTGCCATTTCTAGGAAGGTGGACAAGTCACCAGGAGACATCTCTCTTATGTGGGCAGGTGTGGGCCAGGACTCGCCGAACGCGTACTCTCGTATTAACGATAACTCCGGGCATTCACATAGGACATGCTCTACAGTTTCGTCTTCTCGTTTCCACTTCCTACATAGAGGTGTGTTTACTAGCCCCAGTGTGTGGAGGTGTTTGCTTAGTTGACAATGACGAGTTAAAAAACCAACTACCAAAGGTAGGTTTTTCCTGGTCATTCCCAAGTACTTCTTTGATTTTGACTCTTCAAGGTTACTTAGTGTTATCCTGGCAAGTTTACATACTTGCCTTTCTTCTCATATTTTTACGGTGTGCGAATGGAAGTGACATTTGGCAATTTCCGCAAATGTTGTAGTTGACCAACCAAAAAGATCCCCAGGTCCTAAGAGTCTTAGGCCTGCCGCCTTCTTAGATAATTGGTCAGCAATTCGGTTGCCTTTATTCCTATTGTGTCCTTTAACCCACCTTAGGATGATGGTATTACCATCCGAAGCTTGAGTTAGTGACTCGTGACATTCCATTACTAAACCTGATGTGATACGTGGTCTATTCAAGGTTAGTAGCGCTTGTCTGCTATCTGTGCAAATCATTATAGTTTCCACTGCTATACCTTTTTGGGTTATCTCTTTTGCGGCTGTAGAGATACCAGTCAGTTCTCTCTGAACTACACTGGCATTTTTGCCTATGCCCCACTTTATTCTTAGGTTCAGTGATCTGGAGTATATCCCGCATCCTGAGCCTTCTTTCATTTTGGAGCCATCGGTGTATATGCAATAGGCATTTGCCACGTTTGTCTCCATATAATGTCTTCTTTCAATTTTGTAGAGTTTGTTAAAGACAAACTTTGGATCAATTGAGTCGCAGCCTGTCTGTAGCAGTGGTAGCGCATCCAGCTCTTCCCGCCAAAAACGAGTTCTTAATTGTCCCATTCCTACATCAAGGTTTGCACCAGTTGAACGCAGTCGCATCATTGTCACTAGCGCCACGTCTTTTACATATATATCTAGAGGCGTGATGCCAATGATCAACTCCATTGCAGCAGTTGGTGTTGTTTTCATGGCACCTGTTATATTTATGCAAGCCATCCGCTGAATATGGTTTAGTTTGTTAATCGCTGTTGCCTGTAGCACTTTTGGTATCCAAGCAATAGCTCCGTAATTTAGCATTGGCCTAATGACAACCGTGTAGACCCAGGCGAAAACTCTGGGCGTAAGGCCCCAGGTGCGTTCGACCGTTCGTCGACACTGCTTATAGGCAATATATGCTCTTTTAGCTCTACCATCTAAGTGTGAACCATCTTTTGAAACAATTCCTTCGTGTAAATTCTTTAAAATTGTAGCTGGCCTAGATTTTTTGATACCCAAAGAAGCCATAAAAAATCCTCGACAAACAGGAACAATTTATTTTTTTCCACCAATTCGGAAAAAATTAGTTGCGTGCATTGTTTTTCGTTTTTTTCTTCTGTCTACAATATTAGCCCTAGGCCTTCTTCTTTAGGGTTCTACAACTGATATAAGATGACAAAGTTTTTGGTCTTGTATATTCTTTACAGGCTCTTCATACAACTTTTTCCTTGCTTTTGTAATATCAATATTTTTTACCAACATGCATTTATAGGCTTTGCTATTGTGGCTATGTGGGCGTTGGAAATGAAAAAGATCGGGATTTGCATCGAGATATCTAGGACAAAAATGCTATATTCATATGTCTGTATTTGATGCAGACAGACTGTTTAAAAAATTATATGTGCGATATAATCTAGTAGAATCCTTTACCAAAATAAGGAAAAAACGCCTATGATGCTAGGTTAAAACCTCTGTATATGAGCGCCACTGTAAACAACATCCAATATAAGCCCATAACCCCATACAGATTACAAAAAAATCTTGCATAAAATTCAATAGCAGGTTAGTACATAGTCTTATTTTAGCTGTTTCAATGCATCTCGTTCTCGTCGTTTAGGCTTTTTCTTTCTGGCACCCAAATTAATATCTGCTACTGTAGTATCCATTATTGACAGCGAATAATAATAATATTGGAAATATCTACTTGGTATGATTCACCCTATCAAAAATCGAACAAGCAAGGAAAACATTCATGAGCATTAAAACATTTTTTACAAGATCAGACCTTAGTCTACAGCTTAGAATCCGAATGATCAGATGTTACGTTTTTTCTGTCTTACTGTATGGCTGTGAAAGTTGGACAATGGACTCTGAAATAGAAAAAAGAATAGATGCCTTTGAGATGTATATATACAGATGAATGTTGAGGATTCCATGGGTACAAAGAGTTACTAATGTTGAGGTACTTCGTCGCATGTGTAAACAAAAAGAATTACTAAGAATAATCAAAGAGAGGAAAATGCAATACTTGGGTCATGTGCTGAGAGGCAAAAGATATGAATTACTTCAAGTTATACTGGAAGGAAAAGTACAGGGCAAAAGATCAGTAGGAAGATGCCAGAACTCGTGGCTGAAAGACCTGAGGAGATGGTTCGACCGCTCATCCGCAGAGATCTTTCGCGCAGCAATTTCCAAAACTACAATTGCCATTTGGATCGCCAACCTTCGAAAGGAGACGGCGCAATGAGAAGAAGAATGATTCACTACACAGTAATACGTTCCTCATCCAGGAGCAAAGGGAACCATGTGTATGTGGGCCCACCGCCGTTGGTGTTTTTATAAGCAATTCTGCACTCTTCCTCCACGTCTGCTGATCGACATCAATCTAATTGGGACGAGCGAGCCGAAAGCAAAATCTACAATGTTTTCGAGTTAAAAGATTTGTCCGTATGAAGATGTCTATGTTTGTTGTACTTTTAGATTTGACTATATTAAATGTAATGGGATATGTCTGGTTTTGAATGATCCTCAAAAAGTCATAATCGACAGAGGATTTGTCCGATTTTGACTAAACGGGCGAAGTTTAAGTTCGGATTGATACGGGATATATCCGGTTTAGAACGATTTTAAGGTAAGCAATCGACAGAAACCACGACGAAGATTCAAGAACGATAGTAAAAGAATCTTATGAAAAAAATTGATTTGTCCGGTTTTAAATAAACGCTCCTCATTTATTATTGGCGCGTATACGGCAATCAGTAGCTTCTCAATTTTTTTTAAGTAAAAAAAGTAAACCACTGAGATATTTCAATAATCATTTTTCAATCCTTTGTTTAATTTGTGATAAAAAAATCTTTCTTCTTCTTTTAATATGGGTCCCTGTTTTTATACAAAAACAAATAAAAATCTAGCGTATTTTTCAAATCTTTAATTTATTTTATTTTTGTGAAAGTGGTTTCCGTTAAATTGACTGACACATTACAGATATATAGCTTTGGTCATGATAATCAAAATTTCTCAGTGTTCCAAGAGAAATAAATTGTTTCTGGGTTATAGTGTAGCTTCAAAGCGTCGGTTTTTAGTCCAGTTTTCAAAATTATAAATTTCAATATAAAATTTCAATTTACACATTCAATATAGGGCATCTGGATCCAGAAAGTATGAATATGTGATCTGATTGATTTTTTTTGACAAGATAACATTAAAAAATATCATTCCGATAATATATTCGTATTTACAATCATATTAACGTGTCTAAAATGGGCTAAAAACTTACACTATAAAGCTCTATAACTTAAAAAATAATTAATTTCTGAGTCCTAGAACACTAAAAGTTTTAATAAGCATGACCAAAGCTACATATCTGTAAAGTTTCAGTTAATATAATTGAAATTATTTTTACATAAGTAAATAAGAAACACACCAGGAATATTTGCTGGAATGCGACAACCAATGAGGCTAAGAGTTAAATCTTGTGTCACGTTTTAGGGAAATCATTTTAGCTTTGCGCCTAATAAAAATTGTATTGGCAATACTATCTGTCATACTTCTGGTTTAGTATTATTGTATTAGATAGTTCTTGAAAATGTTTAAAAAAATACTTATTAATGTGTATAATTTTTTTGCATAAAAACAGTGCCTCATACAAAAAAAAGTAAGAAACGTTAGTTAAAAAATTAGTGTTAGTTAATTTATTTGACGCATGTGTTTATAAACTGTTAAAGATTTTATATTTAAAATGAACATTGTGGCTTTCTTATGACAGCAAATCTTAAAAAAAATAACAATGAAATTTGTGTACACCACAAACATTGTATGGGAGTTTTGCTTCGTTAAACCCCCAAATGTTTGTGTACGTACCAATTAAATTATTATTGTTTCACCATTAGTTAAACACAATGTTTTTAAAACTGTTTTGCCTCTTAATACTTTTTTGATAAGCCAGACAAGGGTAATACTACAGTTATAATGGACAGAAATGAGTACATCACCAAATCATTTAAACTTCTCAATGACCCACATTCCTATAAAAAATCTCCAAAGATTTGACTCCGTCAGTAGAAAGGAACACCAACTTACTGATAAAACAACTACATGACGAAGGATTTATCACCACCAAAACAAAAAAAGGAATTAACTAACTATACGGGTACCACCCCAACGTACTATGGACTTCCAAAAATTCACAAAGAAGGGTGCCCACTACGTCCTATAATTGCATGTAAGAATGCCCCCACTCAATCTTTGGCTAAATATCTAGCAGGTATTATTGACACTTCTTTTTCTTCTCATAATACCTACAAAATTAAAGATTCTTTTAAATTTGCAAATAAGATCAATGGATTTTTACTACCTTCAGGATATGTTTTGGCGAGTTTTGGTGTTACTGCCTTGTTTACCAACATCCCTCTCGAATTGGTTATCTCTATTCTGACAACTTATTACCATCTGATTTTACAGAACTGTACAATTCCCAAAGTATTGTTCCTGAAACTGATTACCTTTTTATACAACAATACATATTTCACTTTCCAAAATGAATTCTACGTCCCAATAAAAGGAGCACCCATGGGTGGAGCTATATCCCCATCTTTGGCAGAAATTGTAATGAACTCCCTACTTCATTACTGTACTTAAGAAGTTGATTTCCAGTTCCCCTTCATTTACCAATATGTAGACGATCTCATATGTGCAGTCCCTGCTGACAAAATCAACTACACTCTTAACGTTTTCAACTCATATAACAGTAACCTACAATTTACTGTCGAAACAGAAGAAAACAATATGGTGCCATTCCTCGACACCAATGTAACCAGACATGAGGATAATACAGTAAGCTTGGACTGGTACAGAAAGAAAACATTCTCAGGTAGATAT
The DNA here is from genome assembly GCF_040954645.1 of Diabrotica undecimpunctata. Lineage (NCBI taxonomy): Eukaryota > Metazoa > Arthropoda > Insecta > Coleoptera > Chrysomelidae > Diabrotica > Diabrotica undecimpunctata. The sequence goes on from NC_092807.1 coordinate 54,366,288, forward strand.
GTGCCTTTTCACTCGTATCATCCGGATTAGCAGAAGATTAACATCATCAAAGGCCTGAAAAACAGAATAAAAAGAATTTGTCATCCTTCTAACTGCAATAAGAACATAAAGTTACTTTATGAGATTCTTAGAAAAAATCACTATCCTAAGATGCTGCTCAACAAACTACTCTTCCAAGATATGCCAACAGCAAGAACACACCAAAGACAAACATTAGAAGGAGAACCAGTAGAACTTTTCTATGGGAGATTGGGAGAGTCCAGTGGGACTGCCGGTGGAAGTTACACTTCTATATACGCATTCGCCGTTACAAATTTATTTGGGAGTCAATCTTCACAATCATTACATATGTAATTCTATAGGTAAGACATAGCAGAAAGAGAAACAGAATTAATAACAACTTACTAACAATGAAGGATTGAATCAATAGTTTGATGAAAATGTATATTTTTATTTTCATATATGTATGAAAGCAGTTGAATGCAAAAATTTTGTTACACATACTCTGCAGTAAAATTTATTGTTTATTTTGTTATTAATATAATAATACAATACAAATTAAACTGCAATATTCATAAGTATTTAAAAATGAAAATAATATACATAAAAAAAATACACTACAATGCAACATAATTCCATATAATAATACAATACAAATTAAAATGCAATATCCATAAGTATTTTTTAAAAATGACAATAATGTAATAATATTAATAAAAAAGTCCTCCCCGACTGGGAATCGAACCCCGGTCTCCCGCGTGACAGAAGGGGATACTGACTACTATACTACCGAGGACATGACACAAGTGTATTTCAAAATTGACAGTTCTGGATCATACAGTGATTTATTGAGATTATTATTTTGAAATACAAGAGACTAATAAATTATGAACATTTAATAAATAATACAAAACATATCACATAAATAATAATATTAATAAATATTTTATTATATGTATAATATTATATGTATATATATATATATATATATATATATACATATCTTTATATTAATATATATTAAATTATATATACAAAAGGAACATTTTTATATTCGAGAAAGGAAGAGAGAGAAAATATATCTTCTGTCTCTCTCTTACTCATTATCTTACATATGTAATGATTTCACAGATTCACTCCCATACAAATTTCTAACGTGGAGCGCGCGTATAGAAGTATAACTTCAAAAGAAGAAAAAATCTTCTTTTCTACCTTAAACATGAAGATGCGGTTTTTGTTTGGTTTTAGATGTTTTTGTGTTGTATTTGTAAAAATACCCTTTTGTGTTGTAATATTTTTATTGAAAATTTTAAATGTATTTTTTAACAATTTTAACATATTTATGACAGTTTTCTTCACCACTAGGACCAACTGAACATTTTCAATGTAGGTTTTTAAATGTTAACTTCCACCATTTGTACTAAATAAGTATTTCCATTTAGGTGCTGATGAAGGTGACAGCCTATCACCGAAAATTTCACATTTAGAATAAAGTTCTACACCAAACTGGCTTATACCATCTCTAGCCGATTCTTGACTTGACGCTTTCCCGAAAGTTACCTACCAAAGAATTATATATATATATATATATATATATATATATATATATACATATATACTATATATATATTTATATTATATATATATAATATAAACATATATATAATATATATAATATATATTATATATATAATAACTATATATATATATATATATATATATATATATATATATAAATATATATATATATATATAAATATATATATATATATTACTGCGTTATATTAAGCTGTTTTCATTAGTTCTTTTTTTTTTCATTTCGGTAATTACCAGCAACCTCCTTTTTCTTAGTGTCTCTGTACAGATTTCTGCAGTATGTCATTACTAGCCTAAAATCTGTTTAATAATATTTTTTTAACTAGTATGATTATGGGGTAAGCGGTAATATTAAGTATATACAAATAAATATAAAAGAAATTAAAAATATTATTCGTTACTTCGTTATCTTATTGACTTAAAACTAAGGGCACAGTAAAATCCAATTAATGTATAGATAATAATATTGATCTAATTATACTTTCGCTAAGTATTGTCAACATTATGATATTAAAAAGATTGTAATCCATTCATTTATTACGATTTAAAGGACCCTTAACATAATAAAATATATACAACTGATTTTAAAATTTCATTATAAAGCAACTTTATTAGTAAAATACCTAATAAAATGTCTTCGTGGAATTCAATCTTGAAATATCTCGTTATTCTGAATCTGCTCAACCATTTACTGTGAAAATGGAATTATCTCAGTTTTGTCTTTCTCCGTTCAATACTGTTTTGATGGTAGTTGATTAAGTTTCAGAATATATATTTTTAAAAATTCGTTTTAGGCCTGCTTCTTATTGGTGATAGGGGAAAAGGTTATTGAAAATCTTTGGTAATTTCTGTTTAGGCAGTAAAAATGAAAAGAGATTAGTTTAGAGTAATAACCACTTTTTGGAATTTATAGTACAATATTGATAAATCAAGTATGTGTTCTTAAAATGATCTTGTTTTCATACTAAATTAGTTCTCGGTGTGAAAAATTACTTTTTCATAGAAAAAAAGTTATAAAAGAGATAGCTTAACCCAATTTCACTCTCAGTTCTTAGTTGGCCGTCGAAATGGCTTATGATGTCTATATTCATGTCCAATGTCTCGTGTTTGTTTAGTTGTGATAGAATCTTTATTTCATGTAGTACGATTTGTCAATATATCGTTAATTTATTCGGTAAATAGAAAGATTTCTTTTTCTTTAATAGGGTTCCACTGAGATTCCTTTTTGAATGTCGAAACGAGGCTAGCCTCCTGTGTCAATATTTTTGCAGAAAAGAGTAAAACACCCTCTTTTTATCGCACACATCTAAAGAACCCACCGCTTTTTAATACTTTATTGTAATTATTCATCATTGACCTCAAAATATTTTCCTTTGGATAATGGGACACTATGTCAAGTGTCCATATTTTCTTATTTTAGTTTATTATGGTGATTAATGGTAACTATTTTCATTTCATTTTCTATTTAACATTATTACATGTCCTATAAATTCCGACCTGCATGTATACGGTAGTAGTGAAAAGTATAATGCATTGCATAGCTGAGTGAATTTGTTGGGCAATATTGTGCATATTACGTAACTTGTTGTGATATTTGTTGTAATATTTGAGGTGTTCCAAATAGTTGAACTTGTCCACTTTGTGCAAAATTAAACATTCCAGACAAACCTATTTATTAGGACTTTATGTTGCACTACAGCAGTAAAAAAATTAAATGCTCTTCCTATATATAGTTATTTAGTATAATATATATATATATATATATATATATATATATATATATATATATATATATATGTATATATATGTATATATATATATTTATGTATATATATATATATATATATATATATATATAGATAAATATTTTTTATAATATAAAAAGTATTGATTGATTTGATCCTATTAAATCCAAAATCAAAAAAATATTTCCTCGCTTAACTCTGTTTTCTTTCTGATAATTTTTGTATCCATTAATCTATTTGCACGGTATTTTGCAACAACCATCTAACCCACAATTGTTTACAAATGAGGTTAGACGTGTGAAACTGTCCATCATAATGGATACTACATTAAGCAAAAATGATATAAGCCATATCCATACTCATGGAGGCGTTTGTGAACTAAGTTCTAAACCACGTCAAATAATATGAAAACAGAAATTTGTAAAAATAGTCTAACCCATATTTCCATTATATGTGGGTTAAACGCTTGTTGCAAATCTTTGTAAGATGTATGCATCAGATGCAAAATATTAAATTAAACAAATCTTTATTTTGACTTATTAAAAGAAGTAAAAAAAAATAAGGTAAAATACGAAAGTGTATTATTTAAAACTGTAAATTTCTGTATTGTCAGCTCGGCAAATTTGTTCTGGCTAATTGGCTTAGTTCCAGTGCCATAAAACAAAACACACACACACACCCAAGCTCGGCAATTGATTAAAGATTTATCACAGATAGTGTACCGAAAATACATAACATAATATGTTTTGCGATTATTCCTAAGTTGGTGTCATAAATGCAGACAAAAAATTGCATTATCAAATAACGAAACCTATTGTTCGTTATATAAAATATTGGAACTGTTGCTTGATAGTCAAAATTATGGTCAGCAATATATTGTATGCCTTTTTAACAAAGGAGTTTGAAATTTCAACATATTGTTTTAAACTTTAAACGAATGCCACATGTTGTTATTATTTCGGCTGTTGGTGTAATATTTTAAAGGAGATATCACAAACTTGGTGTTCTTACTTCAGTTACTATATAATTTTTATTATTCGAGGTACGTATAAACTTATTTTGACTTAAAATATCACAGTAAATATAAATTTATATTTATTAAACCTTTTATTTAATATTAACAGCAAACGCCAGTTAAACGTTTGTAAATATAACATTTTTACTTTGTAATAATGTATTAAAAGTGGATGTTTTAAGTAAGTGCCTAATAATCTTATATTATTTTAGAGGATGGATATTTCAAGAGGAAAGCTATTAGCGAACCTAGGGATTTAAAAATTTTAACAAACTTTGACCAGTGATCCTTGAGAACAAGAAAGAAGTTTTTCCTGTAGTACTCAGAAAAATATATCTGCTGAAATAGATTTTGATGAGCCATACTAGTCCTCTGGCAGTTAATATTTTCCTGAATCCGACGAAACTAATTTCGCAGAAGAAACGAGAGGCCAAAATGATATGGAAATCTATTTAAATATAACAAAAAATTATGGCAGAAAGAAACGTGGAAGATCAAGAAAAACACTAAATCAACCAGGACCAGACAGAAAAAAGTTTGCAAATTGTAACCAAAAATATGTTTCGGTATGAAACAAAACTGTATTACCTAAAGAGTTTAATGAAGATTACTCTTTTTCATGTTCAAGTAAATGTCACAATATTGTAAATGTTGAAACGAGACGAAGATTTTTGACCAATGTTGGAGTATAGGGACATTTGAAGGGCGCTGTGCTTTACTTGGCAAATATGTTAAACAGTGTAACAAGAAAGAATGTTACACAAAAAACCAAACATCAAGAAGAAGTAAGTCAAGAAAATACTTTATAGATGGCAATCTCGTTTGCAAAGAAACCTTTTTAAATATACTTCAAATCAATCATAATAGAATCCGCGTAGCCTTAGTTCAAATAAAAAGTAATATAATTAAAGATAAAAGGGGTATACATGATGGTGGAAAAAATGCAAATGATGAATTAAGAATTGAAAATATTAAGATGCACATAGCGTCATTTCCAACATATGTGTCACATTATTGTCGCAATCAAACGGACTCCAAATTTTTAAATCCTGACCTGAATTTATCAAAAATGCATCAATTCTACATAGATACTACAGAAAACCCAGTGAGTCTTACGAATTATAGAAGCGTCTTTTAATCAAATTTTAATTTAAAGTTTAAGACACCATATAACGATACATGTCGAAGGTGTAATACATACAAAGCCCAAATTAGAATCTAGAAAGAAATTACAGGGAACATCTTGAAATTGCAAATGAGTTAAGAAGTGAAATAAAGGCTAACCTAATATGCGCGCAAGAGTATGAAACACTGGAGACCCTGACTTTTGTTCTCCAAAAAACTCATCCTTTACCAAAAATACCAACTGGAGTCCCATATTACAAAATACAATTAGATTTAATTAATTTAGGTATTTATGTCGGCAGTACAAACATAGGTATTTTCAATGTATGGACAAAGCAAGAGGAGGGCAGAGGAACACAAGAAGCCGGTTCATGTCTGCGTAAATATATTAATAAAAATTTAAAGGCACCCGTAAAGAAATTAATTCTATGGTGTGATGCTTGGGGGGGGGGCACAGAATAGAAGTATTAAGCTAGTCTTAATGCTTATTTACATACTTCAAAACCACACGTCCCTTGAATCCATTTCGTTAAAATTTCACTTTCTGGGTAAAGTTTCCTGCCTAATGATTTACATTTCGGATATGTCAAATGTGCTCTTAAAACTCATCAAAGACTGTACTTTGACAACGATTACATAGAAATAATGAGATATTGCCGAGTAAAAAGTAAATTTGTTGCAAACCGTGTAAGATCAGAAGAAATGATTTCAGTTAGACTTTTGCTACAATCTATAACAAATCTCAAAACAAATATAAATAATCGGGATTCCTGACCTGATCGTGGTACCAGCAACTGGTTTCACAAACAGCTCTGAAATATTAATAGTAAAAACCGATAATTAACAAGTTAAAATTATTACTAAAGTAATTATAGTGATTGTTTAAGTGCAGGAAGTCATACGTGAGTAAAGAAAACTTTGATTTTGTTTGATTGCATGATAATAAACTGAATAAATTATTGTCCTAACTAACCTAACAATTTGGTTAAAATAAAAAGAGCAATTATCAAAATCTGATTGCTCGTCAACTTTTAAATAAAACAGATCCGTACTCAGCCGAATTGATAAAACCAAAAAAAATATAAAACGACCAAAATGAATAGTAATAACGGCAATGTTATTATTGAGACTGAGAACTCACCAAACACTAAAAAATACTCCACAGCATTGATTCACTCACCAACAACTTTTCCTAGCAAAGATCAGGCAATTATCTTTTCTGCAATAGAGGGCCTCAAATTACAAGATTATTTATTAGAACTAAGACCACTTGTAGATCCAAAAAAACATAATTTTTTCATCCAGAATTTCAAACAACCGTGTTTGTGTATACTTATCAAGTAAATCAGCTGTAGACAAATTTTTAAAAGAACATAATTCTATTAAGATTAATAACACAGTAATACCAGTACGAAAGCTAGTTACCCCGTCACAAAGACTTGTTCTATCCAACGTAAGTCCCACAATTCCACATAATTTATTGGAAACCGAGTTAAAAATCATTGGATTACAGCTAATGTCACCCCTTACATTCTTACGAATTGGAGCAACCGATCCAGCGTATAGTCACATACTTAGTTTTCGAAGGCAGGTGTACATATCTCCTCCAGAAGATAGTTTCCAAATTCCCGATACACTAGAAATTAATCATGATGACTTAAAATATCGCATATTTCTTACAACAGATTCATTATGCTATAAGTGCAAGCAACCAGGACATTTTGCATCTCAATGTGCCGGCCTTCAACTCCAAACTTCAACTTCTTCATATACTAGATCACAACAAGAAAGTTCCTCTCTAAACCATTCCTTAGACAGCAATAATGTAGGTGAGTCTATATCAAATACTACTAACCCTGAAATGATATGTGAACCAACACCAATTACTCCTACATTTAATGAGCCCAATCCTGACATACCCGCTTCTAATGAATTTCAAACAACTCCGATAACTAAACCTAAGACCTCCAAACGAAATTTATCTGAAATTGCAACACCTAGCCCAGAAGATACACCAGATATTACTAATTCCTCAGAACCAAAATCTCACTTTCCAACACCTGTTCCAAAAGTTCCAAAGAAAAAGTTGAAGTCGAAAGATAAACCCTCATTAGAATTTCCAGAATTGCCCCAAAAGATAACCAATTTTATTGACAATCACAATCCCAAGTTCCCACTCGATAGTCAACAATTCACTGATCTGTTAGAGAACACTCACGGTAGTAATGATGCATTAAGCATTGCTAAAGACTATACCCTACATATTCCATCTCCTATAGAAATGATAAATGAAATACATACCCAGGCTGAAGATCGAAATATGAAAATTAAATGTACTAGACTAAGTAAAAAATTAACCAAACAACTGCTCGAACATGTTGGCTCATCTGACGTAGACAGCGATATATCTCAAAACTAATTATTTAAATAAAAATAAATTCATGTATAATAATATTTTACAGTGGAACTTAAACAGTTTTTACACCCGCCTACCCTTATTTCAGGTCCTTATTAAGAAATATTCACCTGATATTATATGTCTTCAAGAAACTAATTTTAAAGGCAACAATGCGTATAACTTGAGATCATATAATGTTTACTACCAAAATAGACTAACAAATCACGCTAGTGGCGGTGTTGCGATATATGCTAAAACCGATTTACAAGTAAACAGAATAACAATTAAAACAAACTTAGAAGCAATAGCAGTAACAGTAACAATAAGTACTAATCAAAAAATGAACATATGTAACCTTTATATTCCCCCGAGCCAAAATATCCAAGGAAATGAACTTTCCGACTTAATTATGCAAATTCCATCACCAAAATTAATTCTCGGGGACTTTAACAGCCATAATCTTCTATGGGGTTCCAGAAAAACAAGCAAACGTAATTAATAGCATGAATTTAACAATAATGAACGACGGAGCTAAAACTCGTTTCGACGCTGCTACTGGAAATTTTTCAGCTATTGACTTGTCTATTTCTGACCCATCGACGTTACTAAATCACACATGGCAAACCGTAGACGATTTATATGGAAGTGATCATTATCCAATAATAGTAACAAAAATTTCCAACCCCACAACAAAAACCAATCCTTTGCAAAAGTGGAAAATTAAGCAAGCCAACTGAAACATTTTTAAAACAAAAATTACTGAAGAAATACCGAATATCCCTATAATTGAAGAAGACATAAACTTAACTTTAAAATTGTTTAATAACTTAATCACTGAAGCCGCCACAATTGTGTAATGTACCTACCTACTCACATGTAAGATAATTAAAGTATCTATGTATTTCTATATAGTTTTTAGTCACCTGGTATATGTTATTTACAATTATGAAAAGTTCTCATGTATAATCACTAATAATTATTTGCTGTTAGAAATCAGAATCAATACTCTTCATAAATATTTTCCTATTTAGAATAAATAAGTTTCGCTAGTTTATTCACCTAATACTTCGTATCTATGGAATAATAATAATTTATTTCTCTTATTTCTTTGTTCGATAAGCTATCCGTATTTGCTATTTTAATATTAATATTTGAGTCCAATCTCTTGTACTCAAATCCATCCAGAAACATCGTTAAATAATTGTAGATAACAGAACTTATATATTCATAGTTTTAAGAAATAACAAGCAGAGTGTAATTTTCATCCTCTAATATAATAAATTTATACATGTCAATATATTCTGTTTAATTCCAAAACAAAGAGTTAGTCCGGAGAAGAAATAAACGCATAGTATTCCATAACAAAATTTGGTGTCAGAACGTGGGATATTAGTAGCAGAGTTCCTCTGATTGCTGATAGAAGGAGAGCTGAGGAATTTTTGAATTGACTTGTTTCCTTCGAGGAATCATTCAAAAAAAAACTGTCAGTGTGGAAAAATCGCCACTACAACTAATTACATTGGGGTCCAGTACATCCAGTTCGAAATCCAGTTCCAGTCATAACCCAATTGTAGTTCCATCGGAAGTAGAGGTGAACCCGTGGAATAATAGACTATGCGACCAACAACAATATTCTACTTGTAAGTACATTCTATCTTAAATTCTGTCTCATATTTTAAAAATCTTGTAAACGTATGTCTACTTTATATCCTGATATAAGTAACTTATTTGACGAACAAATACCTTCTCCCGACTCAAATTCTCTTTCAAATTCTTCTACTTCTAATTCAAATAAAATGTCAGTATCAATTGAAATAGCTGAAAAACTTCTCATTCGATTTGATGGTACAAAATCAAAATTATACGAATTCATAGACAATTGTGATAAAGCATACAATTTAGTAAATCCGCAATCCAAACCCATCTTATTAGCCATTATAGAAACTAAATTAACCGATAAAGCTAGGGCCATAACTAGAAACAGAACATTTGACGAATGGAAAGATTTAAAAGACTTCTTATTAGATGCTTATTCTGAACGCCGAACTGAAGGTCAGTGGCAATTGGAATTACATTCCTTACGTCAGATGCCCAGTGAAAATGTAATGTCATTTGCAAATAAAGTTGAAAATTGCTATATAAAATTAATAAATACACTTGATCCAGACTTATCTCCAGATGCAAGAAATGCATGTACTAAACTCTTAAAAACTCAAGCACTAAATGTCTTTATTAGAGGATTAAACAAAGACCTCTCTATTTTAATCAAAGCCCGAAATCCAGATTCCTTAGAAAGAGCTGTTGCTATAGCAATTGCCGAAGAACAAGAACAGTTATCAAGACAAGAAATTTTCAGACCATTCTGTAATATTTGCAAACGAAATAACCATTCCTCAAATAACTGTCGATATAAAAACAATTCAGATAGAAATGTTAGACATCTTCAAAATTCTAGTTTTCAAAACCCAAAATATCCTAATTCAAATCTTCAAAGGTCAAATTCTCAAAATCAAAATTATAAACCTTCAAATTCAAATTCCAATTCTGATTTTCCTCCAAACTTAAGAAAAGAAAATACCAACACTTCCCAACGTTTTTGCAGATACTGCAAAAAACCAGGTCACGTTATAGAAGAATGTAGAAAACGCGAATTTAACAATAAAAACAAAAATCCAACAAATTCTTTAAACTTCCAGAATCCTCGACAACCAACGGTCGATTCTCGAGGAGTTCGTTCAGTTCAGGCCGTATCACAACCATCAACTTCTCAGTCACTTCCTATGTAGATTTACCCTTAGTAAATAATTCTAATCCATCCTCTTGCAAGTTTCTAATCGATACAGGCGCAGATATTTCTTTAATTAAATATTCAAAAATACTAAACATTCCAAAAATTTATTCTAAGTCTATTACTCTACGAGGCATTGATAAAAATGTCTTAAATCCAAATAAAACTATATGTAGTTGTAACGTAAATTTCAAGATAAAAGATTTTGTCCAAACTCATGTTTTCTATGTCGTAGAAGACGATTTTCCTCTTCATTTCGACGGTATATTAGGTAGCGATTTTTTTGAAATAAATAAATGCCAAATTGATTATAAAGAAAATAAATTAAACTTTAAAAATTGTTCTATTTCAATCGAATATATAAAATCTCCATTAAACAATGACAATGACGAATTTCTGAGAGATCAAAATATCGAGACAAGTTCTAATATCGATGAAATATTTCCTTATGATGCTAAATCCATAGAGGATCATTCTTATTTAGAAACCAATGATATCCAAATAACCTTAAGTAGTGAAGAACTACTATCCAATCCAATTCAATCTAAATCTAACTCTAAATCCAAAGAAAATTCAAGTCCAAAATGTGTAAAATCCACTGAGATATGCACAAATAAAACTTGTAACTCTTCACGAAATCATAAATCAAAATCCTGTTCAGAAGAAAAATCCTGTTCAGACGATCTTATACTAAATCAAAACTCTAATTCTAACTCAAGAAGTAATAAAACTATTCTATCCGCAAGAACTGAAACAATTGTTCAAATTAAAGTAATAAATAATGAATTAAGCGAAGGATTATGTCCCGAACGCGAAATCTTTAAAGGTGTATTTTTATGTCCTAGTGTTGTTAAAGTAAAAAATGATTTCTTTTTAACCTCAATCGTAAACACTACTGAAACGGATGTTGAATTAAACGATATTCAAGTAGCAATAGAAAAAATTCCAAATTTACAAAACAATGCAAATATACGAAAAATGTCTTCTTATAAAGATAATACGAATTCTAACAGAATTGCTAAATTAAAAAATGCCTTGAGAACAGATCATTTAAATAGTGAAGAAAAATCATCTTTAATTTCTATTTGCAAGGAGTACAATCATATCTTTTATCTGGAAGGAGATCAACTTACCAGTACAAATGCCATAACTTGCAAAATTCCTTTAAATTCTAATGTACCTATTAGCACTAAATCATACAGGTATCCTGAAGTACACAAACATGAAGTCGAAACTCAAATAAAAGGTATGCTAGATCAAGGTATTATCGAAGAATCAACTTCGCCATGGAATTCGCCCCTTTGGGTTGTGCCAAAAAAGGCCGATGCTTCAGCAAAGAAGAAATGGCGAATTGTTATAGACTATCGACGACTAAATGATATTACTATAGGAGATTCATTTCCACTTCCGAATATAGTCGATATATTAGACCAATTGGGTCATTCAAAATATTTTTCAACAATAGATTTAACATCAGGATTTCACCAGATCAAAATGGATCCTGAGGATTCTCCAAAGACTGCTTTCTCAACTCCGTCTGGACATTATCAATATTCACGAATGCCATTTGGATTAAAAAATGCTCCCAGTATTTTTCAAAGGCTAATGAATACTGTCCTCTCAGGAATACAAAATTACAGATGTTTTGTCTATCTCGACGATATAGTCATTCATGCCGATACATTAGAAAATCATAATAAAAGATTAAAAGAAGTATTCGAAAAATTGTCTACATTCAACTTAAAAATACAACCAGATAAGTGCGAATTTTTTCGTCGCGAAGTAATGTATTTAGGACATTTAATAACTGAATTTGGTGTCAAACCGGACGAAAAAAAGGTATGTGCTGTTACAGATTTTCCTATACCCAGAACACAAAAAGATATTAAGAGCTTTTTGGGTCTCACTGGTTATTATAGACGCTTTATAAAAAATTTCAGTGCTTTAACACAACCTTTAACAAAACTGCTGAGGAAAAATGTTGAATTTAATTGGACAAGCATTCAACAACAGTCATTTGAGAACCTGAAATCAATACTTTGTTCAGAACCAATACTTCAGTATCCAGATTTTACCAAACCCTTTGTCTTAACAACGGATGCTAGTAATTATGCAATAGGGTCCATACTTTCTCAAGGTAAAGTACCAGATGATTTACCTATTGCTTATGCTAGTCGTACCTTGAACAAAGCGGAATCAAACTATAGCACAACAGAAAAAGAATTACTTGCAATTGTATGGAGTGTTAAACACTTTAGACCATATTTGTACGGAAATAAATTTTTCATTTATACGGATCATAAACCACTCACATGGCTATTTAATGTAAAAGATCCCGGATCAAGACTCGTTAGGTGGAGATTAGCATTAGAAGAATATAGCTATGAAATTATTTATAAACCAGGTAAATTAAATCAAAATGCTGATTGTTTAAGTCGTCCTCCTTTAACCATATCTGAAACAAATATTTGCGAAGAAAACAAAAACCCGGCAACAATCACCTTACAAATAAACAAAATGAGTAAAGAAAATAATGACACTTATTCACAGTTCTTATCTAAATCCGAAACTATATTAATAACAAATGATAATATAAAAGAAACAAATGAAAAGATTACATCATTTTCACAAAATTTAGCATTGTTTGTTTCCGTAGATTTAAATTTTAATGAGATCGTTCAGAAACAAATAAATAAACAATTCAGTCATATAGAAAAATTGAAAGCCAAAAATCCAAGACTAAATGACATTATATATATTTCTGATCAAAATAAAAACTTTTATTACATATTTATAAAAAATAATTATTGGGACAATACCTCTTATGAAGATATATTTAATTCCCTAATAAAATTAAGAGACTGGTTATTAAACGATAAAATATTAAAAATTTGCCTACCCAGAATAACTTTTAGCTACGATAAATTAAGTTGGGGAAAAATTAGATCTATGATTAGATTTATTTTTAGAAAAACTGATATATCTATTATCATTTATCATGATATACTAACAAATCCTGAACCTGAGGAAATAACTACAATATTACAAGAGAATCACACTAGTCCTACGGCTGGACACTCTGGTTTTCATCGGACATACAATCGTATAAAAAAACATTTCAAATGGAATAATATGAAAAATGATATTAAAAACTTTATAAAAACCTGTGAATCTTGTCAGAAAAATAAACTCGTTAGAAAAAAATTCGTAAAGCCCATGGAGATAACAACAACAAGCTCAAATCCATTAGAAAAAATATTTTTAGATATAGTAGGTCCTTTACCTTTAACCGAGTCAGGTAATAAGTTCATATTAACATTACAAGATGACTTAACAAAATTTTCTCAAGCTTATGCAATTCCGAATCATGAAACCAAGACTATCGCTGAAAATCTGGTTCGTGGATTTATTTGCAAGTTTGGAAAACCCGATATAATAGTTACTGATCAAGGCCGAGATTTTACTTCCAAATTATTTTCTCAAATCGCCAAGCTTTTTAAAATCAGACATATAAATTGTACTGCTTATCATCCAGAATCAAATGCTGCATTAGAAAGGAGTCACGCTACTTTAGCAGACTACCTTAAACATTATATTAAAGCTGATCAATCCGATTGGGACGAATGGCTAGATTTTGCTATGTTTTCATATAATACAACTAATCATACTTCAACCAAATTCACACCATATGAACTAATATTTGGATATACACCTAATCTACCTAGCAGTATAATACGACCAGTAGAACTCAAATATACATATGAAGATTATTTAGATAATTTAACACTTAAGCTTAGAAAATCTCATGAGTTAGCAAAAACGAATCTATTAGAATCTAAAGTAGTCAGTAAAAAATATTATGACCAAAAGATTAATGACACCGTTTTCTTAGAAGGACAATTAGTATATCTCCAAAATGAGCAAACAAAGAAGGGTCAAACCAAAAAACTTACACAAAATTATAATGGACCTTATAAAATTCTAGAGATAAATTCTCCTGTCAATTGCACAATTTTAGTAAATAAAAAACCAATAAAAGTTCACATGAATAGATTGAAACATGCTTTTGTTTCAGGTATGCAATAATATGGCTGACAAATAGTGAACAAATTCACAAGAAATATACCAATACTCCTATCAACAAATCACCTGGAATCTATTACGAACACATAAAAAATGTTCAATTTATTGAAACTCATTGGAACATATTAAGTCATATTCCTTTACAACCTTTTACAGACAAATTAAATTTTGTAGATCTCACCTATCAAAAAACATTAAGACTGTGTCAAAACAAACCAGTTCTTATTGAATTACGATTATGCGATACTTCACTAAAACTCTTAGGACAAATCATACCTAGACTCTTTCAAGATGAACAAACTTTAAAAAACATAATTCTGCATGAACATTTTAGACCAAAACGCGCTCTATTTAATGCAATTGGATCTGTTTTCAGGACCTTATTCGGTACCTTAGACAGTGATGATGCTGAAAATTTCAATAATGCTATTAACAAAGCTGAAAGTAACGAAAATCATCTTCTTGATTTACTAAAACAACAAATTCATGTAGTAAAAGCCACGATTGCAAATTTTAATAACTCTATTACAAATCTAGACCGAAACAAAGTGATTTTTGATAAAAATTTTGAATCAATTACCAATTACACAGATAAAATGAATAATAAATATTTTAATTTAGATTTAAAACAAAAAATTGAAGAACATTTTACCTTACTAACTTTCTTTATAACAGAATTACAACAAGAATATTCTACTTTAATAAACGTTATTCTATTTGCAAGAAATAATAACCTTCATCCTTCTGTTATAACACCTGAGCAACTAATTCAAGAATTATCTAAAACGGTAACGCATTTACCTAGTACATCGACTTATCCATTTCCATTGACTATCGATTATGCTCATAAATATTTCGATATCATTTTACTTAAATATATATATTTTGATAACAAGATTTTAATTACGGTTAGTATACCTTTGGTTAGTAATACTCCTTATTCTCTTTTTAAACTAATATCTCTTCCTATAATTCATCCAACATTAAAGAGACTTACCTTTATTCTTCCATCTGTCAAATATCTTGTTCTTTCAGAAAATAGAAACATTTATGTTACTATTGATACATTAGAAGACTGTTATTCATTAGATGAAGAAAAACTTATTTGCAAAAATCCTGATACTTTCCGATTTACACACACTAATCCAATTTGTGAAACTGAATTGTTAACTTCAATAACAAACATACCATCTAGTTGCGATACTCGTATAATTCAAACAGAATATGAAATTTGGCATAAATTAAACAAACCAAATTCTTGGATATATGTTTTACCCAAACCAACAGATTTAACTTTAAGCTGTCAGACTAGTACGCCAATATCTATTGTTCTTTCAAACACAGGTATTTTTTCTACTTCGAATAATTGCAAAACTTACACCGGATCAACTATTTTGATATCTGTCTCAAATCCAAAAGAAAGTAATTTTCAGTCTATCATTCCAGATTTATCCCTTCCAGAAGTCTGTTGTGATGATATTAAGATAAATAATGAATCCAAATTACACCTTGTTCCCTTACAATTAAATAATCTCGATCGAGATGCATTAAATTTAGCAAGCCATAAACTAGATAATTTAGAGAAAATGACCTCAGAAACAAATATTAATTTTTCAGACACAATAAAAAATAGTTCTTATTTCACTTATGCAATCTTATTTTTGATAAAATGTATGTTACTTTATATTTTATACAGGATAATTAAATATTTTTACCGACGATTTCGTAGAAATCCGTCACATAGTTGTCAACAAATTACAAATTGTTTAACACTAAATATATGTCAAAGTAAACGAAAACATGTACATGAGACAGATTTAAGTATAGATTGTAAACATAATAAAGACAATAATTATAGTGAATCCAAAAAGTGTGAAGAGACTAGTTTCACAGAGACTACACCGATAAGACGAAGTGAAAGACTATCGAGACTAAAAGAAACTATTTAAATGTGTTAAAATAAAATAATAATGTATACAAATGTTTTATACCATTTAAATGAAAATTCATTTTACAATTATTTTCATTCTTACAAAAGGAGGTGTAATGTACCTACCTACTCACATGTAAGATAATTAAAGTATCTATGTATTTCTATATAGTTTTTAGTCACCTGGTATATGTTATTTACAATTATGAAAAGTTCTCATGTATAATCACTAATAATTATTTGCTGTTAGAAATCAGAATCAATACTCTTCATAAATATTTTCCTATTTAGAATAAATAAGTTTCGCTAGTTTATTCACCTAATACTTCGTATCTATGGAATAATAATAATTTATTTCTCTTATTTCTTTGTTCGATAAGCTATCCGTATTTGCTATTTTAATATTAATATTTGAGTCCAATCTCTTGTACTCAAATCCATCCAGAAACATCGTTAAATAATTGTAGATAACAGAACTTATATATTCATAGTTTTAAGAAATAACAAGCAGAGTGTAATTTTCATCCTCTAATATAATAAATTTATACATGTCAATATATTCTGTTTAATTCCAAAACAAAGAGTTAGTCCGGAGAAGAAATAAACGCATAGTATTCCATAACAATTGCAATGGAAAAAACAAAGTATATAACAAAAAACAAAGTTGTTCCCTGGTGGAATGAAGAGTGTAAATTGGCAATAAAACAAAGTAAAAAAGCTTTAAATACTTTCAAAAGACATAAAACTAATGAGAACTTAATAGAGCTAAAGAAAAAAAGGCATATGCAAAATTAATTACTACCAGATTTAAAAAAGAGTCCTGGAAAAAATACGTTCAAAGTATTAACAGGAATACAAACATGTCATCAGCATGGAAAAAAGTTAAGAAGATTTCTGGCGTTAGTACACAAAATGGAATAAAATACCTAGAACGAAATGGAAACATAATTAATGAAAACAAGAAAATTGTAGAAGAATTAGCTGAAACATACAGACAAGAATCTACAAATGAAAATTACAGCAATACTTTTTTACGATATCGGGAAGAAGAAGAAGCAAATCTAATAGAAATTATAGCCAACAACGATGATATAAATACTCCAATTAATAAAACAGAACTATTAGAAACGATCCAAATGTTAAAAGACACATCACCAGGTCCAGATGACATACCCGCAATATTTTTAAAACAGTTACCTAACGAAGCTTTAGACTTCCTATTGAATCTTTTTAATACAATCTGGTGTAAACATAAATTTCCTGACTTATGGAGACAAGCTATTGTCATCCCTATACTAAAACCTAAGAAACTGGCTACAGCGGCAGAATCATATAGGCCAATATCACTTACATGTTCTACTTGCAAACTGCTAGAGAAAATAATAAATAATAGACTTATGTGGCATTTGGAACATCACAATTTACTTATACCGGAACAAGCTGGATTTCGTCCTTTGAGATCTACTATAGATAATGTTTTACATTTAGAAAGTCAAATTAATGAAGCCTTCTGTAACAAACAGAAATGCGTAGCTGTTTACTTTGACATCCACAAAGCATTTGACTTAGCATGGCGACACAGAATATTAACAAAGCTGCAGACTTGGGGAATTCAAGGAAACATGTTGGCATTTTTGAATAACTTGAACTCAAATTTTCTGTCGTAGTAATGGAGAAATTTCTAGTATTAAGTCTCAAGACAATGGAACACCACAAGGATCTGTAATTAGCCCTACACTTTTTTTAATTGCAATGAATGATGTTATAAAAAATCTCAAGAGACCTGCACAGGCTAGATTATCTGCTGATGATATGATAATGTTTATTAAAGGAAAAAATATTAACTCGATGGTCAAACTTTTACAAGAAGAACTAAATAAAATCGAAAGGTGGTCTAATAGGAGTGGATTCTATTTTTCAGCTGACAAAACACAATATATTATTTTTTCCAAAAAGCCTATTCACACTAACATACCTGCCTTAAAATTCGGCACAAAGTTTTTAAAACGAAGTATAAAGATAAAATATTTAGGCATAACATTCGACGAAACTTTAAGTTGGAAACCACATATTAAACAATTGACGATATCATGTCAAAATGGTATAAATCTTCTTAAATGTTTAGCCAACAAACAATGGGGTGCTGACGGAGATACATTATTACTGTTGTATAGAAGCCTAATTCGATCAAAATTGGATTACGGATGCATTGCATATTCTTCAGCGTCGAAGTCAAATTTAAAAATCTTAGACATTATACACAACAATGCATTACGCATAATCTCTGGAGCTTATAGAACAACTCCTGTAGCAAGCCTCGAGTGGGAACTTGGAGAGCCATCATTACATGAACGACGTAAATTACTTAGTCTATCTTACGCTTCAAAACACTCATCACTACAACCTGACAACCATTTTCTTACTCAGCCATCGTTATCAAATATCAATATAAGAACACATTTACCATTTTAATTAAGGATCAAAAACATTTTAAACTCTATTGAAATTTTCAACTTTCCCTCAACACATTCAGCAAACGTAAACACGCCACCTCCTTGGTTAATACCTTTGCCTACTTTAAATTTAGAACTATCATCATATCATAAATCAAAAACTAATCCACAAATATTTATAAGCAATTATAATAGAATACTTTCTTCTTTCCCTGAATATACCCAAGTTTACACAGATGCATCTAAAACAACTTCTGGTGTAGGATCATCATTTGTTATAAGAGACATAATAAAAAGTTTCAAATTGCCCACAGAATCCACTGTGATAACTGGAGAAGTGTATGCAATATACAGAGCTCTAATTTACATACAAACAGTCAAACCAGATAAATTCCTTATTATTACTGACTCAATCAATTCCCTTCATATACTGTCAAAAATGTACACTTGCAACCCGATAGCTAAATTAATTAAAAACAAGATGCAGCAGCTGGAAAACAAAACATTAGTCTTCGTGTGGGTACCATCACATATAGGCATTAAAGGAAACGAACTAGCTGATAAAAATGCTCGGGAAATAGCAAATTCCCCAAATATCAGACCGATAATAAAACCATTAGCAAAAGATCTCAATCCGTACTTTAAACAAAAGCTGATATGTAATTGGACTAAATGTTGGGAAGAAAAATCCTCAAAGTTAAAAGAAATTAAACCAAATTTTGGACGATGGACTAACAACGCCCCTAGCCGTTTCCTTCAGGTTGTATTAACCAGGCTCCGATTAGGACACAGCAAACTCACCCATGAATACCTCATGAAGAAGGAACCTCAACCAAAATGTACGAGATATGACGTGCCGTTAACAGTGAAACACGTATTAACGGAGTGTCCCAAATATAGTGCTGAAAGACTAACTAATAAAATCCCATCAGTTATAAGGGACATTTTTAGTGAGTGTACTAGTGAAAATATTGTGAAATTTTTAAGAGACTGTAACATATTGAACCACATATAAGTATGTTATTTATTTGTTATTTGTAATCATTATTGTTTGTATTAAATTCATCCGCTAATAACCAATATGGTTGATGCGGCTGCCTTTAAATAAAAAAAAAAATATATAAATAATGATGTTATTAGTTGGCTAAAAACATATGTAATACATATTACAAAGGAAAATCGTACAGTATTGTGCATGAAAAAACATGTGAGAGATCAATAAGTTTCGTGGGTAAATATTGAAAAATCAGGTAAAGGTCGAAAACCTGTTTTAAAGAATGTAGAGTTGCCTCCCTTGTGGCCAAATGTCAAACCACTGCCCGCTGAAAAAATAAATATAGATCATTTCTACTTTATACTTATAGATTTTTTAACGTTTATTTTTCAAGATGCCATGCCTTTTTATAAATTTTTGAACAACATCAGCTATAAAGATTTTGAAGATTTGGAAGGAATTGGGTTAAATCCTGATTTTGAGATTGATCAAGATCAAATGGAGTAGGTATTTAATCAGTAAAAGTTACTTACTATTAGTGATGAACTCGAATTCGAAGTTTTTTTCTGTGTATTTACCATTTCGGAGGGATAGACGGTTATTGCAAAATGATCAACTTATATTTTTACAATTTTGCAAAAGCCGTCTAAGCCGCATTAGGTTATTTTTGCAATAAACTTGCAACGTTATAAACGTCACATCTTTAATAATTTATATTTAAATAATTATTTTATTTTAATTTCTTTATTATTTTATTAATTCCTCTACCTTCAGTTTCTTTTTTACTATTTTTGCTTTAAAAGCCCTCTCTCTTTCTCTTTTGTTCGGTAGAATAAATATCCGACCCATCTTTTTCCTTCTTCTCTGTCTTTCTGTCCGGTAGACTAAATATTCTGTTCTTTGTTAACAGAAGAGCTAATTTTATCATAATCATACGTTCTATGGCATCTGTGCTAAACTTCATTGTAATCTCTTCCTACTTTCTGTCAATCAACTTTTCTAGGCGTGGTGGGATATTATTTTTTGTCTGTTTCTGAAATTTATAAAAAAAGGTAATATGGAATAAGGTTCTATGGAATGTTTTATGGAATAATATGGAATTTATTAGACTAATCAACTGCAGCTGTATATAAGACCTACCCACATGCTCTGGAGGCGGCAACAGGACCTAACCACATAATCTAGAGGCAACATATAATTAGAAGCAAGCAGCCCATCTATGCCATAAGTATCAGTTCCAAATTTATTTATTCTAAAGCTCTAGGCAGGGTGTTTTGTTTTATGTTGAATAAATATGATTAGTTAAATCATTGTTTTATTTGTTACTAGCTAAATTTTTATGGTTTATTTCATAGTTTAAGACAAGACGGATTCCCACTTGAGAGACTGAGCTAGGCGAAGCATAGGCGATAAGCTCCCATGTTTGATTAAGCTATTATTTTATAATAGTATTTCCATTCTCTTTGGTAGTCTTATCGTTACAAACCGTTTTTACTTATTTTGCTTTTGTACGTTTTTTCAGGTAGCTGTAATTATTGAAATATAAAAATGTGAAAATAAAGCATTATTTTCTATCAATGAATTTTTTAAAGTAGGTAGATGCATTATGCTCATTTCCTCTAAACCATAGATATGTGGCTTAGACTATTATTGCAGAACATCATCGATCTGTAGTTAAGTATCTGAAATAGGTACTAAATTTGAAGAAATGATGACGACATTCTAAGTTATTGTTGATCTTTCACTAAGAAAGTTCTAAACAAATATGTGATATAGGCCATAATGTAACTGAATAATTTAGACCTCGCATTATATGGACTAAGAAAACTGAAAAATATGCACACAGTATGCTCAAATTAAATAAAATAATTAAATGTATCAAAACAAATATAATTTTGTGAAATTTTGTGATAAACCCTGGAAAGTCCATATATCAGATTCACAAGATCTGTTATTTTTCAGATTTTTAAATAACATTTCATATAATTTCTTGAGTAAAAGGATATACAACAATTTTTGTTTGTGAGATATCATTACCAATATTATCAAGTACAAACAGATGTAGGAACTTACAAACTAAAATTCTAAAAATATGATCGATATATTAAATCGGGTATTAGCCACTCTACTTGACCAAAAGACAGTATCAGTAAACTTATACAGTTAAAATAGTTTCCTTTAGTTATAACTCGTTTTATATAATAAAAAAGTATATAATGTTAGATGATTAAATATGTGTTAGTTTTTAATATCTACTCCGAAACCACCTCTAAGGATTTACAGAAAATATTAACATTACGAGAAGAAAATCTCTAGCAGTTTAACTTTTCATTTAAATATGCTTTAGCTAACGTACCAACTATTTTAAAATGATTATCAAATAACATTTGTAAAGGCTTATTACATTAGAAGACAAAGTTTTTTTTACCCAGATTGCAGGGTAAACCCAATACCTTGGCGACAATTATTTACGCTAGATAAAAATCAAGTATACAGTAATAAATGATAGATATCGAAGGATTCTATATTTCAGACAAATATTTTATAGAATTAAAATCTTCAATGCAGTTTACATTTACATTTAAACATAATAATACACTTTACATTTAAACCTCAAACAATAGATACTTAAAACACAATTTTGCTTTGTTTCCAAACACAATTTTACTCACCCACAATTGTAGTCCCACCATACAGTGCTTTATAAAGTGTGAAAACAGTGTATTATCTCTTGACTTAATTATTTTTAGAGTTAAAGCTCTGACAGGGCGATTTTTAATTTTGTTTTTTAACCTTTTTGAAAAAAAAAATAACTTTAACCCCCAATAGCTTAGCAGATGTAACGTCATCGATATTTTTTTTTAAATAGAAAGGCCATATTTTGATCTAAAAAATTAAAAACCTATACTTTTTTGAGTACAACCGTACTAAACTCATCACATTCAAACTTCAGTATAGTGTAAATTAAACCACTGCTCGTGTTTCTTAAAATTTGAGTCAAAATTTATTTTACACAGAAAATTAATAAAGAAGTCTTTTGATATAAGAGACAAAAAAATAACAACAAATGCTCGAATTGAACTCCTTGGTTTAATTTACAGCATAAAAAATGTCAAGTGATTTCTTGGATTATGTTTGACAACATCACTGGTGTAATTTGTTGCATTTAGGTACGTATTTTCTGTTTGAGTTCGACGAAATTTTTAGGTCGGTTTACATGTACCTTACTTTTCAAACAAATCTAAATAGAAAAGTCTATGTGTTTCAAATCTGGCGACCTAGCAGGTCACTAAATGTTGCCGCGTCATCCAATCCAGCTATTGAGAAAAATTGGATTTAGACAATTTCTAACCACTACAGCATAATGTCGAATTGCTTCATCCTGATAAAACCAAATGGTAGGATTCATTTAACCAGGATTATTGAGATCTGGAAATGTTGCGGTTAAAAATGGAACTACGTAGGTTTGCAACATTTTTAAATACCTCGCACCTCTCACAGTACATTTAAAAAATACGGTCCTAAAATGATATTCCTAACAATTCCAGCCCATACATTTACTTTTTGGGGATATTAGGTATAAACTTCCTGTGTCCAATTGGGATTTTCTGTAGCCCAATAACGACAGTTTTGCCTATTAACGGTACCATTTAAACAAAAAGTGGACTAGTCGAAAATCAAGATATTATAATTATTTAAATCCAATAGTTCGATTACACAATTCGTGCATATTTTCGCAAAACTCCATGCGTCTATCAAAGTCGTCTTTATGAGGTCATGTATAAGTTTTATTTTATATGGATGTAATTTGACCTTTTTTAGAATTTTATGAACAGCACCACGACAGATCTCATTAGTTAATAAAGTTGTAATTGAAGAATGAGGATATTCTTCAATTTCAAGTAATACATTTAATTGATTGTCGTCAGAAACTATGGGTCTGCTCTTCAGCTTATCTCTAACATTGCCAATATAATTAAATTTATTCAATATTTTGCTTACCGTAGTTTCACTTATTGGCACTCGATCAGGATATTTTTCATTCAAGATATCGCATACTTCCGCCATATTTCTTTTACGATCGCCGTAACCTAAGATCATCAAAACTATTTGCTGTTTTTCTGACAGCACCATCGCAATTTTAAATCATTTCTATTTGGGTAATATTTCCCAAAAAGATACTAGTACAGACTTCTAAATCGGCGTGACACAACAAATCAATTTAATACTGACATATCCAATGGTAACTACGAGCTTACTGTCTGGTTACTAAGGAATTTGACATGTCTCACAGCCGCATTAATTTTTGACAATATACTAAGTACAGTCGTACCATTTTATTTTATTGTATTGTTGATCTACAGCCCAGTACAAAGCCATTATCATTTGAATGGAATTGGTTACCTTGAATAGATAAACAATCTACCTTCTGTATCGTACAACAATAGGTCACTCCGTTCGAGTATTTATTGTAATAGTTATGTTATTTGTTTGTCTTTAATATCAAATGACTTCTTAAAAAATTTTATTTGTAAAATAAATTGGATTATATTTTAAGGAATACGAGCACAGGTTTCCTTTACACTCTGTATATGAAGTTTGAATGTGATGAGTTTGGTACGGTTGTACTCAGAAAAATATGGGCCTTGAATTTTTTAAATAAAAATATGCCCTTTCTATTTAAAAACATTATTGATGACAACACATCTGCTAAGATATATATAAGGTTCTTGAACTCCTAAGTGGAGCATAGAGCTTCAGTGAAAACGCGCCATCGGGTTCTATTTTACGCTAAGGCCTTCACCTCATTCCAAGACTTTCCTTGGCCTCTTATCTCGTCCATGATGAATCTTCTTCAAGTTTGTACTGGGCGAACTCTTTTTCTTTTCCCTTGGGGATTCCACTCTAGGGCAGTCTTTGCGATACTGCAACTATTTTTTCGGAGTGTGTGACCGATCCAACCCCACTTTCTGGACTTAATTTCATTTTGTACCCTCTTTTGTTCGGTCAGGTGTAGCAGATCGTCATTTCTGATGGTGTTAGGCCAGAATATACGAACTGCTAAGATAGTGGGGGTAAAAGTTTTTTTTTCCAAAAAGGTAAAAAAACAAATAAAAATCGACCTGTCAGAGCTTTTACACCGATAATAATTAAGTCATGAGATAATAGACCGTTTCGGCACTTTATGAACACACTGTATACTTAGTATATACAGAGTGGCCCAAAAGACTGGAAACGATCAATTATCTCGCAAATTGCTCATAATTGTCATAATTTTAAAACTTGACGTATACCTATTTTGGGATACGGAGTTTCCATATTTGATATTTTCAATGTTGCAGATTTGCCATTTCTCTTATAGGTATTATTAGTAACTTTGGTTTTTTAAATTTATTACCCTGTATATTAAGTCATTATTGGAATATCCTATTTAATACAAGTTTAATCGTATATAACGCTTATGATTTTATGTTTTCTGGAAGGTCTTAAATACATAAGACAATGCAAAATATGTAGATTTTATTAAATTTAAATACTTAAATATAGAATGCTGTGATTTTGAAATTTGTTTACCATTTACATTATTAACCAAAACTGACAGTAGTTATGTTTCGAAAAGTTCTGCAAGATAAATTGCGTCTTTAGAATGGCTCGAAAAAGAACGAATTACTATTCTAATGATGAGAGGGAACGGTGGCAGAAATATTCATCTTCATCTTATTGCAAAGTAACCAACTTGTTCAATGATACTTTAACAAACCGTTTTCCTATTCATAAGGCGACGGTACAAAAAACTGTACAGCGATTTGAGGAATCTGAAAAAGTAAAAGATAGATACCGAGGAGGTAGACCGAAAAGAGTTATGAATGACAACAAAACTTTAGCTGATATAATGCAAAGGTTTGTTGAAGATCCACATACATTCTCACGCAGGGTTGCATAAGTTCATGATATAGGTCGTTCTTCTTACGTATATTACGTAAGAATAAATTTAAACCATACAAAATTAACTTATTGCAAGAATTAAGTAAAGATGACTTCGATCGTAAATTGGAGTTTAGTAAGGTAATGATGGATAAAATTGAAAATGATGAAAATTTCGTTAACAAAATCTGTTTTTGGAATTGTAAATCGACACAATTTAAAGTATTGGAGTGACGTAAATCCACACTGGAAGCGTGAAAACCATACTCAAAGACCACAAAAATTAAATGTATGGTCAGGTATAGTAGGTACTCAGTTAGTTGGGGCATTTTTTATCGAAGGAAAGTTAACGTCAGATAGTTACGAAATGTTACTTAGAAATACAATTGTACATACACTGAAAAATTTGTTTGGGGCCAATTTTAATCAGATGGTTTCAGCAAGATGAAGCTCCAGCTCATTTTGGTGTTAATGTTCGGCGTTATTTAGATGAGATATTTCCCAGACGATGAATTGGTAGACGAGGAAGAATTGAATGGCCCCCACGTTTACCAGATTTCAATCCTAAAGATTATTTTTATTGGGGATACTTAAAATTCAGTTTACAAAACTAAACCAGCAAGTCTTGCAGAGCTAAGGTAACGAATTATCGACGAATCTCGAATGTAATCTATCAATTGTTACGTTTTAATGTAGTTAAAAATAGTTATTATTAAAAAATTTATTGAGACAATAAGGCGTTGCCAGACTTTTGTTTTATGTATTTAAGACCTTCCAGTCTGCATAAAATCATAAGTTTTACTTATTTTATTTCTTTTTACCTAAAAGATCATTGATTATATATTGCCATTTCCAGCACAAGAAAGTCACTACAGTAGAAGTGACGCTCCAAATCAAAAATATCTGACGACAGAGCTTAATATATTTAAGTTGTACAAAGGATTTTTGGAAAAGTACATTGCTGATTCTACCGAGCCATCAGTATCTAGTCAGTGGTTTATTGGAATATTTTTCACAGAGTTTAATCTTTTTTTAAACCCCCAAGAGACATATGCCCAACATGTGACTCGGTCAAAAGTCTGTTTAAAGTTTGCTTAAAGTCAAAATAGACACAGCTTTAACAGAAGAAACAAAAACTAATGCTAAACAAAACCAGAAATATACCACAGGAAAGCTGACGTGGCGATAAAACAAATGAGTAAATATTGCATAGAATCCGGAGGAAACAACTCAGACATTCGAATGATTCAATTTTATCTCCAACAACAAATGTATCTTCCAACAATAACTCATAAGTATTCATTTAGAAGACGAAGGAAGGGGCATCATCCGCTTCTGGAATGAAACTGTCGGGCAAACTGAGTCTAACGGGATAGCTTCTTGTCTGCACAGATTTTTTACCAGTAGCGAAATAGAATCCACAACAGATAACAGAAAGCTAATTCTCTGGTCAGATTATTGTGATGGCTAAAATAAGAACCAGGTTTTACTTTTCATGTATCCTGTTTTGATTGCAATCGGTTTCTTTTCAGAAATTACTCATAAATTTTGGTGTAAAAGGACAAACCTTTCTTGTGTGTGATCAGATCACGATTTTGCCATTATAGAGAAAGCAAAGAAGCATGCCAAGCGGCTTATACCAAAAGACCTCATTGAAATTATTGCTAATGCTGGAAAGAAAAATCCGTTCTTAGTAGTGAATACTACAACATTTTTAACTGAATGAATCAAGCTAAATAATAAAAACTTGCAGATATCTTTGGCTACTATGATTCGAGTAACATCTAAAAACTTTGGTGAAGTTTATATAAAGAAAAGTTACGAAGATTTTGGAAAACCTGGAAGCACTAAGGCGAGTTTTGAGGAGTTGGAAATCGAGACGAAGGAAACACCTGTGCCATTATCTATCGAAAAAAAAAATAAATATATTCAAGTCATGCTACTATATTTAGTAGATGAAGCAAAAGCTTTTTACAAAAACCTTATAAAATGCTGATTTTTAGATTTTTAATTAAAGTTATAAATGTAAGCTTTTTTTGACTACTATTATTGTTAATTTGATCTTTTTCTTTTTACTTTTAAATGCAAGTAAATACATACTTACAACGTTATGACTTGTATAAATAATGACATTTTGTTCTCTTAATGTTTTTAAATTAATTAAACCGTAAATTATTTTATTTCACTAGACTTCAAATTTGTATGTCAGTATTGTTCACTGAACTAAAGTTTAGTAATAAAAATATCAAGATTTATTTCTTTCATTATTTTTCAACTAAAACAGTTTTTTGTCTCTACTAAAAACTTTTATTTTGGGCATTTACAACGTTATGGTTTGGCGCCCCTCAAATTACCTTATTCTTTATCTATTCTCAATGGTTAAGTATAAGCACAATAATGCCCATAGATATTTTCTTTTTACTTCTTTAAACTAAAATACTTTATGACATCTCCTTCAGTTTTCTTTTTGACGATCTATAGTTTCACGCCTGGGGAAACACCTAGGTAGTTTACTGCCGCATTAAATGGAATTTGTGGTTGTAAACTACAAATTTTATGTCCTAATAAAAAATTTATTTTCTTTTTATATATTCTTTAGAGGAAAATCAATGGACACTTTCACTACGCTCTTATCTGCTACATAAAAATCGCTATCTCTGATCTTTGCAGTTATCAAAATGAATACTTGTTTTTCTCGACCTCATATTTGTCTCCCTAACTCTAAAAAGTTTGTTTACCATGAAACTACGAGATGTGCGTTTTATTTTTTTTTAAGTAGACTGAGTTAGAGATGGCCTCTGAACTCCTACATAAAAATTATTTAAAAACGTATTAGGACTCTATTTAAATTTGTATGGTTTTTAGAGTAAATAGAACTTTGTATGACAAGACTAATAATGTGGCTTACTTGTAGTTGATTAAGATAAAATATATCTGAAAATAAAATGATAACGTAATAGTAAAAAAAAATAATGTAACAATCTAAAAATTCTCTAAAGAATTTGAAAAGTTTGACAATAAAAATAGCAGATCCAGATTTATAATAACCTTAGTCAACTAGAGCAGCGCTTTTCAAGCTATGCTTAGCGAAACCCTAAGGGGTTTGTGAGCTATATAAAGTGGGTTCACGAAAAATTACGGTAATGACGAAATTTATCCTTAATATTGCAGCGATGCCGCTAAAATAGTCCAGTAAGTTCTACTTCGACGAACCGAACAAAGCGCGACTCTGCTGGAATGCACTCGAAATAACGGGAATAAAGTTTGCATGTATAAAAAGGGCGAAGTCACGCAAGTAAGAGTGCATGCGAGAGATAATGAGATACGAAGCTTTCCATCAATGGAGGCACAAAAGATCCAAACAACAAATACTGGAAGAAAAACAAAATAAATAC
Source organism: Diabrotica undecimpunctata (assembly GCF_040954645.1). Classification (NCBI taxonomy): domain Eukaryota; kingdom Metazoa; phylum Arthropoda; class Insecta; order Coleoptera; family Chrysomelidae; genus Diabrotica; species Diabrotica undecimpunctata. Next base: position 54,395,735 of record NC_092807.1, read on the forward strand.
CAGCGAGAAAATAAATAAAAATTACCAGATAGAAAGCAAAAATCACCGGAGAGGAAATAAAACAACATCACACAAAAGCGGATAGTTCGTAGCTCTATAACAATCGCGGACAAGCTCATCGCGGTGTAGGCGCAGGTAAAATGATTTATATACATATTTAGGCACTAAATAAGATTTTATGTTAAAAGACATCCTAAAAAAAAATTATAAAAAACCCAAAACGGCATTTGACACCAAATTTAAAAAATTACTAAAACAATCCGGCGAAAGCCAACAAAAAGATATTACAAAAACCACAAAAAGTTCGGGCACGTAGGGCCCATCTCCTTAAGCACCAAGTCACAGAACTGAGCTTAACTCAGAGGTTAGACTTGAGGCCCGAGTTAGTCAATTTTAGTTTCGAATGTTGGAGTTCTATTACCCAGGAATCCTACATAAAGAACATTTGGCTGATAGTTGTGCTCCTATCGTGAATCAGAGTTTATAGGGGGCAAAGGGTTGGTCTGGAGAATTGGAGCGCGATAGAGTGCTCCCTGTTTATAACTCGAATCAATACACCTCACTTCAATGAATTGTTACACCCGAACGTAATTCTTAGGGGTGAACATGTCTGACAATCTGGGTTTAATTAAATTGCTTGCTTGCTTGCTTGAGTAAGAGTGCAGTCAAACCATCAAAGGCGCGCGAGCCATATGCTTGTTGAACGTGAAATTAAATTATATATATATATATATATATATATATATATATATATATATATATATTAACTTTACAAATTGTTTAATATGATACAAAAAAATACAATACATTAGAATAAATTAGATGAAAACATTAAAGCTAGATATTGCATTACATACAGTGAAGCCATTTCATTGCCCCAGGAGTTAGCTCGTGGATTTTAGTTAAATGTTCGAATCGTGTAGCTAGAAAATAATGGGTGATGTGGAGGACTGTCTATTCAGCGGCATTGAATTTGGGGCATTGCAGATAGTGGGCATTAAGTTCAACAAAGCTAAAGGGGGTGTCGACGTTGTCGACAAAATGTGCAAAGACTACAATTGCGCTCATGCAACTTGTCGTTGGTTAATGGTCATTTTATAGTGCCATAAACGGTTTGGAATAAATAGCTACCTAATTTACAGTTCGAATACCCAAACAAAAATGGATAAAAGAAAATTTGGGATTTCAATGACTTAACTTACTTTACTTAACAATAGAAGCTGAGAATGTTGCCCCACGGAATCAAACTCATGGGCCATGTATAAAAAATATAAAGATATAGGTAAGAGAAAGACAGAGGATATATTTTCTCTCTCTTTCTCTCTCCAGAATAAAAATGTTTCTTTTGTAAATATATTTAATATTTATTAATATTATTATTATTTTTCCATTCTGTTCAAATTTGTCTTGAGCTTCGTTAGGCATGTTAAATTATAAATTAAAACTTAAAAATATTTCAAGAGAGTTCAAATGTGTACTAATATACACAACAAACAACAATTAAATTTTGTATCTGTCAATGTCGGACAAATTGACAGTTTTACCACGCAACAATATTTTATTTTTGTGTTTAAATAAAAAAAAATAAAAAAAATATTATTATCATGGTAAATTAAACATATGCGTAAGTAAGTTATGTATATTGTCATTTTTAAATACTTATGAATATTGCATTTTAATTTGCATTGTATTATTATATTGAATTATGTTGCAGTGTATTGTATTGTATTTTTATATTAATAACAAAATAAACAATAAATTTTACTGCAGAGTATGTGTAAAAAAAATTTTTTGGTTCAACTTCTTTCATACATATATGAAAATAAAAATATACATTTTCATCAAAATATTGATTCAATCCTTCATTTACTATACTCCTATTACAGGTCAAATGTTGTTTATATACAGCAAACGATGCACCATATAATACCTATATACCTAATTATGTTTCTCTTACTGCATACTGCATCTTAAAAGCATTATCATAATTGAATGATAATGCTTTTTTTAACCTATAGCATTACATATGTAATGATTGTGTAGATTGACTACCATATAAATTTGTAACGGCGAACGCGTATATAGAAATATAACTTCTACTGGCAGTCCCACTGGACTTCCTTAATTATAACCCATAATATTGCTGAGAATATTAAATTTTAGACCCAAAAAAGATAAAAAAAAAAATTTACTACTTTTATCCTCGATTTCACTTTAACCCGATTAATAATCATACCGTTGCCTATTCTCCTTTGTTTTTAATATGAATTTATCTTATATCACTGTATTTGTTTTTTATATCAACTACGGAATGATTCTTCACATTGCTGTAGCATAATATACTGCTACAAGTAAAATAAACTTTACTTTTTCAAGAATATTATGAATGCATGCATAATATTTAAAAAAATGGTGGACGTTACTACAAAATCGTTTATAAACTAAATTAAAAGAAAAATTGATAACTTGTGACTAAAAAATGATAATATAATGTTAAAAGAAACACACTAATGATTTAAATTTAATGAGAAACTAAAATTCAAAATTCTGACAATAACCAAAAATTACAATAAAATAACTAGTCATTTTGCGCGCAAGGTCCGCAATTTTTCTTTGTACACTGTAAGCACACTGGTTTTCCACAAGAAAAGCACACATAAAAAGTCTTTCGCTTTAATTCACTTAAGCATAAGTAACATGTCTTCTTTTTCTCAAGCCTTTCTTCAAAATCTGCTTCTTTTTGGCGTTTTTGTCCTAGTATTCGTTCAATACCACATAATAATTCTCTCGGGATTCTGGGATTTTCGAGTCTTCTTTGTAGATGAGGTAAAACTAATTGTTTCGCCAACTCGTTTGTGTAGTTTAGCCTTTCCATATTATCTTCTTGTAGTGATTGGTACACAACATGCGAATTAACAGCAGCTATATCAATGATGCGGTAAAAAATAGTAAGTGGCCATCGGCGAGAACGACGTTTTACAGAATATTTGGCACACTTGGCATCTAAAAAAGTATCGACACCTCCTTTCGTACGATTATAATGAGCTATAATTTCTGGTTTTCCAGTGATCTGATCCGTGCCTATTGAATGGTGCATCAAAGAAATAAGTAAAACAGCCCTCGATTTTTTTGGCACATGGGAAATTAGGGATAAACTTTTCGTAAATCCGTAAGTAGTTGAATTTACTTGCCTACATCGGTGTGGCTGAAATTCCGGAGAGATTTCCCGTTTATTTTTCTTGAGGGTTCGCACATACGTTACCTTCTTTACTTCTAACTGCTTTACTAATTCTAAACCAATTATCAGCTGTGATATTACGGTTAGTTCCATAAATAGGTTTAGCAAGCCGAAGAACAGATTGAGTTGGTTTATTCATCTTCTTTTCTTCCTCAGATAACCCAGTTCCGTCAATGTCCTTGCCCCCATATATATAGGCATTGTATAAGTAACTTGTTCGTGCATCAGTCAGGCACATTATTTTAATGCCATATTTCACAGGCTTATTAGGCATATACATTTTAAACCTACACCTTCCCCTAAATCCGACCAACATTTCATCAATACAAACAAATGTGCCTACGGAATACAGTTTTTGACAATTTGATATGAATATATTAAATATGTTACTAATGGCTGCTGTTGGATCTATCTTTTTTCTTTCTTCTCTATCCAGAGGGTTATCAAAACGTAAATATTTTAGAAATATTGCAAATCTTTCTTTTGACATAACACTGTCTGAACACTAACAATATCTGAATATATCTCTACCAGTGCCATCTGTAGCAAATATAGAATTTATATCTTCGTCATTGGATTTGAAAGCTGATGAGTATAAAAGCAATCCCAAAAAGGCTTTTAGTTCTGTTTCATCAATTTCATTTAGTTCTGGTCTATTCATTCTTTTATAGTTTTCACGAATTGCAAGTAATTTATTATTTGTCCATTTACGCATTTCTTGTATTATATCCTCAGAAATAAGAAAATTAAAAAAAAATGATGAAGTTTCGTTTCTTACATCTCTGGACCGCACAGCTGGTACTTTTGTTACAAGGTTGTGTAACGGAGTTCTTACATTTTTCGAGGGTGCTGTAGTAGACCACTTAAAACGATTTTTGCCATAAAAATATGACTTACCATTATCATTTAAATGATATTCTTCTTCAGAACTTTCCGACTGCTCACTTCCGGTGTCGTGTGAACTTTCAATACATACTTCTTCGCTTGCATCGTCAACATCACTATCACTAAAATATTCTAAATCACTAGGTACTTCGTCAGCCCATTGAGATAAAACAGCCTCAAAATCATCATCTGAAAGCTTTACAGTTTTGCGGCTAAATTTAGAACAACTGGATGAACTTGCTGCCATACTAACAGCAAAAGAATACACTACACTGCTTTTAACTATAGAAACGTAAATACTGACATGCGGTACTTGATACCGCAAGAAAACTTTATGTCAACGTAGTTCAAAGACTAAACGTGTACTAAAACTGCAGCAGTTGAGAGCAGGTACAATTAAACCCCACTTGAAGGTACACATATGGTGTTCTAAGAATCTTTTATAAAACACGTTTTACAACAAAATATATTTTCGGCTCGGTATGGCATACCGCATGTTAGTGGTTAAGGGTTAAAATGCCCCTTCGTAGAGGGATTGTGGAAAGCGGAAAAAATCAATTTATTAAAAATCTGTACGTAGTAGAAAAAAAATCCTTAAATAAAACATGTAGCTGAGATAATTTTAAACAAAACTGTTAATTAGCACTTTTTGCGTAGAATAAACCGTTCTCATAGAGACAAAGATTAAAACGACCGGTGATTTTAACCCTCCAGTACACGCGCTCTATTTTCTTACGTGACTACACGCGTGGATTGCATTAGTAATCCATATGGACTGGAGTTCTGGAAAAGCAATGTTATTTGAAAATATTGTTATTGTTTTATTGAGATTTTAATAATATTACTGCAATCTATAATTTGGCTTTATTTTATAAGTAAAATGTACAAAAAAAAATTTAAAAAAAATGGAAATTAAAAAACAAATACTATAAATCAAAGTTACTTATACCCAAACGTTACAAACCAAACTAGGTCTTATAATATCCTAAATATACCATCTTGATGTCCTGGGCAAGTCCACTGCTCACAGCTGCTGCACCATTTTCTTGTGTTCTTATTCCTTGCTCGTCCACAAATATAACAACGCCCAAGGACCCAAGATTGAGTCGGAACTCTTTTAGGAGTTTCCTTATATATTTTTAAAAGAAATTAAATTTTTTCTTTAATTTCTGTTGAAGTGTGAGTGTTGTCTAGTCGCCTTAACATCAGTGGTTTTATTAACTTAAACGAAATGCCCTGACGAAAAGTGCTTCTTAAGAACGATGCAGTGACATTATTAGCCTTATACAGGAAAAATGCATTAATTCATGATTTATTTAATAATTCAAGTAACACGGTGAGTGGCGAACGCCGAGAGTTTCGGAAAACATCATATTGTGCGCACAATTAGACAACCAGATCCACACCGAATTTTATTTTGTTGTAATCCGTTATTATTTCGGGTTTATTCTTGTTTTCTGTTTTAGGATCGTACGTTACCAAGGTACATTTTTCTGGGAGGAATCTGAATAATAAAGAATGTATGTCTCTGTTTTTAGACGTTATAAATTCTTGTGGTAGCTCTCTCTTATTTTTACGAATTGTACCAACAATAGTTAATCGCTTTTGAAGAAAGTCCATGGCTAAAGGTATATTGGTAAACCAGTTATCCATGGTAACATTTCTGCCCGTTCCTTCTATGGGTTTAACCATCCTTTTCAGAACCTCTGCGCTACTCCAATCAGTTTCAAAAGGATCCGTTGGTTGTGTTCCACAGTAAATCTCCATAATATAAGTATGTGCATATTTGCTATCTACTAACGCAAACATTTTTATACCATATTTGGATGGTTTCCTGGGGATTTATTGACGGAATTGGCATTTTTCCCTAAAAGCAATTAATTGCTTGTCAACTGTTAAATATTCTGGACGTGTAAATTTTTTTTGAAAATTTTCAATAAAAATTCATAAATTTGTCGTATAGGAGCAAGTTTATCCACCCTTTTCTTTGATGTCTACAATTAAAGTCGTCAAACCTCAAACATCTCAGTAGAAATCGAAAACGATTTCAAGACATTGTCAAATAAATAGCTTCAACACCAGCACCTTTCTTATTATTCCACATTTGCAAAATATTTAGTCTTCTAGATTTTACCTGCTCAAAAGAATATACCAATATATCCCCAAATCTCTTTGACGTCGGTGATTTTACCATCTCTGTAGCGTTGGAAATTTGCTTTTACCTTCTCAATATTGATGATGGTACAACGCATAATTTTTTCGACGATATTATCATCTAGCATACATTTAAGGCATTCAAATTATGTTTTTGCGTTTATAGCTTGTTTTATTGGTCCTGGTAACTTCAAAACAATTTTTTTTTGCATGAGTTCTCGAAGTAGGCACAGGACACATCTTACTTTACTTTGTTTTTTGTGTTTGCTAAGATAGTATTTTAAAATAATTTTTTTCATCTTCTTCTCCTTGAACCGCTTTATCACATTTTTGTTCCGATTCTTGTTCTGCATGGTACATTCTTGTACTAGAACATTATCAGATACATATTGCTCAACATTATAGTCATATAAGCAGCTGTCGTCGTCACTACCATCTATATTCTACTCCTGTTCGTTCTCCATTTCATTATTTCATTCCAAATTATTATTTGCATTTACCATCAGCATTTTTTTCAAATTAAAGTTGCCGAATCTTACTTGTTTTGGTCGGGACATTGCTGATGACTAAAATAAAAATAAAAAATAAATTTGTTACTCTTTTCCACGCAGAAAACTTACCTTAACCGCCGAATACAACATATAATTTTTAGTTTGGGATTACGTGAGTACACGCGTGGATTACAATGGTAACAGAACACAATATATTTCTTACACATACACACATCAAGACAGTCGCATACTAAAACAGTTCCTTATACTATGTGCTTACATCCAAGATTTGGGAGGAATGTAACTCTCAATTGGGCATAATATAGTCTATTATCGATCTTTGTCCTCTAGTGTTTTCAAAAGTGTAGTTGTATTGTTCTTTGTGTGAGAAAAATGTGTTATTAATATTTATTTTGTTTATGCTACAGAGGTCCGGCAGAAGTTTTTATTTCTGATATTTTCATTACATCACAATTTTTTATTTGTTATAATTATTTTGATTATAATAATAGTATATCACTTTATGAGGCGGAGAAGCGTGAATTATCTTGACGCGCCCGATATTAATACGCTCACTTCGTTCGGCGCGTAATAGAGGGCAAGTCAAGAAAAGTCGCTTATTTGCCGAATAAAGTATACTATTTTTTCTTCAAACGTAGCAAGCTGTAACCAGGGAGACGCAAATCCCACCGACGACTTAATTATTTTAATTTCTAACATCTAGACGACTTTGATAGTTGTCACAGTTAATTTCGAGTAAAAATAGCGTATGAGTTGTACTATTTATGGTTGAAAATTGCTTCATTTGAAGAAAAAATAGTATACTTTATTCGGCAAAGAAGCGACTTTTCTTGACTTGCCCTCTGTTACGCGCCGAACGAAGTGAGCGTATTAATATCGGGCGCGTCAAGAAAAGTCATGCTTCTCCGCCTCATAAAGTAATATATACTATTATAAAGTTGAGACGTTTTTTAATACCCCCTTTAATAACCGCTTTGATAAAACAACAAAAAAATTATAATTTTGATATATTTGTATAGAGAATACACAAATATATTATTACATATATTCGTCACCTACAGCTAATTTTTTTTTATATTTTAGAAGTCGGTTTGTTAAACCAATGTAATTAAAAATTTTAAATTTTTTCACGTTATTTGCGGAAGGTTGACGTGAAGGTTCACATTTAATGTATTCCAAATAATGTTTGCATCTTACACCAAACGAGAAATTTTTGTGTTGTAACAATGTGTGTATGTACTTTTATTTGATTTTTCTTCTTGATCCAATTTTTATAATAACTTTTTTCATAATAATCAAATTTTAGATAATGTAAATTGGTAACCGATAGTAAAAATTTGTTTATCTGCATTTAATGATTGTAAACAAAAGTATAAACGAATAAATTAGTATTTAAACGTTTTTTGGAAACCATTTTTCTATCCTTTTTATATTTTTGATATTTAATCTGCCGATTAAATACAACTAAGAGGCAAAGATCGATAAAATATTACCAAGTTTAGAGTAAAGCGCTATACCAAGGGTTATTTTGGTTAACTTATTCAACATCCACCTCTAGTCTTTTAGAGTGACGTAACAATTCGCCATAGGCCTTTCGTTTAACTTTGAAGGAACTTCTATTTCCGGGATGAAAGGGTTGTGCCTAGAGTCTCTCTTGACAAACTTTAAGATATGAACCGAATATAAACACTGCCATGCAAATTGGTGAATATGCTAACTGATTATAAATTTGCGAATAATATTAAAAATAAAATATAAACTTTGAGGGCGGTTAAGTATCTCTCGAATCAATCATTAATTCTTGTAAATTGATGTTCTATTTGTCAGTTTAATTGACAATTAATTGACATAACAACCAATTTAAATTTATATCGAAACTACTACACAATTTTATTAACAGTTTTCTATTTCATTTTAGATTTATCAATTAAACAAGTTTGATTTACAAAGTTGTTAATTAACTAACTTTAACGCTTTAAACTAACGCTTTAATTAACTAACTACAAATATATGCACTAAAGACCATCGTCGTAATTATACTACACACATAATTTAACTGCAACATCTACTCCGCTAGATAAATCTTTATAAACGACAAAAAACCAATGCGCCTTCTAAAGAGATTTCTCAAGCAAGAGAATGAACAGCAAGAAGGCATTAGCTTGACTTGTCGAAGAAGTTAAAGAAAACGAAAATATAAATTGCTGGTGAAGAACGTAAAATCTTTCAAGTGATATATAGTACTTACGTAGATAGCATGACAAACGAATGGAAACGCAGACATAACAACGAGTTAGTCTCTCTTCGGAAAGCAAAATCTGGTGAACATATAGAGACTTAGACGATATATAAAAGATATATAAAGACCAATAAACCTAGACGAACAGGATATATGATACGCAGGAACGACAATCGCCTTATAAATAATATTTTTGGGATGACAGATGGTCTGTAGAACGGCCCAGAAAACGCTGAAAATGTGCAGTCAGAGAGGATCTGGATAAAATGGGAGTGAGGCAATGGAAAATAGTAACACAGGACCAACAAACATAAAAGACAATAGTAAATGTGGCAAAAACTTAAAAAGAGTTGTAACGATATTGGTGATGCTGATAATGGAATTATAAACAGGATTACGAAGTATATACCAGCTAAAGTAATCGTTTATAATGTGTTCGTCATAATAACAGCAATATTAAAATTTTAAGTCTTCCCTTATCGTAAAAAAGAAGCACATGTAATCATGTTCCAGAAGATCATGTTATTTAGATCAGTCAGCAAGATTGCAGAAAAAGTAATTCTCTCTAGACAAAAAGAGGAAAGTAACTAGAGTTGATCTCAGAAACAAATTTTGGATTTAGTCGACAACATTCGAGTAAACTACAAATTATAGACTCGCAGAATATATAATAGCTTTCCTTAATCTAATGTCAGAGATTGTCTTAACCTAGATCAATTGGTTGGATGAAAGGTGTAGTGGTGTTAGGCCGCGAAAAAGAAGAAATTAAAGACAGTATGTCTAATGTAATGTCTGTAATGTCAAGTTGTTGTCTTGTTGATATTACAAGTTTGTGAATATTGCATATATATATTTTTTTAGTAACTGTAATTCTGTGTTCTGTGTAAAAGCAAATAAAACCGACTCCAACCTTTGTAAAATTGTCCAGTGAATTTAATTTAGGTATGGTACACTGAGGGTTTATTATCTACACAAACCTCTAAAAACGGGTAGTTTTTTGGTGGGTGACATTGAGGCGACTCTGACAGGACTGGGAAATTATTACTCGTAAAAAGTCTCTGCAACGTATTCGTTGACATTTTAATCCACCTATAGCAGCTTGGTGGGGAGGATTCTGGGAGGGCCTCACTGGTGTTATAAAACAGTTGTTGGGAAAAACACTAGGTCGTGCCAGTTTGGACTATGAGACTTTGCTAACCTTGTTATGTGAGTTTAAGGCAATAATTAATTCGCGACCATTAACGTATCTATCGGAGGATTCTTAAGAGTTAGTTGTCCTGACACCAGCGATATTTTTGCGGGATCAGGTGGTTTGGGGGCTACCACATTGTGATGCTATAGACAATGCTTTATTGTGTCGGAAAGTGCGTCGTGTTTAGACTTTGCGAGAGGAAGTTCGTAAACGATTCCGATTGAAATATCTTGGACAGTTAAAACTGGTTTGCGCGAATAGAACTCACCGCCAGATCGCTCTTAATCAAATTGTGCTTGTCGGCAACGATGCCAGTAAACGTTTAGATTGGCCTATTGGACAAGTTTTTGAACTTGTTCCTGGTAAAGATGGAAGTGTTTGACTGAGCAAAGTTAAGACAGCTAAGGGATATTTATTGAGACCTGTCCAGCGTCCTTACCCACTAGAATGTTGTACTGCTCCTGAGATCGGGCTTAAGAATGATGTGAAGACATCAATAAAGGATAAAGGTGAATTATATGGTACCCTACATGTTCCTGAGTTGGCTGCTAGAGACTCCAGTTTCGAAGACGAATACTGTGAAGGTGCTGGAGTATTTAATATTGGTATTCCGATAAATAGTACAAATGTATCTGAAGTGAAAATCACACGTACGGGACGGGCTTCTAAAGTGCCTAAACGTTATTTAGAGTAGTGATTGTTAAAAACTGTATACTTATTAGCAATTTTTAATTTTTGTATAATGGTTTTGTGGTCTGTTTCTTTTGGATTTGCATAAGATTTTAATACTTTATCAGAATATTCCTCAGCTGAAAGTATGTCAGAGATTGCCTTTATCTTAGAACAATTTGTTGGATGAGAGGCGTAGTGATGTTGGGCCCCGGAAAGGAAGAAATAAGAGACAGTATGAAGTAGACAATTAATGTCATGATGTTGTTGTGTTGATATTGAAAGTTTGGTAATATTGCATATATATTTTTTAAGTAACTGTATTCTGTGTAAAAGCAAATAAAACCGAATCCAACCTTTGTAAACTTGTCCAGTGAATTTAATTTAGGTATAGTATACTGTGGGTTTATTATCTACGCAAACCTCTTAAAACGGATAGTTTTTTGGTGACGCGACAGTAAGCAAAGCATTTGACATTTCTTCTTCTTTGTGTTCGGCTTGTTTTAAAGCGTAGGCTATTGTCGTATTAACAATCTGATGAAATATTTTTCATTCGGCAGTAGAAGAAACAATTTCTCGACCGTTTGAACTGTCCATGTCCATTGTCTAATGTTATGCAGCCAGGATAGTTGTTTTTTCCGACCCAGAATTTTTCTTCGATTTTGCCATGAATAATCAACCGGAGTAAGCCATATTTAGGTCCTCTCATTAGGTTCTCGAATAAAACATGACGAACTGATGAAAATATTAAATTCAATTGGTCTAGACAGCAGAGATCGCCGAATAATAAACAGTATCTATTACAAACAAACTGCAGCTGTTAGAGTTGGGGATCAGTTGGTGTGCGACAGGGATGTATATTGTCCCCATTATTGTTCAATACATATTCAGAGCACATTATGAACCTAGCGCTAACGGACATAGACGAGGGAATACTTATAAACGGAGAACGTTGAACAACATAAGATACGCTGATGATACTGTAATTTTTGCAGACAGTCTTAAAGGTGTGCAGACACTTGTCTACAGGGTGGCAGAAGTAAGTAGCAGGTTTGGGCTTGATTTTAACATCAAAAAAACCAAATATATGGTTATAAGCAAAAGTAGGATAACACCTGGTCAATTACTAGTTAACTAACAACCTATAACACAAATCACCAACTTTTGTTATCTGGGTGCAAACTTAATAGAACAGTGGGACCAATCGACGCGACGGAAATTAAGATAAGGATCGAGAAGGCAAGATTAGCTTTCGTCAAAATGAAACAAATCTTTAACAGCCACGATATAAAATTGGAAATAAAAGTTCGTTTACTAAAATGATACGTATTCTCCGTTCTTTTATATGGCGTGGAGTCATGGACCTTAATTGAAGCATCACTGAAGAGACTCGAAACATTTGAGATGTGGTACTATAGACGCACGTTGAGGATTTCTTGGATAGACAGAGTTATCAACGAAGAAGTACTACATAGAATGGGTAAAGAGCGCACAAACTAGAATTCCTGGGCCATATAATGCGCAATGAACAACCATACAACTACTTCGGACCATACTTCAAGGTAAAGTGCATGGGAAAAGAGGTCCAGGACGAAGAAGAATATCCTGGCTGCATAACCTGCGAAAATGGTTTAACTTAACCACTACCGGACTTTTCAGGGCAGCAGTCAATTAAGTCAAAATAGCCATGTTAGTGTTCAACATCCGTAACGGATAGGCACCATAAGAAGAAGATTATATGGCCGAAGTATTGGACCTTTCTCATTTTGATGATTTTGATCAATTCTCGCTTTTTGTGCATGGTCTCCACCACACGTTCGTTAGATATGTGTGCTGTCCACGGGACTCTGAGCATAGGATAGTAACACCACAACTCGAACGCTTCAAGTTTATTCAGGTTTTTTAATTTTTGTTGTTCAGGTTTCACATTCATAAAACAAAGCAGACCAGACGTAGTACTTCAATACTTTTAGACGTTTTGTCTATGACAGACTTCTACTGTAAAATACAAAACGCCAGTTAAAAAAGGTTTTCTGTGCAAGTTCTACTCTGGTTAAAATATTGTCGTCAATTTCAACCCTGTCAATTCCAAATTACCCAGATATATAAAGTGTTTTACCTTTTCCAGGATTTTATTATCTAATTTTATTCATGTCTTCGATATTTAGTTTTCCGACCACAATCCATTTTGTTTTCTTTGCGTTGATTGTTAAGCCCTTTTCAGTGCATTCATTATTTATGGCGTTCCACAGGGTTTAAAGGTCTTCTAGGCTCTCTGCCATTATGGCGAAGTCATCTGCATATCTGATGTTATTAATACTTTCACCACCGCTGTTCACACCGTAGCGACGATAATTTAACGTTGTCCAAAAAACTGATTCGGTGTAACCATTACAGTGTAACATCAATGACGTCGGGGGGCGGGGAAACGTCCTACAGACGAAGCGAAGTCTTATCGTCCTATATGCCTGACCTCCTTTCTCTACTACTACATAAGAAGCGAAACATTAGCGAGGAAACCACTTCACAAACATCAGTTTGCCTACCAGACTGGCAAATCCACTATAAATGCTCTGAATTAGCTAGTCAAAAGAATTGAAAAGACAATAGTGACAAAAGAAATAACTCTTTGCACTTTCATTGACATAGAAGGAGCATTCGAAAATACCTCTTTTGAATCCATAAAAAGAGCACTCGTAAAGAGGAGCATTGAAGTCTCACTAATACAATGGATTCAGTCAATACTAAAAACGAGAATCATCACTGCTAGTATTGGAGGAGAATCTGTGACTGTGACAGCGGTAAAGGGGTGCCCTCAAGGGGGAGTATTATCGCCTCTGCTGTGGTCTTTGGTTGTGAATGACCTTCTCACTAAGTTGCATGATTCTGGTTTTATAACCCAAGGTACGCCGATGACCTAGTTGTTACAATTAGAGGCAAGCATGACAAGACTATATCTAGTCTCATGCAAACTGCTCTTAACGAAATTAAAAGTTGGTGCTAGAAAGAGGGCTTAAATGTCAACCCCAGTAAAACGACTTTGATATTTTTCACAAGGAGACGTAAATACAATTTACAGGCTCCAACTATGAATGGCATCACATTAGACTATTCCAAGGAAGTAAAATATCTGGGGGTAACCCTAGATCAAAAACTCACCTGGAATAGTCATATTGAAAAAATTGTATCCAGAGCTTTGGTGGCAAGTTGGACCTGCCGCAAGACGTTTGGAAAAACTTGGGGCCTACAACCGAAAATGACTCTCTGGTCATACAAAACAATAATTAGGCCCATGGTCACATACGCATTATTCGTATGGTGGCCAAAAACACAAAAAACAACAGCTAACGCCAAGCTGCAAAAAAGTGCAGCGGCTAGCTTGTCTGTCAACATGTGTCACTGCAGCTCTAGAGGCGATGCTGAACCTTCCTCCCTTGCAGTTCTGCATAAGGAGGGAGACAGTAACTACCGCCTTAAAACTGCGACAGACACAAATAATGAAACCTGGAGATCTAGTTGGCCACCTGAAAATCTTAGAAGAAATTCCATTGGATTCTAAGGACATGCCGACAGATGCTATGCCAGTCAAATTCGACTTTGAAACACCCTTTGAAGTGGTCATAAAAAACCACCAAATGGGTGAAGAAATTGAACCAAAAGTGGAAGAAGGTTCACTCGTATGGTATACGGATGGATCTAAGATAGATGAAAAGACAGGAGTGGGAGTTACTGGGCCCAATTTCAGGCTATCTAAATCTCTTGAAAACGACCCAACTATCTTCCAGGCAGAAATACATGCTATAGACATAAGTGCCCAAGAATGTCTCAACCGAGACACCCGTAGGGCAAAAGTCCTTATTTTATCAGACAGCCAAGCCGCCCTAAAGGCTCTAAAGTCATTTACATGTGAGTCAAAGTTGGTTTGGGACTGTAAACAATCTCTCAAGAAGCGGCGGAACGCAACAATGTAACTGTGATGTGGGTGCCAGGTCACAAGGGAATTGCAGGAAATGAGGAAGCTGACAGCCTCGCAAAAGAAGAAGCTAACACCCCTTTTCAGGGTCCGGAACCCTTTTGTGGACTATCGAAAAACCACATCAGAGAGGAACTCCGTACCTGGGAACTCAATCAACTAAGATCATATTGGTCTAACACACCAGGACAAAGGCAAGCAAAAAGGCTCATAAAAGTGTCGCCTACTGCAACAAACCGCCTTCTCGAAATGAGTAAAAAAGATATCAAAATGGTCACTGGCCTTCTCACTGGTCACTGCTCTCTGAGATATCATCTCAAGAAGATGGGCAAATCAGATAGTGAGAACTGTCGTTTCTGTCACAATGAAAAAGAAACGGCAGAACATATACTATGCAACTGCGTAGCACTGTTCTGCAAAAGACTAAAATTCCTAGGAGAGGTCAGTCTGGCGTCCTCTGACATAGGAAACAAGTCACCTAGGAAGCTAATCAACTTCATCAGAAGTATTGGCATTCTAGAGTTTAACTAGATTAAGGTATGCACAAAAGATCTTTATAGGTCGAAGTGCGGTGAGGCCGCATGGCCTTAAAGACCTCACATAATTTAATCTAATCTAATCTAACATTAATGACCTAATACATCCCTGTCTGACACCACGCTTAATAAAAACTTAAGCTAAAACCTTATGATCTACCCTAACATAAGCGGTCTGAGTGTATTACAGATGTTTGAGCAATCTATTTTCATACGCGTCCAGACCAACTAAGTCCAAGCATTGAAATAGTACTATACTACTACGCAACATTCTCATTATCTAATGGTTGTTATAATTCTGCAAGTATTTCGTCAGGACTAGAAGCGTTCCTTTATTTCGGTTAGTCGATGGCCTTCTGAACTTGTAAATTTAGAATCGATAGGCCAGTATCTCGGTTATACGTTACCTCTTGGTAAATTCTTTAATCATCTTTAAATAATTTTATTACGCAATCTTCCCATTCGGTACAGTGCTCTTTAATATCACTTAAAATTCTGTTAGCAGAGTCTAGTAATATATTTTGCCTGTAAATTTTTTATGCCTGTTAATTCTTTTAGTTTTTTATGCAAATGAAAGCTGTCGTGTCGTTGCTTTAGTTTCTTAATTTCTAAATAGGATTCTAGTAGCCATCGGTCTTTTGCTACTTTAATTTTTTTTTTGCATTTCTTTTTAGCCTAATAAACTCTCTTTAGCCTGACTGTAATTGTAGAGCATAACTGATTATGGTGTGGTCGAATATCAACAGCTGGGTAGGAAGTTTGACCGATTTTATGCTCTTTTTAAATCGTTCATTGACTATTATATAATCAATTTGATTTCTTACAATACTGTCTCCTCGATCCCTTGGAGACTTTTTAAGTATATAGTCTACGTTTTGGTAGACAGAGTCATGTATTCGTAATTACATATTTTTCCTCTTGGCATAACTGCACCAACCGTTCTACTCTTTTATTACGTTGTCCTGGACCAAACTGTCCAGTAATATTGAGAGTACTTTCTGATCATACTTTTGCATTGTACCACGTGATAAGAGTAAATTCGTGTTTTTTTATCATAGCTAAGGCTTCTGATACTTCTGAACTACTTTCTTTGTCTGCTGTTGATGCGTATATTTGTAGTATATGTATAGTATATTATATTTATATCCACTGAGAATACAGGTAATTTAATTAACATTACTTGATCTGATAATGAAACAAGTTTTCTTACAGACTTTGCAAGTCTGTAAGAAATGACTGCTACGCCGTTTTGATGTGACTCATCGTTTGTGCAAGGGTTATATATCTGATAGTCTTGGGAATTGTACTGACAGGACAGATGCAGACTAGATTGCACGACATGATGATTGTTCTTCACTATCCTTAATATAGTGGTTTTCTCTTACCTCCTATTTGGCATAGCCTGGTATAAAGGATTTATCTACAGAACGGAAAATTAAGGACAATGCGGCACTATGATGGAACTTACGTTGCCAACCGGATGTGTAGGGTTCGGATAAAATAAGTCGGAAGATGTAACGCCAGTGGCTGAAGTTGCACAGAAATCTAAAGTTTCTTAAGAAGCAGCTGTCATCGCTACTGTATGATATATATACTATTATTTAGAAAATACAACAGTACCTACAGAAAAACAATATAAATAAAAAGGAAAGTAAAGAATAAACATTTAGAATTCAAACCCAAAATCGGTAAATGAAAAATATACTAAAATAAATAAAACATAATAAAGCCACTGGAAAAAAAGAATGGCAGTGGAAATGCTTAAGAATGGTGTGAAATCTGTAGGATTACATCATCAATCAAATGTTATCAATCAAACATTAAAAGATAACTAGATACCTACCGATCACATTGAACGAATCCACATGTGTATAAAACAAAGCGCGAATACCAGCTAGAGACCGATAACTTATCTTTAAGTCATCTATACGAAGCAAAAATATCAACAGATAGCTTAATTACAAAATGCGGCAGAAAAAATCTAAATAAAAATTAGTTATATCAAAGGATTTAGTGCTATGAGGTAAGTAGAAAAATAAGCTTTAACTAACAAAAACTATTCACTATCCTCCAATAATGTCACCCCAGATAAGCGTGTAAAATAAAAATATTGACAATAAAATTCCCTGCTCTAGAATGTATACAATAATATTTAAATGGTCGATCTAAATAATTAACATAAAATTTAGTTATTGGAAGAATTTTTTCCAACGGTAAATTTTCCAAAATAATTAGGTTAGTTTTTTAGAATTTCTATTTTCTTACTATTTCTAACTATTTTCTTCCAAACTTCGGTACAGTGTCGCGACATCATTAGAATTCTAAAATCATCAATCAAGATAAAGTATCCAAACAAAGTTTTTTGATAAGTTTAGCGAGTGGAATATCTAATTGAATTAAAGGTAAATTTTAGTTTACTAGAAGTAACTATTAAGCTTGTCTTTCATTAATTATTTACTTTATTATGTATGCTCCATTGGAGAAACCAAACAAGTGACACAGTCATAAGGAATTTAACTTGGTGTAATATGAATATTGTTGACATAACTGTTTACTTTTAACCTCGTATTAAGCTGAGTAGTAGTGATCGATAGAAGCTCATTGGGCAACGTTAATATCGATAAGCTTGTCGAATAATTTATTGTAGGACGTGTGTAAATGATCGAGTATTTATGATGAAATAAATCAAATTGATTCCTAGATGGTATCGTGCGTCGTAGATTAAAACTGTTGCACACAAATCAAAATAGAATAATAAAGTTAAAAGCAATAATTAAAGAGAAACAATCATTTAATTAAATAAAAGATTTGCAAACTTCTAATGTAATATAATTTTTTATATAAAAATTTTTTATTGCCTACAAACATATACTTTTAAAATTGGGTATAAATTTTACCTTGGGACAAACAACTTAAAAACATAATCAATAAATATCAGAAATAAAGGTTGTATTAGATTAATATTATTATGAAACCGCGTTACAACCTGGGAACTTGTTTCGCATACGCATAGGAATGGTGATGATAATTTCGGGGGCATCAGTACTACCTTGATACCCTACGATAGAATTTTACCAAAATAGGGAACCGAATGGAGAGCATAATGTATTTACCTGATCCTTGATAATGATTGTAATACCGTTGGAACCGAATAAGGATACTGAGAATTAGTAAGCGTGACATCATGAGTAAAGATAGCAATAAATGTACTGAGCAACTTGTCTTCTTTTCCTTCTAGTGGCGCCTCCACTAATGAAGGTTGGCTATAACCATTGTAAATTTATTTCTATCTTTTGCATTTCTTAAGAGCGTCTGTGTGTTTAACGGTCCAGTCGCGAATGTTTTTCAGCCAGGATATTTGTCGTACACCAGGATACCTTTTTTCTTCGATTTTAACCTTCATAATCAACTGCAACAACTCGTACTTATCATTTCTAAGTAAGTGCCCTAAATATGCTGTCTTTCGCCTTTTAATGTTCGTCAAAATTTCTCTGTCTCCCCCCAATCTGTGCAACACCATTTCGTTCGTAATATGATCGGTCCATGGTATCTTCAAATTCTCCCAAAAAGCTAGATCTCAAAAGCTTCCAGTTTTCTCATTAAGTCAACATTAACAGTCCAGGCTTCGGCACCATAAAGAAGAATAGAGTGTATATAATATTTTACCATCCGATATCAGATTTGCAGATTAAGTCTTGGGCTTGGACAACTTAAATGGACTGGTCTTAACGAGACTTATTAGGATAACAAAATAAAAAAATGTGATACTCAATAAGAATTAAAATGAATATTAATATGAATAATAGTATTATTGAACTAGACGCTCATTGGAATTATGTAAAATCTCAATATTGTCAGATAGATGATCTGGATAACTATTTTAATACCCATATAGCATTAATTTGTGTGAGCACTTAACGTAACTTCCACTTGATCTATCGTAGTGCTACTATCAAGAGGTCTATCGTAGCTTATCCATAGGTTATATATAGTTATACTTTTAGATCAGTCTTTTTAAAAAAAGTCAGCTAATAATCCATGCTAAATTACTTTGGATGACTGCTGTAGCTCTAAAATATGACACGCAAGAAATTCAGCGATACATAGATGAGTTTTACATAAATTATTGGAATAAGTAAATTCCTATAGTGACTTAGTATATGTGCATTAACATAAAAAGGTACGAGATAGAATAGGGCAAAATGCTACAATAGACCCATATAATTTTGAAAGAGTGGAGAGTTTTAAATATTTCGGAGCAACAATCACTGCAGATAGCGACATCGCGGAAGAGATAAAAGGAGGAATTCAGGCAGCAAACAGATGTATGTACAGCCTCCACAATACTATTAAATCTAAAAGCCTAACACGAACATCAAAAATTAGAATATATAAAACGGTGATTAAAACGGTGCTCATGTATGGGTGTGAGATGAAGAAACTAAAAGAAAACTTAGATAAAATGAAAAAGACAGTCAAGATTTGATTTCACGTACAAAGTGTCTATGTATCTGTTTATACGTATTTCGCCCTAATAGGGCTTATCAGAACAGCTATTAAGAGGTTTTCTCAATGTGAAAAATAAATCTTTTCTGTCTTTAAGAAGCAACAATAAAATGGCTTCGATATAGACGCAATAGCGACATCTGACAATAAATCCGTAAAATAGTTTCGAAGCACAATTCAGATTTCTTCTTTAATCTGAGCCTTCTAAAAATTGGAAGGCAAAACAGACGTTGATAGAGATGTTAATAAAGACATGGGGAATCAAAAATTTGCATTCCACGACATGTCTCCTCAACTAAGAAGAAATCCTTAGCGAATTGGTTTCTTGTACTCATACAGAGTAGATCCGAATAAAATGAAAAAGACAGTCAAGATTTGATTTCACGTAAAAAGTGTCTATGTATCAGTTTATACGTATTTCGCCCTAAGAGGGCTCATCAGAACAGATATTCGTAGGCTTTCTCTATTATTGTTGCTTGTTGTTATTGTTGCTTCTTAAAGACAGAAAAGATTTATTTTTCACGTTGAGAAAGCCTCTGAATAGCTGTTATGATGAGCCCTATTAGGGCGAAATACGTAGAAACAGATACATAGACACTTTGTACGTGAAATCAAATCTTGACTGTCTTTTTCATTTTATTCGGATCTTCTCTGTATAAGTACAAGAAACCAATTCGCTAAGGATCTCTTCTTAGTTGAGGAGACATGTCGTGGAATGCAAATTTTAGATTCCCCATGTCTCTATTAACTTCTTTATCAACGTCTGTTTTGCCTTGCAATTTTTAGATGGCTCAGATTAAAGAAGAAATCTGAATTGTGTTTCGAAACTATTTTACGGATTTAAAACTTAGATATTTTGAGAGGGAAATTCTCAGAAGAATCTTTGGGCCTTATCACGACATTAATAGTAACCAATACCGAATGAGAACAAATGCTGAGGTCAAGCAGATGTATAGAGCGAGCGATATAGTCCAAGAGATTAAATCCCAATGTCTAAGATGGGCTGGCCATGTCCATAGACTCCCTAATAACCGCCTTGCTAAGCTAATATAGGAGGAAGCCCCCACAGGAAGAAGGCCCTTAGGACGTCCACGAATGCAATGGAGAGACAATATATGGTCAGATCTAAGAACAATGGGGCTACCCACTCACCCAACTATTATGGACGACCGTTCAAGATGAAAGCAAGTTGTGCAGTCAGCCAAAACCCACCGCAGGTTGTAGTGCTACGAGAATAAGAATGAGTAGGGAATACATATTCATATAGGGTGGCCAGACGTGAATAAAACAGAAGCATTATCAAAAACAGCGAACATATTTTTGAAAAATCCAGCCATACGTAAATTTTTGATTACAATGAAAAATATTTTTTCGGTATTCTCTATTATTTTACTTTGACCACTAAACTGGATTAAGAATCAGTCCAACATCTTTTAATAGCAATGGGAGTTAAATAAATATTGTTTAAAATCTTTTTCAATTTCCTACACATTATTCGCTAATTATTTAAATTCGGTCTCATACTTGTCAAAAATGTTTAACAATATGATAAATGACCTGAACGTTATGACCTCTCGTTTAGGCTTTCGCTTTTTTTTGGCGGGAGCTTAGAGGAAAAGAGCAATATTAATTGCAAAGGGGAGAGTAGCAGAAAAAATACATAAAAACTAGTATAAAGCTTCAGGCTATTATACTGTACCTCACACTGAGCCATATTCTTTTGTATAGAAAGGATGCCGGAACTTTTGTTACTTAAAAGTGGTTTTAGTTAAATTCGCTGAACTTTGGAAAGGGGTAGAGTTGTTCATGCTGATCAAAAGTTATTATTACGCCAAGACTCGAAAATCAATTGTTTTTGAGTTTGGTACAATTGTTCAAAGTGTCGTTTTTTGTTTCTTTTAAATAAAACATTATCATTAGTGGTGCTACAGCCCCAGTTGAGGCTCGAACTTCCCTAGTATATTTCACCAGTCGTCTATATCATGCCTCTATATAAGTCTTGGTCTTCCTCTACTCTTATTGTCTACTAGTGCCGCTAATAGGGTTCGTCTAGGTAAGTAATTTTTATTTGATCTCGACACATGTCGAGCCCATCTAAGCCTCCCTATTTTTATACAAGATATTACACCTCTACCATTAACTCTTTCTTTATACTTCTCGTACAATTAGAAATTATAAAATGGGTGTTTCTTAGAGGTATAGAAACTTGAAGTGGAATAAAACAAAGATATTTTTTTTTAAATTGATATAAAATTGACTTTATTTATTTAAAAGATATTCTTTTGGCATTACATTTTAAATATGATTTCTGACATATGATCGCTACGGCAGGTTCTGAAGTAGTCTACATTTGTAACCGTATATCGGCAATAACTCGGTGAATGTAATTATCCAAGTAGTCAATCGTTTTATGCTTATCGGCGTAGACTACCGACTTCACATATCTTCACAGAGAATAGTCTGGCAGTATTAAAACGCACAATCTTGGAGGCCAATTTACAGGTCCGAAATGTGAAACTATGTAGTTAGCAAACATTTCTTTTAATAAATCAGTTATGGCACGAGCTGTGTGAAGCTGTCTTGTTGAAATCACAGCTCATGCAAATCACGGTTGCTCAATTGAGAAATGAAAAAGTCAGTAATCATGGCTTTATAGCGGTCACCATTGATTGCAACGTTCTGGTCTACATCGTTTTTGAAGAAGTATGGACCAATGATTTTACCAGCCCACAAAGCACACCAAACAGTCAGTTTTTCTGGATGTTATGGTGTCGCAATATACACTTGACGATTATTTTTACTCCAAATGTGGCAGTTGTTTTTTATTGATATATCCATTCAACCAGAAGTAACTTCATCGCTAAACAAAATTCTCTTATAAATATCGGGATCAACGGCAATCTCGTTTTGGGCCTCTTTACAGAATATTTACAGAAAAGGTCTTTCCGTAAAATCTTTCATAAAGTGGATGAACATATATCCAATGGCTGTGCACGATGGCGGATAGACTGAATCCGGTGTTGCTATATACTACGCTCTACATCAGCAACAACTTCTTCTGTACGCACTGTACGATGTCTCTGTGGATGCGTATTATCATTTAGGGTCAACTTGGTGCGAAAGTATTCCATAGCTAATCGAATTAATTGCTCTGATGAACAATTAGGTTGTATATAAAATGGACGAAGTGTGGGATACGTATTTCGAACAGAACCATGATTTTCAACATTAATTTGCACAATTTAGAAGAATTGTTCAGGCATTAGTATCTTTTGGGCTGAACTGCCAAATTAAACTAAACATATATCATTTAACAGCTCTCAAAATGGATGATAGTTAAAAAAGTGGTACCAGCTTACATTTCTGTATCTTACAAATACCCATTTTATACAAATAATACATATTTGTAAAATATACAGAGTTTTAGTAAATACTAGCAATTACCTTTCGAGAGCGACTACGCATGAAAAATAATTACAGTTTGCTTTATAAATGTATGTATGCAAATGCTTCCCTTTCCGACATATGGGGCGTTGAAATTTTTCTTACAAACTAACGCTTCATTTATTGTCCTAAACTGCTTGAGATACGGAAACTAAATTTGATGGATTCGACCGTTACTTGATGGAAATTCATTTTATGTAACAATAAAACACTGAAAACTTTGTTTTCAAACTTCCACAAAATTTATTTTAATTTCTTATCACTACAGCTGTTTCGGCTGATTGCCTTTCTCAAGTGATCTGTTTTTGGTATGGGTTTACACTTTATAGTCTCTAATGGAATAGGTTGAGGAGGGGAGAACTGTTTGTCTCAAGTTGGTCATTCAGAATTATATCTGTGTTTTTTAATTTGTTGATTTCCATAGATTCTAACAAAGATAGCTTAAGGCCTTTATTTTGAATGTGGAGAATTTTAAATTCGTCATTAAAAGAATGATTATGATCTAGAAGGTGAAGTGCGTATGTAGAATCTGTTTTTCTATTATTGAAAGCCCTTTTATGTTCTGCTATTCGTTTATTAAAATTTCTACCTGTTTGACCAATGTAAGTTTTTGGGCAGTCGCCACATTTAAGTTTGTACACACCACTGTGTATACTTTTTCCATTGTCAATTTGCCAAGCGTCGGCTTTTGAGGTTCTTTGATGTCGGTGCCGACCACTGGCGTGGAAATTAAGAAAAGGGATCAGTTATCAAACGCATATTTCAAGAAAAATCATATAATTTTTATTAATTTTTACATAATTATATTCAGGAAAATTTCTCAATTTTTGGGCAGAAATTGTTTAAACAATTTTTTAAACAAATTCAAAATATCACCTTTTGTGCTCCAAAAAATATTTTTTAGGTTTTTGGGTGACTCTAAATAAGATCTATGTCATTTTTCTCAAAAGTTAATAGTTTTGGAGATATAAGCGATTTAAAATCCGAAAAATGCGATACCTAATATGCATTTTCGAGGCTTGAAAAATATGTAAATGAGTATTTTTGAGATTCAAGAGTATCTAAACTAAAGTATCAACATTGATTTTGGTGAGAAATCGGAGCAATATTTTCCGTAGCAGAAAAAGGTGATCTTTTGAATTTGAATTGTTTCCGGCAAAAATGTCCGGCACCCTTCAACCTTCGATTTGTTTATACGGGGCATTTTTGAATAGGACTCTTCAAAGGACAGAATCAGTTTTTTTTTCAAATGGGAGCGGGCTCACAACACCGAATAAATAACAAATTAATTCTTTCAAATTAAAGCTTGTTAATTTTAGTGATTTATAAGAATATTGGACTTATTATTTAGTTTTTACATAAACCATAATATTTTTTTACAATTATCTGTAAATAATGGCTCATTCTGTCAGAAAATTTTAAAACATTGTCTATCCAGCAATTAAGATAGTCAACTGAAATTTAATTTTTAAACACGGCCTACTGTTAATGCACAAACAGGGTGAATCTTCAATATTTTGCTTCGAGTTAGAGATATCTGAAAAAGTTATTTGGAAAAGATGTTCCAAATATTATTTTAACCCCACATAACAAAGTTTTATGTCAAAATTCGCACTTTTACTTTTTTCATTAATTGAAGAGCTTATTTCCAGTGTCTTAAATCCAAAATTTCGATTTTTTAAATTTTCTTTTTTTAAACTTTATAGATTTCTTCAAGTCTAGAATAAAGTTATATGTACCAAAACAACTTCTTATTTACCATTTAAAAGTGCATATGAAAATTGTAAAATTGTATAATTTGTATGTTAAATTTGTATGAAAATCTGTAATTTCATGGATTTCATTATATGGATGTAAGACACTTTGGAAATAAGCTCTTCAATTGTAGTCAGGATTCTAAAACGGACAGTTGGCTGTCCCGAGATGCATCTTAAGACAGCCAATTGTAGATTTAGGATCGAGATTACAAATAATACTGAAAAACTAAAATTGCTAATTTTGTCATGAAATTTGGTATGTGCGTTTACAATAAGTGGAACAACTTTTCCAAATAAGTTTTTCCGATTTCTCTAACGCGAAGCAAAATATCGAAAATTTACCCTGTTTGTGGATTCGCAGTAAGCCGCGTTTAAAATTTAAATTTCAGATGACTATCTTAAAAAAATGTGCACTAACAACATGTATGACTGTGCAAAATGTCAAATCTGTATGTATTTTAGTAGCTGATATATAGAGTTGTCTTCATCTTAAATGCGACACACTGTATAATAATGAATACTAGTGTTCAAGATGCATCGCGATAGCTGTAAAGAAATTAATTAGAAGGACTGAAAAGAATCGTCAGTGTGCCTGTAAAATTGTAAACTGTTCGCTGAATAACGTCTTTTGCAGCAGTGTCAATCCTACCCAATTTTTTATTTGGTCGCTTTCGTTTTAAGGAATGATCTGTAACAGTGCCTAATTTAATAATTGTATATATCGTCTTATACCCGATTTTTGTTAATATATGAATTCTCGAAACAATTGCATTATCAGCCATCCCAATATTTTCTTTTTTTAAACACTCATACATATTTAAAACTATTCTTTGGGATTGTACGTGCAAATCTTTATTTTTTAATTCCGGGCTGTCATTAAAATCATTTTCATTATTTATTGATAACACAGAAGTTGATGCATCTTGATCATTCGTTTCAAACGGTCTCCAAAATGCCATTCTAGAAAAATATAATATTACTTACCTTATAAACCTCCGCCTGTGATATCTGCTTCCAAATAGGAATATTTTAGGGTGTCACCGAGCCAGACACACAGGTGTTGATTACGATTTATCGCTTTGCGATGCGCTGTTGTCATAATGCATGACTTTAAAATTACTGAATGTAACTTTAATATAACATATTAATATATCTGCAATTTTTCATGTTTCCAGGTAAGGTATAAAATCAATGAAATTTGGAAAAAAATAATACAATTCTTGTAACCGTTTTTGAGAACTTGGATTCTTAAAAGATGTCTGATTTCTTAAAAGTCGATCATTATATCTATAAGAGTATTACCGCTAAATTCACCAACATGGCAACGTCAAGATAGATCGAATGTTCAAATTCTCTCCAGACTACAATGTTGCCGATATTCGAAAATTACTTAGAGCATAAGTAATATATAAACGTTCACGGTTGCTTTAATTCATTAGTGAAGAGTCCATGGAAATATTAGTACCTAGTTAATTAATTTATAGATATATTTTTTGGGAATATGTTCATATCATTTTTTAAGAGTGTCGTTCTTTGACTAGCAATTGAATAATAGCGGATAGAGAATATTTTTTAAATATAACCTTAGGAATTTTAGGAAATATGTCTGACAAACTTGATTTGAAAGGCGGTCTCTTTGATACCAGAATCAGACATGTTTATGTTGGAAAATTATTAGTGGATGTACTATAAGTGTTTTTTATGTTGGCTCTTGTTGTTTTTAATATATTTGCCTAGGTTGTTATTTGTTCTGAAAGCTGGTGTTATTCCTTTCTTTTTTATGTGTTTGGCTATTTTTGTTGATATTTTTCCTGTATATGTAATCGAGCAGAAGGTACTGGGTTTTTTCTCTGGTGGTGGAAATACTAAGTTCAGGGCTACAAATCCAATCATTACATCTGAAATTTTACATCTTCTTGAAGTTTGCATAAACCAGGACTACTTTGAATTTAATAATGAATTATATACAAATAACAGTGCAGGACTTATAATGGGCAATCCTCTAAGCCCATTGCTATCAGATATTTTTATGGATCATCTAGAGACAAAGATTTTAAAACATCCCATATTCAAACAGTTTTTATATTGGTGGAGATACGTAGACGATGTACTGGTATGTTTCACAGGAACTAACAGGCAACTCGACCAATTTTTATCGTATATTAATTCTCTTCATAGTCATATTGAATTTACAATAGAAACAGAACAAAATCAATCCATAAATTTTTTAGATTTAAAAATTACCAGACTTAAAAACAAACATGACTTCTCCATATTTCATAAACCTACCCATACTGACACGACTATTCACAATTCATCATCCCATCCCACACAACATAAACTGGCAGCCTATCATAGTATGTTACATAGATTAACAGCAATTCCTATGTCAAAATACAATTTTGAGACAGAATTAAATATCATTAAGCAAATAGCAGTAAACAATGGATACAACGAACAAACAATTAATAAAATGTTAAATCAAAAACTACAGAAGAAAGCCCTGAACTTAGTATTTCCACCACCAGAGAAAAAACCCAGTACCTTCTGCTCGATTACATATACAGGCAAAATATCAACAAAAATAGCCAAACACATAAAAAAGAAAGGAATAACACCAGCTTTCAGAACAAATAACAACCTAGGCAAATATATTAAAAACAACAAGAGCCAACATAAAAAACACTTACACAGTGGTGTGTACAAACTTAAATGTGGCGACTGCCCAAAAACTTACATTGGTCAAACAGGTAGAAATTTTAATAAACGAATAGCAGAACATAAAAGGGCTTTCAATAATAGAAAAACAGATTCTACATACGCACTTCACCTTCTAGATCATAATCATTCTTTTAATGACGAATTTAAAATTCTCCACATTCAAAATAAAGGCCTTAAGCTATCTTTGTTAGAATCTATGGAAATCAACAAATTAAAAAACACAGATATAATTCTGAATGACCAACTTGAGACAAACAGTTCTCCCCTCCTCAACCTATTCCATTAGAGACTATAAAGTGTAAACCCATACCAAAAACAGATCACTTGAGAAAGGCAATCAGCCGAAACAGCTGTAGTGATAAGAAATTAAAATAAATTTTGTGGAAGTTTGAAAACAAAGTTTTCAGTGTTTTATTGTTACATGAAACTAAATTTGGTGGTTTTTAAGAGTTGGTTAGTACTAATTTTTTCACATACATTTAGAAATTTTATATTCATAATTGACGCGCATAGAAGTAATGTTTTTAACTTTTTTATAGAAAACAAAATGATAGAACACTGAAATTTTTCAAATAAGAAGTCAAATTAGAAGTCATATTTGAATTCCATTGACTTGGCTGAGGTTTTGCAGTTGAAGTTGAAGTCACTCCAAATCTCTTTTAGTCGTAGTAGGTGGTGCAACATCTAGTTCTGTAAATATATTGGGATCGTAAGGTACTATCCCACATTTTTTAAAAGCATTGATAGTAATCAAAGGTGTTGCAGTTTGTAAGAAAGCCTCACAAAAATTTTAGAGATTTAGAAAGCCGTTACCACCCTCTCTGGGATGTTATTAAGAGAGTTTTTAATGCCATATCGTATAATATCATGCCAAAAGCGCCATAACACCCACATCGGCTGGCTGCATTCGATTGATGAAATATGGAGGCAAACAAATGATATGCTCATATTTCTACCTAGCCAAATAAATTACTTCTATGCTTTTTGTATGGCTGCTATGTCCATTCAAAATTAATAAGATCGAAATGTGTTCAATTGGTTTAGCTTTTCGAACAAAATGTTGAAACCATATTAAAAAGAGTTTAGTATTTATCCAGCCAAAATAATTTACCATTGTGACGTTTAAAAGCTTCAGTCCTTGCAGCAGATGTTGATTCGGGTTTACGTAATGAAAGCCTTGGGTGTCGTTTTCGAAATTCATGTACCCAATCTAATCCTATAACTTTCTTTGTTTTGTTGTGTGGATGGTCTATTTTATTCTTTTCGGCTAACTGGAAAGCTAGATGGTAAAGATCAAGCAAAGTAATTGCGTATAAATGCTTCTCCATGTCTAGGATATAATTATCAAATTCTTCTTTCTCTCCATTGATAAAAACCGTTTTGTGGAAACCTAAACTTTGGTCATCGGGAAGATATTCTTGTTATTTTTTCTTTACATTTGCGAATTAATATTGCTTTTGGAATAACAAAAACTTTACTAGCTTTTAAATATCCCATCTGCTCAGCTTTGACTGACGTCAAGTCAAATTTCGTACCATTTCTAACTGCAGAAAAAAATAGTTGAAAAAGGGTCAAAAAAATATAATGGGGCAATGTAAACTACTCCTAGTCCAGATTGACCCATACGTAATACAGATTCAAAATATGGAAATTAACGTACAAGTTCAATGGCCCATCCTCCCCTATATTTTTTATTTAAAATTTTTTAGTGACACAAGACTCAGAAATCAATTGTTTTTGATTTACAGAGCTTTAAAATGTCGGGTTTTAGTTCATTTTTTAAAATAATGAATTTGGAAACGTATGTACCGGGATATCCACGTAAATATCCTACATAGGACATCCCACTTTTCACAGAAAAACATTAAGAAATATTATTCCGATAACATATTCGTCTTAATTGAGTTTCAAATGCCGTATATCGAATGCGTGGGATGGTGCGTTTTTAAATTCATGATTTTAAAAAATGGACTAAAAAAAAGATATTTTGAATTTCTATATATAACTCAGAAATAATTGATTTCTGAGTCTTGGGGCACAAAAACTTTTAATTGCCAAAAATTATTAAAAAACTATGGTTGCAATAGATCAATGTTCCTATACTCCTTTTTAATTATACAGGCAGTTAAACTTGATACGATTTTCAGGTAATATTGGTTATAACTTTTTAAATACTCGGTATAACATAATAAAACTTTACATTGTTGTGATGGGGAAGTGAAGCAGATTTCAAATTTAAAAGAAAATACAGTGAGTTCCGTTTAAAAAACACAAGTTTGGTCTGCCACCATCTTATGGAACACCCTGTAAGATTGTCACTAATTGAAATTTGAAGTTTACAGCTGTCTACAATTTTTGTTAATAACTTTTTTTTTGTAATTGTTACTATAACAGATCTACTGATTTTCCTCACACTAATCAATCACCCTGTATTTAATAAATATACATTATTGAAAAGAACTAAAAACTCACACTCTGTAACTCCGAAACAATTGATGTCTGGGTATTGGCGCAATGACTTTGATAACAACTTTTAATAAACATGACCAAAGCAACCTCTCTGCAAAGTTTCAATTAATTTAACTGAAACCACTTTTACGTAAGAAAAGTGCCGAATTCAATAGGTTTCTACAGCTTCAACTTGCTTGCTAAAAATATCTTGTTAAATATACTTGCTGGCTAAAAATGTTCCACTCTTTTATCGTAAGGAAAATTGCATGCATAAATTTTTGGGAAATCCTCAAAACCTAATAAATCTACGACTCGATTTATGTAGATCCTGCTGTGTAAAATATTTAAAAATGCGGTATCTTTTCTACGTAAAGTTTCTGGAACAACTCGACACTACTTTTTCTTTTGTTATCTAACCAGTAGCGCAGAAAAATTATTATTTAGACAATTTTACTTACTAAAGTAGAAATATTCCCAAAAGTAGTTAAATTATTAAAAAAACAATTCAGTCTATAAATTTACAATTATACTTTGTTAAAACTTTTGTAACATTTGCAAAAACTTTTTTAAAATCTATATGTAACCTTTATAGTGCGAAGATATATTAAAAACGTTAAATCGAAAACATTGTTAGGTTATACAATAGAAGAGAAATTTTATTTCAAATGATCTCATAAGATTATTTTTTTATTTAAAAAAGAATGTTGCATCAACCATAGGTTATCAGCGAATACGTAACATAAGTTATACATTGTGGTATACAGGGTGGTCCTTAAGTAATGGTACAAAAAGAAACCGTAAATTCTACACTTTAAAATATTGCGATTTAAGTAAAATTACTTTAATAAAATGTTGATATTAAAAAAGATACAGGGTGTTAAAGTGGAAATTAAAAATTTTAAATTTCACTATAACTTTCATGTTTGTAAACATTTATATATAAAAATTCATAACTGGGTACTATTAATGATTAGAAATTATAATCTAATGCATACTTTAATGTAGCTAATAGAGGGCGCCATATATGCCACATATGTGGCACACATTTACACTTAACTTTTTTGCTTTTTAAGTTACCGGTGTTCGTGATATAAAATATTAAAGATACATTATTTTACCAAAAAAAGGTATACTTGTTAATAACTTCAGAACTCAACAGTTTTCGAGATAATCGCATTTTATAAATCCACTACATAATTCAAATTTAACGCAATTACTCCAGGCAACGAAAGAAAATTAGACGAAAACATCAATACTTCTGAATTTTGGTATAAAATGCCTTTAATAAAGTTAATAGTTAACGAAATATTAAATAAAATAAATATATTAGCAGGATAGAATAGTAGGATTTGACAAAATAACAGAATAATTGGATTTTACATCAAACATTTTACGTTTTGTATTAAATTAAAGTCATAATCAAAATATTTTATTAATAAACCAAATTAAGAAATAGTTAAACTTAATAACATTAAACTTTTTGTCAAAGTAAGTGTTCGATATGTCCACCATTTTCTTTAATTCATTTGTCAATACATTCCATAAAAGATCGTCTCATATTAAATAGCATCATTGGTTCTAAAGAAACTGCTGCAGTATTTATAATAAGTATTAGTATTATAAGTATAATAAATAATAAACATAATATAATAATAAAGTATTCGTTTGGGAATTTTATGAATTAAATAATTATATTAATATCTCACCACATGACCAAGGAATATGACTACCACGATTAATCCAACGTTCAGGAAAGTTGTATTTAATTATGTTCTCATGCAATGAATGAAATCATTTTATAAAAAATGTAAATAAATCTCACCATTCAAATTACAAGGTATTCGCATGTCCATAAAAAATAATTACAAATGGTACCAAATCATACGATATGCATTTTAAACATGAATTTTAAATAAACGTATGGTTTGGAACAATTGGTAATTAATTTTTACGGACATGCGAATTACCTTGTAATTTGAAAGGTGAGATTTATTTACATTATTTATAAAATGATTTTATTTGATTTATTGAAAGAATTGTCATCAAACTTAAGGCGAAATATGTGGTTTGTGCAAGATGATACACCACCACATTATGTATAGAGAGAGGGCAGTGAGAACATATTTAAATACAACTTTCCTGAACGTTGGATTGTTCGTGGTAGTCATATTCCTTGGTCATGTGGTGAGATATTAATATAATTACTTAATGCATAAAAATCCCAAAAGAATACTTACCATTATACTTATAATACTTGTTATAAATACTGCAGCAGTTTCTTTAGAACCAATGATGCTATTTAATATGAGACGATCTTTTATGGAATGTATTGACAAATGAATTAAAGAAAATGGTGGACATATCGAACATTTACTTTGACAAAAAGTTTAGTGTTATTTAGTTTAACTGTTTCTTAATTTAGTTTATTAATAAAATATTTTGATTATGACTTTAATTTAATACAAAACGTAAAATGTTTGATGTAAAATCCAATTATTCTGTTATTTTGTCAAATCCTACTATTCTATCCTGCTAATATATTTATTTTATTTAATATTTCGTTAACTATTAACTTTATTAAAGTCATAATTGGAGTAATTGCGTTAAATCTGAATTATGTAGTTGATTTGTAAAATGCGATTATCTCGAAAACTGTTGAGTTTTGAAGTTAATAACAAGTATATCTTTTTTTTGTTAAAATAATATATCTTTAATATTTTATATCACAAACACCGGTTACTTAAAAAGCAAAAAAGTTAAGTGCAAATGTATGCCACATATGTGGCATATGTGGCGCCCTCTATCAGCTACATTAAAGTATGCATCAAATTATAATTTATGATACTCAATAGTACCCATTTGAGAATTTTAATATATAAATGTTTACAAACATAAAAGTTATAGCGAAAATTTAAATTTTAAATTTCCAATTTAACACCCGGTATCTTTCTTAATATCAACATTTTATTAGAGCAATTTGGCTTAAATCGTATATTATGTATATTATGTAAAGATTTAAGATAGTCTCTTACATTCCCTATTGCACACAT
Source organism: Diabrotica undecimpunctata (assembly GCF_040954645.1). Lineage (NCBI taxonomy): Eukaryota > Metazoa > Arthropoda > Insecta > Coleoptera > Chrysomelidae > Diabrotica > Diabrotica undecimpunctata. Next base: position 54,429,062 of record NC_092807.1, read on the forward strand.
ATCACGTAGCATCTCGGATAATTTGTTGGGTAGTAGACCATTGTTGTTTATAATGTTGGGAGTCTATTAATATGCTTGATGCTTAAAGATGTGTTACACAGTTCACACTGGGGACGGTCACTGTTTGTAAATTGGTATGAGTGTGTTAGTCTGGTTAGCACTGTTTGTACTTAAAGTTCAGATTTCATTTTATTTTCTATAGGGTGTTTGGGATATAGATGTTGTATGGTGACGATGGAGCTACGATAGTCGATAAAGATAAGATCATGTCTAATGTTTGAGGTATTTAAATATTTTAGAGCTTACTATATGGCATAAAGTTCTGCCGTGAATATGTTGGGAACCTTTAGCTGAGCCTACATCATCTTCTAAGAAGTTATTTAGTAAGATTTTGATTAAAGTAATAAAAGAGACAATAAGTAAAAAAAGGGACACACTTGGCTGATCTTAGTATACAGGGGAAAGGATGGTCAACGTGTGCTGAGAGAACGATGAGGAAAGTAATGTCTAGGGAGTTGAGTGCTATTATCATTCGCTGGCAATAAGATTTTGCTCTTTAAGAATGCTTTTGTAATTTACAAACTGAATGTAGATAAACCTGTTTCGAGATTTTAATTTTTAAAAAACTTATCGCTCGCCTTATCGGCTACTCACATTGAGCGAAGAATTTAAAATTCGAGAATTCCAGTTGCCTTAAAGACGCAAATATTTATATTGCTGAATAGAGATGTCCCTTCGGCTACAAATATAGCTGCTGACGCTCAACCAGGAAGCTCAAAAAGACCAGGATTGTGTGCCTTCTGTGATCGGAGAAAGAGAAGGAGAGAAAATTATAGTTGTGGCCATTGTAATAAAAGTGTGTGTGGTGAGCACAAACGAATTTTTTGCCCCCAGCATTATAGTTAATTAATAAAAATTTTGTAATTTTTTATTTTGTTTAACTGTTTTTGTTGTTTTTTTGTTCCATTTTATAACTTGGAATATGAAGAATTGTATTACTTTTGTTTAATCGTTTATGGACTTCTAATGTATTTTATAAATTTTTTATATATGAAATAAACGTATTTTTCACTAAAATCTATTATGAGTTTGGTTATTTAGTTTACAATTGTCTGTTAAATTAGTCCAGCATGTGGTGTAAATCATCTTCCCTTTGAGAGAGTAATGTCGCGTGTCTGCATAGGAGATTATTTTAAGTTGTTTATGAAAATTATTATTATACAAAATATTCCTATAAAATTCCTATGCCAGCATTGGATCTGAACTAATCAATGCTGGCGTTGACAGCAGTCAACGCCAATAGACTTTCAACAGTTCTTGATCAAAACGATTTCTACCTAGCGAATCCGAATTCAACTTTTTACCACTGTGTTTCCTAAAACTTGCGAAACAAACAGCTGGATAAATTACTCGGCAAGGGAATTTAAAATTACATTCCACATGCCGTTCATCCTGGTCAAAATTCGTAGTAAATTCAGTTTCTGGTACTCCAAACGTAGTAAGTAATAAAACATAATGACGGTATTAGATTTTTGTTTTGATACAGGACAGCGACAATCGCTTATTTGTATTTCGACCTCTTTAGGTCTCGTCAGAACGGTATAGCCACTGCTCTGAAACAAAACAAAAATCTCTCCCGTCCTAGACAATAGTTATCAAAATAACTATATACTGACGTAACTACGCCATCTAAAAACAAAAAGAGAAATCAAACGATTTCTACCTAGCGAAACCGAATTCAAATTTTTAGCACTGTGTTTCCTAAAACTTGCGAAACAAACAGCTGGATAAATTACTCGGCAAGGGAATCTAAAAGTGTATTCCACATGCCGTTCATCCTGGTCAAAATTCGTAATGAATTCAGTTTCTGGTACTCCAAACAAAGTAAGTAATAAAACATAATGACGGTATTAGATTTTTGTTTTGATACAGGGCAGCGACAACCGCTTATACGTATTTCGACCTCTTTACGTCTCGTCAGAACGGTATAGCCTCTGCTCTGAACCAAAACAAAAATCTCTCCCGTCCTAGACAACAGTTATCAAAATAACTATATACGAGTAATTTATCCAGCTGTGTATTTCGCAAGTTTTAGGAAACACAGTGGTAAAAATTTGAATTCGGTTTCGCTAGGTAGAAATCGTTTGATTTCTCTTTTTGTTTTTAGATGGCGTAGTTACGTTCGTATATAGTTATTTTGATAACCATTGTCTAGGACGGGAGAGATTTTTGTTTTGGTTCAGAGCAGTGGCTATACCGTTCGGACGAGACCTAAAGAGGTCGAAATACGTATAAGCGGTTGTCGCTGCCCTTTATCAAAATAAAAATCTAATACCGTCATTATGTTTTATTATTTACTTCGTTTGGAGTACCAGAGACTGAATTCACTACGAATTTTGACCAGGATAAACGGCATGTGGAATGAAATTTTAGATTCCCTTGCCGAGTAATTTATCCAGCTATTTGTTTCGCAAGTTTTAAGGAAACACAGTGGTTAAAATTTGAATTCGGTTTCGCTAGGTGGAAATCGTTTGATTTGTCTTGTTGTTTATAATGGGCAATATTTTTAATATTTATTAATACAGAATAATGCATTTATAAATAAAGGTTATCCGTTAGGTAAATAATATTTGGTAACTAATTTTTACTATCATACGTTTTACTTATTCTTAGATATTTTGATTTATGTTACGTTAGGTTTATAAAATTAAGTTATAGTTTTTATAATTTTTATTTTCATATATTAGTTGGTACATTAATTTAACATATATAAATTTATTAATACAGTAATACAATTCTGTAAAAACGTAAAATTTATAGTTCCTCTCTAAACATCTACAACACGCTACGTATACATAACCTGCTATTAAAACAAAGATTTTAGTATTAAAAAAATGAGAAAATTTTGCATTTGAAAATAGTGATCCCACAGTATATTGTATATATAGAAATGATATCAAATTATTTCAAATTAACACTATTCTAGAATATCTTAGTGACACTTAAATTTTTATTTCATTCAAAAACGTATCCAAATGTTACTTTTCTCAATAAAAGTATAAATATTTCAAAAATTAGTAACTCAAGACATTTAAAACCTTTAATTTTTTTTTTAATTTATTCATTCAAATATGATTTAATATATAGTGTTTTGGTTGATAAGTTAGAGGATTGGCACACCCTGTATAACAAATACAGTACATTCAACCAACTTACACTTCTAAACGATTAATGTAATTCGCAGAAAATCTTTCGTTGTAGTAAAAGGCACGGTAAACTGCACTTAGTTCTCCGTAATCTTTTTAATTACTTACTTTGTTTAGAATATTGTTGCCTGCATTATCAGTTAGAGTTAATTTGTATAAAATAAGGAGCAAAAATTCAAATGGAATTTAAAATATTATTGTTTATTTGGCTAAAAATGAATGTATAAATATATTGGTTAACCTGCTGTATAATAGTTTTGTAAATAACATTATAATAGTGTACTTGCTGATTATTTAAATTTATAAATCATCGTCATCGTCACTAAATTCACTACCGCTATCATTAACAGGTTGATTGTGTAAGGCGCGGATCAGGTAACGAAAGTTTCATCACAGTTGTCACTTTAGTTGTTTCCTTTTATTCTGATACGTGTTTGACTATTGCAATAGTGGAGAACGCAGAGCCAGGTTGTTCTCAGTCAATACGTAAAAAAATATACGTAAAAAAACCTAAAAAGTTAACAGAAGAAGAACTTGAATACTTTTTAACACAAATAGATAGTGAAGATAAATATATTTCATCGGAAGACGAATATATTTCATCTACAGACGATGAGGATGGGATGAGTTGGGTAAGTTGAAAACAAGTGAATTTAAAAAAGTGTTCAATTTGTATTTTTGTAGGTGACGACGATATTTCTGGTATTCTGAAAGCCGTGCAAAACGAGGAGGAACCGAATAAAAATTTAAATACAAATGCAGGTTATGGGGAAGAACCTAATAAAAATTTAAATCCAAATGCATGAAATCCAAATACACATGAATGTTGTATGAGATGTTGCAACTTGTTGGTAGAGCCACCACAAAGTAAGACACCTTTTAATTACTTTCGTCTTCTGGCGGATGAAACTTTTTTGAGCTGATAGTGACAGAAAAGAATCTGTATGCTGAACAGTTATTTCTATCGGGTGTTACAAAAGATCTAGATTAACAAATTGAAAACCACTCATTACCGAAGAATTACATAATTTTTTTGGGCTACTCTTACATATGGGAATATGAAAAACTAACAGAACGCAAGATTATTGGAAAACTGATAGTCTTTTTAATGTAAAGTGTTTCGGTGTGTGCACTTCGCCAAAAATCCATCGGTAGGAGAAGTTATAGAGGACAAGCTGTACAAAATTAGTCCATTGTTAAATTATTTAAATCAAAAAATAAATGACATATATCAGCCTGACAAAAATCTCTCCCTTGATGAATCACTAGTTTTATGGCGTGGTCGTCTCTGTTTTAGAATGTATATTAAAAATAAGCGTCATGAATTTGCTATAAAAATGTACGTACTTACTAAACCTAACGGATTAGTTTAAAATATGAAAGTTTATGCTGGTAAATTTGATGCTACCGCCAAAACAGACCATTTAAAAAAGTTCTCATGGAATTAATGCACAAACATCTAAATGCAGGTCACTCGTTGTTTATGGAAAATTTTTACATGAGTATGGACCTTGCCGAAACGCTTATGAAGAACAAAACGTATTGTACAGGAATTCTTCTGGTAAGAAGACAAGTAAATCCAGTAGAAGTGACTAGCCAAGTTAAAAAAAGGCAAGTCAGTAGCAAAATATAAAAACGGCGTTCTTGTCTGCAAATGGGTCGATAAATGGGAAGTAATGTATATATTCACTAAGTTCAGCAATGTAATGGTAGAATGTGAGAATAAACGAAAACAAAAAAAGAATTACACTTCTTTTAATCGCCTAATATAATAAAAATATGGGTGGTGTTGATCGCAAAGATAAAATGTTATTATACTATCCTTGCCAAAGAAAAACTCTTCGCTTGTACAAAAAATTGGATACCTATACATATACTATAAGTAATTTTAGTAAACTCTTATTTTTTATTTAAAAAATATTCTGGAAAAAACTGTCTCTTTATGACTTTTGACTAGAAACTATAAGAAATTTACTACCGCTCTCCTCAGAAAAATGTTCCTAAAACATTGAATATCTTGAATGAACGGCATATTTTGAGCAAAATAGCTGAGAAACATACAAAAGGAGAAACGAACGTAAAATGTGCAGTGTGTGTATAGTAAATAAAAAAAGAAGAGATACGACTTATTTGTACTGACAAACCTGGTCATTGCCTAGGCGCATGCTTCGTAACATACCATGAAGACCAAAAATTATTCTAGTTGGTGTATTTTTTGCACTTGTTATTTGTGTATATGTGTATATGTGTATTTGTTACCTATAACGTTTAAGTTGCTTTTATTATATTATTTTTAGTGTATATTTTGTTACTTTTCAAATAAAACAGAATTTTATTGTATCATTTTATTTCAAAAATAAGACTCGGATCCACGTCCATTAGCATTTGGTGTGAAAATTTAAAGTGTGGTGTTAACGGCGCGGATCCGCATCCTTTTAACGTTTGCTCCCAAATGTGGCATATAATGTCTAAAACATCTAAAACATCATATAATACACCAACAAACAACTCTTATCACTGTTTGTTGAAACAAAGTTCCTAGCACCTGTCATGTTCCTATTAGATTACGTACAGTGAACCTGTGAAGTAAATCATAATTAATGGATTAATTTCACTAATTCTATTTTCCCGTTTCCACGACTGTTGTATTAATTTTTTTACATTTATTTACAGTTTTGGCCCATATTTCTGAAGTTGCAGTTTTAAGAGTTTCTTGCTACATTTCCCTAACTTCATCGTCACTGTATCCACTGTATCCAACGTGATTATCCTAATACGTTTTATATATACCCCAGATGTGTTCGATGGGATTAAGTGATACGGCAGTAACCGTAGTACTCGATGTCCATAACTTAATGCAATTTGGTCAAATATATAAACTGTTGGATTTTTACTACGTTTCGAAGTTTCCAGTAGTTATGATTTGAAGGCGTATTCCGTAAAATAATTATTATTTTTAACTAACCAATTTTTTATGCTCGGAACGTTCCACTACTGTTTTGGTTGTTTCTCAAAAATTTCTATTTGGTAAGGTGCATTATCTAAAACTATAATTGATGGTTCACTCAGACTAGGTAACAGTTTCTCCTCAAGCCATTTAAAAAATGGTAATCAGCAGATTTTGATTTTAAAGAAAAAATCAAATCTGCGATTTCCATAAAGCCTTCTTTTCCTCATGATGTGTCTTTTGGTTTTGCTGTCTGTGTATTTTATTCTATTTTATCTGTGGCTGTCGTTTTGCCAAATTCTTTTAATTCCACCCTTTGCAAATATCCATGTCCCATCTAAGTACGCGAATGTTGCATTTTCAGATTTAAGTCCAGTATAGTCTCTCAAAAAATTAATTCTTTAGTGAACCACACTACTTCTTCCGCATAAAAGTAACCTATTTTCTTTTTTGAATTTAAACCCTAAATCTCTCAACACTCTCCAAAGGCTAGTCCTCTTAATTTCAGAAACCTTCTATTGCGAATTTGAAATTTTCTCAATAAGGTACGTCACTGCTCCTCGAATGTTTACAAGTTGTTTTCTTGTCTTCGTGATACTCATCGTCATAGTAAGATTTTCTTGAAAATCTCTAACAGTCTTCATTAAAGTTTTTAGCTTCTTCTTCTTCTGGTTCCTATCCGTTTCGGATGTTGGAAATCATATTGGCAATCATGACCTTGCTCGCTGCGGCTCGAAACAGCTCCGTTGAGGTTTTCTTAAACCATGTTCTTAAATTCCACAGCCATGATATTCTCCTTCTACCGGGTCCACGCTTACCTTTGACTTTACCTTGCAATATAGACTGCAGCAGGGAGTAACGGTGCTGATTTCTCATAACGTGTCCCAGATATTGCAATTTTATGCGTTTGATCGTAAACACAATCTCTGGTTCCTTCTTTATTTTTTCTAGAACTTCCTTGTTCGTGATCCTTGCTGTCCATGATATTCTCAGCATTCTTCTATAAAGCCACATCTCAAATGCTTCAAGTTTTTTAATAGTGGTGTCTGTGAGCGTCCATGCCTCCGCCCCGTACAACAACACAGAGAAAACGTAGCATCTCAAATGTCTCATTTTTGTATCTAGGGATATGTTGTGACTTTTGAAGATGGCGCTAATTTTGTTAAAGACTGTTCTTGCCTTTCCTATGCGGCACTTTATTTCCTGTACATTGCTCCACTGTTCGTTTATAATAGTTCCCAGGTAGCAATACTGTTTTACTCGCTCTATCTGCGTCCCATTAATGTAAAGATGAGCCCCATTTATGTTCTTCTTGCTGATAATCATTTGTTTCGTTTTGTGGGTATTAATGTTTAGTCCGTACTGTTGACTGTACTCGTTTATTCTGTCCATTAGCCTCTGAAGTCCCTCTAAACTATCTGCTATCACCATGGTGTCGTCGGCATATCTAACATTGTTTACTCTTTCACCATTTAGAAGGATGCCTTCGTCTATTCCGTAAAGAGCCTCGTTAAAAATTTTCTCTGAGTACATATTAAATATCAACGGCGATAGGATACATCCCTGTCTAACTCCGCGTAGTATTTTTATGTGATCTGTTTCTTCTCCGTTAATTTTCATGTTTGCGGTCTGATTCCAGTATAGTTCTGAAATTATTCTGAGGTCTTTGTCATCCAGGTCTGCTTCTTTTAAAATGTTTATCATCTTTTGATGTTGAACTCTGTCAAATGCCCATTCATAGTCGATCAAGCACGCGTATACGTCGCAGTTAACGTCCCTGCATCTTTGAATCAGTACCTGTACTCCGAAAAGTGCCTCTCTGGTACCCACTGCGTTAATGAAGCCGAACTGTCTGTCCGATATTTGTTCCTCGCACTTCTTATAAATTCTTCCATGGATGACTCTAAGAAACAGTTTCAACATGTGGCTCATTAGGCTGATTGTTCGATATTCTTCGCACTTTTTAGCCCCCTGTTTTTTAGGTATCGCTATGAATTCTGTTTCTAGCCATTTATCAGGGATGATTCCTGTATTGTATATTTTATTGAAGACAGCCGTGATCCAATTTATTCCTTCTTCCTCCAAGAGTTTTAAAAATTCAGCTTCGATATTATCAGGCCCTACAGCTTTCCTGCTTTTCATCCGTTTTATTGCTTCTTCTACCTCGGATTTAGGTATGTCCGGGCCCGTCATCCTCTCTGAAAATGGATGCCTATAATCCGTTCTTTGATCTTGAAAAAGTGTCTCCAAATATATTCTCCATTTGTCTTATTTGTCTTTCATCTCTTGGGTGTCAATGATTAATTTTCCATTGGTGTCTATGAGCTTCATTTGTGTTCTCTTTTTAAAAGTACCCGTTATTTCTTTTACCTTTTTGTGTACATTAAAATTGTCATGCTTGGCTTGTAGTCTTTCTATTTCTTTACATTTCTCTACAGCTTCTTTTTCTTTAGCTTCTCTTATTTTTCTTCTGATGTAAGCCTGCATTTTTTTATATTCATCTTTATTTCCTTTAATTAACCTTCTGCGTTCCATTAAGTGAAGGATTTCTGGAGTCATTTCTGACTCTAGAAAGTTTTTAGCTTACCTTCAGTTATTTCGAGTGCGTCACAAACGCATTTATTTATACATAATAATGACTTAAAAGGTCCACCATTGTATCTTTCCATGGTAAAATCTTTATGCACATTTGCAATTAATTTATCAATATCCAACTTACGTCTAGAGAAACTTTCTAACTATTGTGCTTAAGGGGTAAAATATAATATAACCGCTTACAAAGACCATAAGCAAATTAAGCAAATTAGCCTAATGCTTATTAGGAATGCCAATTTAAATTTAATTATGTTTGATAAAAAGTTTAGAAATGGTTGGAAACCGCACATAAACAAATTAAAATGTTTTCCACAATTATTTTATTTTTAGTATTTTCATTTGAAAATAAAAAGTTAAATATATTTACCGAAACCCTAAATTTAACCCGTAATCGCAGACGTCTTAAAAACGGTACACTCTAAACGACATATGATCAATCTAACCACTATTTAAATTAAAAAAATATTCTAGTTTACTCCGAAGTATTTTTTAATAAAATTTAAAAGTGATATTTTAGTATTTTGTATATCTATTTTGAATATAAATTATTCTTAGCACAGTAGTATTTGTCTCAGAAAAAAATTACTATTAATCAGGTAAAAGAAACAACTAGAATAAATTTAGAAAATAAGATAGGTTTAAATTTGGTAATTAGGTATAATACTTCCATGTTTTTTATTTGTTATAAATTACGAAGTCAAAAAGGTAGGTAAATGCAAGTCTGTCGGTTGTATTATTCTTTTTATAACGTAGTTTAACATAACAAACATTATCAGAGGCTAATTAAGTAGATAATAGAGGAGCAATTTATAGTACTTTTAATATAACATGGTATGCAGTTATCATAAATTGGATTTAATGCTGCATAGTTGGCAAGTTTAATATGGATCTGCCCTCTGAAGTGGTTTTGTCGAATAACCAGTATATTAACATGGTAGCTATTAGCACTGTGAAATTTAAAACACATTTTGCCTTTGAAGGTTAATTTTTGTAAAGTTTTAAAAAAATATACATTTATTTGCTTACCAATGTCATTTTATACTAGCTCGTATTATAAATATTCAGCAAAATTTAATTATATTCAAATATATTTAAAACCAATAAATGTTTTAAAAAACTACCAACCTATATATCCAATTTATTTTTAAATCTTTGGTGGAAGTTTGAAAACATCAAAATATACAGTTAAAAAAAACGGAACACAAATAAAGTCGTTTAAACAATTTATAAGATAAATCCTTGCTTTTGATCCTAAGACGATGATAGTATTCATATAAACATATAAACTCCTAATTTTTTTATGTTTGCGTTACAGGCCGTTGGCGTAAGACATGTTTACCTTAATTATTTACATTTATTATAAGTGCTTGTAAATTAAAAAGTAAATATATTTTAATTATTCTGAGCTTTCACTGCATGGTTTTATTAATTTTGTTCCTTTACTTTCCTTAGCCGATGTTTCTTTCTCTCAAAAATATCCAATATTTTTTATCTTACGACATTTTTATATTGCAATTGCAAGAACCGAAGTTTGTTGCCATAGGAGCATTTGGTTAGATTGTCATTGTTATTTTACTAAAATTAAATATTTAGTAAAAACTCTAATTTATTTAATGTTATTTTTGTATTAACGTTCGTTTAATGTCTTTTATAATAATAATTTTTTGAAAATGTTTAACGTGTCTAGTTTATGCTGTAATATTTTATGTTTCTACCACTTGTACTATTGATGAAGCTAACAAACAATTAGCAAAATGTAGAGATTTCAATAAAAAACAAAAGTAACTTTCATAATACCAGTTTTTTGTGTAACAAGTAATACCAATGGAGTCAATAGTAACCCCCATGTCATTGCATCAAACAATGTAATATTATTTGTAAAAAAATAGATATTTATATGAAATACACACAAAATTCATTAAAAAATTTAAGAGTTTTCAAATACTTAACATTTTTAGTAAATTATAATAAAGAATATTTTTACAAATTGTTTGTTGTACATTAAAGGCAAGTAGTTATGTGATGATCCTCACAAAGAAATCGATTGCACTTGCGACATCTCTATACAGGGTAAGTCATAACTATTGGGACATAGACTAAGGACAGGTTATTTGGACCAAAATATGGCTATTGGGCCAAATATGCCTTAATAAAATGTTGCTAAGAAAAAAGATACAGGGTGTTAAAGTTAATTTTTGTTTTTCGTTTTTTGCTAATAGTTTCCCTGTATATTTATAAATTGCTATCAAAATTGGCACAAAGCCATAATCTTAGACAAGAAATAGTATTTTATTTACAATTTTACGTTTTTTCATAGAGGGCGCCACGTGGATCATTCCTAATGATCAAATTGAGTCTAAACTTTTTCTGATGAAACTTTTTAGTAATTTTTATTAGAAAATATGACGTAAACATCATTTTTACGTAAAATTGGTACTCTTGTTTAAACATGATAATTTTAACCGTTTTCGATAAAAACGCAGTCGAACTGCTTAGTGTCTTAAAAAAGGATTTCAAATATTATTTCATTTATGAAAAGTATGCTTTGGACTGTCAGATAATTGTTGTTTGGAAATGTCATTTGCTCAGAGTAAATTATTTTTGATGTGACAGTGTAGTGTAATGTTGCATTTTTTAAAAGTAATCATTACTTTTTTTGATTGAAATGCCTCGTCACAATCATTTTACTAATGAAAAAATGCGAGATATGATTTGCGTATACGCGCAAGAAAATTTTTGCGGTCGCTCGGCAGCCAGAAGGTATGGAATGTTATACGCACACAGAAGGCAACCAAATCACAAAACTTTTGCAAGATTATATCGTAGTTTAGGTGAAACTGGGTCATTTCACACTAAAAATCGGGGTGGCCGACCGAAACAAATCACATCTAATCAAGAAAATGAACTTTTGGTTCGAGTAGATGAAAATCCTGAAATAAGTTCACGACATCTATCAGCAGCAACAGGAGTAAGTCAGTCGTCTATTGTTAGAATTCTAAAAAAGAGAACCTCCATCCTTATCACTTGACTCCTGTTCAAAATTTAACAGATCTTCCACGACGGTTACAGTTTTGCCAACGTATTCTGAATAAACATCGCAATGACAGACACTTTATTAAGAATATTATGTTCACCGACGAAGCAACTTTTATCAGACGAGGGGTTTTTAATTGGCGAAATAGTCATTATTGGGAAGAAGAAAACCCGCATGCTATAAAAGCTAGACATTTTCAACATGAGTTTAAATTGAATATTTGGTGTGGCATTATAGGCGACCAACTACTAGGGTCTTATGTTCTTCCTCCGAATTTAAATGGAGATTCTTATTTATTCTTTTTGGAAAATACTCTTAGTGATATTTTAGATGATCTGTCACTGGATGCAAGAAAAAAAATGTGGTTTATGCAGGATGGAGCGTCACCTCATTTTTTATTAGCTGTTAGAAATCATCTTAATGACGTATTTCCTCAACGATGGATTGGCAGAGGCAGTGATTTTCAATGGCCACCAAGAAGTCCTGAGTACAACCCGCTAGATTTTTATTTTTGGGGACATATGAAGTCCTTAGTTAATGCCAATGAAATTAATATACGAGACGAACTTTGGAGATACATTCAAAATGCAGCTAATCTTATAAGGGGACAGAATAATATTTTTTTTAACGTCCGAAAATCCTTTATAAAAAGAATTAGAAAAGGCATAGAAATCGGAGGAGACCATGTAGAATATTTAGTTTGAGTTTTTGTGAGTTCTTTTAAGTTAAAGTGTGTTTAGTTTTGATTTATCGTCAAAACGGAAACCTTACGTTAGTTGCAACTTTGTTTATTAGTTTGGTATTTGATAGTGGAATTGTAAATAAAATACTATTTCTTGTCTAAGATTATGCCTCTGTGTTAATTTTGATAGCAATTTATAAATATACAGGGAAACTATTAGCAAAAAACGAAAAACAAAAATTAAATTTAACACCCTGTATCTTTTTTCTCAGCAACATTTTATTAAGGCATATTTGGCCCAATAGCCATATTTTGGTCCAAATAACCTGTCCTTAGTGTATGTCCCAATAGTTATGACTCACCCTGTATATGTAATATTTCTAACCAAATTTCTGGGGAATTTCCAACATCTACCACGTTTTAATTCTCTAGGTTTTTATGAATGAATTAGTGATCTGAAAGCAACATTTTCACTTTTTTTAGTAGTACCTAACTCTTTTTCCAACTGGTTGAGAAATTTGCTTTGTTTGTAACCGATTTTTGTTTAACACTTCTCGTTTAGGTGACACCATATAATTTATGAATTTAATGCGCCAATGTCAATCATACTATAAAAAACTGTCACAGATCATCTTGGTGTTTGCCTTTTGACTGTTTAAGTTCAGACAAGCTTTTAATTTGTTAATTTCCATAGGTTCTAACAAAGATAGCTTAAGGCCTTTATTTTGAATGTGAAGAATTTGAAATTCGTCATTAAAAGAATGATTATGATCTAGAAGGTAAAGTGCGTTGTAAGAATCTGTTTTTCTATTGTTGAAAGCCCTTTTATGTTCTGCTATTTGTTTATTAAAATTTCTACCAGCTTGACCGATGTAAGTTTTTAGGTAGCCGCCACATTTAAGTTTGTATACACCACTGTGTAAGTGGTTTTTATTTTGGCTCTTGTTGTTTTTAATATATTTGCCCAAGTTGTTGTTTGTTCTGAAATATTTTGCCTGTATATTATGTAATCGAGCAGAAGGTACTGGGTTTTTCCTCTGGTGGTGGAAATATTAATTTCAGGGCTTTCTTGTATAGTTTTTGAGTTAAAATTTTATTGCTTTCCCGTTGTGTCCATTGTTTACTGCTATTTGCTTAATGATATTTAATTTTGTCTCAAAGTTGTATTTTGACATCGGAATTTTTGTTAATCTATGTAACATACTACGATAGGCTGCCAGTTTATGTTGTATGGGATGGGTTGATGAATTGTGTATAGTCGTGTCAGTATGGGTAGGTTTATGAAATATGGAGAAGTCATGTTTGTTTTTAAGTCTGATAATTTTTAAATCTAAAATATTTATGGATTGATTTTGTTCTGTTTCTATTGTAAATTCAATATGACTATGAAATGAATTAATATACAATAAAAATTGGTGGAGTTTCCTGTTAATTCCTGTGAAACATACCAGTACGTCGTATACGTATCTCCTGCAATGTAAAAGCTGTTTGAATAATATGGGATATTTTGAAATCTTTGTCTCTAGATGATATATAAAAATATCTAATAGCAATGGGCTTAGAGGATTGCCCATTATAATTCCTGCACTGTTATTTGTATATATTTGATTATTAAATTCAAAGTAGTGCTGGTTTATGCAAATTTCAAAAAGATGTAAAATTTCAGATGTAATGATTGGATTTATAATATTTTGGTCTAATAGGTATTTTACTAAAATAAAAGTTTCTGTAGCAGGAATAGTGCTAAGCTACAAAAAATGTGCTCCAGCTAAAGATAAAAGACAACTTATATGTATAAGTAAAGTTAGTCATGGAGTCTCCAGTGACCCCTTGGTACTTCTTCTTCTTCATGTGCCTTGTCCGTTCCGAACGTTGGCAATCAACATGGCTATTCTGACTTTGTTTACGGCAGATCTGAATAGTTCAGCAGATGACAATCCGAACCATTGCCGCAAGTTTTGAAGCCACGAGTGTCTTCTCCTCCCTGGACCCCTTCTGCTGTCTATTTTCCTTTGGTACTATAAGGGGTTGGTTAAATATAAAAGTTGCTAATTTAACAATAAATTGGATAAACAAGTTAGATAAATTGGATAGGCTGGATAAATTTAATAAACTGGATAAATTTGATAAACAATATTTAATAAACTGGATAAATGAGTTGCTAATTTAAGAATATATTTTTAGACGCGGGCTGAGATATCTACCTTACATCAAGAAATTTACGCAGTAGATGAGACAACGTAACGTCGCTTAAACTAAGGGAATAAGAAATACGCGTAAATCACCTGTCTAAGTAAGAAAATATGCGCACCTGAACTGGTAAATACCTGCATGACTAACATCTCAATGATCAGAAAAGAACATGTCGACAATACAGCGTCAAACTATTGGCTGAAAGCAGGAAAGATGTTTCCAAAAACAGAGGTTTTCTGTTTTTGGAAACTTATGAAATAAGTATGTACAATTGTTTTGCACTTAGTTACTTATATAGTATTGTCTTCTTCTTTTGGTGCGTATTTGTTTCGAATATTGGCGATTATTCCGGCTATAAATATTTTATTAACTGATGCTTTAAATAGATTAGTTGTTGTTTTGGAGAACCATTTCCTTAGGTTTTTAACCATGATATTATCCTTCTCCCAATTCCTCGCTTTCCGAATACTTTGCCTTGAAGGATTATTTTTAGTAATCTGTATTTCGTGCCGTTTCTTTGTGTTCGAGATATTCTATCTTTCTTCTTTCAATCGTATACATCATTTCTCTTTCTTTTCCCATTCTTTGTAGTACAGTCTCGTTGGTTATTTTGTTCGTCCATGATATCCTCAGGATTCTTCTGTATAGCTACATCTCAAAGGCTTTAAGTTTTTTCTCTATCGCTTCAGTGAGTGCCCAGGATTCAACTCCGTAGTATCATATCGAGAAGATATAACATCGCAGGAGCCTTAGTTATATCTCTAGATTAAGGTTGTAGCTTTTAAAGAGTTTGGCCATGTTGTTGAATGCTCTCCTAGACTTCTTTATTTTACATTTTACTTTTGTGAGTGATTATCCATTGTTCATTTATTATTGTTCCAAAATAGGTAAACTGCTTTACTCGGTCCACTGGTATTTTTTGATAAGCAGTTGGACGTCTCTAATTTTATTTTTGCTGATCAACATTAATATGTTTACTTGTAGTCTAAATCTTTCACATACTTCATTTACTTTGTTTATTAGTTGCTGTAAACTGTTTAAACTATCTGCAAAATAACGGTGCCATCTGCATAGCAGATGTTGTTTAGGAGTTCTTCATTTAAAATAATTCCATGTTCGCAATTTTCCAAGGCTTCACTAAATATTACAGGTTGAATAATACAGGCGAAAGTATACATCATTGTCTAACGCCTCGTCGCTTTCATAGGCGAAACAAAGAAAATATAAATTAAAGAGCGAAGTAAATAAATCATCTTAAAAGCGATACTTGACAAATATAAAGAAACTATTGAAGTTAGGAACTATATCGATTTTTATAATATATAGGGTAAAAGTAAAATGCTACAATATTACCCGGGTTTGTCAGGTGTTTAGTAAAACTGGTTATAAACTTTAGTCAAACGCATGACTCTTATTATACACCAAAAACTAGCCAAGAAACCGGGATTTTTCTAAGCCAACTATCTCCCTCATGAATAACACCAATACGCCTCTGAAAAATTGCTTGAAAGCGACAACTACAAGCTATACTGGAACCACGTTGTGCTTATCGACTAACCAGTGGCACATGATAGAGTAGATATTGTATTAGTTGATAAGCTACCCAGACACAATTCACTAATTCAAATGATTATATTGAAATGATATTGAAATTATATGATAATGAAATTATATAAAGCATAAACGGAAATACCCCTGTTTATTTGATGTGCTAATCTCTAATCGGCGGAATCAACATCAATATAAAAACTCATTTGTATTATATAAACAAACTAAAAATGTTTATATTATCAATCTCAGCGACGCAAAAAGATTGAGAATATTTTTCAGTGTTTTAATAAATACGAAGGGAAATCGAAATGCTCCAAGATTATGCAGAAAGCAATAATTCTATCAATAGTCAGACGCCTAGGAACATTTTAAGGAGATAGTTCAGTCTATCAAGTCATCCACGTCTCGGTAATACACGGAAAGAACCACACCAGAGCTCAACTGTTTTGGTATCTGATGAGCTTATTTTTTGCTTAGAAGTAGTGAGAGCTGCATGGCTTAAATTGTACGAAATTTATACGAAAAAGATCCCTGCGGATTGTTCCGGCGAAATACGGTGGTAGCTTGTTTTCATTTTTAGATATAAAAACGCCGTTGTGGATACCGAGAATCGAACTGGGAGTGCTTTGGCTTAGGGGGGCAGTATCTTGGCTGCTGAGATACGGCCGCCAAAATAATAAATAATAAACGTATTATCCTAACTTATTTTTACGTTTTTCATTGAACAATTCTTTTAATAAATAAATCTTGGTATATACCTTAATTTTAGTTCTCTCAGTCGCAAAATACCACATCCTCTTCAGTTAATAAATTAGAATTCCAAACTGTTATATAGGTCAAAGGGAGGATATTAATAATCGATTTTCTGGTGGAGAATACAACACACATTATCTACAAAGGTATTTATAAAAGGTACCCAATCCACAAGATACATTTAAATTTTAATTAAAATCATTTATGACTAAATTTAACCCATAAATTTTGGCAAAAATTCTAAATTAAAAATATTAAGTATTTATTTATTATTAAAAAGGGTATGTAGATAAAAAAATATTATAACTGATACATATTATTATTAAGTACATTGTTATTGTTGACTTATACCGAGAGGCCAAGAATTTTAGTAGGATAATTAATATTAATATTGAACAAATTATAGGAATTACGACTAACAAGAAATACGATAATGAGAGATAACATAAGGGATGCGGTAAAATGTATAAAATTGAAATCAAACAGATTGCATTGAATAAAATAATGGGTTTTTGTTATTATACTACTAATATTATGAATTTAATACATATGATGTTGTTACGATAAATAATGACGTGTCATATGACGCGAAACTGTAAACATATTGCTAATATCTTTTCTGTTCTAGTTATTTCGGCGCTTAGTTGAAAAACCAGTTTCAGCTGTCGACCGATTTCTAGTCCCTTCGCCGAAATACTAGTCTATTCGATGGGGTCCCGTTCTAATGGAGAAGGTCATCGATCCTTCTAGATAACGGCATTTTATGTATATAAATGGGACATTTTATTTAGAAGGACAGTTAGTTAATTTTAAAGATCGCGCCGCGTAAATTAAAATGTAACCCATAACCCCGTATTATAAATTGCATAATTGTTCGTGTAATATAAATTAGTAATAAGGACTTTAATAAATTTGCAAGTGTTATAAATAGAACCTTTAATAAATAAATGAAAACAATAAATTAGAAGAATTAATAAAAACATAACAATGTGTTTATGGAAAAGCCAGTTCCTATAACCGACGTTACAAAATAAAATACTTTCATGAAAAACAATCTCGTAAAACCAAAAAACGAGGCAATCATAATTGTAAAAGTAACATGAGCATATTCCTTATTACATAATATAGATGAATAGATTTATTCAAAATTTCGACTCTAATTGTAATGTCATCTTCAGATTCATATTCTGGTTGTCATTTTCATTACAAGCTTCACTGTGAGTGTGATGTAAAGTTCTACGCAGGTCTTAATATGCAAGTTTAATATTGTTCCATTTATTGCACTAAATGGAGATGTCTTTCGGAATATATATTCGTTACACTTTACGTTCATTAGTATGCTTCTTTAATTATTATCAGATCTAAAAATGAACCTGTATTTTGCTTCGCAGATATTCTAAGTATAGTTCCTCTTTAGCAGATAACTCTAAATAATGCTAAATAAATATACAGGGTTAAAGGGAAGGTATTGTTAATCAACTTCGTAGGGATATATATAACACGCATTTACTTTATATACCCCAATTAGTTCGAGTGATCTTTTGAGTGTTTTCAAGTTCCACGTTGTTTACGTCAAATACAGTAGGGTTTCGTCGGTGGAAAAGGAAAAGCGGAAATTGAACGAGTGGTCGCTTTTGACGATTTTTGTATTAAGCTTTGTGAAGAGAACATCACATGCATGCCCTATTTCTTCTATTTCCTGTGGTAATGGAATTTGACAAGTATTAATATATAACATCAAATACCTGTTATACAGTGATATTATAAACTTAATAAAATAGTAGAAACGTTATATACTTTAGATGATTACTTAGTTGCTCATAAACGAAAAAATCCCTCATATATATATATATATATATATATATATATATATATATATATATATATATATATATATATATATATATATATATGTATATAAATTTTAAATCGGTAATTTAGTTATTTATATTATAAAGTTAATATTTACAAAAAAAAATACCCAAAATAACCAAAATATATTTATGAATTCCTAAATACCTAATTATGTTTCGCTGTCGCTATCCTCTTCAAGATTAATAACAATTGGTTTAATTATGTGATTCAAAGTAGCATATGAATTTTCTACGTTCATTACATGGCGTACTGAATTTTTCCAACTTTCTGGGGAGATATCATCAACACATTTCCTTATTAATTCGACTACACTACCACTTCAAGTCGGAGAAACATTTTGTGACCTAACATTTGACTTTAGTTGGTGCCACATATGCTCTATGGGATTAAATAAACAGTAGTAGGGCGGAAGCCGTAACACTGTATGTCCCATGTCCTCGGCCAGTGCGTCACAAACATATATTTTTTTAATAGAAAATGATTTTAACACTTCTAACAGTTCAGTTTTTAAACAACTTTCTTCAAAATATATATCGTTTTCTAA
Organism: Diabrotica undecimpunctata; assembly: GCF_040954645.1. Taxonomy (NCBI): domain Eukaryota; kingdom Metazoa; phylum Arthropoda; class Insecta; order Coleoptera; family Chrysomelidae; genus Diabrotica; species Diabrotica undecimpunctata. The sequence continues at coordinate 54,448,442 of NC_092807.1, forward strand.
CAGGTAGTTTTGAATTTTAATTTACGTGTTATTTGCCCTTGGAGACTTATGTAATTGACGACTGTGGTAACTTGCATTGTCCATTACTATCACACTATTTTTAAGAAGGTTAGGTATAAGACAATGCTTAAACCATTGCTCAAAAAGCTCAGCCGTTGTACCCTCATGGTAGTCCACGCAGGAGTCTTTAATGTTCTTTGCATAAGGCCATATGACATTTGGGACCCAACCATTTTCTAATCCTGCAAGTAAAATTGTTATTCTTTTCCCTTTTGTTTGATGGAGCTTTTGTTTGACACCTATTGGAAGAATCGGACCATCCTTTGGATGGTGTTTCATGAGTGTCAAACCATGTCTCGTCCAGATAAATTATTGGTCGATCTTCTGTACGGTACTTTCTTATGGAAGTTATATATTCAGTACGCCACTTTTGTAAACGATGGGACTTCATAAGAACTTGCCTTTTGTCAATTGTACGATATCTGAAGCCCATTTTAGACAAAATCCTCGAAAGACTAATGCGGCTACAGTTTATTTGTGTATCATCATTAGTAAGCCGTTGTTTTGAAGCATCTAATGTAGGTATCCGTTGCTCTTCGTACATTGTGTAAATTTTTCTACTTATTAAGTCCTTATCACTTTCGTCAATACATTTGGTAGAACCGGTATCCTTACGCTTCCTTTTTGACTTAATGGGATTTGATGTAATTCTTTTCACTGTGGTTAGAGGTATTTTCGTTAAATCAAATATTTCACTGGCAGCAGTATTAGCAGTAAGTCCTCTTGTAAGTAAAGAACTATATATTGTTGTTACGATTTCTCTAGCGTCAGCAGATAAATGCTTTTTATTTGCTGGAACACTGGAAGAAGCACCATCAATGATTTTCCACGGACGCCACATAATGTTGTTTTATAGGTATAAATAGGTATAACACTGGTAACACTTGTAACACTTTCAACTAAATGAAACAAAATGTATATTTAAAAATTTCTCATCGGTTTTATATACTTTTACAAATTATACAGAATAGAGGAAAACTGTATAATTATTCCAGGAAATACTTAACGATCAACAAATTTATTATGGTCATTAAAAGATCAACCATTGATAGTGAAACTCACTGTTAAAATGTTTACAACTTTATGAAATAAAATGTATTCTAATCGATGCTGAATATATGGAGGGTACTATATCTTTAAAAAATGAGGTTTCAGGTATGCTGACAGGCACACCTTCTGTATCTGGCTTTTTCTTGCATAAACCTGATATCGTCATCTTAATTCGCATAGTGCGTAACTCCATTTTATAAAATTTTAAAGGAGAGCGAAAAAACTAATTTAAATTATTAAACTTGTTACCAATTGGCAAGAAATTAGTTTTTATGATTACTAGTCAACTCAGATAGAATTTGAATTCTATTTTTGGATTTTGGATGAAATATTGTTTTCGTTTTAAATAAAATTAGAGATACGCTTTTTACGAACTAATATTTTGAAAGCAAAATAAAAATTGGCATTTTTCTGACAAAAATTTGTTATTTTTTTAATGCAAATAACATAAGGATTATACCTCGGTAATAGTAACAGAAAAATGAATGCTTAAAAAATTTTAAATCAGAAAATATAAAATGAAATAAACACAAGTCTAATTATGAGAAATTTGATCATAAAACAAACGGTACTCCTGTTGTATACTTTTCTTAAGTTGTTGCGTATGCTTATATCTCTCTTTCTTAATGGGAATTCTACCTCTGTATAATGCAAGCAAAGAGTCAAAATCTACAAATTTGCAGGTAATCTGACAGCAAAAATTTTCCATTTCAATTCAGAATGTCGAAGTTTGTAAAATATATTTTCTTTGTATATTTAATTGCCTTTAGGTTAACTACTTGGGGATCTCGGATTTTTTTTCCAGGTCATCCAGGAGATAAAATTTATATTGCCTTCATTGTTTTTAAAAAAATCATGCGATAAGTACTCTACGCTGTAGTCAGTTCTCAAACATGCTTTTTTGCATATTGTTGCATAGGCATCAGGTACATTAATTGTATTTTCAAATCAATCGTTCTATCGTAGACTGCATGCTATCTGCAATGCATGCTATCAAAATATAATTAGTTTTTTATCACAAGGATTGACCTCTACTTTCTTTTTAAGGAAATTTACTATTATGGTTGCAAGCTTATTAGCAGTTATCCGCCCGTTGTTTTATTTCACAAAAAAAAAAATTCACCTTGCTGGCGTTTTAGATTGTAAGTCATGAAATTATGTACGATAAGTTTTTTCTTGTAGTAGAGTACTTATCTTGCGAAATATTCTTTGTTGCAAAAGCTACACAATCATCGCACTTATCCTTTTTAGGCTGGTATAAAGATAGATTTTGCTGATCAAAAATTATGGAGAAGGTGGCCTTGACATGGGTTTGATATTATTTTCCCCATAAAAATATTTGCAGTAAGCTCTATATAATTGTGTTTTCATTTACATACTGTTTTCAAGTATAACTTTAAACTATTTGCTTTGCAATAATGGGATTCAAGTTTGGGTAATTTGTCGAAAAAAAAAAAAAAAATTATTGCCTCTTCGCTTTTCGGCTGCTTTTCAACTTGCTTAGTATCTGTAATTGTTTCTCTGGCCCACTTTTTTATGGCAAATTCTTTAATACAAAATGTGTTTAAAAACATCTTTTTGCATACTCGTATTCGATTATGTTCAGCGTTTAAATAAACCTCAGTCGTCGTTTGCCTTCTAGATATTTCCCGTTCTCCCCTTCGTCTCCCCGTGGGTTTCACAATTACTAATGTATTCACAAAAGTTTTTTTCTCATCCCAAGTTTTTCTTCAAAAGTTGTTGAATATTTTGTATCTAGCCTTGTGAGAAATAGAACCACATTTTAATTTTGTCTTGTCGTCCCTACTTAACTTGCAATTGCAATGAGATTTCATAGTTTTTGCTGCCTTTTTATATTGTAATTCCATGAATAATTTTCCCGTTTTCTTCATTAATACTTAAGCTTATTTTCTCTATTCTTGTAGTTCTCGTGTTTGCTATATTTGTTTTTGTCTGTTACACTCCTTTTACCACTACCTCTCTCTTCTTCCATCTCTGTTTCCATGATTATGAAGTCCGGGTCTTTGGAGGTTTCATTATCTTGGCAGTTCGTTTTTTGCATGCATAAGATGCCTTCTTATGACCTTTCTGTGTCATTAGTAACCATGTTTGTAATATTAAAATAACCAAAATTCATTATGATGTACAGTTCTTCCTCACAAACATGATTGATAAGCATTTCTTCGGTTTCTCTAGCATGTTTCTCGAGATCATCAATAATTGGACTGATATTTGAGTGCATACTGTTCGTTTGCACAATAATGCCGTCGATGGTATTTTGTTTTATGGATGAAGCTAGAGCAAGAGTAAAGTTGTCTAAATCAGGCTATTTAACTTGAACAAGGTCCTTTTGTTCAGTGTTGTCTAACTTTGACGGCACTCGTGGACGGTTTATTATCCTGTCTGCTCTTTTAGCCATTTCTGTAACAAAAATACAATGTGCAGTTTTATTTCACTTTTTACTTTAATATGAAAAAAAAAACTAACTTAAGACAGATTTTTTTATTTAACTAGATTTCAATGAAAATCATTCCATACTAAATAAGGAAGCAATCAAATAAAAATAAATTGGAAAGAGAACAATTACTGACTTTTAAAATAGTTATGCATATTAGTAAACGCTAAATATGTACAAATTAAAATAAAATTGTTTAATAACAGTATAAAGTAGTCATATTTATTGTGGAAATATTAGTATCTCCGTCTTGTGTTATCTTTTCAGTTTGGCGTATAGTGCGTATCTCCAAACGTAAATAAATAGTGTATAAAATAATACAAGTCATTCTTAAACTTTTTTTGATTATTGCATAAATAATAATAAAAAATAGACTTAACTTTCTTACGATATATGAAACATCACGCAGAGTGTAAGCAAAAATTAAAGATTTTTACGATAAAGTTCAAGAACAACTACTGACTTGCGTCAACCAATACAAATGGTGAGTTATAAGCATTTTGCTTGTCAACAATTTGATACATAGAGTTAGGCAATTCTCTGTGACGGCTTTTATTGCGAAATGTTAAACGCTGCAGAGACACAGAATAAACAACAATCAGAATGCCCACTCTCAGATTCAAAAACTGAGCTGAAACTCAACTTTCTTAAAAATTTTAAGAGATTAATAATTTCGTACATTTGAAATAATTTAATCTATTCTTTACCTAAAAGTACGAATAAAATAGTGCATACTATGTCTATAGTTGCCGTAAATAAATTAAACCGGATTAATTTTCCTATGCAAATCAGATAAAATGCCACTGAACAGCACTGGTTCCGACTAAAACATGGCTGATTCCATCTGCGCGAACGAGATGCGCGTACTTATTTTTTCAAGCAGCGTGGGCATTCTGATTGTTTATTATTCTGTGGCTGAGATAGTATTTTTTAGGCTAAAGATCTGGTATGGTTGTACAAGATGGTGAAAAAAGTCATATTTGAAAAAAAAAATAGTTACGCACGATATGCTGACATTGAAACATGAATTAATATTTGCTGCTGGTAATCTATATATCACCAGATATTTCCAGAATGGCCAGTTTTACATAAATTTCACTAAATATTGTTCTGTAGTTATAATAATTTAATTCCATATTTGGTAACTTTAATAATACTAAATGTTATTAAGAAGATATCAAAAAAAAATTTTTCTTGATGCGTGTGCGGGCATAAAGTATAGCTACTGTAGTTGGTATCTAAGCAATAAAAACACAATAATGAAATGGGATTACATACCTAATAGTTATTTATGTACCAAGGGTATTAAATAGAAGTTTATGACCAGAGAGCGACGATGTTACAAACCCGAGAGCCTCTGGCCCGAGGGTTTGTAAGTCGACCGAGGGCATATACATCTAGTAATACCCGCGGTGCATACAAACTTTTATGTCATACTAGTTTGTTATTGCATCTACAAATAAATATGTTTTAAAAAATCCGAAAATTCGATTTCATTTTGACAATACTCGTATGTAGACATTCTATCGTCCTGTTATGTTGCTAAGCTACGGAAATGCTCTCAAACGTGTCAAACTAAACCGGGAAAATGCAAGATATTTTTTTTAAATCCCTAACCAAATTTAAAAAAAAAACGGAAAAAGCAACGCAAAAGTTACTACACTATTACGTAGTTGGTAACTAAGCAATAAAAACTCAATAATAAACTAGTATCACCATACACTTGTATCGTGACTAGAATGACATAAAATAAATATCTGCAAAATGGATTGAAATATCTGAATTTATATTTACGTAGAAATGCAACAATAGAATTCTCGTAGGAGTATTATCAGAACAGCCAACGAGTAAAGACGTTAAATTCTAATTATTCGTTTACCTTTTTTTGCAAAGTTAAAAACGCGTTTTGTGAAAGTGTTTTATTTTAATGATAAACATTGGTAAGGTACGGTTATTTCAAATAATATCGACAACTATATAAATAGACCAGTACTTTATGGCTCCAAATAATTAATATTTTGGCAAACAATATATTAATTTTTACATCATGGCATCATCATCTACGTCAACTCAACCCAGTTCTGTACCAGACCAACAACCTGTGCAAAAACCTAAAAGTTACTCTTCTGTTACCAGACAACCAACTACTCGTGTTTTTCCGTCAAGAAATCAAGCAATCGTATTTGATGCAATAGACAACACTAAAATTGAAGATTACCTTTACAGTTTAAGCCTAATAATTCGACCAATCCACATTATTTTCTGTTCAACGCTATCCAACAACAGAATATGCATTTACTTAGCAAATGAAAAATTGGTCGATGATTTTATTACCAACTACGGAAAAATCAACATTAATCAACAATTCTTGCAGGCACGTCGACTAATCACCCCCAGCCAACGACTAGTACTTTCTAACTTATGTCCGTCCATTCCACACTTAATCTTGGAATCTGAATTGCAAGCACTTGGTGTCAAACTTTTGTCACCCCTATCATTTCTACGGATAGGGATTTCAAGTCCTGAATTCCAGCATATATTAAGCTTCAGGCGGCAAACCTACATATCCCCTTGAACCAACCATACCTTACCCGATTCTTTTGTTATTATTAATGAGGAAACATCATATAGAATATACTTATTTTTAGATAACCAGACTTGCCAAATATGCAAAAACACCAAGCACTTAGCAAAAGACTGTCCAACAAAGATATCTGTATCAGGCGGCACAACTTCTATACCTCACAATATAGAAGTCGGTCAGAACCCTATTAATAATAGCAACAATCAGGTGACTAAAGAAGTAACTAGTACCATTCAACAAAATCAAATCCAACTGAAGGAACAAACTGTGCAACATAAAACACCAAGTACAAAACTCCTAACTAATCAAATAGAAACAGATCCAGTACCACAAACACGCACAGTTTCTGAGCGTTCTACACCATCCCGAAGTTCTTCATCAGAACACCTCTTTGAATTACCAAAAAATAAAGAGAAAGAGACTAAATTAAACCAAGAAGAGAAACCAACAAAGACGCTAGAGGAAATGCTGAAACCAACAGAAGAATTATTTAACGACCAAAATTCCAATTATCCCTTAAACTATAAACAGCTAATAGATTTCTTCGATAACTGTACAGGATTTTCGGACCCACTAAGTATCGCAAAAATATATACCAATGAAATTTCTGAAGTCACAGGTCTACTGACAAAAATTTACTCTAAACTAAATGACAGAAAAATTAAAAGTAGATGCACCCGAATTAGAAATAAAATTCTTTGACAAATTGATCCAAACTTCCACATCGAGGCAGACAGCGATACCTCTGTAGACACATACTAGCATAATAATACTATTCAGCAGTTTAATTATTCAACGGAATCTAAATGAGTATTACACCCATTTAGAAATGTTGCAAATATTAATCTCAAAATACAGACCAATGATTCTGTGTTTCCAAGAAACTAATTTTAAAAGCAACACTGTACATAAACTAAAAAACTTGAATTGTTTCTTTAAAAATCGACAACATGCTAAAATAGCCAGCGGAGGAGTAGCGATATACATAAAGAACGACATTGATAGTATAGAAATACCATTAAAAACAAACCGCGAGGCAATTGCAGTCAGAATCAAAGACGTAACTACCTTTTCCGTATGCAACATATACATTCCCCCCAACCAAGAACTTAACAATAACGAAATATCGGACTTTTGAGATCAAATACCTATTTCACGACTAATTGTCGGAGACTTCAACGCACATAACCCTTTATGGGGTTTAAAAAAATTAACGAGTCTCGGTAGAAAAATAAAATCTCTTCTGGAAAAATTTAACCTAAATCTACTTAATGATGGACAAGACACCCGTTTCGACATTAGATCGGGCGAAGGTTCTGCTATTGACTTGTCTATATGCGAACCATCAATAACTCATATGCTTTCATGGGATGTATTACTGGAGCCATACGATAGTGATCACTACCCTATTATAATCCATAACGAAGAATCATCTACAGCTATACCTGAAGTAAAATGGAACTTGAAAAATGCTGACTAGAAGAAATTTCAAAACCACATGCAACACAACTTGCATGTCATAAACCAAAACAGTAATGTGAATGAAGAAGTAGATTTTATTACAAAACTGATAATAGATTCAGCAGACAAAAATATTGGAAAAATTAACTTCGCCAGTAAATTCCATCCAGTTCCTTGGTGGAACCAAGAATGCAAACAAGCAATTCAACAATCCAAAAAAGCGTTTAATAAATTCAAACGACAGAAAAATTAACAAAACTCTTTAGAATTCAAACGACTTCGAGCTATAGCCAAATATACTATCAAAAAAGTAAAGCGCGAATCTTGGATAACATACGTTTCAACAATTGACAGTTCTACTCCAATGACAACTGTATGGAAAAAAGTAAAAAGAATATCTGGTACAAAATCACACAAGTCGATAAATTTGTTAGAGCGAAATAATGTAATATATAAATCTCAAAAGGAAATATCAAATATACTGGCATTAGGTTATGAAAAAAACTCAAGCGATGCATACTATTCACCAAATTTCTTAAAGAACAAAATAAATAAAGAAAAATCTACCATAGACTATGAAGATCAAAATAACAGCGAAATAAACTTTCCAATATCGATGGATGAATTAGAAACGGTAATGAAAAACTGTAAGAACTCTTGCCCTGGGCCAGATAATATACCCACTATTTTTCGAAAAAACCTCACCTACCCATCTAAAGAATACTTACTCAGCATGTTCAACCTAATTTTCTCGAAAAATGTATTTCCAGAATCCTGGAGAAATTCAATAATAATTCCTATTCCTAAACAAAGTAAACCAAAATCAGATCCCGAAACATATAGGCCAATATCTCTTACTTGTAGTATGTGCAAAATGCTAGAGAAAATAATAAATAACAGACTCATATGGTATCTGGAATCAAAGAAACTAATTATACCAGAACAAAGTGGCTTCCGAAAACGTCGTTCTACTGTAGACAAGCTTATTGATGTAGAATCGGAAATACATGAGGCTTTCGCAATCAAAAAACACTGTATTGGAATATTTTTCGACATTAGTAAAGCCTACGATTCAGTATGGAAATATTTAATTTTGAAAACGCTCAGCGAATGGAAAATAAGAGGTAATATACTCAAATACATATCAAACTTATTAAAAAATAGACAATTTCAGGTCAGAGTAGACGGCGTATATTCCTCAAAAAAAAATCAAGAAAATGGTATACCACAGGGCTAGAACCTTAGCACTACTTTGTTTCTTGTAGCTATGAATTCTATTACCGCAAAAATTAAACATCCTGCAAAATCTAGGCTATATGCAGATGATTTAGTTATACTTTGTAGAGGAAAGAACCTAACAACCATCCATAACCATGTCCAAAAAGCCATAAATCAAATTGAAGAATGGTCATTCACCAGTGGTCTTCAGTTCAATACCCTCAAAACCAAAGCAGTATGTTTTACGAAAAGTCACCAAATACAACCTAAGAACTTATATTTAAATGGAGAACAGCTTAAATATGTAGACGAAGTTAGATTTCTTGGTATGATCTTTGACCAAAAACTAACTTGGAAGAAACATTTAGAATATTTAAAAAAGACATGTCTGGAATAAATTTGTTACGATCACTCGCAAACAAAAAATGGAGCGGCGACTCTTCTACATTACTACATATCTACAAGGCTTTTGTACGCTCCAAACTGGACTACGGCTTAATTGTTTACAACTCCTCCAAAAAATCGTACTTAAAAACAATAGATGTTATTTAAAATACAGCAAATCTTTCTTATGCCGCAGCAGTATCGTCTAATCATGATAATCCTGTTATACACAACGTATTCGCTGACCGCTTCAAAAGTTGTTTCCAAACTTCAAATCGAACTGATCACCCTTTCTATTACCGCCTACATACCTACTTGTCAACAATGGGTATCCATTTTCCAGACACCTACGATATCTCCTCAATTTATCTCCTTGGACAATTCGACTTCCCTCTCCTGACACCAGATTATTGCGTCCAAACAAATCAGAAACGCCAGCAAGTCAAATTAATCAAGAATTTCTAAAAATATTAAGCAAATAGGGTAGCTGTTTCAAAGTTTACAGCGATGCCTCCAAAAACGAAGACGAAACTGGGGCAGCAATCTATTCATCAGATTATACAGAAGCTTACAAATTACCTGCATATACAACAACGTTCTCAGCTGAACTGTATGCGATACTAAAAGCACTAGTTCTGATAGTTAACAAAAATAAAAAGAGAAATATCATTATTACAGATTTTCTCAGCTCAATAATGGCATTGAACCAAGTCTACTGTAATCATCCACTACTTCTTCTCATTAAAAAGGAACTAAAACATGCAGAAAATATGAACATTAAAGTTAATTTTATATGGGTACCGTCACATACTTGAATCGAAGGAAACGAGGTTGTAGATAAAATAGCAAAAAATACACCTACTAACCCAAACGCAGAAGAGAATACGAAAGTTTTTTATACCGATCTGAAAGCATTCTTTAAAGAAAAGATTAATTCAATATGGCAGGATACATATAAGAACTCATAGAACTAAAAGAATCATAAAAAATTCCCAAAATTTAACAATAGAAGACAACAAGTAACCTTCACTCGCCTCCGTATTGGCCATACTCGGTTAACACACGACTACCTACTAAAACGTATTGATAAACATGTGTGTGACATGTGTAAAAGTGTCTTTAGGTAAAACATTGTTTATTGCAGTGCCCCAAGTACAATGTGCAACGCAAAATGTATAACATACCATCAACATTAAACAGTGCTCTTGGAAAAGACAGTAATACTAAAAATATTTTCGCCTTTCTCAAAGACTGCAAGCTGATATCAAAAATCTAATATTTTACTGTGTATAGATCTAGGTTTATTTCTATGTATGTATTGCTATAGTTAATATTCTATTAACTAACTCTGTATCACAATCCATACACGCTAATAAACCTGCGTGGTTGATGCGTCATATAAGGGAAAAAAAAATTCTCATAAAATGAATAGATGAATGGTTTACCAATGTTCTTAACCTTTCGCTACCGAAGGGTCAAGTTGTTTTGTAGTTGACGGAGGGGGTACATTATGTACCCCATGCATTTTTATAGATTAAATATTAACATAATGCAATAATTTTAGTTAAAGCATAATTAAAACAAATGCAAGTATTTTTTATTGAATATAAGTAACAATAAAAAAATATATGGTGTCTTGAAAAAATTAATTATCGTTTTTTTGATTAGCTTTACATTTTGTACATATTATTGTTTGAATTGTTGTGGGTGTTTGATGTTCAGCACAAACAAAGAATTTACAAGAATTGTACGTTTTTCTGCTTTTGCGGTCCTTCTTGCGTGGACAAAGTAAACATCGCCCTGAGGATTTCAAGATAGTGGCGACGTTTTCGCGATTCTCCCTTGGTGGCGGTGGGCATAATTCGTACATCGCGTTTATAATTCGCTTATGGAATTTTTGTGGACTTTGTAGTCGCCTATCGACATGGGGCTTTATAAGTTCTTGACCCAGGTTTTGTAAAAATTCTCTGCGTCTGTGAGAAGCTTCATACGCACGAATGGAATTCTTTGTCGTCCACAGTACGTATGCATTCAGACCTGCAATGTCTAGAAGATTTTGAAACAAAACAAATGGCCATCTCTTAGAGGATCTTTTACAAGAATATTCATTTACCATCTTATCCATAGTACGGCACCTTTTGTAGAATTGTAATGCAAGATTATGTCTGGCTTATAGTCCGTCTCTTCTCCGCTAATTTTATCGTCGTTATGTTCTGTACTCAATAAAATTACTGCCTTATTCTTTTTAGGAACGTAAGACGCCAGTGTTATTTCCTCAGTGAAGGCAAAAACTGAGGACTTTTCTTGTCTAGAAATATTGGGTAGTAGGGCTGGAGGGATATCCTGCTTGTTTTTTCGAAGCGTTCCACATAATGTTATTTGTCGATCTAGTAGTTGTTTTGCCAAGGGAACACTGGTAAAGAAATTATCAGTAGTGATGCCATAACCAGTTTTTAGAAATGAGACCAAATGAAGTACTACTCTTTTGCCCTGGTCTTTTTCTGATTTGTTACCATCTTTTCCAGTATAAATCTGAAGGTTAGCAGCATAGGTGATTATTGCATCAACTAGAGCCCATATTTTGATGCCATACTTGGCTGGTTTTGATTTAATGTAGACTCTAAATGGACACTTACCTCTAAAACTTACAAGTTGTTCATCAACAGTTAGATGAGAGTGGCACTTAAAACTTTTTTACAGTGTTCTACAAACTTTGTAAACACTTCCCTAAAAGCTGCTAGTTTGTCAGAACTTCTACGTTCTTCTCTAGTGTTCAAATCATCGAATCGCATAAGTGTAATTAAATCTAGAAATCGGTCGCGTGACATGGCAGCCGGAAAAATAGATCGACTGTACAAAGGGTTTCGACACCCCAAAAAGTGCACTGGTTCCCTATTGGCTTTTAGCGCACCCGCCGTAATCAAGAGTCCCAAGACCGCATAAATTTCCACTGAATCAGTGGGCAACCAGGTTCTTGTTTTATTAGGATTTTTCCCATTCCAATCCTAAAAGTATTTCTCTGCTTTCTCGTTTGTACATTTGACGATAATCTCTACAATGTTCTCATCGACAAATAATTTGAAGCAATCACTAATTTTAGCGACATTTTTAGATTTTTCTGTAAGCCCTGGTTTTTCGAGCAAGTTTTTTGTGCGACATCTAGTTTGTCGTAAAGGACGATTTTTCCAAACTGTACTATTCTTGGAAATAAATGTGGAATCTACTGCCCCCAAAACTGGTTTATCAGAATCATTACTGTCGCTCTCAGATGGCTAAAATATAATAAACTCTAGATAGAAATATTGTACATAAAACAAAAATAAAAATTACCTGCAGAATTTTAGTTACTTACTTCTAAATTATTATCTAATTCTGAATCATCCGATAAACTATCTCTTTCAGAAAGGTAATCATCATCACTTTCCTCTAACCACTGCACTGCAGTTTCACGATCCTGTTCTTTCCGAAGGTCTAACTTTATTTTTTTCGACATATCGGTAAATCGTGTGCAAATGGATAAACTAAAACGGTATGTTAGCACTAAGTCATCCACAGAACTGATTTGTGTGTTATTGCAAACAACAGGTTTGGTGCCGTGCGCAAAACGTCTGGTTTAGTCAGTGGCGTCGACCGCAATGAACTGTACCGCGGTTGACGGAGTGGGTACAACTTGTACCCCAAGCACAGTGCTGCACTTTTCATAGGTAAAAATATGTCAAATTGAAAACAAATGGTTGGATATGCTTTTACACATCCCAATGAAGAAGTAACTAGAACAGTTAGACAAAATTCGAACATTTTTAAAAATTATTCATGAAAAATCGAATTTGGGGTACAATCTGTCTCCCCTTCGGTAGCGGAAGGTTAAAAAAATTGAATATTTTGGGAATGTTGCTGGTAGACGGCTGTTAATTAAAATAAACTCATTAGTCGATTAACCATTATCTTATAGTTTGGGTAATCAGCTGTAATAGTAATTAATAATTTATTTATTTATACAGAATATTGAAATTTCAAGATTTTGGTAACATGTTTTATTCCTTAAATTTTTAGTACCTCGACTATAAAATGTTAGGTCTACAAAACATTTTTATAGCTAATGGCCTTGCATGCTTACAAACCAAACAGGTACACGTATACATAAAATTATGCGAGTAAAAGCTTTTTCGACTCAGGTGCAACTCAGCGAGTACATTTAGATATTTACGGCGGCATTTTATCAAAAGTTCCTTTTAACTGCCTTTTCTGCTTAGACCCTGATATTGAAGTGGGTAAACAATTTATATTGTGGAATGCCATCGAATATCTAATACCATTAAAGGCAGTCACGGATGAAAATTCAATTTCACAACATTACTGCGTTTTATTATATTCATTTATATTTTGATAGGATAAATTTATTTCAGATGAGTTCTAAACCATGTAAAAAATTGAATTTTAAGGTCTCTAAATGTGCATATTAAGGTGTACAATTTAGTTCACTTCATTTTCACTCTTATATTAGCTTTCTCTCTTAGAGGGTATTTGTGCCTGTCCTTTTCTACATCTGTAATGTATAATGTATATTTAACACACTTACAAGTTAAGATGTACAAAACAAGTATAAGCGACACAAAAAAATTATAAAAAAATTTGACCATATAATACATTGCAATAATTTATAAAAAAGAAATATAGGACAAGAAAATATATTTTGTATATAATCTCAGGTTAATAGCGTCTTGTGCCTTATAATAGAACAGAAAAGAAATATGCTTTATTGTCACTGAAAATTGTAGAATTTTGTGGACAAAGCTTACAAAAAGTCAGAAAATAACAAAAACAATCAAAATTTATTGAAATTGCATAAATCGTCAATATCACTAAATAAAATATAATAAAAAAAACAGGTATGGCAGTCCAGTAGGACTGCCGGTAGAAGGTATACTTCTATACACGTGTTCGCCGTTACAAATTTATATGGGAGTCAATTTGCACAATCATTACATATGTAATGCTATAGGTAAAAGGGAACAGAAGGAGAAACAGAATTAGGTGTATAGATATATGGTGCATCATTTGCTATATATAAACAACATTTGACCTGTAATAGGTGTTTAGTAAATGAAGGATTAAATCAATATTTTGAATTTGCTAAAGGAACGTTTTCATTCTCGAGAGAGAAAGAGAGAGAAAATATATCTTCTGTCTCTCTCTTACCTATATCTTACATATGTAATGATTTTGCCAATTCACTCCCGTACAAATTTCCAACGTCGAACGCGCTTATAAAAGTATAACTTCAAAAAATGTTTGTGGGAGATAAAAATAAAAAACCAAAAACTCGGATTATATTGTAAATTTTCATTTTATTTTAAAATTTCGCATTTTTGCGTATATTACATAATATTAAATAAGATTAACATGGAGTTTTTAACTATTTCAAAAATAAAAAAGGAAATTCGTATTGGGATTCGAACTCACATATACCAGTGTATGAACAAAACTCGCAAAAAATTTGTCAATTAGACATAACAGTAATGTATTTTAAAATTGACAGTTCTCGGTCATACATTCTCGAGAGAGAAAGAGAGAAAATATATCTTCTGTCTCTCTCTTACCTATATCTTACATATGTAATGATGTTGCCGACTCACTCCCATACAAATTTATAACGTCAAACGCGAGTATAGAAGTATAACTTCAAAAACGAAATAAGTTCCACTCAAACAACTCTTTTCTGAACCTTAACACTTAAATTACTAACTTTTTAGGTAACTGAACTAAACCTCAGTTTTATTAATAGCGTCTTGGCGCCATTTTGTAAGATGCTTTTAAATGGGATCATCTAGTAATTAATATATTATTTGAAAGCACTTGTATAAATCATTAGGTCCCTAGATTTTTTTATTCTTTGTGGCACGGTTTCAAAATCTCCACTTAATTGTGACAATCTTATTAAATTAACTCTCGGTGAAAGAATAACTCTTTCTTCCCAGATGAATAACGTCACTAGTATCATATATATGCCAAAAATCATAATTTAAAAATAAAATCGAACTCTTTTGAAATTTATCTCATGCATATAAACATATACATAAAAGAAATTTAAAATACAAATCATTATATTTGTCCCTTTCATCTCTACGCCCATGACTACTATATTATGTACTAAATATTCAATGATAAATAAAATAGTTAGGAAAATTAAATAAAGTATAAAATTAGCGAAACAATATTAAAAATATATTATAATTTCTCTATTCTTTGATTTTTAAAACCAAAGTGACAACAATCAGAATATAATAATTAAAAAAATATATTCCCTCATTGGGATCGAACTAGCGACTTCAGGTTCTAAATACCGCGCCTCAACTCATCCGACCAAAAAAATTGAGGAAAAAGATGGCTAATCAATGTCATTATTTGTCAAGAACATTATGTTAGTTTTTTGGTTGTATTTAGTGTTTGTGTTTATTTATTTATTGTATTCTAAAAATGGAAAGGTTATTACGAATCATAGAAGTTTCAGGAAGAATATTTATTTGCAAAAGACTTTGGCTAAATGTATATATTTACCGAATAATAATAATATTAATAAATATTAAATATATTTACAAAAGGAACATTTTTATTTTCGAGAGAGAAAGAGTAAGAAAATATATATTTTGTCTCTCTCTTACCTATATCTTACATATGTAATGGTTTTGCCAATTCACTACCGTGCAAATTTCCAACGTCGAATGCGCGTATAGAAGTTTAACTTCAAAAACAATCCATTGCAAAATTAAAATAAATTAAAAATTTCGTAATAAAACCTTACAAACTAATAAGTTAAAGGTTCTGCATGTAATACCAAAATATAGATCAGTGAAAAAATTTTTTGTAAAAAATTTTATATATATATATATATATATATATATATATATATATATATATATATATATATATATATATATATATATATATATATAAGCGAGGTTCCTACAGCCTCTGCCGCTTCTCGCATATTAACCGCCATCGTTTTCTGTCCATCTATTCGTCTTTTTTGATGGCTCTATCTCTCATTATGTGCCCGTACATTTTCTTCCAGGCACCTGAAGGCCTGCCCCTTCTTCTGTGTTGTGGTATGTAATTTAAATCTTTCTTTGGCCATCTATCTTTATTCATTCGCTTCACGTGACCATACCACACTAGTTATCTCGTTTCAATTCTGTCTACACTGGAATATACAGTATACAGTATTTGTCCTCCTTCTAATATCTTTATTCCTGATATGATCTTTTTGAATACACCACACGCTCTCCCTAGAAAATCCATTTCTACTACTTCTATTCTTTTATATCTTATTCTTCTATATCTTTTTTCGTGATCTGACAAACTTCTGCCTCATTAGTCATAATACGCTATACCAAGGTTCGATAGATTGTCAATTTCATTTAAAAAAAATATTTTCACTGTGTTATTCACTGGCTAGAATAATAACTTTCTATGCAAAACCAACTTTGTTCTGATTAAGTGCCATATTACATGTATCATTTAAAAATAGGATATTTACGCATCTTAAAATTCAATAAATAAATAAATAAATAACACATATCGTTATAAATATATCTCTAAGAATAAAAGTATAGCTATTTGTATAATAGGTAATCATTTAAGGGAGGATATGATTTTTACACCTCCCTCAAATAACAAGTAATTTTTTCACTTTTAAATAATTTATTTATATAACTAACAAAAGTTATTAAAGAACTTAAACTTACAAGTAGGTACAGTACAACTGTACTTTCTTGCATCCTAAATATGTTTAATTTGTGGTTGGACAATTATTTATATTAATGTTAAATGCGTAATTTTAAGCAGTTGTTATTTGATTGGCACTAAAAGTGAGATTTGAAGTCAACGTAGCCTTCTACGTTAGATACAATTTAGATTTTCAAAGTTTGGAAGGGAAAATGTATGAGCTGTGTTTGTTTTATTTTAAAGATTGTTTATTATGGATCAAGTTTGTTTGCAACACTTTTGGAGCTTTCCACGCAATTTTAACAGTACACTTTTTTAGCTGTTTTGATAAGTTTTTGATAAGTGTCTCTGTATTTGGTGATATATTCAGTGACAGAGATGTTGGTATTAAATTTCGTGATGTACAGTAGTGAATGCCTTGACTGATATGAGGATACCTTAGCTTTGTGATGTTTTGACTATTACAGGATCCAACTTGGATCAAATAGTTACAGGTGTCCAAAAAATTTTAAACCTATTCTTTCTAATCTGTCAATAACCGTTTCTGTAGCATTCATGTTATTTTTTATATATTCGTTGGTCTTCCTTTCCAGCCTTGATGTTCTAGTACTTCTTTTTAAAAAATTCATTTTAACTGCAATCTTCTCTTCAGGTCGGCATTAATTGTCCATACTTCAGATCATAAGAATCTTGTTTTTCCAATTTTGGAGGGCTGCCTCAATATATAAATTAAACAGTAAGGGTGACACACTGCATCCTTGTCTTAGTCCTTTAGTTACTTTTATTGGCTCTGATAGTCTATTTCCGATTTTTAGGTAAGTACTGTTATCCCTGTATACTTCTGTGATTATTCCTAAAAGGTATGGACTAATGTTGAGTTGTTGTAATGTATTCCTTAAGGGAGAAGGTGATTCTCAGAAGGACCTTAGTTTATAAAGCTTTCCTGTGTCTGACATATAAGTATTTTTTCGTCGTATATAAAATTTAAATTAAATACAATTCAACTAAGTAACTTTATAAACCCTATACTAACAGCTGACTGACTATTTAGTGCAGCTTTCATCAGATCCTTGATGTCCCAACACAATACTTGTTTGTCAATCTCACTTTCAATTAATGTTATAGTTGCTTATTCAATTTGTTTTATGTTGGTTTAGCTTTTAGTTTTTAATACATAGAAAAATAACGTACTTTATACTGGGACCTGATGATGGGGCAAATATTGTAAGCCTTGAAGCTGGTAGACCAAAATTCACCAACTTTAATAAATAAAAACTACTTAAGAATTTGAGTATTGACTAATTTCCCATATACTAGTATTATGGACTCATCAACTTTTTCATCATTTAAAAAAAGCTCTCATTATTGTAGACAGGCACATTGATAATTTTTAATTAATTATACTCAACCAGTTGGCAATCAAAAAAACCTAAAGACAAATGCTGTCTTGAGACCCCCATAAAAGTATATTTTGCTTACTCGAATCTCTGAAAATTACTGAAATGGATAGTTTAAATAATATCAAGCAGCGATCGTTGCGTTGCTATGACATAAACCGTGTTAAAGCAAATGACCTAGTATCTTAAATAAATCTCTACTCATGCAAATTTTCTATGAATAATGCAGAGCTGACTCGATGTTTAATAATTCGACAAATATTTGCAATTTTATGTCTACGTCCTACACAGGGGACACATTGTTAAAGATGGACTGGTAGATGGAAATCTTCCAAACATAAATTAATTGGAATTTAAAACTAGTTTTTATAAAGTTGCACTTAAGTATCTTAAAAGTTGCATTTTTAAAACTAGACATTATATTATCAGGGTCAAATTTCTTGGGATAAGTAATGTAAAGAAAAAAAAAAAAATAAAAAGGAAATAATTTAAAGTGGAGCCTTTGTGGAAAATATTAAAATTTTACACATTTGCACAGCTCATATAGGCAAACGTTTTTATTAAAAAGGCAGAAATCCTAATTTATAGGCAAAATATAAGCAATATAAGCAAAGAAATATAAAAGGCTATGATGACAGGTCACACCCGTTTTTCCAGTAATGTAACGACGCTATCTAGGAAAGAAATCTGAACTACCGCCATTTGACATATCAATCATATTTTGTTTCGGAAACGATACGTTAAACTAATGATACTGTATTAATTACATAATAAAATAATAAATATTTCATTTTAATAATAATTTCAAGGGAGAATTTAATAAAAATTAATTTAAAGCTTGAAGTTAGTTAAGATATAAAATCCTAAAGCCATCTAAACAAAGAAATCTGAATTAATGAGTTTTTTCGAAAATTGCTAAAAATATAGGTTACTGTAATTGTAAGACAACACCAATGACGTCTAATAACAGTATAATATATATTCATTATGTCAGTGAGTAAGATAAACATACACTTACCATAAAAGTAAAACGACCTTTAACAAACGTCAACGCTTTACCAAAATAAAATAATAAAATAAAATATAAACTAAGTAAGATTAAATAAAATTAAATAAAATTTTGGGGGGGGGGAGGGGGAGGGTAGAATGGTTTGTCGGATCTCGTGACGTATGATACATAATTGGAAAGGAGAGGCGGTAGTGAATATGTTGAGAGTTAGGAAAGAAAAAACACACATTGAGGAATTGCTAAGAGAACACTACATCATATCTCCTTTGTGTTTGGTCCGATTGGAGTGTGTGATACGTTAAATGAAAGAAAAGGATATTACAAATATATTAGGATAGAAAAAATCAACACAGCGACTACCAAAAGGGCACTACACAGTGTCTTTATTATTATTAAACGTATATTTACATACGAGATGTCATAGGGAACTGTGCATAAAAACAGTTTAACGAAAAGACAAATTTTGATTTATTGACTTAAAAAAGGCCTCAGGCTCTATACAAAATAACCAACTGAACTCATCCTAGCATACATAGCAAATGAAAGAAGAGAATATAACGAATATATTCAGATAGAAAAAACAAACAAGGCGACTACCAAAAGGGCACTACACAGTATATTCAATATTAATAAACTTATAGATATGATACGAAGTATCATAGGGCACTATAGATAAAACTAGATTTACTATAAGACAAATTTTAATTTATTGACTTAAAGAAGGCCTCTAACTGAATACAAAATAAACAACTGATCGAATCCTAACATGCGACATAGCAAATGAAAGAAGAAGGTATAACGAATATATTCAGATACAAAAAACAAACAAGGCGACTACCAAAAAGGCACTACACAGTATCTTTATTACTAATGAACGTATAGCAGCTTACGAGATATCATAGGGCACTATAAATAAAAATAGATTTAGTATATTTTAATTTATTGGCTTAAAGAAGACCTCCGGCTGTATAAAAAATAAATATTCATTATTAATGAATATGTAGCGACATAGGAATCATAGGGCACTATGGATAAAAATAGATTCACCATACAACAAAGTTTGATTTATTGACTTACAGAAGACTGAGTACAAAATATACAACTGATCGAATCCTATCATGCGACATAGCAAATAAAAGGGGAAGATATAACGAATATAATATTTAGATAGAAAAAACAAACAAAGAGACTACCAAACGTGCACTACACATCGTCTTCGTTATTATTAACGGTACAGCCACATATGGCATATCACATGACACTATGGATGATAATAGACATATTTGCTTTATATATTAAACATAATGTTAAGTCGCTTTATTGACCTGAAAAGTGCCTCTGACTGATGACGAAATAAACAGCTAGCCTAAATCTAGCATATGACACATCAAATCAAACGACTTATAGTATACATATATATATATATATATATATATATATATATATATATATATATATATATATATATATATATATATATATATATATATACATATATATATATATATATATAATATATATATATATAATATATATATATATATATATATTATATATATATATATATATATATATATATATATATATATATATATATATATATATATATAACAATTTATTATAATGGTGTATCGGGTATGCGGTCTGTTGGTTGAAAAAAAACTCTTTTTTCTTTTATTTCTCTATATTTCGCTGATTTTTTGTCAGCTGCATCAGGAGACAACTAACATATGGTTAAAATTTGTATAAATATAAGGTGAGAATAAACAATGAATTACAGATTCAGAGTTTAAAATATTTAAAAATGTTCTTTATATAGGATTCTTGAGATTTGCTAATGTTTGCCATATATTGGTGAATCTCAGTTTAGTTTCAAGAGTGGTGACAAGAGAGGCGTTATTGGATATCCTATTAGTCATAGAGAGCAAGGTGTAAAAATTATCTTTATCAATCCTGCTTTGTTGACTACGAGCAAGCATTTGACACATTTTTTTTGTTAATTCGTAAAATTTTCATTTTTTTAAGAGGTTGGGAATTTATTTGCATATTTTATCAAATTTACTGAGCATTGTTCTATTAGTTTTATAAAATCTATGCATTTTCAATAGAAAATATTACGATATTTCTACCTGGAGGGCTTACAAAGATATTCATCTTCATCAATATTGTCTGTGATTTTAGTTTAATAGTAGCAATATTATTCTTGAAAAACTTATCGTAACTTCCTTAATATTTTTACGTTTTCATTGATTGCACAATAATCATTTTGGAGGTATTGTTTTTCTTGTAATTTTTCAGTTTTCCCTATTATAAAAGAGACTGTTTCTCTTATTAGCCCTGCTAATAAAGATTATTTTAATTTTATTAGATAATCGTATATTTGTAAATTATATAAAAAGTTGTGGTTTCCTAGAAATAAATAATTTGTGTTCTCTGTTGTTCCAGATTAACGCGAGCAAAAAATTGAATTGTGAACCAACACCTAAAAAGTGCAAAACATACGAATGAGTTACAATCAAGAACATTGCAACAGTTGTTAAAAAGTAGTTTGCTGCCTTTTTCTTTTAAAACAAAAGATCAACGTAAGTTCAATGAAGATTTATACAGAGTAGTGGTGGCATCAAATATACCAATAAAAAACTTAATAACATAAATTTAAGGTCATTTTTGCAAAAGTAATGTAGATATTATATGCCTAAAGAGTCTAGCGTGAGGAAAAATTATCTCGATAATGTACATAAGAAAACTATACTGCTGATAAAAACATTTATTGGTGACAACTACTTTTTCATTATGGTTGATGAAACTACAGATTCTTGTGGTAGACATATAGCACATCTATTAATTGGAATGTTAGAGGAAAATAATCCAGGAATTTATTATTTAATATCATCAAAGCAGCTTGACCAAACGAATAACTTAACAATTACTAGGTTTATTATTTTTAACTAACATTAGTGCTTAGTGAAAAGTTTTTAATGTTATTGTTGGATGCTGTACATTAAATGCTCAATGCAGGACAAACTTTAAAAAATGTTGACCACAATTTAACTCAGATATGCCCATTATGTCTACTTGTGATTTTAATTTTTTTTTTCTTATAATGGTTTAATTTAGGGTAAACTAAAATATATTAGACGATAATAAAATTTATTTTTTTGATCAATATACAAAATTTTGGGCGTCCTATATGGTGGTTGTTTTTCCATAGTAATATGCACAGCATGTTTGCTTATTTTGAGAAATTGCCAAATGATCCATATGATAAAACCTAATGTCTAAACCTTCGGTGGATAACTTATGACCTTTCGAATGTGTTTCTTTTTTTTATTTTGTATTAATAATTTTCTAGTATAGTATCTTTTTATTATATAGTAATATTATAGAAGCATATTTTAGATTTCAAGTTTCAATCTTCTTTTTTGTTGTAGTAGGTGATTCTTTATATACTTCATTCGCCAGAGACAAAACTTCCAAAAAGAGTGCGTTTTTACCTCCCTACAAGGGGAGTTTTAGAGGGAAGCCCTGAGGTAAAAGTGGTAAACTTTATTGCATCTTTTTTGGGGTTACAAAATTTATATTTTTATCAAAATTCAGCTTGTTTTAGTTTTAGTTATAGTGTTAAAATATTCTTAATTGGGTTTAAATATACAAACAAATAATATGCATCATCTGCATATTTTAAACATTATTTGCATATTCTAAGCATAATCTTGCATTTAAAAAAAAAGCATGTGTATTAAAATGCGCAGTTTTTAATGATTTTCTTTGCATTTTGTCCGCTGGTTAGTCATCAGCAAAAACAAAAACATAGCTAATAGTATAACAGATAACAGGCCACAAAGAGAGTAAAGAGAGTACAGGCATACAAATATTTGGGCTCTCTAGTATAAACCAACATTATTCTAAGAATTTCTTTAAGAATGTGAATATTACATTATGTCTTTAGAATTCTGCTATGTGATATAGAAGCATAAACTCTTACTGAAATAATGTGAGGAAGAATTGAGGCTTTAGAGATATGAACCGCTGAATGTAAAGTATGTCGTGAATGGACAGAGTAACGAATGAAGCAGTTTTTCAGTATCTAAACAAAGAAAGGAGTGTTCTTAATAACAAAAAAAGAAAAAATTTGGAGTATTTTGTGGACGTGATGAGAAAGCCTAAATATAAATTACTATATGTAATTTAAAAAAAAAAACTAGAGGGAGAACCTAGTCCTGGATGACCAGATTGCGAATATCCTTAGGGGATAAGGCACTTAAAGAAAATTGATTCTTACCTTTATCCGTTGTCAGTTTAGATATCTAATGTGACTGGTCATCAATATTCTTGAAGTACAAGGCAATTAAAGAATAATTGTTTCTTACCTACACTCATGGTAAGTCTAAATAACTAATGATTCTGAGAAAAAATATTTAAAATAATTGTTGTCCAAATATTGTACTACAAAATATTCTTGTTTATTCGGCATAAGCGGGATCAGCACAAAGTATAAATTTTGTTAATAAATAAAAATCTCCTATGAGTCATTAAAATTTTTATTTCTTAACTGTAGCAGATTAAATTTCTTGAATTTATAACTTATTACGTGCCTGTATTTGCTTTATTAACTATGTCTTGGGATTAAGAATTTTTATAGTATCGAATACGTATGAGTGTTTAAAATACCCTTAAACTTCAACGACCCTTTTAGTAATAAATTATGTTTGTAGCTACATTATTCCATAAACGAATACTTTTTTTGTTTTAAACCACTTCACTCAAGCAATAGTTATACATAATCCTAAAATTAAATACATAATATTTAAAATTTTATTAATTTTTAGTTAAGAGCGTTCTAAAGGGTATTATTTTTTTGTGGGAACAAATAATATTTCGAACTAAAGTACACATTTCCTTCCCGAAAATTAATTAGTTCAGGGAGAATTTCTAAAAAGGCACTATCCGATTTTAGTTCTCAGTTGCCAGTTATTATTTGTATCAATTTGTATTCAGCCGTGCATACTTTAGTTTAGGAACCATCGAGAAACTCACAATTTTGTGTTAAGTCGTTCACGGTTCATTTGTAAGAGATATTTTTTTGTTTATTTATTCGACTGGAATTTTTTTTCCGACGCTAGGATTCACAGACAAATCCCTTTAGTCAATGTTAAGGGCCTTTATCAATATTTTTGCCGAAGAGGCGAAAATATAGTTTTGCTAAAGGGCCACCTGTTTTCAAAGATGAATACATGTTCCCTTCAGAAGCCAGTGACTTTATCAGAATGTGAGCAGCCGAGATAATTTTTGTTGCTTTTGTGCAGGTTTATTTATTTTATTTTACCGAATTTTTTCTTAAATATTTAAAATTTTTATAAATTATTTTTATAATTAATTAGTTAAGTATAAGAATGATGGAAATTACTGTTTTTTTTTTTAGAATTTTAGAATAACACGAAACAATGGTCAATGAAAATCATTCAAATTGCCGACAAATATTCATTTTATTATAATTTTTTTGTTAACCCTTAAACGGCTAGCGTTACCATATCGTAACGGTAGACAACCTCATTTTAGAAGTGGCAACACAGCTTTTGGTTCCATCGGAATGCGTTGGTTATTTGTCAACACGCTTTTAGTATGTGAATGAACACATTGTTGGGTACAACGTCAACGTAAAATCTTTTTGGCAGTTTTATTCAAATTTTAAAAATTGTGGTAACAGTTACGAGCTTCCAAAGATGGACATCCGTCTAGAGTAAGTATTACTAAAACTTCTTTTTTGAATTGTTATGAAAAATACTTACAAAAGAGTATTTATAGATAGTTACTCTTCAGTTCTAGACCAAATTTTGTTATGAAAGTATTTCAAGTTCTATAATGTAACCTCAGAAATATTGGCGTTACCGTATGGTAACGCTAGCTGGTTTAGGGAGACAAAAAATATTGTACGTGTATAAATGTCTTGCGTGTTGAGTATGTGGTATATATGCGATCAGAAAAGCTAGGACTCTTGTTTATGTATTAATAATTGTCTAGTATATTCATTTGTTACTTTTAGGCTTTACGCTGGAAGAAGCATTGCAAATGGTTTATGAAGAAGACCTGGACGTTCATGAAATATTCATCGAGCCTCCTGATGCGAATGTCCTTACCGATGAGGATTCTGGTGATGAAGATGGTGGCGGATTTCTAGATAATTTAAGCGGTCGACAGTTGACACCAGGAGCTGAAATCGTCCCTCGTCGTGCTGTCATAGCTTTTATCGATGTACCTGAATCGGAGCCAGTGTCAAATATCGTCCGACCTGGGTCAGAAAAAATATCCTGGATTGAAGGTGACTTTGAACGTGTGAGCAGGTATTTTCCTAAACCAGATTATAGTAAATATAGTGATATGGACTATTTAGATATATTCAAGACGTTTGTTGATAGCGAAATAATTGAACTACTTGTGACCGAATCAAGAAAATACGCACTTTTCTGCAATAAACCGGATCCAAACATTTCTAACGAAGAAATGAAATGTGTAATTGGGATTATGATTGTTACAGGATATAATGAGTTACCTGGAAGGGACTTTTACTGGGATTCCAAACAAGATATAAAAAATATTTTAGTCACTGAATCTATGAGAAGAGATCGGTTTCGCCAAATTTTAAAATATTTGCACTGCGCCGACAACACACAGCCTGTACATGGTGACAAAATGTGGAAGCTACGCCCACTGATGGGCCTTTTGAAACGCCGCTTTATTGACAACTGGATACCTGAACAGAACTTGAATTACGATGAGGCTATGATCAAATACTTTGGGAAGCATTCATGTAAACAGTTTATTCGGAGTAAGCCCATCAGATTTGGGTATAAAATGTGGTGCCTAAACTCTGCTTCTGGTTATTTGGTGAACTTTGATATATATCAAGGAAAAAACCCAAAGTCAAACACTAGTTACGAAAGCAATTTTGGAAAATGTGCTGCTCCTCTACTTTGCATGATAGATGAATTTTCGGATGATATAAAAAAGCTCCCGTTCACATTTTACTTCGACAATCTCTTCACAAGCTTTAATTTGTTATATTCCTTGAAACAAAGAGGGTATGATGGTACGAGAACTATGAGGGAAAATAGAATTCCTACAAGTTGTGAGTTACCTAAAAAAAGTATTATTTCGAAATCGAAAAAAAAAGGAGACACGATATCTGTCATCGACAAAGAAGATGCAATAATATTAGTCAAGTGGATGGATAATAATGTTGTGACAGTAGCATCTACATGTCATAGCGTCAATCTAGTCACTCAAGTAAAACGCTACTCTCGAGCCGAAAAAAAAATTATTCAAGTACCACAACCTTATCTGATTTCTGAATATAATCGATTTATGGGAGGCACTGACTTCATGGACCAGCAGATATCCAGATGCAGGATTTCAATTCGTAGAAAGAAGTAGTGGTGGTCAATTTTTACTTGGCTACTAGAAGCTGCTATAGTCAATGCTTGGTGTATATCCAAGAAGTGTAAACATCAAACACAGCTTACCCAACTAGAATTCAGACGAGAGATTGCTCAAGCCTATCTGATAAAATATGGCATGGCTTCAAAAGGTGCTGGAAGACCTGCGGCTGCTAAATCAAGTTTATCTTTTAATAGGGTTTCGGATAACTTGAGATATGACAGAACAGACCATTTTTTGATAAACATCCCCAATAATAAGAGGCGTCGATGTGCTGGAGAAGGTTATAGCTCAAGTATTCGTACTATGTGTGTCAAATGTGATGTAGGATTATGTCTAGAGTGCAATATAATGTTTCACAGCCGAAAGTGATAATTTTCTTGTCCAAAAATTTTTTGTATACCCTAACCGGCTAGCGTTACCAAAACGTAACGACTATTTTTTTTTAAATTACATATATTTTGAGAAAAATACTTGTACCAATATGTTTAATAAAGTGTTTTGACCAATATTTATGATTTTTCCTTTCCTTTTTTTCCTTTTTTGCAAAAAATAAATTTCGCCGTTGAAGGGTTAAGGTATAAGTTTTGATTAAAGTAATTTGCATATTAAGTTTATTATTTAAATTATATAAAATTCTGTAATATGTTTAAACTAAAAATTATTGATGACAATATGTGCCATTATCTGTTGTTTATTAATATGTATTTATTAATAAAAAAATTTAGTAGTTTGATTATTAATAGACAATGATTATTGTTTATTTTTTTTACAATTTATGTTTGTTTAAAAATTTAATAAACATAATTATAGTTAGAGACGATATAAATCTTTAATTATTTTAATTAACGTATAACCTTTTCTTACAGCTTGTGGCTAAATACGTCGATTTTTATGATTTTTTTTGATGATGTGCTGATATGTTTTTGACGTGATGTTTCTGATGTTTTTATGACAAATGTTTGTTTAGTTTATTTATTCCTGAATTCCATCCTAAGTTTCAGGTTACAACTTATTGGCGGCCATTTTGTTTTGCAGTTTAGCTGTATTTTGTGTTTTTTTTTCTTTGTCAAATTCTGATATTTTGTAATGTAATTAATTTCTATCCTTGAACTATCTGTTTTTGATTTGCCTTTTTTTTTTATCAATGAAGCTACCTGATTAGAGCAACGTAGTATTCGTTAAGTATTCTAAACTAAAATGCTTTTTTATCAATTTTTGTTAAATTTTCCGACACAAAACTAAAATTATATTTTTCGTATTGTCTTAAAACCAGCTAATAGAGAGTTTTTGTGGAAGCAAATACGTATACGTAACGTATCTTTTTGACATATAAGCATGCGCATTAATGGTTGAACTAACGTATCTAGATACGTATTACCTAACGTAACGGGCTGGTACGTTACGTTCATATGCATCCCTATCGAGCCGAAGGTAACCGAATGCGCAAGGGAATCTTACCCGATTACCAAAATTTCAACATCCACATTTCATAAGCACACGAGGTACGTGTATTTTTACATTTGTGATTACGTATATTTGTTTTGATTTTTATAAATAATCGAAAGCAGTAGAAAACGACTTCACTTCATCAATGAAGATGATTTGTTCTTGTTGAAGGAAGTTGTAGGCAAGAACCCTTACGACCATCCAGAAAGGTGGAATTTAATTCCAAAGCGAAAAATATTTTTAATCTTATCAAAATTAAAGAGGCCGTATAGTCGTGCAAGATGTGGAGAAGAAGGGCATCTTCTATGTCTTCGTCTTCTTTATCATCAATAAAGGCACCTACATTTAATATCGCGTCCATGTCAAAAATTATAAAAAATATTTGTTATTTATTTTGAATATCAAAAATAGGGTTAAATGACAAGGACAAGACTGGCACTGACAATTTATTAGTTAATCACTAATTCGGTGAGGGCAACACCATCGTTACGTTACGTGCAGAACAAAAACTATCAATTTAACGTTCATCTTCTTCGATACGTTATTTCTTTACGTATAGGGAGATACGTTACGTTAGGTAGTTACAAAAACTCTCTAATATCTAGTGTTTCAGAATTTCTATACGAAAACTATATCAAAAATATTAGTTTAATTAAAGGATATACAAAAACGATTTTGATTAGAGTTAACTGAGTTTAATTTTATTGCATTTCGGTGAACCGACATTAAAAGTTTGAGAAATTCAATAACGT
This sequence comes from Diabrotica undecimpunctata, assembly GCF_040954645.1. Lineage (NCBI taxonomy): Eukaryota > Metazoa > Arthropoda > Insecta > Coleoptera > Chrysomelidae > Diabrotica > Diabrotica undecimpunctata. The sequence goes on from NC_092807.1 coordinate 54,477,420, forward strand.
CCGAAAGTAAATCTTTGATGTCAAATACCTATAAGCTCTAAATCGCAGCTTTTGCAAACTCGTCCAAGCAAAGATAACTTTTGTTCCCTCAAATCTTCCTTTAGAAATATCCACTTTCCCTTTTGTAACCGACAAAGACGGTCTTATTGCTTACCAAAAGCCCAACCTAAAGTGATGTATAAATTTAATCCAAAAATTAATTTTAAGATTCATTTTCTGCTCTTAGAAGAAATTATATTATCAAGTGAAATGTATTGTCATGTAAAATTAATTTTGGGATAACGGTATAGGCCGAAATAAAAATGATATTAAAAAGTTTCTCAAACTGCTTTCTTGTAGCATGTTTAGCAAAGATAGTATTTGGATGAAATTAAATCACAATTAATTATTATTATTACCGTATTTTTAAAAACCATTTTCAGACTGGAAGTTGAAACGTCAAAAGAAAATAAAAAATGAATTTTATTTGCAGTTAATTTGATTTAAAATAACATTTTATCTACAGCGCCATCGAATTCGATTGGCTATTATTTATGCAGGAGGTTATCCGAACTTTGTTTTTATTTAGTCTACTGACTCTATTGACTATTGGCGCTGACTCTTACTATTACTGGTTCAATAACATATTCTGTTATTCCATCCAACTTCCACATATTCTATGCTGTTTTTAATACATTGGCAACAGCGCTCTCCTTATTTATTAAACGTAATTAGCGATGAAAATCGCCAATTCTTTTTACGTTTAGTCTGATCACATATCCCTTTTTTGACCAAATAATTTTAATTAAATTTAACTTTAATGTTTCTTGATTATTGTCTTTTGATGACTGTTTTCTTCGATATTGAAACCAGATCACCATTTTGCAGAGTATCAGTATCGCTGCCATAAAAGTATAGAAAAACATATTAAAAAATAAACACACGGATATAAAAATAAAAAACAAAAAAAATATTTATATAAAAAAATAGATATCAAAAAAGATTAAAATCGCATATAAATTAAAAAAAAAGTCATTAAAAAAAGTTATATGGGTGTGAAAAGCGGACAAGTCGTAAAAGGCGAAAACGAGAAAAATACTGTTTAAAATTTGACATAAAAACTATATTGTTTTACAAATGTTTAAAATAATAATCTACTTGAAATTTGTTTTTACATATGCTTTTACTAATTGGATTAAAATTTTTTTGCGAAATATTTGTGAACAAAATATGTCTAACGGGATATTTGATTGATTTACTTCTTTTTTACAAATACGCATACGACTTACCTCCTTTGTACTGAACATAAGAATGATAACACTGGATGATAAAAGGTTTTATTACGTTAATACAATCTTGCATAAATGATGAGTGATGAGTGTCTTACCACCCGGCAAAATAGCGGAAAGGATAGAAGACAGATTAAGTTGTGAGATAGCACGAGATAAGGCTAGTTGTTAGACGTGTCTATTTGACTTCAGTCATAATTATACGGATGACCTCGAAAATATTTTATTTTAATAATTTCTGATGTTAGAATAAATGATTAAATATATTAAGATATATTATAGTAAAAAACATTAATTAGTAGCGATTTTAAATTATAAATCTTCAAGTTTATTTAATAATAAAAATAACTCAACTGAAATATTTGACTAAACTAAATAGGTATGTTCAGTCCGAAAACAATTATTATTGTATGTGGAGTTGGCGTAATAGTTAGAGACGTTGTCTATTGATAAGAAGACTGGGGTTAAGTTCACACCAAGGGTAAAATTTTTGTTTTACTCAATCAAAAATAATAGAAAATATGATACATATTAGGTAACAAGTTTTCGAAAAACTCATTATTTACAATTTATTTTTATTCCAATTTTATAAAATAGAAATACAAAATATTTCAAATTCAACTCCAGTTTTACAGTCTTTAGTTGTGAATGGAAAATAATCCATTGAAGACTGTTCTCAGTGTTAATATCAATTCCTCTGTACAGGTAATGATTTTCAAAACAATTGACGACATTGGAATGGATGCGCGCGAACAGCTACCTGCTTTATAGCTAACCAAATCATCAAGCCTTCAAGATATCAAATAATAACACATCGAGAAGTGTTTTTTACGGTAAACAAAAACTTTTTATTGAAAAAACAATTCGTGAAAAGGATTTTAACGGTTGAGGAAAAAGTGCAAATTGTTGTCTGGCATGTAAATGGATTATCAGACAACATGATTAGACAACAATTTGTAAATATGTTTCAAAATAGGCCGGCTTCAGCACGATCAACAATTCAGTCTATTATACGTAATTTTTTTACTTATGGATCCGTGTTCGAGCCAAGAGGAGTTCGCAGACGAAGGGAGGTAAATCCAGATTTGGAACTAAGGGACACTTTAATTTGTGCAAGTATTGAGCAAAATCCTACCCAATCAACACCTCGTCTCGGAGAACAATGTGGAAAAAGGAGTAGGTGAAATTTTGTAAAGACATCGATACCGTCCCTATAAACTTCATAAATCCAACGAACAATTCCCTGGGGATCAATATAGACGTTTAGAATTTTGTCAAACTGCAATGGAAATGTCACATCAAGATGAACATTGTTTAGAGAACGTTTTGTTCACCGATGAATGTACGTTTTCATTACATGGCCGTCACAATTCAATCAATACTAGGTATTGATCTTAAGGAAATCCTCGTCAGATTTATGTCGCTCGTACCCAGCGTCTTTGAAAAGTAAATGTTTGGGGAGGCATAATAGGGAATCATGTCATTGGTCCATTTTTTATAGACGGTATGTTGACTGGGCGGAAATACTTGGAACTTCTGCAAAATGAAATTGTCCCAGCCGTTTGTAATTTACCAATACCTTTCGATTCCATATGGTTTCAACACGATGGTCACATAATTCTCGCATCATCAGTGAATATCTCAGTGCGACTTTTCCTAATCGATTGATAAGTGGCCACGGATATTTTTTTATTTTTGTAGAATTTTTACTTATTTAGACATTCTTTAAAAGTTTTTACTTTATTTTCGAAAGTACGACGATACTGTTTTGTCAATAAGATCTTTTCTTTTAACTTTAGTTTTTGTTTAGTTTTGTTTAGTGATTCAAAGCAAAACGATCTTTGCATAATTTCAAATTATTAAAAAAAAAATCACATGTGGGTTTTCAACTCTAATCGTCTGTGATGTCGAATTCTTACCACTAATCTACGAAGGATTTATAATTATTCCGTGACAAGAGTGTATGAAACTCTTCAAATCATAGTAGAAATTAATCTTGGTTAATAATTTAAAACTTTAGATTAAATAATCACTATTAATTAAATTATTTTATTCACATTTTTGCTTTATTGTGGTCAAGAAGTTTTTACTTTATGCGAAATTAAAAAATGGAAATACGTCACACATTCGACGTTACTCATAATAATTATGACCGAGGTGATTTAGCTCGAATCTAACGTCTAAAGGTGTGAGACTATAGATATTGGTAATGTAATGTAATATTAATTATAGGTTTTTCCGATTATTTCTCACCTCTACGAGTTTTATCTCTTTTTATTTCACAAGGTAACTGTGTTTTCTATCTCTTACGTTAAAAAGCCGGGTGGTAAGACACTCATCACTGTATATATTAAAGTATTAAAATCATTAAACATTAATGACTTCTACCTACTTATCTCTATAAAACTAATTAGAAGATACTTTAAACTTTTAATTGCCGTCAAAAGTTGAGGAATCGGGAAGCAAATCCGGTAAGTTTTTATCTGTGGAATGTGGTAAAATCGGTGGTATTAATTTTCACTTTTAGTTGGTTACATGTACTGCATGTGTCTCTCGTTCGCTGGTTTCTTATATTTACTTATGTTTATGCTGAGAAATATTATTTTGTGCATTCAACGAATAATAAAATTATCTGGATACATGTTCTAATTAGCTTTATAAATAACATGCATGTGTAAAGGAAAGCTAAATTTTTTATCGATGACTGGCTTCTTGTATTGTAATTTTCATATAAAGATATGAATACCATATAATTCCTTGCCCTTGTTTTACCACCATCTAATAATTTCTTTCGGTTTTCATGATATCTTTGTTAGTCTACTGTGATTATACCTGTTACATGAGAAAATTTTTTGCTGTTGTATCTTGTAACCTCTATAAATTTGTTGCTAATATTATGATTTTATAAAATAGTACTAACAGTCTAAACAACTCGTCCTCTATTAAATTATCATTATATATTTTTATTATATTATTATATTTTTATGAATAAAATTTAAAAAAAAGTATTTTGTAGTAATAATCACAGTAATCACATGCAACGTACTAATTTATAGGTAATGTGTGGTGCGTTGGTTGCATGTTACATTAAAAGTTAACCGTGATAAGGGGGAAAGTCAAGTTGCCTTATGATTCACTGCTAGAAATACTGATATAAGCAGTGCAAAAAGGGATATGTTCACCTATCCCTTTTTACACCAAACTTTATGTACTATTTTATAATTGCTAATAAACCCTAATACACATATGAGGCGGTTAAAATAAAAGTAGTGTAAGTCAGTTATTTGTCATTATTGAATTATGCTCATATTCGTTTTGTCTATATTCAAATCTATTAGCAAGAAAAATGATGTAGGTCAAAAGTCTTCTCTTGTCTCATAGATGGCAGCATCGGTTTGATCGGCAGGCGAAACTACTTATATCGTAGTTAAATTGTGGTGTAAGTCTGATTTACACCACTTTTATATCAGCCAAGTGGCAGTTTTTGTGGATGCTGTCATTGAGTGTTGAGTGCTGTTAAGTATGGCTGACGACGTTTCCAGTATATTAAGTGAAAGTAATAGTGAACCTAGTGTTTATTCTTACTGAGGATCGGACAAATGGCTACCATCGGACTCAAAAAATACAGGTAAGTCACATTATATTTACGTATGCTGATGAAAAGTGTAACATAACAACAAAATTGATATTTAAAATTTAGTTCTTAAGTTAGCGGTTAGTACACGCATTGTTTTTAGCAAAATTGTTGTAATTTGTATTTACTTTTCATATAGACGTAAAATTACGCCTGAAAGATGTTGTCGGTTATCGCTAACACTGTTTATTTATGCCAGAAACTGATGTCGAGGACAGTGTACCTAATACACCTATAATTCAAGATACACCAGAGGTACAACAAGAACATCAAAAACCACCTCGAACTCGGAGAAGATAGATGAATGGTAGAGTAGTAAAAAATCGAGCAATACTAAGAAATACAGGTGAAGAATATACGACTAAACGTGGTAAAATTGTAACAGGAAAGGTATTTACTAATACGGACTCTTTTTGAAAATAAAAATGTTTGCAACAAATACCAGAAGAAGCACGTGCTTATGCTTTTAAATTATTTTAGAAGTTAGGTTCCTTTAGTACACAAAATGCCTATATATGTGGTTTAATAAAACAAAGCATTCCCCAACAAAGACGTCCCAAAGATCAATCACGTTCTGCAAAGTCGGTTACTAATGAATATTACATACAAGCACAAGGGCAAAACATCAATGTCTGTAAAAAGTTCTTTCTTTAGACATTTAAGATAACTGATGGCCGCATCTAGACGGCTATTAAAAAATTGCAAAATGGAAACAAACCTGGATATGATTGCAGAGGTCGTCGCGCTTCTTTCAAAAAAATTAGTATCGAACGCATAAACATAGTTCAAGGACACATCAATAGCTTCCCAGCATATCAGTTACATTACACGAGAGCTAAAAATCCCAACCGAAAATATTTATCATCACAACTTAATGTTACTCTTATGTATAGTTTGTACAAGGAGTCCTGTGACGACAGAAATATCATTCCTATTTCTATCGACATTTATCGCAGGACATTTAACAATGAATTTAATCTTCATTTCCATGTACCACATATAGACACTTGTAGTAAATGTGATAGCTATAAAATCAGAAAACCTATCTTGACCGACGACCGAACGTATCTAGAATTACGTAATTTGGAAACTCAACATGAACTGCATCTACGGAAAGCAGAGCGTGCTCGAATGTCAATGAAGTTTGATAAAGAAAAAGTTCAGAATGATGAATCCTATTACCCTTTTACGTTTGACCTAGAAAAGTCTCTCGCTTTTCCCAAGCTCAGTACGTCCACAGCGTACTATAAACGCAATATGTACGTTTACAACTTTGGCTGTCACGAACTTTCAACTGATTTAGGCTTTATGTATGGGTGGGATGAGACGCTTGCCTCTCGAGGTTCGCAGGAAATCGCATCGTGTATAATTAAGCACATAGAAACACGCGCATCGCACCTTTAGCATATTATTGCCTACAGTTTCCTGGAACGTTTCCTTATCCTTATTAAAGATAGTACCTAGTGACACCAATCAGGCGGAAACAATTGATCTAAAGTTTATGGTGAGTGGTCATTCCTACTTACCCACCGATGCAAACTTTGGATCAATAGAAACTTACTCCAGAGGAAAGGCAATTTATGTCCCAAACGATGGATATTCTATCATAATGAAGTCACGAAGACATAAATCGGTCCACTTTACACAGATAGTTAGCAAAGATTTTAAAACTGCCGGCTTTTTTGTAGTCAATAAAAGCTGTAAACAGGTACCTTTTTTTGATATATGCCTGGTTAGAAATAACTGAGTCGATGATAAGTTGTTCTTTGCAACCCATGGAACCCTTAGCTCATTATTTCTGTTGAGGCTCTATAATATTGTTTAAAGCACAGTGTTGGTAGATACGCTGGGCTACACAGGATGTGTTATGATGTCGTTATGATTATTATTTTATTATTTTATTACTGTTATATATTCTCATATTAGCGCATGGTATAACTACACAGAAGTACCTAATAGAAATTTTGATTTACTTCAGCTTGTACGTTTTAATTATATATATATTACAATAAAACAAACTAAAAATGTCTTTTTAAATTATTGCTATTTACCAAAATATAGTCGTATTTCTCTAAACTTTCTTACTTTTCGCCGAGCGATAACAAATAGATAAGCAATACTCTCTGTAGGCTGCCAATAAAATAAATGACAGTCGTAGAATCAAAAAAGTAAAAACGAAGGAAATTTCCACTGTTACCCTACCAAAAAAAAGTGAATTCTCGATAAACCTTTTCCCCTGAACCATAAAATGTAATTGGCAAGAATCGTTACAGACCTCCTAACATTTTAGATCACATCTTTTTCTTTTTTGCTACATTTATTCGGTGAAAAATAAACTCCGGAGCCACTTTCTTTTTTCGTTAACGTCATAAAAATTTTAGCAGGTGTAGGTACGCCAAAACGCGAAACTGAATTTCCGTTCCACGGAACTTTTTAGATATTGATATTGCGGTTTCTGTCAAGAAAAAGTTTAATATAGAACGGACCGAACAACAAACTTCGTTAAAAAAAGTTAGATTATATTTTATAAAAATATATACCGAGGATGTATATTTAAAATTAATGAAACCGTTAATAATAAGCGTATTCAGAAGATGGCCGCAAAATTAATCTGCAAAAATATACACTGCGCTTTAATTGAAGTGGGACAGCGCTAGATAAGTGTATGAGTTACTTCGAATGAAGTTGGTATAATTACTAACGGGAATAAAAGATAGTATAGTATAAGTGAATGAAAGAATAGTACACGTTGCTAGAATAGAAAACATATCTTATTTAAAATTTGTAAATCGGTATGGATGCAAATAAAAAAAAAGCTTTTCATGTGTAACTAGGTGCCATAATTAGAAACATTTAATCAGAGAATACCATTAACCCGGAACTGGTGAGGTCCATTTTTTGTTACGTGTATGGTGAGTTATAGTCACACTGACCCCAATTTGTTTTGCAAAATTAGACACTAATATTTGTTTATATTAAAAAAAAAATAACTTCAATAACTTAAAGACGTTTATTTTGTTATAACATAAATTTAACAAATATTTGAAATAATTATCACGCATAACAAATTTAACTAAGAAACAGTAGTGTTATTTTGTAATTAGACTAAACATTAACCTGTAACAAAAAAAAGAGGAACAAAAAATTTTTTTTTTTTCTTAAAACATAAACTTAAATATTCAATCTAACCTACCAACACAAAAAAATAACCAAAAACAAAAAACATCATAAAACTACAATCCATTCTTACAGGCAATCTTTGCAAATGTGTGTTTCACACATATGGCATATTGGCGCTTTGCAACTAACGCAAACTATCTTCGTTTTTCTATTCAATAATCGTGGACATTTTGAGCACTTTACTCTTTTTTCTAAAATAGCATTTTTTTGTTCAGGAATGTCTGTTTTTAAAATGGAAGCGATATTATTTCTCAGTTGCCTTGGAATTTGAGAAATAGTTATTTTTCTTTCCATATGATCCTGTACCAGCTGCCGAGCCAGAGATTTGATGAATTCATACCTCGACTTTTGGGGGTTTCCAGGTAGGGATGAGTATATTATAAACGCATTGACGAAAGAAACATCCAAAATTGTATAAAAACAAGTAAGAGGCAATCTTCGACTTCTACTATGTATAGAATACACTGTACACTGTGACACTTTTGTTTGATTATAAAACTTAATAATTTTGGATTTCTTTGTTTTATCGTTTACTGCATTATCGTAGTGCATTGAAGACATCAAAAGTACTGCTTTTCGTGGTTTAGGTATATATCAAACTAATGTAACTCCAAATCGCCAAATCTAAATAGAGATGATCCCGTGAGCCTCGTTTTAGTTGGCAAACAAGAAATAGGTATCTCCCTTTTATTTTTTTTAACAGTACCCACGTAAGTTAGGCCTTGGTTCCTCAACTCAGTTATCACTTCTAACGATGTAAACCAGTTGTCTGCTGATACGTTACGGTTAGAACCGTTAATACATTTTACTAGAAGAAGAACTGATTGCGTTGGTTTGTTAAATTTTCTTTCCTCTTCTGACAATGTTTGGCCATCACTTCCAGCACCTGTATATACATACCCATCCAAAAAGTAATACGTTCTGGCGTCAGTTAGTGCCATTATCTTTAAGCCATATTTTCGGGGTTTTTGAGGCATGTACATGCGAAATAAACTTCTTCTTCTTCAGATGCAAATCCACTAATGGATGTTAGCGATCACATTGTCTATTAATTCTCTATTTCTTGCAATATGTATCAGAGATTGTATGTCGTTAATCCCTGTCCATTGCCTTATGTTTCGGAGCCAGGACATTTTCTTGCGTCCCATTCCTCTCTTGCCTTCAATTTTACCCTGGATTATAAGTTGGAGGAACTGGTATTTTTTATTTCGCATGATGTGACCTAGATATGCCGTTTTCCTTTTCTTGATGGTTTCGAAAAGTTAGCGTTCTTGGTTTATTCTTTTAAGGACATCTATATTTGTGATTTTCGCTGTCCATGGTATTTTTAGGATACGGCGATAGAGCCACATTTCGAAAGCTGCTTCTAATCTGTTTATATCCCTCGTTTTGAGTGTCCAGCCCTCTACGCCATATAGCAGCATTGACCACAAGCACTTAGTAAACCTTAGTCTCAGTTGAAGATCGAACTTTTAACAAGTCAGTACCTTCTTGAATTTTACGAAAGCTTGTCGAGCTTGCTCAATGCGACATTTTACTTTTCTGTCCGATGCCCAGTCTTCAAAAAGCCACGATCCCAGGTATTTAAAACTTAGATGAAATAAACATCTTCCCCGAAAATAAATTAGCATTTTATCAATACAAGCATACTGCCCCATGCAATAATTTTTTTTGCTGTTTTCTACAAACCTATTGAAAATTAATGTAATGGGGACAACTGTTTCGGTTTTTTTACGTTCTTCCCTCGTAGTTTCGTCATCAAACCTCAACGCTTGTCAAAAGTACTAGGAATCGTTTCACTGACGTTGGTGCATCTAAAAATTTCTCTACCAGTACCGTCGGTGGCGGTCTTCCGTATTAGATTTAAATATGGCCAAGTAAAATAACAAACCTATAAACGCTCTCAGTTCAATAATGTCTAAATCCTTTAGATCCGTTCTATTACTATCGGTATATTTCGTTCTAATCCCTGGCAAGTTTTTTATTTGTTCTAAGAACAATCTCTTTTAAAATATCGTTTGTTATTAAACATTCCCAAGCACTTTTTTGGAGACACAATTTCCCAAGAGACTTGGCTGGCCCAATAACCCCAGGAAGATAAGAGATAATGTTGAAACTTCTTGTTCTTACATTTGAAGGTGGAGCTTCTGCAGTTCACTTGTATCGATTTTGGCCATAGTACGTTCTCGAAGGGCCTGAAGTTTGGTGCTGCTCATATAGATCCGAGTCCGAATTAACCTTTGAAGGTGCTGCATTTTGCGGGATATTATCTTCGACATCCAATAGAGATTCCACGGTTGCCGGTTCATTCAATTTCTGAATCAGTTTCGTGTTCGCTGACATAGTCGGGATCATTGTCTAAGTCATCGTTACCGCTGAAATCACTCTCATCCGCGTCTAGAATACTTTGAGTCCATTGTTCAAACCTAGGATTATCGGAATTCATTTTATTATATCGCGAGAGATCCATTTTCAGCTGAAACTAAAAAAAACTAATTATTAAAAAAAACGTAACCGGTGAGTTGGGGTCACAGGGTCCCCACGGCGCAGTTATTTTCGTATAATTCGTAAACGCTTACCTATTTGCTCACGACTATCCAGCTCGATATCACACATCATATTCTTATTAATACAAATTTTTGAAATAACTAAACTTAATAGGTCTTAGATGTTTACAGCTTACAAAAATGTTTTATATAAAATTCAAAAAAGTAATACAAGTAGTTGCTTAACCGTTATTAAAAATAAAACATAAATTTCTTACGCAAATACAAAATAAATTAATTAAAATTAATTAAAAAGAACAAAAGTTCTTGTTTAGTCTTTTCTCAAAGCATTAACTACAAACAAAGGTAACATGTTGAAAAGAGATGAATTTACTACAAATTTTGCAGATATATTTTGTTTTATTATTTTGTTTAGAGGTACCTACAAATTTAGCAACGGCCCAACATGTGGCAACTCCTGATGTCTCTGATGCGTTTGTGTGGGTAGCTACCATATTTTTTGTATTCTTTATCGGATGGGACGTGGTATACCATTGTTCAAAGTAAAAACGTTGCACGTCACAATTTATATAAAGTGACAACTATCGCCGTATTCCTGTTCTCCTTCGTCAATCCTCCCGATTCAAGGCATGCTCCTCCTCCAAACCTCTCGATTCCATCGCTCTTCTAATTCTCAATAGGTGTCCAAACCAATTTAAACCTCTTCTCTTTATTCTGTCAATGACCGTTTCTGTAGCATTCATGTTATTTCTTATAGATTCGTTGGTCTTCCTTTTCAGCCCTGATGTTCTAGCATTTCTCAAATAATTCATTTCAACTGTCAATAATCTTCTCTTCGGGTCTGCATTAATTGTCAATACTTCAGAGCCATAACAAATAACTGATTCAATCATGGTTTGCCCTATTCTTTTTTTGTTCCTTTGGAAATGTTGCGATCCCACCATAAGGAGTTCAGACATCCTACAATTTTACATTAATTTGGTATTTAATTTCGGTTTCTCCCAAGCCGTTCTTATCGATGAGTGCACCTAAATAATTTAATTTTTCCACTTGTTTGATTTCCCTACCTCGTCCATCAACACTTCAAACCTTGCATCTGAAATGAGAACTAAATTTTCTGTTTTCTTCATGACCATTTTACCCATTTTATATATTCTCTCTATAGACGTTTTACCATAATTTCTAGATCATAAGAATCTTAATCTAGGAAGACTTGATCATCCGCAAAGTTCGGAGAGAACAGTACGTCATTTTCTATGGGGATTCCTATTCCCTGGCAGTGGTTTTTCCAATTTTGGAGGGCTGTTTCAATATATAAATTAAACAGTAAGGGTAACATACTGTATTCTTGTCTTAGTCCTTTAGTTACTTTTATTGGCGTTGATAGTCTATTTCCGATTTTTAGATAAGTAGTGTTATCCCTGTATACATCTGTGATTATTCCTAAAACGTATGGACTAATGCCGAGTTGTTGTAAAGCTTGCCACAATTTAAGTCTTGAAACTGTATCATACGCCTTTTTTAGGTCGATGAAGGCTAGATGTACTTCGGTACCAACCGTTATTCTTTTTTCTATTAATTAATAACATTTGTACATACATTTAATATTAGGCAAATACATTGATAATAGGTTGCCAGTCAAAAAGTAGCCGCAAATATTTTTATCTCAATTATTAGTACTTAATTTTTTACAAAAATTTTATTTCGTTAATTAATTTTTTAAATAAAATACGCTGCTCATGACGTGCTTGTTATATCATATTAAAGACAATTTTTTTATGATCACATAAGTTTGCTAAGAAAAAATGGTAAGAAATTAGGGTTGCCAGCGGTTAAAAACTGGTGCCAGAGGTATCAAAGATAATATAAAAGACAGCTAACACGCAACGCTACTGGTTTGAAGTGTCAGTTGTGACTTTTTAAGGTGTGCGTTGATAGATATATAATAATATAGGTACATATTATCACTTGTGAAACCTGTGGTGATGCGCCATAACTCTATTTTATTTTATTTTTGACACCCCGAATTTTTAACAGATGACAGATCTAACTTTCGACAAGTTAGATCTGTCACTCACTAAGAAAAAATTAGCTTTAATATGATAGAAAAAACATGCATATACGTCATGAGCAGCGTATTTGATTTATGTCTAATGTATAATTTTAAATGTACAGTATGTCCCAAACCCTTCTTTCAGTGCGTCACTAATTTTGACGTCATATAGGATTTTAAGAATGTCGAGAATTATTGCATGAGATTTAAGTTAAATCTCACAGTTGCAGGATCGAAAAGGTTATTTTTTTTTAATATGGAATAAAAACTTTAACAATTCATTTTTATTTTTAATTTACATATTATAGGTCCTGTTCCCTAATATTTAAATATTAGAGGTTCCTATTCTATACATTCCAAGAAACGTACTTAATTAGCTAAAATTTATTTATGAATTAATTATTATTTATTACAAACACTATGGAATTGGAATATTTGTTTATTTAAAATGACGCTTCCTCCTAGAATCTTTGAAGAGTTGACTGCGAGATAAAAAATTTTACTGGCAATTGCAAGGCACCAAGGCAAACATTCCTGTGATGAAATAGCATCAATTGAAATCAGTCATTTTCCGATAAATTTCTGTGGTAGCCAATAGTTTAATTTTGTGAAGATTTATCATTAAATAGTGGAAACAGTTTAAATAGTGAAGGCGTTGATTTTTGCGTTATTCTACCAGATTTGGTGTGCAAATGAAAGAGTGTTATAAAGTTTAGTTAAAAAAAACAATGTAAATAATTTAAATAGTGAAGCAGTTGATTTTTGAGTTAATTTACCAGTTCCGGCATGCAGATGAAATAGTGTTAGAGTTTAGTTAAAAAACAAGGTACCGAATGTAAGTTTATTTTTTTTATGAATAAAAAAATTGAATATTATGTTTCAAACAATCCACAATCCGATTCAGAATCAGGTTCATTAAATTTAATGATTACAGCGGATATGTGGCTGGCATCAATTATATCTTACATTTCACGAAAATGTCCGTTTCAATACATATAAATATCCATAACGGTAATAGTTTAAGATATTTCCTCAATATCATTCCTGAATTTACAATCTGATTCAGTATCTAAATCGTTGAGATGTGGCTGTCATCAATTTTTTTGGCTGTCTCCTGATATTCATGTATGATAGCTTCTGTATGGCATACATACTCCTTTCATTTTTCTGGTGTAACTTTAAATTGAACTACAATTATTATCCAATCATTATCTACAAATTTTAGTACGCTTGAATTACCTGTTCTAATGCTTCTTTTCAAATAGTTAATACAATATTTTCATTTACAGTACCTGCAGAACTTATTTTTGCATCATAATATATTTTAGAATCTATCCAAACACTCTCAATTGAGTTAAACTGGCAATTAAATGGAGGCAATCTCAATACTCTATGACCATATTAAAGTGCCAGTACATCTAATCTGTAGAATAAAGTAAATATAATATCACTTATTAAATATCTCTTTATACACTCAATACTTAAAAACTTTATCTGGTAAAAGATTTTTTACCATCTCCAATAATTCAAGGTCGTTGAGACACGTATATGTCTTCCTTTTAACCATTCTACTAAAGAGTGTTTGGTCCAACTTGAATTTGGTATTTTTTCCACTCAATTGGAGTGGTAAGGTGCATTGTTCATAATTATTAACGACGGTACTTCTAAATTTGGCAAAAGTTGATATTCAAACCATTTTTCAAAATTTCCTGCATTCATCGAATCACGATAATTTCCAGTTTTTTTTTTCACTTTTGAAAATTAGACTGCAATTATCACGGAGTCCATTTTTACAACCCGCATGGAGTACAATAATATCGTACACCTTCTCCGGTCCTCTTTCTAACAGCATTAATGCTGACTCTGGCTAATCTTGCCAACTCTTGCGGAATCATCCCTTGCTATATATCCCGTTTTAATCCAAGAAAACTGGTTGTAACGGGTGTATCATGTTGATTTTTTTTGTATTCTTTTAAATATTGTAATTTTTTATATGCCACATGTGATTGTTTCATTAGATATTTTCGATTTGATATATTGCAGTGTAACCATCTGAATTTCATATCTTTTAAAACCTTACGCAGTGAGCTAGTAGAAATGGTAATTTCATTTATGTCGTTTAGTTTTTCTTGGAGAGTAACGTGTTGGCCTAAAATGAACAAGAAAAATGTAAAGACGCTAGTGATATTTGAGTATCATGTTTGTATCGAGTTTATGAAGGTCCTAGAGTATCACATACTAAAGTAATCATTGCCACATATGTTTAAATGCCTTCATTTGCAATCATCTTATTGTTGGTAACGAAACTCCTAACGCCTCGGCAACACACTAAAATGTATAGTATTTAAAATATCATTAATAGTAATGAAGTTGTCCCAGCCTTTTTCTAATTAAAAATAATTTAATAATTTTAATATTAGTCTTTGTTCTTTTTTGGTATATCTCGACATATTTAAAATATTTTTATGAGAATAAACACAAAATTAAATTTTCACTGTAAAATGTCTGAAAATACTAACCTGGAATGACAATTATCATTTTATCAGTTGACATTGTGAAAGTACTGTCACGATCGAGACCATCTGCGTCAAATTATATTTATGCGCATCATTGATTGGATATCTATTTAGCGTATTCTAAACTCCAACCAATTATACATCCGTAAGTAGAATTCGCCTTACTATGTAAATAGCCGTAAACCATAAATTATTTTCCAAGTTCTATGTATAATAATCACAGACTAACGTTTTTTTCTGTCACTGCTAGCTTAATGCATTAGAGAGAATTCGATCAACTATGACGCACTGAAAGAAGGGTTTGGGATGGACTATATGTCAAAATGTAAGCTTGATGAACTACGTTATGAACGTAGTGATCCTGCAGTAGGATCTATGTAAAAATGTCATATAACTAACAGATCCAAAATACAGACCAACTGCAATAAAAAAGCAAAAGATGCCCTTCTAAAGAATCCATATCCCGAACACCTAATCGAAACTATTTTCAAATCAAGACTTAATAAATTTTATAACAACACAAATAACAACAAACTCAACAGCATCAAAACTAATTATACAACTCTTTCATATATAAAAGGTTTATCCGAACAATTAACAAATCTTTTAGCCAAACATAATATAACAGTGGCCCACAAAGGCAACAACCTTTTAACTAAATATTTCACAAAACTAAAAACTCATATGTTGTTTACGAGATACCATGTATTTACTGTGAAGGTGTCTATATCAGTCAAATTAGTCAACTACTTCAATCCAGAATTCGCTCTCACAAATATGGCAAGAACAACGTCACTGCGCTCACAAAACATGAAAGTGAGAAGAAACATAAATTTGATTTTGAAAACATTAAAGTTTTAAAACAGAACAAAATAAAAAGAAGAGGGAGATATACGAATCAAAATAAATAAAAAGGAATACCAACGCAATAAATGACAAAAAAGATACACAAAACCTAAATAAAATATATTTCAATCTGATTTAAATAACAATAAATATAACACCATAAAAAGCTCTTAAAAACATAACATATCTCCATTTTACCTCTTTTGAAAACATCAATGATACGCTTATATAAAAATAATTATATACTAATGACAGTAAACCATGAGATATCAGATATCAACTTTTATTTGTCAGTTCATTAATGTCTGTGTCCCGTTTTACGTTTTGGTAAGTCATATATATATATACATATTTTACAATAACTGTTTGACTTATACATGTACATTTTAGAATCTTGACAAAGGCAAGGGTTTTCTGTCGAAACGTTGATTGCAGTGAAAATTAAAATCTAGTTCCACATGTAATATATATTTTATTGAACCTAAACCCAAGAAATACTAAATTTATATTAAATATAGTACGGTTCAAGAAACTCAAAACTAATGTATATATATATATATATATATATATATATATATATATATATATATATATATATATATATATATATATATATATATATATATATCGTATTTGTCCCCAATATAAACATATTATTTCCGATGTATGTTGTAAAATTATGTTGAGTCTAATTAATAAAAATTCTATTCTAATTTGAATAACTAATTTGTGTTAGTGCAACTTTGTATTTTATGCTTTCTTTGTTATGCGCAATTAGATTAGTAATCAGTCTTGAAAATATACGTAGGTTTAATCACAGTAAACTCGAATTCACACTAACACGATTCGTCGTTTGCATAAAGAAACACCAAACGTCCGTTCTCTAAAACCATAGGAAAAAATTCCCTGCCAAATCTATCAAATCCCAATCGAGTCGCACATAATCGTTTTCCAACATTCCGGCTATTCTCCAAATACCACGTTCATCTAGACTGCATTAGGCTTAGCTTTGAACTTTTTCTGTTGTACGGTTAGCTGGTATATGAAAAAGTATTCAGCGCATCACTCGTCCATTTGTATATCGTTGCCGCATTTTTGCGGAAGGGGTTTACAAAAGAGATGACAATCTATATACGAGACAACGAATAAAAATTCCGTATTTTTCTTTTTTATATTTTTCACCATACATTAGCGGTAAACCAAAAATTTTCTGTGACGATTGCTTGATTGAACGACAAATAGTGTAGCATAAAATCTACTTATAAATAAAATTGTGTGAAATCCACAAGGAAAATAAATTCCTGCAGCTGGCTGTATACCATGTATCACAAAAAGAGGTTTAAATCTTTGTATGTAGGTATATTTAAAACATGTATTGAAGAGCCAAGTTGACCATACCGTCAATTTACAAAATCCACAAGGAAAATAAATTCCTGCAGCTGGCTATATACCATGTATACAAAAGTAATGGTATACATGGTATACCATTAAGGTATACCATGTATACCATGTATACCTTAAATATACCTGCATACAAAAATTTAGTGACTTTTTAGACATAATATTTCTCAAGTTCTGGGAAAAAATATTATGTGTAATTAACATATTACGGAACTTTTAGTCAGTAATAATATTATCGGTAATTTAAACTATCGTCAAATTTTAAAAATATAAATCTCTACTCACAACTGTGAACGGGCTAATATTTTGGCTTTGATGTGTACTAGTCTATAAAAAGCTATAGTCCATCAGATACTTCTTATTTTAACACATAAAATTTTGAGTTGTGACGTTCTGTTTAAAAAAATGTGTTCTAGAATTAATAAGTAGATCTATGAAGGTAATTCACTTCTTTATTAAAAACACTACAAAATAGGTACGGTCATTATGTAGTCAATTATCGTTAAAAGCATACTTCATTTGTAATTCTTTGTTTAACTTATTAACTTTGTTTAATAAGACACTCTCTTCATTGGTTTAGGTAGAAATCAACTTTAGCATACGCTTTTATATTTTTATAATTTAAAATATTTTTTAAAAGTTCTTTTAAAAACCTCGTTACAAGATTTCAAAGTTCCAATGTTCCAAGGAACCAATAT
This sequence comes from Diabrotica undecimpunctata, assembly GCF_040954645.1. Taxonomy (NCBI): domain Eukaryota; kingdom Metazoa; phylum Arthropoda; class Insecta; order Coleoptera; family Chrysomelidae; genus Diabrotica; species Diabrotica undecimpunctata. Next base: position 54,495,523 of record NC_092807.1, read on the forward strand.
ACCATTGGAGAAAACTTTAAAAATAAAAGAAGGCAAACTAGACAGGGATGATACATTGACCACAAAAACCAAACTGAATATGTCAGCTATCATGGAACTACTTAGTCACTTATCATATTGATGATTTTCTTATCTTCAATATTAGCAGATATATTCTACCGTGGTTTTCTTGAAACGCGACTTTAAAAAATATTAATTTACAAAAATCGAAAAAGATCGTGACAATTAGATATAAAGCTTTAATGTTCCTTCTTTAAAGTTTACGAGCAGACTGAACAACATATCTAAGAAAAATGCAATGGTAAAATGATAATTAACTGAATATAAAAATGCAAGCTAATCTAATTACAGAGTTCATTAGAACACAAATTCTGGATCATCATTCTTAGGTGAATGAATAGGACAGGGACGGCTCCCGTAACGCACGTAAATCACGAAATTAAACTTTAATAAAAATATATAAAATATTGAACTAACTAAAAGACATTAAAAAATTTATAAATTTGACAAACCCCTCGGCTCTTAACTGTCCTCGTATACATTCTATATAAATGTCATCCTATGACACTTCTAATTTAAGGGAGATTACAAATACCAACAGCTGCACTCGATTTTCAGTCCTAACATTGCCCTCTCCTTTAGACTGACGACCCTGTCAGTCCACTGTCTAATCAATACGGTGTCAACCGATGCAGATTTACAATCTTCATTTTTGTTCTCGGTTGTTTGATTCCGTAGACATCATTGATTCGGGCTAACACGGAATACAGACCTTTTCATTACTTTTGTAGCTTAGATTACATCGCCCCTTATAACCTACTTGATTATATAACCACACCAAATCTCCTTCCTTGAACCCAATCAAGCTTTCATCCTATCGCTTTCTATTCTCAAATGTTCTCGAATGTTCACAGAAATATTGTCAATTCTTTCTGTTAAGTTTTAAAAAACACTTTGAGAGATCGAAAGAGAAGTAAAGACATTAAAAGAAAATGTAACGTACAGTGTATAAATAAATGGACAAAAAATAGAAGAAAAAAATGAAATAACCACATATGTAGAATGAAGAAGACCTGTATCGTAATAACAGCAAAATGGCAAAATAGAGATAAGTCACCAATCGGTAGAAGAAGTATCGGACGACCGCGCAAAAGATGGACTGACCACCTTCCATAGAGGTATTAATCTGCCAATGAACAAGCAGGATTGCTTATAAAGAGGAAAAAGAAGAAAAAGAAGTTTTGGGTATAGATAACGTTATATTCTTTATGGGGTTTATGAGTTCCAAATAAGAGATCAGCAGGAAGCCGCAACTCTTTCCCAAATAAAACTTTCGCTGGTATTTCGCTTGTCGACTCATGGATGGAACTTCGATATGCTAGAAGGAAGAGCTGGATATATTTGTCCCAGTTATCTTGGATATTCATTAACAATAATTTCCAGGAAAAGATCCATAGGAAGACGAAGAATTTTCTGGCTGAGAAACCTGAGAGAGTGGTATAGTTGCAGCTCAGTAGATCTTTTTACAGCAGCCGCCAATAAGGCACGGATAGTTGTGATGATAGCCAACCTCCGATGGGAGAAGGAACTACAAAAAGAAGAACAATAATTTAATGACGTTGAAGTAAAGTTCGGTTCAATTTCTCCACCATTCCATCTGACTGAGGTCGTAAAGGTATGGTTCTGGTCTTCACAACTCCCAGCATTTGACACAATTTTTCAAACCGATTCGATGTAAAATTTTGACTTTGATCGGAGTGTATTTTTCTTGGAACTCCAAAACGACAGAACAAATTATTAACCAGTACATTAGCAACTCTCGATGCGTCTTGATTAGGAAGAGCATATGCCTCCGGCCATTTACTGAGATAATTCATAGCCACTAAAATGTACCGGTTACCAAATACTGTACGGGAAAACGGTACAGCGATGTCCACAACTACCCTTTAGAAAGGATCTGACCTGATAGGACCTTTACTAGCTGCACATTCTCTACATTAATGGCACCACCTCTCAACATCCGAGCGACATATCATCCAGTATATGTATATAAATGATAATGAGGATATATGTATGATATATGAAATATGAATATGAAATATAAATAATAATTAAAATAAATAAATACAAATTATGTTTAAAAAGTACACTGTAGAAGAATGTACTAAAGCTGTAGTATGGGCTATATCTCACGAACAAAAGCTGATATCGAAAAATGTTTAAAACCGCTTCTAGGATAGTAAGGAGGAACTAAAATGACATGAAAGAGAACTCACCCCCAACAATTCACTAGGCCCCACCCATTACAACCAAAAAAGTTTAAATTGCAAACCCCTACTTGTGATACATCATTGAAAAAACTATAAAAAAAGCTATCCAATGGTATAAATAATAATTATACAGGCTGATGCAATAATTGTGAAACTTTGGCTTAAATGGAAAACTCAACAAGGTTTTTGTTGATTCTGTTGATAACCCTCTGTATAATGATTGTTTAATAATTATACAGGGTGTTAACCTATATATTACTGAAACTATTTTTTTTTATTTTATCTTTACTTTAACGATAAAAAATACTTAAATAATAATAGTAGATAAAGAAAAGACAGCCTTCACCACAGGATCTGGATTGTGGCAACTCAACGTTATGCCATTTGGACTCGGTAATGCTCCTGCGACATTTGAGAGGCTTATGGAAAATGTGTTGAGAGGGTTATCTTGGAAAACATGCCTGGTTTATCTAGATGACATAATCGTCTTGGGGGAGACATTTGAAGACCATCTAAAGAATTTAGAAAACGTGTTTATTCGACTTAAAGCTGCCCAATTAATGCTAAACCCCAAAAAGTGCCAGCTATTTCAAGGTAAAGTCAATTATCTGGGTCATATAGTCAGTAAAGAAGGAGTGGCCGTGGATAAGGGAAAACATGATTCCATTAAGGAATGGCCAGTACCAACGGATCGTAAACATATTTATTACTAATATTCTCATTCATTCACGTATTTTCTAGGTAATACCAACTGACACACGATGGGTCCCCCTCCGCTATAAAAACAACAATCGAACTTTCTGGAGACGAGCCGATGTAAAAAATACCAGTTTTGAGACCATTCGCCGCTCTGTCTAGTCGAGAAGGCCATCGACTTTTCTAGTCTAACGGTATTGGGTATATAATAGGACCCTTTTGGAGAAAACGGGCAGTCAGAAAAGCAGATCGCGACGCGTTTCAAATGTAACGTTCGTATAGATAAATTATGTAATTATTAGTCAAATAAATTGTTGTACAGTGGTTTAATAAATTAATATAAATTATTGTCTTTTAGTAAATTAAAATAAGAACAATAAATTATAATTAATAAAGACTTAACAATATATTAGAAAGTAAAACTTTATTAATACAAAAATAATTACAAAGTATGGAAATCCTTAAGACATTGTTTAGGGTGTAATGGTATTTTACATTTTTCGCACAAAAATTGAACTTAATTATCGACGAAAAAATAGAATTGTTTATTTGTTTGTGATTTTGTCGCTTTAAATCAAGTCAGTTTATTCTTCGTAAAATAGTAGTGGTATACACTAGTTAGTAAAGTGTCTCAAGAACAAGTTAACGTCGTTTCGTTGGAATTCTCAAGAATTCATCACACTTCGTCGTATTTGTGTGCCATCCAGCAGAAGTACCGTATTTTTCTAAATATCGAAATCCAGCAATTCAAAGTCAGTTACTAAAATAAAAATTAATATCCTTTCTATAACGAGTTTGTTCAAAATTAATTAGTAGCAATTTAATCAAGTCGTACGATATAATTTAAATGGTTTTTTACCGTTTTGTCGTGAGATATTTTAGTTTTGTGGTTATTTATTTTTATTTCTATTTTTTTGTTATTTAAGTATCTACATTATATTATAAAAATTTAAAATGTCTGAAGAAGTAATTAAAGCCCTTAATATCAAACTCGGTAAGGCCAAGCAATCTTTAACGATATATGAGAATTTTTTAAATATATATAATCCTGAAACAGATTTTCCAAGGGTGAAAAAACGATTTCGGGACATAGAAAAGTTTTGCGAAAATTTTTTTAAATACTTAGATAATCCTGAAACAGATTTTCCAAGCGTGAAAAAGCAATTTTAGGGCATAGAAAAGGTTCGCGAAATTTTTGAAACTGTTTAAATGAAATTAGAAATACTTTTCTAGCAATCAGATACACTGACGAATTATCGTATAGGATTTGAGGAACAATATTATAAAACATACGCAAGCAATCAGTTTAAATCTTTTGTCGGGTCGGATTACAAAAAAAAATTAAATTCGTAACTCTGGATGACACACCACCAGAACCAATTATTTCTAGTATTCCTTCATCGTCGTCGGCAGAAATTCAATCTGCAAACAGCATTACAATAACTGCTCCTGCATCTAATTATTTTACAATGAATTCCCCGGCAACAACACTTCCGACTATTCCGTTGCCTATGTTTAATGGCAGTATCAACACGTAGTTAGGTTTTTTATTATCGTTTATTGAATATCATTTCTCTCGCGAGAAAACTATTTTATTTAAAAAGCTGTAATTTATGACAAGAACGCAATGACGAATTAAAATTCAATCGTGATAGTTATAGTAAATCGTTAATTGACACACCGTCAAAAAATTTTTACCTCACGCACTCTTAGATTACATATAAAAATATTTAAGAGTTTAACCTTAAAATCCCCATCCACTCATGGGATTCTTTTCTCGTTATGTCATTCAAAAACAAATTCACTAATAGTATCCGCGAACGATGGGACGATAGTAATAACGAATTGCGTAATCTAACAATTAAACAAAATGATGTCGTTTTGAAATAGAAAAGCTCAACTAGGAAACACACGATCTCAGCAACAATGCTAAAAATACCCAGTCGCTCAGCAGTCGCAACATTAGAAAGCTTATACTGTAACTTCTTCATAAAACAGTTGTGTTTTGTGAGCATTATGTTAAGATTTGTAGTAAATTCGCATCGTTATCGCCTGTTGAACGTTATAAAGTTGCTAAAAAAGGTGAATGGTGTATTAATTATGTACGCAAAAATCATCGCGCCGTGCAATGTACCGCATCCAACTGTCGCCTTTGTCGTGAAAAGCACAACACCTTGTTGCATTATGATCAACCAAAAAAAGCTTCGAATAACAATAAAAATACAAATGCGGATCGACCTACTGCTAGCTTACACGGTCACGGAAAAGTCAAAACATGTCGAGTGTTTCTGGATCTTAAGCACATTTTATTACTGAAGCCGTGACTCAATTTTTGAATTTTAGATTAAAACCGGTTAATATCACAGTTTCCGGGGTAGATGATTTATCGAAAATTAAAAAATTCTGCGCATGCTACAATCAAATCGCGTTATAGTAAATTTTAAAAAGCTGTTGGAATTAATCCTGCCAACTCGAAATACCAAAAAATATCGTCTTAGCGGATACTGAATTTTGCAAACCCTCAGAAATAGATGCTTTTTTGAGAGCTAAATTGTTTTACAAGCTTCTTAGTATCGGCCAAAAAAATATCGTTGAAAAATCAGCCTAATGCAATTCTAAAAAAACTCAACTTGGATGGATTGTTGCGGGTGAAATAAATAATTCGTCTCGATTGCAAAATAATTCGTGTTATCGTTCACTTAATAATCCAATGTCGAACATCAATATTTAACTCGCTTCTGGGAAATGAAGAAATTTCAAGCCCCAAAAGTTTGTCGTCGGACGAAAAGGCATGTGAAGAGCATTATAAGTATTACACTACTCGAGATACTACTGGTAGATACGTCGTAAGGTTGACATTTACCGACAAAAAATTGGAATTATAGTCGACAAAAAATTAAAAAACAGGACTATTCTGTTTTCTTGACTGAGTATGAGAACGTAAGTCACATGTTGTATACAAATGCTGAAAATGATAAAAAAATATGATTTTATCTGCCTCATCTCGCAGTATTAAAGCAAGATAGTCTCACAACTAAAACTCGCAAAACTCGTTGTTGACGGCTCTGCAAAAACGTCAACAAAAATATCGCTTAATAATTTTTTCCGTCGACCGTCCATTTATGATCAATTTGAACACCCTCAAAATAATTAATTAATGACCCCTATTAATGAATGGTTTTCTATTAGTGAACGATTTCATTATAGGCAACACAACATACATTGCTTGCATATATTAATTAAACGCTCTGTGATTGGCAGTGACCTGTGGAGTGGGCAACCAAACATATACCTATTTATATTCCCACTAAAAAATTTAAAATGAAGTAGCCGCTGTTAGTACTATCTGTCATTAAATGTCATTATTTACTTTATTGTTTAAAATTCTATGTATTTGAAAAATCAAAAGATGGATATTGATTTATAGTTTGATGTATGATGTATGATGAATAGTTTAATTTAACTTCACCAGAAGTGGCAGAAACTGCAATAAGTTTACTGCCTGAAAAAAGCAGAGTGTTGTACTAAAAAACATATGCTGAATTTATTGCATGGTGTGACGAGAGAAAAATAATACGATATTAGAATCTGTATTGTTGACATATTTTTCAAACATTGCCGAAAAAGGACTAATAGCAAGTTTGTGGCTCAAATATTCGATGCTAACGTCAACCTTAAGTTTAAAATCAAAGATTGATATATCTAAATATGATAAGGTAATTATGTTTAGTCGGTCAGATAGCCAAGAGGGCTGGGCGGTCGGTTCTCATTCGCTTCACTGCGAGTGGTTCAGTGGATGTGAGTTCGATTCCCAGCTCGGTGTACAGAAAGCAAAAAAGCTAACGCAGCAGTTTAAAATTCTAAATAAATCTGCGGCTTAGACTAGAATATGCTGGTGTCTGATCGGCCTATGGTGGAGCAATACGGCAAGAGATAAGGGCTTGCGGCTTGGTGATACTCCTCCATAGATTCCGACCCGAAGGGCGTACCGCCTAAAACACCGGTGTATATATATAATTACGTTTATTAAGAAAAAAAAGAACACTTTATGTACCAAAGAAATCAAAAAAACTTGAGAAAGAACAAGTCCAGAAATTTAACTCTGATGTTCCTGATGACGTGTTTCTAATGATAAAGGTAAACCAGTAAATTAAGTTTATATATTTAATACTCGTATTTTATAACATTATGACTTTTCAGCTATTAAAAGACTAGGTGGCTGGAAATCGACTGATGTAGCAGAAGGTTATATAGATAATTCTATGCAGAATACACTTGAGACGACTGAAAAACTTTTGGGACAAAATACCACTAAACCTTGTCAAAGTACTTCCTTCAGCACCACCGCTTCTTCTTCTATCATAGAATTTACAGAGGTCAAAGAAGACAAATATAAATTTGTCAAAATGATATACAGTAGATAATCATTTATCAATACCTTCCTTTTGTCTGTAGAGGGCTTCGAATATACTGTCGAGAGCTCTCCTACTTAAGTCCATTTTCGGGTTATGGACTTGGAAAATATTTATCTTCGGTGTCTTGCCTTGAAAAAGGCAAGATATTTCTTACATGACAATTTCTTCGTCGAAATAAAACACCAAGTTAAGTTGAAACAATTCTTAGCCACAGAGTATGGTAAATAAATGCAGGAAGTAGAGCCCCGAGAGCACTATGCTCTCGGAGAGCCCGTGAGGGACTGACCTGGCTGACTTGAAAAATCGCCAATATTTATATGCGCTGTTCGAGCGATAAATAGGGATTTTCAGATCAAGAGCCAATGGGAAAATTCGAGGCGGAGCGATGCGCATCGAAATGCGTACTAGTCCACAGAGATTCAATGACATTCCCCTCCTCTGGAGACTCTGCGGCTGGGAAAAATATTTATTAATTAAAAAATACAAATGTGAAAATACACAAGAAAATATGCATAAAAATACAAGTAAAATGTTCATAAAATGTTCAAAAAGAAATTCACACAACACTGCACTACTTACAGGGGGAGATCGGTGGTGATGATCGGCATCTCAAGCTCCTACAGGCCCATCCTCGGTCGGCGTGCCAACTCCTCCAACGGGGTCGTCTTCTTCTCGGTCGTCCGGATCCCATCTGCCATATCCAACTGGGTTTCGTAGGGTACCAGTGTGCCAAAGCCTACGTGGTCTTCCAAACACTCTCGGTAGGGGGCGATGACTGGGTCTACTCCGGGACTTCCATCGGCATCTGGGGCTTCTAACTTCGAATAAGCCTGGCTCGTCAAAAGTGTCTGCACGTCGAAGGCATCAGGTCTGCAGAAGGCCTCGATGTTGGAGTGTTAGAATATTGCTTTCTAACACTACATGATTCTCCCCATTCTTCTCTTGACTTCAACCCATGTTGAAGTCAATGGTGTGTTGCCTTCTGTGAATTCGAGCTGGGTCGTGGGATCGGATTTTAACTACGTTGTCGGGCGCCACGTCACCTCAGGGGAACAAATAAGGGTCTAACCACCTTCTGTTGTCTCCGGGTGCTCTGTAGAGGGCTTTGAATATACTGTCGAGAGCTCCCCTACTTAAGTCCATTTTCGGGTTATGGACTTGGAAAATATTTATCTTCGGTGTCTTGCCTTGAAAAAGGCAAGATATTTCTTACATGACAATTTCTTCGTCGAAATAAAACACCAAGTTAAGTTGAAACAATTCTCAGCCACAGAGTATGGTAAATAAATGCAGGAAGTAGAGCCCCGAGAGCACTATGCTCTCGGAGAGCCCATGAGGGACTGACCTGGCTGACCTGAAAAATCGCCAATATTTATATGCGCTGTTCCAGCGATAAATAGGGATTTCCAGGTCAAGAGCCAATGGGAAAATTCGAGGCGGGGCGATGCTCATCGAAATGCGTACTAGTCCACAGACTATGGCATTCGATGACACTTTAATTTCAGTAATTGTACTATTTCAAATTTTAATAATTACAATAATAAAACTACCACTAAGGAAAATTAAACTTTAAATATAGTTAATGAAAGCTGAAAAAATTGTTGATTATCATTAAGTAAATACAAATTTAAAATAAGATATCTTTATTTCTGAAAAGTACGGTCGACGGAAAAGTTTTGTAACGAAGTCGTGAATTAAAATGGCGATTAACAATCTCGAACATTAACGCGCTCGCTTCGCTCACGCGGTAAAATATCTAAATTGTTAATCGCCCTTATTATTACACTTGTTGTTTTAATAACTATTAATGTAATTTATTTATAAATTTTTTAAAGTAGAACATTTTTTTGTGTATTATGACACATTCAAAAGTGAGCATGTAAACATCGCTATCGCAAACAATAAACATTCTATTCAATTTTTATTGTAAGATATTTTAAAATAATAAAGTAATATTATTTTCAAATATATATCACAGCAAACTAGTCTTGGACCAAAACAAGTTTATGTCAGATTTTTTTTGTTTTTTTTTTTATATTACATATTGTGTGTGATTTCACCGTCCATTAACTTTTAATTAAAACATTCTAACGCAATAAGCTCGTACAATTTTTCGGTTTACATAAAATATCATCCTAGCACTCTGATTTGGTATACATATACTACCTAAATGTTAAATATTTTTGTGTATTGACCTAAAATAATTGCAGTTAAAATTTAATAGGTCGTAAATTATTGTTTAATGCATTTAAGTATAAATGCCAAAATCTGTTTTTTCCGTAAAACAGTAATCTGACATAAATTTAATAAATTTTAAAATGGAAGCTTCCAGAAATGCCGATTTTTTATAGTACTAGTTTTAGTATACCTTAGAAATTGACTGAAAACTAATAAGCAGTGAATGTCGTAAACTTAACTCTTATCATTGGCGTGTTGCTATATCACAATTTTTATTAAATTTAGTGAAATAATTTGTTTAAGATTGTTTCTTTTTCTGCTAATTAAACCATATCTTAATATGGGGGGAATATTTTATTAATACCTATACAGTGTGTCCGTAAAGTATGGAATAAATTCGATATTTCCTAAATGAAACGCCTTTTTAAAAATTCTAAAACACGTCGATTTTTAAATTTAATGTTCTACATTTTACAATAAAATTTTGTTATACAAGGTAATACACATTACAGTGATGACGTCATCGGCCGTTTTTTTAAATATAACACCCTATAATTAAGGACATCTTTAGATCGATAAAAATCAGCTGATTTCAAAAAATTATAATACTGGGGGTCTAATGGATATAATTTGAAAGATATTCGATTAGAAAATTAATTTTTATTTATTTCTAATATTAATAAATTATAAATCAAATATAGTAAATAACTTGAAAGTAATCCAGTAATTAACACATCACTTAATCTTAAATGTTTGAATTGTAGCCCTTGCTGTATTCGACAGTAACCCAAACGTTGTACAAATTCTTGTAGAACCTTGTTTAAGCTTTCTTGAGAAATATTGTTTATTTCTTTACGAATTCTTGTTTTTAAGTCTCCAATATTTGCAGGTTTCGTTTTATAAATAACATGCTTTAAATGACCCCACAGAAATTTATCCAAAGGATTGAGGTCTGACGACTTCGCTGGCCGTTCAATATGTCCACGTCTTCCAATCCACCTTTTCGGAAAAATTTCGTTTAGGTACCTTCGAACATCTAAAGCATAATACGGAGGCGCACCATTTTATTGAAACCATAAACTTTTATCAAAACACCCAAGATTAATTGTACTGGGGAATAAATTAACTAAAGTAGGTACGAGATACCCACTTAAAAACTGAAGGTATGCTGGCCCGTTTAAATTACCTTCCAAATAGCAGGGTCCAATGATTTTATTTCTTACAATGCAAGCCATACGTTTACCTTTTGAGAGTATTGTGTATGATGTTCCCGCATCCAGTTGGAGTTTTCTTTTGCCCCGTATCTACAATTCTGACGGTTGACCTCGTCATTTAATTTGAATGTAGCCTCATCAGGACAAATTATATTTTGAACCAAGAGAGGGTTTCGGTGACTGTTATCCATCATTATTTGTATTCTTTATTATTTTCCATCATAATTGTATTCTTTTATCTGGATCATCCTTGTTTAATTTCTGTACAACTGTGCATTTTACTTACTTTACTTACTCATACATACTTTGTATACTGTTGTTTTGGAAACATCGAGATTACTACTAACCTTACGAACAGAAGTATGCACATATTCTTTAAAAGCAAGTAGAACATCTAATGTTGTAACATAATTTAAAGAGGGTTGACCTGATTTGCGTGCATTTTCAACCGTACCAGTTTCTAGAAATTTTTTTTCAAGCTTACTTACTGTTGACTGCATGATGGGTATTTCTGGATATTTATCATTAAATAAATTACACACTTCCATCTGAGTTTGCCATTTGTCTCCATACGCAATCATTATAAGTATTTAGATTCTTTGCTTTACACTCAAATTCATTTCTACTTAAAATTAATTCTAAGCAATAATACAGAACATTCACGAATTAATACAATTATTGTACTACTTATTTGTTATTGCACGTTACTAAAAATAATTACAGTTTACCAAAAACTAGAAGTAGGCTACTTTTTTGCAATTGATAATAAATCATTTATTTTCTAAGCGCATATCTTTTAAATTATATCCATTAGACCCGAGTATTATACTTTTTTAAAATCAGCGTTTTTATCGATCTAAAGATGTCCTAAAATACAGGTTCTTCCATTTAAAAAAATTGCCGATGACGTCATCATTGTAAAGTGTATAATGAAATTTAATTGTAAAATGTAGAACATTAAACTTAAAAATGGACGGGTTTTAGATGTTTTTAAAAAGGCTTTCATTTAGGAAATATCGAATTTATTCCATACTTTACGGATACACTGTATGTTAATCAATGCAATATGTTTTAATTTCTATAGCATCTGTGACGAGATGGTTGTAAGATATAAATTAAAGAGTAAGGGTTATAGAATTTAACTGGTTATTTAGTTAGTTAAGTTTAACAAATTTTGTTAATTACCAAATTTTAATTTCTAGGGATTGATTGTTATTGATAAAACCCCCAAATTGCCAACTTTATTTATTTAATGTTACAATGATTTTCAAAAATAAATACACTTATGTCCACCAAAATAGAAATGACCGTAGACCTTAGTTTTACTCTACTGTTACAAAAATAAAAACCAATTTTATTTATATAAATCTAATTTTATTTATATTAACCTGCAATACCACAGAAACATATATCCTAGCTTCTTCTTCTTCTTAGTCGTTAACCTGATGCAGGTATCGTGATATCATGAAGCTATTAGCTAAATTTCCCAATGTTTCTTCACGTTTTTCTATCTTCTGCCATTCTAGCACATTCTGACAATGGAGCGCGAATGGTAGCAACAATATGGTCCGTGTATCGTGTGGGAGATCTACCTCTATTTCTTTTGTCTTCTACTTTTCCCTGGATGGTAAGTTTTTCAAGGCCATTTCTTCGAAGCACATGTCCAAAATAGCTTATTATTTGTTCTGATATTTGTGTTCTTAGTCTTTTCTATCTAGTCTTATCCCAGCTATATAATACTAGAAATTCGCAAAAAATATAAAAATTCTTATTACAAACTACTAATCTGCATCCAATCATCTTCATCTTCAACAGAATCAGGATATACGTCATGAATATTACTTTCGCAAGGCAAACTTTTGTAGAAGTCATGAAAAATTTCAGAGATGTATAATGATAATAAGTTATGTTTTTTCTTAGAAATAGCTACCGGGCATTAATAACAAAGGTTTGGAATCAAAGACACTGTAATGCGACCTTTTCGTGAAAATTGACTCTCTTAAAAGGTTACAAAGGATTTAATGAAGTTTACAATAAAGAATTCCACACTGCTCTTTGTTAAATTGTAACCACTTTACATTCCCCCAAACAAATTTTTCGCCATCTTTGTTTATTTGCTTTTTTTGTCAAGAAGTTTTAAACAGCGAAACACAATCGTAAAAGTCTTCCTTTTTCATTTCTTCCACGACAAATGGTTTCTCCTTTCCTGTTTGTCTCACAAGTTGCATTCAGTTACAGGGATGATTTATTGAGGATCCATATCTCTTTCTAGTTATGTCTATCATAGAATGGTCAGTGTCACATTCAGGTTTTCAAATGTCGGCTGCTTTGTAGTAACGTAAAAACATTGCCATAACGTATGTATTCTTATTTTGACCACCACACGTATCAAAGTATAATATAATGTGGGTAATATCCGTAACGACTACCACTGAACTCTTCCGCGCTGCAATAAATAAAGTAAAGATAGCCGTGATGATCGCCAACATCCGGAACGGATAGGCACTTTAAGAAGAAGAAATATCCGTAAAATCTATGCTTATACAAGCATGAACCAATTTGATTTGCACCTCTTCCGGAAATTGCTTCATGGCACATATGATTAAAAGTTTGTCCGGTAATACCATCATGGACAGTGTTGCGTAACAACAATACTTAATATTTTTAGTCTATTTTTGTATCATATTATTTAGTTTATTTTTGTATCATACTGTATATTAGTTTAGATATATAAAATTTCTTTGTACTAACTAATAATCTGTAAAGCGCCGTTATCTTGCATTTAAATAACTTTCTACACAAGTTTCTTAAACCTTCATAGAATCGTAACAATGAAAGGATTAGTATTTTCCAAATTACCCTCTGACGCATTCCAAAATTCCGCAAGTTGAGACAAATACCCTTATTCAGGTAGTTTTTATCAATGATTTGAAAGTTAAAGGTATTTGAAAAATAAACATATCTTTTAATACGTCGAGGGGTCAGGGGGAGATTTCGGAATGTTTGTGATTGAGGGGCGAGAGTGGACATTAGCATCAGTTCAAATTCCAGCACTAAAGGAGCGTCAGGCTCTACTCGCCCTAGCGGCATATTAGTGTTTTAAACCAGTCGGTATATTAATAAGTTCGTGTCAATATTATATCAACGACAAGTGTGTATCATATGCAAGTTATCGGCGTTTAAAATACATTGTATTTGTTTAAATATATTTGTTCAAACGTTCTTTTCGAATCTTCATTTTTCCCAGTTTTCTGGGTGGTCCTTCAAAGAAATATATATATAAAGTGAACCTATTTCCCTAAGGAAAACCTTGTTCCCCAAGGGAAAAAACCAGCGACCTATTACTGGTGCGTGAAACAAAGCCATCAGGACAAAGGTGTAAGGACAAACACCTACATCTTCGCTCATGTTCCTTCGAACCGGACTTCTTCACATTTCAACTTCGAATCAGAGATCTTCGCATGTCTCATCTTCAAGTTAGACATCAACGCAGCATCTGCAGCATCTTCCAGTAGGACGCCTCCAGACTCCTTCATCCTGGTAGCTGATTTAACGCCTAGCATCACACTCAACAAACTGTAAGTTTTTTAATTTTAGTATCATTTGTGAAGTGCATACTATAAACTCTTTTTGAACATTTATTGAACATTTTCGTTAATTCGCTATTATTTTTATAATTATTATATCCTTTTACTTATATTTTCGATTTTTAGTGTAAATTCTCATATTTTCGCTATATCTCTGTGTTTATTACTATTCTTCTGTTTTTTCAATTTAAAGATCAAATTCTTTCACATATTTCTCGCTCACTAAATCTTAATCTAATTCAATCAGCTAATCATGGATAAAACGGTTGATGATATTGTTAAAGTAAAAGATGATGATCTTGTTAAGGCAAGAGGTCGAAGTAAAGCATCGATAACTAGATTGGAGAATTGGTTTAAATAAAATGAAAAAAGTAATATTTCAAAAAATGAATTAATTTTCTAGAAAAGACTATCTATCAAAAGTTTTTGACAAATATCTCGAGGTTCAAAAATGAATTAGAGACAATAGATGATGAATTTTCTGTTGACATGGCAGACGTAGAAGACAGATTTTTAACGTTAGGATCAGCTCTAAAGAATAAAATTGATACAATTTCAGTAAATTCTGTTGTGAGCACCTCAGCTCAACAAAATCATTCAAATAACCATCATATCCGCCTACCGGAAATAAAAATTCCACATTTCGATGGAAATATAGCAAATTGGCCTAGTTTTATCGAGATGTTTACCAAACTTATCGTAGATGATTTAAATCTTTCAGATATTGAAAAACTAATTTATTTAAAATCAATTCTCAAGAACGAGCCTCTACAACTAATTGAAAATTTGGAAGTTGTAGGCTCAAATTTTTCCGTTGCGCTCGATACACTTAAGAATAGATTTGAAAACAAATGTTTAATAATTAACACTTATTTAAAACAACTTTTGAACGTTCCTTCATTAACAAAAAATACTGCTCAAAACTTGCGAGAATTCTTAACTCACATAAAAAAGAATTTAAGTGCGCTAAATAATTTAAATATCTCCGACAATCTTGCAGATTTAATTTTAATTCATATATTCACACAAAAATTAGATTTTAATATGAAACGATCCTTTGAATCCGAAAGAGATTTCAACGAACTTCCTACAATAGATGAGGTTTTGAATTTTATTGAAAAGAAAAGTAAGATATTGGAAAATTTGATCTTTGAAGAGAAAACAGTTTATAAATCAAAACCGTCTCTTCATATTTCTATAAATAATAGAGATGCATCTTTTAAATGTTTCGTATGCAATTCTAACTAACATAAAGTATACTCTTGCCAACAATTTTTAAATTTGTCCGCTCAAGAGCGTTATGCAAAAAGTAAAAAACAAAGGTTTTTGTCTCAATTGCCTTGCTAGTGGTCATATGTCTAATTCTTGTTCCTCATCTTCGAATTGCAAAACCTGCAATAAAAGACATCACTCTTTGCTTCACATTTCGCACCCGTCGGAAAATATTTCACGGCAAAGTTCGTGTCAATATTGTATCACCGACAAGTGTGTATCATATGCAAGTTATCGGCGTTTAAAATACATTGTATTTGTTTAAATATATTTGTTCAAACGTTCTTTTCGAATCTTCATTTTTCCCAGTTTTCTGGGTGGTCCTTCAAAGAAATATAATTATATATAAAGCGAACCTATTTCCCTAAGGAAAAACCTTGTTCCCCAAGGGAAAAAACCAGCGACCTATTACTGGTGCATGAAACAAAGCCATCAGGACAAAGGTGTAAGGACAAACACCTACATCTTCGCTCAGACAGTAAGATTAAAGGTCCACAGTTGTCTTTTATAAGACGCAACGGATGTAACTAGATTAGGTGTTGGCAAACACTGCTGCATATCAAAGGTACACACTTTTGTAGAGGTGTTGCCTTTTTGTTTATTTTGTCATTTGCTTTCAATTTATATGCGTAGTCTGCCTCGGCTTGATAAATGGCTAGTTGTTTACATAATTCGTCTTCGGTTTTAGCATGTTCTTCCTTTTTTGGTGCCTTTATAGCTATTTTCGTGCTATGAAAGATGTTTGTGGACCTTTCTGCTTACAGGTTGGTGTTTGGACTCTTGTTTAAGATATTCTTTATAAATATTTGCAACTGTATAGTGCCGTGAAAGATACTTTTTGCTTGTTTGGTTTCTGCAATAGTGACTTTCCTATGTAGGTAAAGGCAAAATGTGATGTTTAATAGCTTAAGTAACTTTATCGGATAATTTATGCCATGGCTTATGAGATCCTCTACTATCTTCGTGTGTTATTTTAGAACTGGAAGCGCCCTTTTAAAGTAAAATGTTGGTAATAAATTTACTGCTTTCACCAAAAGTCTTTTAAAAGTACGACTTACATGTTGGTATTAAATTGCGATTATTCTGAAGATGATATTGATAGTTTTAAATTTCTATATAGATTCATCAGCAACTTTTTGTTTTGATGTTTTCTTTTCAACGATGTTTACAAGACTAGCTAAATACGCAATTTGCTACCCATGGCCCAATGATCTTTAAATAAAGTGTGTCTTGTAACATGAATAAACTTGTCCTGGTATTTCATGCGACAATTGGTTAGTGGTTTGCACTGTCCCGCTTCAACTTGTTTGCCTTTTCGAGTTTTGCAGCTCTAGCCTAAATTTCTTTTCGATTTATTTTCTAACCTTAGTTTTCCTGTGTTACTTTGTTGACTTATCAGTAAACGCACGGAAGCGCTAGTGGTGCTATTAGATATAAGTCAAGTTATACTCATTTGCTCGCAATGAACGACAAAATTTTGATTTATAGTCATTGGACACCAACTCATATCTAGATAACGGTGTCTCTTTGCACAGCCACAGATAAACTTGTTTTTGTAAACATTTTTTACTAAATGTATACTTGTACCCTTTTGCACGCGGACTAAAGATATGTTTCTAGAATCTGTTATGCTTATTATATAATATTAAAATATTAAAATTTTTAATTTTGTTAAAATTATTGATAAGTAAAATTTCAACACCAAGTTTTTTGATTGCGCAGACCTACCTATAGAGTAGAAAATTTCTTTATTATCTCTAGCGGATAAATCAAAATATCTGCAATGTCTGCCGTTTTGTTGAAATTGCTGGATGGCGACAATCAGAATTATTATTCACTTTATTTCCCTGTAGCTTTTCGTGAAATATGTCGGACACTTAATATTTCAGATAAGGAATTGCAGCGGGAACACGAAATGGAGTTAAAATTGAGTAGTATTATTTGAACAGCGAAAAATACGTACAAGAGATAAATTCAGAACATTGGGTTAAAATATTTTAAAAGAGGTTTATGAAACGTAATAAAACACAGAACTTTCTACTAAACTTTTAAATGTTAGACGTTAATACATAGCTTTCAGAGGAAGCATACTGTACCGATATGTACTTATACTCGTAGTTTCATAAAATTTATGAAGTATTTTTCTGAGTTATCTCCCTAGCTTAGCTTAGCCTCTAAGAAACGCGTGTTTTAAAAATCGTTCGTAAAATTTTAAGAAATATTCATCGGAAGTATTCAATATTTTTTACTTGTGTATTTCTACAAAAAAAATAACGACTACCATAACGAAACGAACAGTTAGTTTTACGAGGATTTTTTAGGACGAAATTAATTGCAAACCTTCCAAAGATTGGGTTAAATGTGGAAGTGATGGACAATTATTCATATCATTCGTGCATTGAATATTGGGGTACGTTGAAAATTAAGTAAATAATATCTCTATCGTTAATTTCACCAAGTGTGTTTCAGAGTTTTTAAATATTATATTTATTTTTAACATAACCTACAGCCGCAAAAATGAAAGATTACCCATGAAGAATCATATCAATCACTTATTTTGTATTTGCTGTCGTTTTCTATAAATAACTAATGTTTGTTATAGAAAAAGACAGCAAATACAAAATAAGTGATTGATATGATCGTTTATGGGTAATATTTTATTTTTCCGACTGCATATAACAATCTTCAAGCCACATTTTTTCACCTCATTATTCGTATATGTATATAGAATATCTAAAATTGCGACTTCTGTGACTTGAAAAAAATTAAGTTTGTAAAATGGGCCATATTTTGAGAAAAAACCAATGATGAATAATCCTTATCTAGGCAAGGTGCAAGGTGCCTGCAATCGAGGCGCCAATTATGTTATCACAAACTGATAAAAAAAAATTTATTGAATTTTATGCATTACTGAATTTGTTTAGAAGTATGTCTCCTTTAACATAATCATAAGCTATTCAAAATATTCATTATCATTTTTGAAATTATTGCGTCGAAAGAATTTTGTTACGTAAAGGGGCAATACAGACCCATTGGACCCTATTTATACTTATAACTAAAGTTAAATCTTTGCTACAAAAGAGAATATGGCAGTTAGATAGTGTTTTTGTGAATTAATTATCTCAACTACTTTTATGATTCCGGAAATCCAATAATAAAGTCTAAACGTGTAACAAACAATGTAAACATTTCTTTGATGTGAACATCAAAGAGATGCTTACAATAGGTGTTATATCTATTCAAAATTAATTTAAAAAACTGATATTCATTGTTGGAATGCAATAATATTGTAAGGTAGGTACCTATACATATTTTTAAATAAATAATGCATCTGCTATCAGTCGTTTGATATCGATGTTGGTGTCGACAACTAAGTTACTTAAATTATATTGAATTACAGTAAAAGTAGATAGTGCCATTATCAGCTGCAAAACTGCAAGATATTGCTAATCATTTATGGGATTCCGATGATGAAGAACCTCCTGAAGTATGTGGCATTGAAGTGACTCTGAAGTTAAAGATCGTGTTTCGAAAGCAAGTGAAGAGGATTATCAGCGAGTAGTATTGAGTTATAATGAAGAAGAATGTGTAGCTACAAGTTCTCAAATTTCAGAGTGTGTAAATTTAAAACTAAGGATGAAATTAACTGGAAGAGAACTGGATAGAACGTATACGATCCTGCGACATAATAAAAAGCAAAGTGCACGAAGTAATGTTAGCCCCCGGCCAAAGTGTAGATGATCATGATGATTTCTTTTTTTTATTTGTGGGCGAAAAATTGTGAACTAAATAGTGAAGTGTACAAATAAAGAAGCTGAAAAAGTCCTGGGGATAGAGAACTGGAAATATTGCGACTCTACAGAGCTATATGCCTTTATTGGACTACTGCTAACTGCAGGGAACCTGAGTGCCAACATCTATAATGTAGATATACTTTGGAGTAAGTTTTATGGACCTACTATATTTAAAGCTACAATGAAGTTAGAACGATTTAAAAATTTGTTAAGATTTGTTCGATCTAATGATAAGGATACGAGGTCTAAACGAAGAAGACACGACAGGTTAGGAGCAATACGCGATGTGTGGAATCAAGTCAACCAAAACCTTTAGAAACACTATTTACCAGGAAAAAAATAACGGTAGATGAGCAACTTGTTCCGTATCGAGGTAAGTGTCCTTTCAAGCAGTATAGACCTTCAAAGCTAGATAAATATGGCATGAAAATATGGTGGACCTGTAACTCGGAAACATATTACCCTTAGGTAGAATACCATATACAGGAAAAAATGGAAATACAGCCAAAGGTCTGGCAACTCACGTTGTAAAGCAATTCATTGAGCCTGATTATAATTCCAAGAGGAATGTGACTAGCGATGACTATTTCACTGATCTTGGTTTTGCACATGAATTACTGGCTAATTTACTAACTCATGTGAGCACAGTAAAAACCAGAAAAGAGATTTGTTCTTCGAGAATTTCTACCAAACAAGAACTGTTTAGAGAAATCTTTAATTTTCGGATTCAATCCAAAAAAGCACCTCTTATTTCTTAAGTTCCGAAAAAACAAAGAATATGATACTTTATTTTAATAATGCAAAATGGTGTCGATACGCTAGACCAAATGGTTCATAAATACATGTGCAAAAGACGAACTAACCGTTGGCCTTTTGTTGCTTCAAATTTTAAAAAGAAAATCAAGGCGACTACAATGGGAAACAAAAAATTGTATTAAAAAATGCTAACAGGAAGTTGAACCACACAATGAAAAGCAAAAACTAGAGAAACTTCCAGTTTTAACAAGGAAAAGGTGTCACATGTGCCCAACAAAAAAGGACAGAAAACAAAACCAAATTTGTAAAATATTCAATAGAAATGTGTGTAACGATCACTGTATAATTAAAAAAGTTTTTAAGTATTGCAATAAAGAAAAAGAAATGACTAATCTATGGTTTTTTATTTTTATTGTTTTTTTAACCTAACACTTAATAAGTAAAGTAAAATAATAATATTCTTCTGACTTATGCGTTTTACTGATTTTGTAAAGATTGTTTTTTTGATACTTTATACACGAGCTACTAATTATCATAATCATTTCTCAGAAGAGTTTTCACACAATAATGAAAAGCAACAACACCGTAATCTTTTTTCAGGGTATGCGTACACATCAACCCCTCTTTTCAAATTAAATGGCGTGGTAGATTTACAAAAGTTTTTATTTATTTATTAATTAAGTCTTTGTTTATTACTTGTAAATAAATATTTTTTCTAGAAAAGTTTTCTTGCATTTCATTCTTTTGTGCATATCCTTTAGGTAGATCGCACCCTCGAGGTAGACCGCATACTATAGTAGCACCTTTTTTTAATCTAGACAATTTAAATTTAACTTTAATAAAAAATCAAAAAAGAATATTAAAAATATATGGGTAAATATGAATAGTACATTCAAGATCAGTGGTGGCCCAACGGATCTGAGTTGCCCGGTTACGTAAGTAAAATGTGTTGCCCGGATAAGGGTTAAGGATATTAAATTTAGATAAGGATTTGAAATAGATTTGTGGCTATAGGAGTAATATTAACGACGGTTTAACGAAATTTCTGTCATATTTTATGTCGTTATTTATTATATTTGTTAATGTAAGTTTGAATTGATGCACGTTGACTTGGCCAGTCTTTTTTGTCACTGTTTTACTTAATTTTCAGTTTCGTCTAGTCCTCTATTATTATTTCCTGATAGTTTTGAATAAGTTCTTTGATTTTATTAAGATGTTTATTGATTAGTTTTTTCGTACAAATATTAAATGATATTCGAGAATGTTTAAAGTAATTCTCAAGAAATATTTTATATAGGACCTTGAAAATATTCACTTGCGAGTAAAAAAATCGACTCAATAGTAAAACAAGTTATATTTTTTGACTACGCTGATTGACTACAGTATCCATATATACGTAAAACAAAAAGTAAAATATCGTAAACAGAAGTAATTATAAGAAGTAATTGTTGTAAGGACACCAATATTTATAGTTAGTAAGTAAAGAACATAACAAAGATATTGTTCTAAAGCTATTTTCATGTGGCATTTTAAAGTAAGTACTATTTTAATGGGAATAAGGCACAATTGAATGTTAAAATAAGTTTATTGACGTCTCAATTTCGACTTCGGAAGTCGTTCTCAAAATACAAACACTAATAAATTAAACAAATTTTGTTTTTTGTTACTTGGTGGAAAATTCTTTTAATAATTTAATTTTATCTCACTCATTTTTATTGACAATTTAGACATATATTATATATTTTAAAGTAGACGACTTTAAAATTATATTGCCAATATTGCTAAGTTACGTTCCTGGGACGACTTTATTGAAAGTTTGTTCATTCGATTACATGTAATCAACTTTAACTTAAGAATATCTGTCAGAAAAAATCAGACCATGTAATTCGGCTTTAAAAAGACAACCACATGACACGATGACAGGAAAAATTTTCTGTTAGTGATTCCATAGTAAATCATGAGGAAAAAACCAGGAAAAAATCCTCATAATAATATCCCGACATGGTAAGTATTTGGTGTTATTCTCAATAAACATCAAATTCTGATTTTATATGTTTTTTATTTAAAAAACATAAATGATGTATCCTCGATATGTTACTGACTTACTTATAGTGGTATTTTTATTTTAGTAACATCTTCTTTTAATATGGGTACCCAAACCCAACTGCATTTTTAATTTAATTAATCATATATTTTTTTTAGGACTATACTTGAATCATTTCATTGAACCGTTTGCTCATTTTCCCATGCGTGTTTACATGTTTGAGATCTATCAAATTTTCTATTTTTAATATACGATTAATGTTCACTTATTCTAACATCTAATGGCCTTGATGTTTCACCTAAATAAAACTGATCGCATTCACAAGTAATTCTATAAATATAATTCTTTGTTCTTTCTTGTTCATTGTTAGATTTAGTTTTAGATAATGATAATTTTTTCTATCGGATATTCTAAAGTTATAGTTGATTTCATGTAATCGAATGAACTGTCTTACAATAAAGTCGTTCCAGGAACGCAACTCAGCAATATCGGCAATATAATTTTAAAGTCGTCTAATTTAAAATGTATCAGATATGTCTGAATTGTCAATATAAATGAGTCAGATAAAATTAAATTATTGTAAGAATTTTTCAGCAAGTAACAAAAACAAAAACAAAATTTGTTTAATTTACTAATGTTTGTATTTTGAGAAAGACTTCCGAAGTGGAGATTGAACGTCAATAAACTTATTTTAACATTCAATTGTGGGTTTTTCCCATTAAAATAGTAATTACTATAGCAAAGATAACTTAATATTTTATGTAAGAATAGATGTTCTCAATTAACCTTCCGTTCATCGGGTGACCATTCTGAAACACTTTCGGTCGAGTGTGGTCTGTGAGGACCAAAATGAAATACCGCCTCCCGAGCAACAGAATACATTTTATTGCTAATTTCGCATCAACGTATTTTAAACAAATCATTTACTATAGGTAAATTTAAAACATTTTTACAATTTCAACGCATATTTTTTCAAATTTGTGAACAACGACTAAATAATGAGAAAAACAAAAAAAAAATTTAAACTTTAATTAGAAACAAACAAAGTACTATAAAAACATATAAACACTAAAAAATTAAATTGTGGACACAAACTACAGTGGTCAAACTTTGGTGGTCAAATTTTCTAAGCAATCTTTGCAGCATGCCATTATGTGGTCCATACATAGCCAGGATTTGCAAATTTTGCAAAAAAGCGAGTTTTCTGTCTTTTGCAATATTTACAATTTCCTCTCTTACCTGGCTGGGGCTGGGGCTGGGGCTACAACCTCGACCTCAATGCCGTTTGACCTTTGACCTTTTGTCAAATGCGTGTCAACTGCTCTCCGTCGTATACTCTCCTGTACCAATTCCATACCTAGGTTTTTTTGGAATAATCTTCATGTTTTGGAAAATTCTCCATCTGTGTTGTTGCCTTTGTAAATTACAAATGGATTAATTGCTACGAGATTAAGAAGATTATAAACTACTATCATTGGCCAACGTTTCGTATTTATGGAAACATTATAAGATGTGATCATTCTGTCTACAACATCTACTCCACTCTTTGTGGAATTATAAACAGTAATTATTTCTGGTTTTTTCTGATCACCAGTATCTTCATCAATCCGATCATCTCTGTGCACAGTGGAAACAGCAATCACATTTTTTCCTTTCTTCGGTATATATGATACGGCAGTCATATCGTTGCTAAATGCAAAAACTAAAGAATATACCTGCCTATTTTTAATTTGCGTTATTTCTGCCCAAGTGAAACAAGATTGCAAGAAAAATACAACTAAGAAGCAGTGCAAATATTGATACACATTTGATCGGTTGGGGTCTGTCAGGACAAACGGCCATGCAGCAGCTATTTAGAAATTTCAAAAACAGTTTTGAATAAAAAAAAAACGAATGGTATTTAATTTCTAGGAATGTACTGAAAAGGTAGAAATTTAAAAAAATAAAATGAGAGAATTATCCAAAATTTTTGTTTTGTTGTAGACTCACAGACCACACCCGATGAACGGAGGGTTAAAGTCATTATGTAATGAATATAAAATTTAATTAACATACTTTCTATATGATCTCTTAAGAACTTAATTAAATTTTTTGACTGATTCCTGAGGAATCGCTTCCCACTCTTCATTTATTGCAGTTTTAGCTCCGCCACTGTCGCTAGTGTTGGATTACGGACCCAAAACCTACGTTTAAGTACATCACAGAGATCCTCGATGGGATTCGTATCCGGACTCAATAGAGGCCAGTTCATTGTTGTTGACCAGGTAATCTTTCGTAATCCGCGCTGTGTGACATCTAGCGTTATCATCCGTTAGCATGAAGCCGTCGCCTATGTAGCCGGTGTAAGGAAAAACATGGTCTTGGAGAATATCCGTAATGTAACGATCCGCTATCAAACTTCCTTCTCGAACACCACTGCCCCATTGGTCAAGATCCCAATTGAGGTGTTCTCGGGCAAACTAAATTCGAGATTGTTTCTAATATGCGTTTAATTTGGACCCTGTGTTAGCTTGTCTGCAAGTCAAAGTGGCAGCCTTAACTCTTCTCCTAACTGTCCTGTGAGTGACGGTGACACCTCGTACATTCCTCAAGGATTGTTAAAGCTTAACTCCTGTCGAATGCATATTTGCAAGCATAATAACCATAACGCCCAGTGATCTATTTATAGGACGGGTTAAAATTCAAAAATACAAAGATATAATTTTATTAATGTTTTCGTACTAAGAAAAATACAACTGATGTATAAGTACAATTTTGAAATTTTCAGAAAAAAAGATAATTTTGGTTTACTAAGGAATGGTTTTGTTAACAAGAGATTTTTGCAAATTCACTGAATGTATATTATCTAGTTATTATGTTTGTTAAGTTTGACAACTAAAGAGGAGTAAATAAAATTATATTATTAAATTTTGAGAAGTATGGTAATCATTTTTCTGCCTTAGCAATTATTTTTCAATTGACTTTTTCTTTTTTTAGTTCTGACTTTTTAATTCCCATTAATCTTACTTTTTTTGCCTATTATTGCAAATTGTGTCACTTGCACATTAATCATAGTTTTCTTTATTTTAGAGTTCGTGACCGATAATTTATTGCATTACAAAATTTTTAATTTTGCTTTTTAAAGTACATATACTATTTTGTGTAACTTAAATCTTAACGATAGCCTCAATATCTCCTTTTTGTCATTTTTCTCATAACATCAAATCCAGGTAAATTTTTTTTAAAAATCTTTCACGTTCGCAAACATTCAACCTGGCACATGTGTTTCCATAGAAGGGTGGCATTAACTTTGTTAAAGGGAAATGGAGGTTGATTGATGTTTCGTTTAAAGGTATTTTTATTTAGTTTGCAACTGTCAGAATAAATTTAATAACAAAGTTTTTATTTCTGAAAACGGATGAGTAAAATTGATACGAATTGGAAAACAAATAAAAAACTTTTTATTAGGGAACAGAATGTGAAATTTATATATGAGGTGAATAAACATCTGAACAATGACACGTATAGAAAAGTTTGGTAAACCAATAAGGATTCTAGACTAAATACATATTTTTATTGTATAAAATTAAAAAGATTTCATTTGGTCAGATAGCATCATAATTCTTCTGCCTAAATATAAAGATGCAAAATAAACGTAAAGTCGTACTACTCCATATAAAATATGTAAACAATGAACTATTGTGGTATATTAAATGGAATACATTTTAAATTCCTTGATAAAGTAATTTTTCATATATATATATATATATATATATATATATATATATATATATATATATATATATATATATATATATATATATATATATATATATATATATATATTCATCCTGGACATCTTAACAGAGAATTATACACATAAAATATTTGTTATTATATTTTCGAAAGCATAATACATAATAATATGAACATCACAATGGACTACTAAAAATTAAATGTCATATTCATCTATACCCCCGAGAACTGCAAACCTAAGGAGAAACGAGAGGTATCTACAAAAAATTGCAAACCATCCTGGATCAAATACCTCATAAAGAACCCTTAATTCTTATGGGTAACTTTAATGCACAAATCGAAAATGAAATAGTTCCAGAAATAGAACAAAGATTAAATAAAAACCACGTCAACGCAAAAAGGAGAACACATGGCTAATCTCTGTGCTTTTAATTAACTGAGAATTAATAATATATTTTTGGACCATAATCTCCAGTATAAATATACATTTAAAAACTCCAGGAGGTACAAATCTATGATTGATTTTAAAGTCACTAATAAAAAAATCCACTTAAAGCAGATTCTAGATATCCAAACTCTAAACTCAACAAATGCAGGGAGTGAACACAAACTAGTACTATCAAAAATAAGAATGAAAATAACACCAAAACGTTTTCTGCAGAGAATGACTGAGGAAAAATTCAATATAGAATCACTGTGGAACGACTCTACAAAAGAATACACAGAAGATCCAGCTGTAACAAATAGATGACATTAAAGATATAAACGCAAGCTGAAAGAAAATTAAACACAACATTAAAGAAGCAGCAACAGAAGCTTTAGGAAGACGCAAAGTCATACTAAACAAAAGAAACAACAATAATACACCATGGTTAAGAAAATAAATAAAAGAGAAGTATAAAGAAAAACGAAAGGATATACAGAGTACAAAACATCAAATACTCCAGAATCCCGAGACACCTAGAGAAGAATACGAAACGAAACAAATGAGTTGGTAAAACGAACAAAAAATGAACACTGAAAACAGTTTAAAAAAAGGATGAAGAGCGACTTCTACGGTACACAAAAACAAATATAGAGATTCTTAAGAAACCAACGGAAAGAAATGGCAAAATTGAAGGAACACAATAACCTACAAGCAAATGAATGGGAAGGACACCTAACGAAACTGTTTAAAGGAAACGAAAATAATAATCAACACAATACCGTACCTAAATCAGAACAAGAAATAGAAATCAGTTTTCAGAAAGTAGAGATAGCCACAGATACACTCAGAAATAGAAAGTCACCAGAACCAGACAGAATAACCAACGAGCTTCTAAAACACGGAGAAAAAAGTATAACTCCAAAGATGACAAAACTTATACATAAACTTATATTGCACTGCAAGATACCAGACGCATGGAGAAACGGCATAATGATACCAATGTTTAAGAAAGCGGATAAAGAAGGCCCCAATAATTATTGAGTAATAAATCTACTTAACACCGCACGTAAGCATACCATAAAATTCTTAACCAACAAAATTAATAAACTAACAACTTTATCAGATAAACAACAAGGATTCAGATTTGAAAGATCCTATGTAGACACTGTATTTGTACTGGGACAAATCACCGAAAAAGCCATCGAGTACAATAAACCAGCATATCTATGTTTAATGGACCTGACAAAGGCTTTCGATAGCATCCAAGTCGAAGGCGTCTTACACCTATTTTATAAAAGAAACATACCAATTAATATTATAAAAACCATAGAAAACATCTACTTCCATAATCAAATACAGGCAGAGATAATAATGGACGAAATACTACAAGGAGTACGTAAAGGTCATGGTTACAGAATGGGGAACAAACAAATCCAAATATTATGTTATGCAGACGACGCTGCATTAATCGCCGAGAGAGAAGACGAGCTCCAAAAATAAGCACACGTCTCTAATACAACAGCCAAAAAATACAATATGATAATAACAGCAGACAAAACTAAATATACGACAACATCTAAATACCCACCACGATGTAAAATCGAAATTAATCGGAAAATAATAAAATAGGAAGCAAGTTTTAGATATCTGGGAATAGACATAACTAGTTACGGAGATGTTGAAGTAGAAGTAAGACAACAAAGCTTAAAAACAAGAAAAGCGGCGGGATCTCTTAATGACACAATCTGGAAGAACAAACACCTAAGACAAGATACAAAAACAAGAATCTATAAAGCAGCAATTAGACCTATAATAACATACACGGCGGAGACAAGACCTGACACATCTAAAAATGAAACGACTACTAGCTACAACAGAAATTAAAATACTTTCACGAATATCAGGAAAAACTCTGCTGGATAGGAAGAGAAGCAAAAATATAGGAAGAGCATGCAATATAGAAGAAATTATATATATGGAAACAGGAGTGGAACGAACACATTAAAAGAATGGCAGAGGATAGAATAGTACGAGTAGCACGAGATCGGTCACCAAATTAAGGATGAAGAAGTATTGGCAGACCAAGAAAAATATGATGCGATAATTTAAACAACTTAGGAGCCTAATATTAAAAAAACTGGCTTAAAGCCGACATACAAGATGGAAAAAGAAGAAGAAGGCCAGGACCATTTTTGGATATTAAAAATTAATAATTATGATCATAATAATGATCTTTCTGTAGACGTACTATTAATTCTATCTTATAACAAAGAAAACACAAAACAAAAACGAAACATCTAAAGGATCAGTAACAATACTCATAAGTTTATATCTTTATAAACTGAGTCACTGTTCCTCTCTAGCTGGCGATCTCTAGCGTTGTTAGATTTTGTCTAATATTTTAACATTTTCCTTTAGTAAAAGACTAATAATGACAGTGCAACAACGTCAGTTAATAAATTCCTAGGTCAATAATCGCAGCACTCTCCCCAATATTTTTTTAATTTGTTTTGCCTGCTGCCTTCGATAAAATTTCTGTTAGCGACTATTAGAAAAGGTTCCGAATCTGTTTTTATGCACATGTATTTTTGCAAAGTTGTTAGAGGGTATCTAACTAGGAGAATGATCCTGTAGAAAGTATTTGAAGTTTTATTTTAACTAAATTTCATGTGAAAAAAAAACAACAGAAATTATTAGCCCTTCGGAAAGCTTCCGAAAAACAAGATGTTACAGGCAGTTAACTAGGATGTGTAAAACGAAGATGCAATGTCTGAATACAGCGACCATGAGATGGACACCAAGCAATCTGATGTTAAGTACTCGTAATAAAACAAGCTATGGCTTACACATGGAACAGCACCTGAGTTTTTTTCGACAGTTATATCCAAGAGCCGGTTTCACTTGCTAGTACAAGCTATTCGATGTGATCATAAGGCAACCAGGCAAAAAAGAATAAAAGAAGATAATTAGAACCAATGCGCTATATTTTTAAATTATTTTGTTAAAAATTGGGTTCAGTACTACTCCGTTAAGGAATATATCACCAAACACAAAATTTTAAAGGCATTTAGGGGGCATCTTCGATTTGGAGAACATCTTACTAATAAACCAGCGAAGGATGATGTCAAAATATATTCAGCAGTAGGCGCTGAATATTGACGAATTTAGTGATATAAACTGGAAAACAAACAAATAGTTCGTTTCAGTTACCTAATGATGCAGAAAGGATTATAACGAGTTTTCTAAGGGATTGCAGTAGAAATGGAAGGAATGTAACCACTGGAAATTACTTCAGTTCCATACGGCTAGCACTCACAGATTGACCTTGATAGGAACGCTAAAGAAAAACAAACAGGAAATCCCTTATTAATATTTAGATACAAAAATTTGTGCCTCTAAAAGTAGTATGTTTGCATATGAAAGATACTCTAATCAATATATGCGTACATCATACATACGAAGGCGTGGTAAAAATGTTTTGACGTTATTAACATTTCACGATGATAACGAAATCGATATTGAATCTGGTGACAAAGATAAGACTCTGTTATTATGTTTTATAGCCTAACAAAGGGCGCAGTAGACGTTTTATGATGCTAGGAATAAACTTATAGGATAACTGAATACTCCGTTACAAAAATATGTAGCAGGTGACCGCTTACTTTTTTTTTGCTTAATGCTTAACATTGGTGTAATAAGTTTTAGAATTATTTATACCAACAATACCGGAGATAATATTCCTCAAAGACAATTACTTAACAGAGCTATCAAAACAGCTTACATTAAAGTTTCATATTTTTCTATCTCCTTAAAGAAAGAAATTTGAAATATCCTTGGTCGTGAGGACCCTTTAACAGAACGAGCCAACGAGGAACGAATTGATACTCAGCAAAAACCTAAATGCTCTGTTTGTCCAATGCAAAAAACATAGATTTACAAGTTACGAGGTGTACGTACGCCATGCACGCCCAAAGACTATTGGTAAGGAATATAGGAGAAAAACTACAGTTTTGTGCCAGGAGTGCCTTAGGTGAGAAGAGGAATAGCCTATTTCTGTATTTTGGGTGTCTTTTTCACTTCGATTTGGTACTTTTTTTACAGATTTGTTTATGTAATAGTAATGGTTACCTTTAAAGAAATGCACACTTTTGTTTATTTTGCGAATGAAGTTTACGTTTCTTCTAGAGTTATGGTCCAAATTATAGCACAACTCGTATCTCTATTAGAAATAATGAATACGCTTTTGAAAAACGGAAAAAATGTATTACGACAGTACAGACCATAAATAACTCATTTAAAAATATCAGGCAAGCTGTTGTTTTTCTCTCCAAAAAGCTTAGTTTTTTTTTAAATATTGTCTGACTAAAAGTTTACGTATAAATTTAATATTAAAACAGCACTTTTTTTCACGGAAGCCGTCTATTGTAAACCGGTCGTACTATAGCCAGTTGGCTCATTATACATTTTCAATTTATTCATAATACCTACTATAGTATTTTGAAACCATATACTAGTTTATACAGTTTTAAAAGATGGGTACCATATGTTTTTGGAGTCACTAGGTAGTCTTTAAAAAGTGATTGGTGCCTACGATGTGCAAGTGATTGCTAATAACTTACATTCATGCGTAATATAGTTGATCCTTTTAGGTCCTCTGCTACATATCTGCAGTTTAAGTTTACATGAAACAGTCCCATTACATACAGGTGATCCTTGGCTGGTGCATATCTAATTCCTTAGCTGATTCCTGCTCATTTTCCATGGTACTCGGTACTTTAGCCCTATTAGTAGGTACATGTCCGTCCAATATATATTTTGTCATGGGTTTGATCGAGTATATTTTCTCAGTAAGAGTTATGTTCAGTTCAGATCCGGGCTTTTTTTCGGTAGCATACTCTGCTTTTTGGCACTTACACGGTCAGTTCCGGCTTTAAGTATTTGTACCTGATGCTCTTCTGGAAAGTTTATTAGCTTTTTTCACTGTCATGTGTTCTTCGGTGACTTCGAACTCATGTTATTATGTTTCGTCGAGATCCTAATATGTCGAGATCTTTTTGACTATCGCACCCTAGCCTAAAGTCCAATTTGAGGCTTATGAAAGCCACCATAGCTGCCAGTCTATCCGTGTATATATTAATACACCAAAGTTTAAAGGCCGCTATATTATTTTCTCTTGCACTGTGCAGGAATTAAAAACTGTATAAAATACAGTAAAATAAAAATGTTTAAGGCCCTGCAGTCGGGTCGATTATTATCTCCATTCCATTTCGTCTCGTGGCCTAATGTCGTCCACTTGAAGAGGTACTTTGAGGACAATATCTGGGTGCCATATGGTCATAATTTCTTGGAGCTATATACATTTCTTACGTTACACGTAGCTTTACCAATATATTTGGGAACTCTTATCACCTTTTGTTATAAGGGACCTGTGGGATTAGTGGCAGTATTATTCTTTGTAGAATTTGGTCGCCATTTTCCCCATTTTTTTAAAAATTTATTAATATTATATTTCTTTCCTTTATATCTAAAGCAATGACATCTACATAAATAAATTTGCCTGAGATTGTAGTGGAAGCGTATGGGGTGTAAACGTTGAACAATTGCGGCGATAGAACCGAACCTTGGGTAAGCCATTTTGTAAACTTTTGAATTACTAGTTTTTTCATTAACTCTAATTTAAAATAATTTATATAATCTAATTATTTAATAATAATAATCTACTTTAAGTAGTAGAACTTTTTTCCATACCGTGTTGTAAGCGCATGTTAGATCTATGAAGGCCACTGCCATTTTAATTCTATTTTGAAAGCCATTTTCAATAAATGTTGTTAGAAAAAGAACTTAAACACTGCAGTTCCTTCCTGGCATTAATACAGCTTGTTTTACAGGAATCTTTCTGCTAACAGATTGCAAAAGCCTTAAGTAGATTATCCTTTAAAAAATCTTATAGCAGACAGTCAAAAGGGTGATTGGTCTGTAACTTTTTGGTAGTAAAGTGTATTTGCCTGGTTTCCAAATTTTGATGACTTTCCTTTGTTTGAATAGTAAATCAGGCTTTTGCGTTGTAATTATCTGGTTAAAGAAATTTAGAAGCCACTTTTGAGTTTTTGTATAAGTGCCATTTATGAAATAGGAAAATATTTTGTCAACTCCTGCAGCTTTGCGACACTTTATTAAGTATAGTGCATTAAAAAGTTTCTCTCTTGCATGATTCAGGGACTTTAGAAGTTGTTCACCTACGCCTAGGCTCTGCTATACTCGTATGGGTAATTTAGGTTTTTACATTATTTGGTCTAACATGGAATGTAAGCAAATTGCCATAATTAGTGATAATTCTATAAAAATGATAATTATCATAATCCACTATTAGTAATTTGTTTAGGTATTGATATTCGTAATTGGAGGCAATATTCAAATTTTTTTTTTGATGAAATTTCGCCGAAATGGCCGTTTAATGCAGAGAAATATCCAGATTAAAATAAATGAAATATTTCAGCTGCTGTGGTGTACTATTACTACCAGATTAGAACTAATCAATGCTAAGTGTGCTACGACACTTAACTGTAATTGGGGCGCAATGAGATAATACCCAATATTAATTAATGTATCGATATGGTACAAATCATAACATTGGAAAATTTCAGTGTTCTAGCTTTGAATTGATTTCACGTTATGAATAGTTTTTTTCTTAATTTTAAATAGATTCTCATGCCTTATAATAAACATATATTTGCTTTTAAAAAATAAAGGCTACGAACTATGACAACATTTTTGAAAATTTAAACGATAGGTCAATTTTTAATTTATACGATAGGTCAATTTTTTATTAAAGGGGAACACCTTTTCCGGTAATTTCAATAATTTTATTTTCACCCATAAGTCAAAGTAAAAATCACAACTTTTTTTAAGACAATGGGGGTCAGATAGAATATCGTTTGAAAACCTTTACAACTGCCTATATATTGGTATTTAAATTTTTAAATTCGGTGCAATACTTTATTTGATTTATTAACAAAAAAAACCTTTTAAAATTAATAATTTTAGCTGGTTACTTATTTTTTAGTTGACCAAATGGTGAAACTGATGACATTCGCAGTCCACTCAATGATAAAGGTTTAATCCAAACGTTCTTGAGAAGCATTTGCGGAGTGATCTGTAAATATTCGTTAACAATCCGTTGACGCAAGTCTTCTATGGATACGGGTGGTGTTTTATAGATTTTACTTTTAGGTCCCTCCACACAAAATAAAATTCAAAAGAGATAAATCTGGTGACCGAGGAGGTCATTCAAAGCTTCCTTCTCCTTTTAATCTAATGCCTTCATCAAATGACCATTGTCATATTGTTGATCATATTCAAAAATATCAATCAAGGCAGAATATTCCAGTAACTGTAAATACTAATGAAAATACTGATATGTTTTTGTACACACTTATAACAAAGTAAAGTAATATAAAAGAAAAGTATTTTTGAACTCATGAAACATTTAACTCCTAGCTGAGTGCTTTCAGCTTACAATGCCATCTTCAGAGCTATGGTCAACTATTTAAAAAATATTCTTTTTAAGCTGGTTCTATTACAAATTTTGCATTGAAAAAACTCAAAAAGGCAGTATATTGGATTCCACAAAAAAGACATTAAAAAATTTGGTTATCGTAAGTGTGTCAGAACCCGACCATTTATTGGAGTTTAGGCAGCAGATGTAATAAAATAGAATAGAATATAATAAAAATAGGTAAAAGAAATTAAATAAGACTTACTCACAATCAATTAATTTTACTACCAAACGACCAGTGTCGCTTTCTACACTTTGCAAAGCATCTTCAGGTCAAACGGTAGAAGGTAAATTAAACGCTGAAATTATAAAAGCCTTTATTAGGGTGCTGTCTTATAAAGATAAAGCTTAAAACTTATGGTAATTATGCCAATATTACATGTCTGTATCTATCAATTGATTGATTAAACTAAAGTTCTGCCTATCCCTAAAACCTATCCCTAAATACTATCGAGGATAACTTATCCGAAATCAACTTTCCGTGCACAAAAGTAGTTCGTATAATAGTCCGTTCCACAAACCAACCCACCTCCTACATCAGAGTCTTTACGAACTCTAAACCCAAATTTGCAGAAGCACTTTCGAGCGGTATTAAGATCGAGGGAGAACGGCTAAATTGCGAGATCCCAAGATCTAGCAACTCCGTCCCGATTCGATCGAAATATTGCTCGAAATGTTACAAAAGTGAACATTTTAACAGCGAATACCCAGAGAAATCATATACTTGTCTATTCTGTGAACTAGAGCACAGGTCTACCGCGTGTCCTACAATATCTGATCCCAAATGCACGAACTGCAACGGTCTCCATCCCGCCTTCTCACCAAGATGTCCACACCGCAACACACATCCCAATAACTATAATCAAATCCAATCAGTACACACATCGAAACAAATCCGTTCATAGGACCTTTCCTCCGTTATCAAATCCTTAATACACTTCATTTCCATGACCTTATTTAACGTCTTCCCTGAAAAAAGAAGCGCAACCATCTGATACCTTAACCAAATATCCAATTCACTATACGGATATGCCATAACCACCTCCTACTTTAATAACCATATAAACCAAACCTTCATCCAACTTCTCACATAAATAGACGACACCACACTCTCATGCACACCGAATACACACATCAAAACCCACACACACACACACACACACACACACACACACACACACACACACACACACCTATCAATAATACACATTACACTTTAACTATAGGCTCACAATCATAAACATATAGAAATTCATAAACATATAGAAATCCAACTTTCACAAACATATAAAATCCTACAACACACAAACAACATAATACAATTCTAAACACCTACACACAACACCAAAACAGTATACAGTGAGCGCCACACACTCCTTAAGAGTCGAACTAAATATCACAAGGATAGGGGGAGATTGGTTTTCTGTGGTTTCCCCATATCATTGCATAATGATACCTGATCCTAGGTGATGACACAGCCACAGCTATCCACCACGCGTTTTCCAAACAAACAAACAATGGTCGACAATCTGAAAGGAACCGTTTTCCAAGGAACTTGTACTTAGTAGCGGGCTTGGTCCACACGGCTCCAATAAGGCGGTTATAGTTCTTCTGACACTTCTGCCTACAGCGGCGCACCGGTCTTAGTCAACTGAACCAAACATGCAAACTGCACCAAATCATAAATCTCTATCCTTGAAGAAGCACAAAGCTTAAACAAGGTAAAGATGATAGTACTTGGAATAATACCAGTTTTAGTTTATCTGAGTTAAATTAGAATTATTATATGTTTCTTGCACTATGTGTGCGTATTATTAATCTTAAAAGCCCAAAATGTTGTTCACTAATGAAAAGGTACCATACTTAAAAAAATATTCAGTAAATACCGATGTCTTGGACCGGCGCGACTATGCAATTCCTACAAATCTACGAGAATACTGGAAAATTAACTACCCAACATTCAGTTCCGTAAATCATAGCTGGTCTCATGGCTATTTTCTAGAGTTTTTCTTTAGCTTCATTAAGATTTTTCTGTTATCTGTTATCTGTAACACATCACCTGTTTACTTCCACTTCATCCCTCCAACCCTAATTCTACTGCATATATCTCCATCTCTTTCCTCATAACTCTGTACCACCAATCCTATGTATTCATAACTATCACTTGTCAAAATCATTTCATTATCCACAAATATAATTTTATTTTTAATAAATCCATCTTTAAATATTTATTCTAGATACTTTGTTTTTCTCCTTCTACGTATTAAAACTTTTTCCTCAAAAGATTGTCTTCAATGTTCCAGTTTTTGTTTTAAATCCCTTTCACTATTTCTCACGCATTTATAATATGATGCATACGCGCATTCTGAGAGTTTCTTGGGTTGATCATATCAATAACATAAGAAGTCCTTAGAAGAATGTTATTCTTTAGAAATCAAGTTGGTGTTCTTGAATTGATTTGACAAATTGTTACATGAACTGAGAGAAATTTCAACCTCTGAATATTTTTTAACACGAACATGCGAACTTTCTCTTGTATGCTCAAAAAATAGCTCTAACTGGTCAAAAATAATAAAAATAATTTTATTTAAAAATAATGAAAAAATCCGCATTTATGTCCTAATTTAATTACCACTGCAAATGTATGCAACCTATATTAGAGTCGTTTTAATTATTTTAAAAAGCATTATACCAATTCTTTATAATGTCACCTGTCTATCTGAACACTTAACTAGTAAACTCTCGAAATTGCTTTTTACTGAAGTCCTACTACGATAAACTAAATTTTAAATCAGGCTAAGCTGTCTCTTATCTCCAATTAACATTATTATTTTACTTTATATTCGAATACTATCACTTCCTTGACAGAGATTTAATTCAACATTTTCAATTAACAAAGATGCTTCAGGATAGCTCATAATTATAACTACTATTGTTTTCCCAGGAAGCAACACGTTTTGGTAGAATTTCAATTTGGATAAGCAATTGAGTCAAACTCGTTAACCAGTTTTTATGTCAATATGAAATAGTTGTAGAGAGATACGTCGTCACCGAATAGTCTAATATAATTAATTAATAATTAATTTGACAATAATTTTTTTTCTGATATCTAATAACTATAATTATGTTTAACTAAAATCATGTTTGTAAATATTTTATTTACCGCTTAACTATTTTTGTAAGAATAGCCGTTTAGTTAACACTTAATAAAGCAAGTTTCTGCATAGGATATACAAATTTTTAATAATTAAAAAAAGTGCTATAAATAATGATAAAATTTTACTAGTTGTAAAAATATAATAAAGCGACGTCTTATAGATAAGGAAGGACGTTGTACCTTGATTATAGTGTAAATAATTTAAACGAATAGAGTACTTTAATTATTCTAGAAGACTCTTAAAAATGATGATAGAGTAATAAAAGTAATCCGCCCTTGTAAGTCTTGTTGAAAATTCGTAAATTATCAAGACCGACTTTATTCCTAATTGAAGACCTTGGAACCAGAGGGGGACATGCCACCAACAATATTTAAAAGAAAATATCATTTTAAACTTATTTTCAAATCCTGAAATCCAATTTTTACATTCTTCTCGCAAGTAAGGTTCACAATCGGTTGAAAATATATTATTAAATACACAATAAAAGTAACACAAACGTTTATTTAATGGTTTTTGAGTTTTTGAATAATTTTCGAAAAAATATGATTGAATTGAATCTCCTTTTGTATAAAAATAATATATTCTAAAAAATGAACATAAAATGTAACAATAAAAAATTCAGTTGTCAATACTTTCAATATCTGAAGAGCCCTCCAAATATTCAATGTCTTCCAATGGTTCATTATCAGCTTCTGGTAGGATCTGTTGGCAAGCACCAATTTCTTCATAAAATTTTAGGAAAGCTGGCGGAATAAACTGTAAGAGCTGGGAAATTATTTTAATTTTTTATCTGTTTAGTGGAATAGGCCCACTGTATTTTGATTTCGAATACCTGGAAAGTAAAATTAACCTCCTCAAACCTTTCTTACCAATATTAACTGCCTTATAGCCTTTATTTACAAGATGTTTGATATACATTAGGGAAGAGGGGGGCAAGTTGTTACGCGGGCAAGTTGTTACACAATTATTTTAAAACGCAGCAAGTATCATGAGTTGCCGATATTTTATGGAAAGTTGGGTCAACCGACCCGTCATCTGTGAACGGATATTGATACTCAAGTCAGACATCCATCATAGTGTTATTGCTTAGAATGTGGTTTCGGGTCTAAAACTGTACCGTTGTCAGGTGGCTTTTGTTTTTATTTGTGAGAAATTGGTAAGTAGTATAAATATGTGTATTATATAGTTTTGAAGCGTATATATTTCTCGTTATTGGCATGCTATTGTTGGTAATTGATTCTCAATATTTACCAAAAAACGTTGACTTAACCTCATCTCGTACACGTGGGGCCAGTTGTTACAATAATCTGGGGCCAGGTTGTTACTGTAACAACTTGCCCCGAACACGTTAATGTAAGAATATATCGAAATACCTACAATGGTTACAATATGGTTACCATAATTTATGATTTCACTAAAAATCCAATATTATGATCAGACATATTTTGTAGATAGTAATTTGTTTGTAATGAATAGCATACCTACCTACATTTATTTTCGCAAAGCATGTTAGAAACACAGATTAGGTTTTATTAAATTTTTCTATCATGAAATTGTTTTGGTTGTTTTCAGATAGCTTAACATGGTGCGAACGTATACCAAGAAAACCACAAGGGGTATTATTCCAACCGAACAATTTGAAAGGGCGGCGCAATCGGTTTTACAAGAACACTTGTCAATTAGGGATGCTGCTACTCGCTATGGAGTTAATTTTATGACATTGCACCGCTATATGAAAAGAAAATCAAACTTAGGTGCTGAAAACAGTAACAAGAACTTAGTCGGCTACGCTACGGCCAGAAAAATATTTAACAATGCTGAAGAAGAGAAACTTGCCGAATATACTGAGCATTCTGCTAAAATTTATTACGGTCTTACAACTTCTGATTTGCGAAAATTTGCATTTCAATATGCAACAGCCAACCAAATATCTGTTTCGTAAAATTGGAAGGTTAATGAAATAGCTTTCAGAGACTGGCTATATGGATTTTTGAAGAGGCATCGAACTTTATCAGTCCGGACACCTGAAGCTACTAGTATGGGTCGAGCTACCGCGTTTAATCGTCATAATGTGTCACAGTTTTTTAACAATCTCGGCGAAGTTTATGATAAATATGTGTACAATATGGACGAAACTGGACTTAAAACTGTCCAAAGGCCTACAAAATTCATTGCAAAAAGAGGAACTAAGCAGGTAGGTGCTATCACATCTGGAGAAAGAGGTCAACTTGTTACCTTGGCATTAGCTGTCAACGCAACTGGAAATTTTGTACCTCATATTACCTCATCTAATACCTTGTATTAGATAATCACGAGTCTCATTTGTCTATTCCGGTGTTGAATTTTTGCAAAGAAAATGGAGTGGTTCTTTTAAGTTTCCCGCCACATACATCACACAAGTTGCAGCCGCTTGATAGGACGGTATTTGGCCCACTTAAAAGATATTTTAATAGTGCTGCAGATGCATGGTTAAGATCTAATCCCGGTAAAGTAATGAGCATTTACGATATACCTATCGTTCTTAAAGATTCATTTCCTCTTGCTGTTACACCTCTCAATATACAAAAAGGATTTAGTGTGACAGGAATTTGGCCATACAACAGAGAAATTTTTCAAGATGATGAATTCTTGCCTGCAGAGGTAACAAATAGGCCAATAACAGAAAATATAAATGGAACAGTAGTCATAGATCCGGCACCTATTGGCACCGAAACACATAGAACTCTTTCCCAACAGCAACCTTCTACAAGCACAGATTTTAACTTGGCGATAAATGAACCTGTCGATTCACCTACTCATATAACGCCCCAGGAGTTGAAGCCTTATCCAGAAGCAATGCCAAGGAAATCCAAAGGGGGTCGGAAGAAAAGAACTTCCGCTGTTTTGACTGATTCTCCCATTAAATCAGCTTTGGAGGACGAAGAAAAGGCAAGACAAAGAAAAAAAAATGTGGGGGCAACCAAAAGAAACATATCAGGTGAATCAAGAAACAAGATAAAAACTACTGTTAAAAAATGTAAGAAACGGACCGTCATTACCAAAAACACCTTCAAAAAATCAGATTCTGAAAGCTCGGAAGAGGATGAGGAATCGACGTGTCTGGTATGTTTAGCTCCATTTTCGAAGTCCAAAAACGAAGAATGGATTCGGTGCATTGTGTGTCAAAAGTGGGCACATGTTGCTTGTGGAAAAGACGATGATTTTTATATTTGTATTCACTGCTCGTCCGATAGTGACTAGTTTAACATTCTTGTAAACAGGTTTGTTCAGATTTTCATTTTTTATTTTATTTCATTTTGTGTTTAGTTTATAATATTTTTTGTAGCTAAGCAAGGGTTCTTTCTGTGACCACTAAATAATGTTGTGGGAAGTTTTTAGAATTTTTTTTTCTATTGTAACATCTTACCCCATGGACTGTAACAATTTGCCTCATAGTGGGGTATGTTGTTACAATTTACAAGTTGAGTTAAATTGATAATAACAAAATGTTAAATATGATTTTTTAAATAAATTAAAATTAACATTATTTGTGTAAATGTATCAACTACCTTAATCCGATTTTAGTTTTCATATAAAAGATCTACTATTGCCCAAATAAATAATAGAATCAATTATGTAACAACTTGCCCCCCTCTCCCCTACGTTAGGTTGTTCAGATGAAAACTTGAGGCTTCATATTTTGGAAAACTCAACTTTTTCCTTGTGATCTGTATGGCTTTTTTGTAATCTCGCTATGTAATTTTTTAAAAGAAAAATAAAATCAGCTTTTTTTAATACAATCACCTCAAAGCACTTTTTTCTTATAAAGGGTGATTCATTTAGAGGTACTTTTATCAACAGGAAAAAACAATGAAAAAAATAAATTTTACTTAAAAATATTTATTGTCATACACAAGAACCATTCTTTACAATTACTTCTTATAAATTTTTACTTATTTCTTATAAGATAATTTCTTTTAAATTTTGGCCATGACTACGATTAAGTTGGTTCATTTTGAAGTTCCAATTCTCGATGACTTGTTGCAGAATTTCTATTGGTATTTCACCAATGACTTAAGTAATATTAGCCTCCAATGCTTCAATCGTATCTGGTTTATTTATGTATATTTTGAACTTTAGGTAGCCCCAAAAGAAAAAGTCTAGAGGTGAGATGTCACAGGATTTAGGCGGCCAATTCACTGGTCCAAAGCGTGAAATAATTTGTTCACCGAATCGTTCTCGCAGTAAAGCCATGCTTTTACGGGGCTGTATGGCAAGTGGAGCCATCTTGTTGGAACCAAATGTCGCCGAGATCACAAGCTTTAATTTCAGTTACCAAATAGTCCGTTATCATGGCACGATAACGGCCTCCATTCACAGTAACATTCTGGCCGGCCTCTGTTTTAAAGAAATATGGACCAACGATTCCGCCAGCCCATAAACCACACCAAAAAGTTGTTTTTTTCAGGATGTAATGGCAACTCTTGAACCTCTTTGGGTTGCTCATTACCCCAAATACGGGCATTTTGTTTATTAACGTACCCATTAAGCCAAAAATGGGCCTCGTCTGTAAACAAAAATTTTCTCGAAAACAGTGGATCTTCTGAAAGTTTAACAAGAGCCCATCGACTGAAACGGTGCCGACTTGGAAGGTCGGTCGGCTTCAGCTCGTGCACTTATTGAATTTTGTATGCTTTTAAACTAAAATCCTTACATAAAATGCGCCAAGTTGTTGCATATGACAAGCCAAACTGTTGAGAACGGCGACGAATCGATTCTTCATTATTTTCGAGTGCACTATCCGTTACCGCCGCTATATTTTCTTTAGTACGTGCTGAATGTGGTCTATTTGGTTGCGTTTTATCCAATAATAAAAACTGAGTTTCAAACTTACTAATCGTAAAGCGAACTGTAGGTTCGGTAGGCCGATTCTGTGGACCTTAAGTTGCTTTAAGCGCACGAAACACATTCCTCACAGAATTCCTATTTTCAAAATACAACTTATATATATATATATATATATATATATATATATATATATATATATATATATATATATATATATATATAAGTTGTATTTTGAAAATAGGAATTCTGTGAGGAATGTGTTTTTCGATTAACCTTGGGTAAGCCTTTACGTGTCAAGTTCAAAGCTACCATACATTTCAAACCTTATAAAAAACTTTTTTTGCACATAGTAACAAAAAAACACCACTATGTTACTAGCAAAGTTTTTTAATATTCTAACTCTACAATTCTTATAATGTTTTAATAGATAATATATGGTAGCTAATTATAATTTATTCTCTTTCAGCCCTGAAGAAGCCAAATTAATTCTCTTTGGCGAAAACGTTCGGCGAAACAATTGATACACATTAGAGTCTTTCTTGCAGATTTCCCCAATATTTAAGAGTTTACTATATATATATATATATATATATATATATATATATATATATATATATATATATATAATATACGTCTATAATTTCTAGACGCTGTGCCGGGCTAAGTCTTTCCATCATGAAATGTCAAACAATACTGAACAAAAGCAAAATGTCAGTTTGACACTATTCATGCACGATCTCCAATCAAATCCCCACCAAAAAATACCTCTAAATGAATCACCCTTTATATATATATATACATATATATATATATATATATATATATATATATATATATATATATATATATATATATATATATATATATATATATATCGCTACCTCACTTGTCAATTTTTCTGGCCACATATACATATAGACGTCATGGATGCCGAGGTTATAAACCCATGCCTTTCTTAAACCATTAAGCCATTAACCATTAAATCTTAAGCCTATCTTAAATAATTTCTCGTAGCTTTAGGCTCCTCTATGTCATTTTTCATTAGATCCTGCATGGCCTGGGCACGTCTTTGATCTAACTCCAAATTAATTTTCAATTTGCAATTTATTTGTCAGCTTCATCATTAATTTTTATATTCATTTCATTACCTACATACTTTACAGGTATCGCTCTTAGGTAACTTAAAGCCTATATTAAACTCCGAGCAGAATATGCGCCTATATTTATCTTCTTTAAATGTTTGTCAAGTCTATATTATTCCGACCGCTGTATTAATTTGTTCAAGAATATTTTAAACTGACTTATGGTATATCAAATCAGAATGGACTTAAGCATTTTAATCCTATTT
Source organism: Diabrotica undecimpunctata (assembly GCF_040954645.1). Taxonomy (NCBI): domain Eukaryota; kingdom Metazoa; phylum Arthropoda; class Insecta; order Coleoptera; family Chrysomelidae; genus Diabrotica; species Diabrotica undecimpunctata. The sequence continues at coordinate 54,538,799 of NC_092807.1, forward strand.
TGTAAACTTTCACCTCATATTTTTTGTTCCTTAAATTCGATGTATAACCTGTTAAAAAATGGCCTCCAAAAACGTTAAAATCGGCATTTTTAATTGTTTATTTGCATTTTAAATCTAAGATAAGTATTTTACAAAAAAAAAAAATACAAGGATCACGTCTTAAGATAATTCAAATTATTAAGAGAAAGTAATTTTGAAGCAAAAATATTTTTTTTTATAAATTGTTTAAAAATTGTTACATAAATAAATAATAATAAATAAATAAATAGGTTGCCATGAAATTTTTTTCATTAAGATGATGTTTTTATTGAGCAAACTTTTTCTTTAAGGTTTTTTTATTTTTAAATAAACATTAATAAGTACTTTAAAGTAGAAAAAATTGATCAGGATAATTTTTTTTTATATAATCAGTAGTTTCACAGCCGACCAATTTTAAGGACCACAATTTTGAAGCTTTGTGAACGATTCCATTAAAATGCAAGCTTTTTCGAATTTTTCACGTTACAACCTTAAACAATGTTCTTTCAGAAGTCCCTAATTAGGTTTCTCAATTGTTTTAAACAAAGCTGCTATCAATTTATAAAATAAAGGCACCAACTTCGCCCCAAAGTGTCCTAGGTAAACTTTTTTTCCTTTTGAATTTGTAAAAAAATTCAGGATGTCAAAACATAAAAAAAATCAGTTGTATGCAGTAAGTAGTTAAAAAGTTATTCTAATTGTTTTGTAACGTTATAAATGTCATATATTTATTTATTTATATTTAAATAATTATTTTTGTATATATACTTCCTACTTTCTGTCAATCACCTTTCGTGATGGGATATCTTCTTTTGTTTGTAATTGAAATTTATAAAAGAAGGTAGAAATTATTATAAGCTTCATTTAATCGTCTGCAGAAATCTCTTGTCGTGAGTACTTCCATTGTAATTTATATTCCATAATTCTGACAGCATTTTCAATATTCATAACCTCACTTCTTTTAAAGCCACGTTTTTAATTTTGTGCATGTAGGAATTTAACAATACTTAACTGATTTTAATAATAATTATATTTATCTTTATCTTTGCCATCAAGGATTAATTGGCAAGGTTATTGGCAAGATAATTTAATTTTCTAGTTTATGGAATATTTCTGGAACATTTTATTGAAAATACTTTATGGAGTAATGAGGGCCTAAACGACTGTCTTTAAGACCTACTCAAATGCTTTGGAACCGGCAACAGGACGTGGCCACATAATCTGCAGGCAACATATATTTAGAAGCATGCAGCCCATCGATGACATAAGTGTAAGTTCCAAATTTATTTAATGTAAAGCATTATACAGCGTTGTTTTTTGCTACTTAAATATTAATTTTTATGTTGAATAAATATTGTTAGTTAAATCATTGTTTTATTTGTTACTAGCTATATTTTCATGGTGTAATTCATAGTTTGAGACCAGATGGATTCACACTGGAGAGACTGAGCTAGGCGAAGCATAAACGATCAGCTCCCATGGTTGATTGAGGTATTATTTTATAATAGTATTTCAATTCTCTTTGGCAGTCTTATCGTTACAGTTTATAAGCAAAAAATTGACATGTTTTTGCCAAATTATTTTGCAATATTTGCCTGGCCGGACGAGTGTCACGAAAAAAAGCTTATTTTTCTGGGCTATAATGTATCTATCTAAGTATGAAATATTAATTAAAAATTTGCTGTTCTTTTTTAAATTATCTTAAAAGACATTACCATATATATTGAGGTACTAGTCACCTCTCTTTAAAAAACATGTATGTATAATTAAGGCCTATATTTTCTTTCTGCGTTGGAGATTTATCTACCATTTTAAAAATTGCGTCTCCGACATCCTCTTATGCTGTAAAAAACGACATTCGTTGTGCTATCCGTATGAAATAGTAAAATTTCCATTCCATTGGTGAACAAAGAAAGGAAGGACGAATATCCATGTAAATTTCTCGGATACGATTCCTTTTGCAAATGTATACAGGACGGAGAAGTTGAAAGAGGACTGATTTGGCAACTTTCGAGTTTTTGTAGTGGGTTTTTAGTATGCGTGGTTGGTTTGATGAGCCGGTATTGGTCCTTTTAATTCAAAGGGATTTATTTGTATCCGATAGGAATCTCAGCAAGACGTTACATCCTTTGAGGTGAAGTTTAAAACATCGTCTTGAATAAAAGAGCAAATTATGTAAATAAAAAGTAATCTTAGAATTTATTTCTTTAGTTATATATATATATATATATATATATATATATATATATATATATATATATATATATATATATATATATATATATATATATATATAATGTTATATGATAAAATATTAACCTTGAACTAGCTGAAATTCGCCGACTTTACATTTCATCATGCAGTTCCCATAGAAACCGCTGACTTGCAGAAGACCCTTGGACCAACCGTTAGCCAAGGGAACAGCAACTCTGCGTTTTATAGGCAGGGTATTAATTAGCTTCCTAGACGACGAAGATCACTCTTAGCTGTTACTTCAACGCAGTCAGTTTTGTAGTCATTTTAAATTAATTAAATAATGTAATATTTTAATCATAACAACTAAAGTTCTTTTTTAAAAAAGTTAAACGAGTAATCAGTAATATAACATTTGGCGCAGTCAGTAGGATAGAAATATCTTTGAATTTTCGAATGGTTCGATTGAGATGTCCAAAAATTCAATTATCTTCGGTATAGCGTGAGCGTTAATCACGGAAGTTAAGAATTCTCCATTTTCGTCTACACAGACTAATGCATTAGGTAATTAAGCTTTTTCTATTTCTTGCGCTGATAATATGGCATGTGTATTTGATAAGTTGCATTTTAATTTGCGAATTTTTTCCGTCCGGCTATCAATCGTTATTCTGTTTGTTTTTCCTTTTACTCGTTTTCTCTCCGGTCTTTCCAGATTTTTGTCTTGGTTTTGGGTTTTTTGGAATGAGGTACATTCCTTACTCATGGTTTTTTGGGATTTTATATTTGGTTTTGGTTTGGGATCTAACTTAATTTTATTTTCAGGTTCTACTTGTATTGTTGCTGTAAGCACTGTCTGAGATTTGTCTTTCGCCGATGTATTTGTCTCTTGTCCTACTTTGTGAAGGGTAAGGGTTTTCAAATTTGTAGGCAACTGTCGGTATTTTAGATCTATTACACATTCATCATGATCTAGGCCTATTATGCCGCCGAAATCAATGTCTAGATTAAAAATAAAAACTTTGTGAGGATTATCTTTAGTTAGATAAATAGGGACCGATTCTGTACTTAATAATTTTTCGTCGGTTATGCTTTGAATAGTAACTTTCTCGGGAAATCTATTATCATAATATCTTGCTTTGTTTTCTTTAAAAACAATAATCCCAGCATTCGTGTAAATTAGAAGTTTAAAAGAATTAGTAGCATCATTAATGTAATATAAATTTTTAGAAACCATTATATGAAAGGGGCTTACAGTAGGGATGGGAAAAACCTACCGGTTTTAACCGAAAACCGGTTTTTTTACATCGCAATAACCGGTTTTGTCGGTTGTTTTTTTGTCCCGGTTATAACCGGTTTTTTATTTTTAAAGTAAAAACCGGTTATTAGGTTTTTACGGTGATTAGGATTATTTTAGGTATTATTTTGGATCCCAATCATAATTATTATTCTCAAGTAATTATTCCAAACAAAACCATAATTCAAATTTTATTTTATTTTATAAATACAGAAGCAAATTTAAAGTGCAAACTCACATCAGCAAAAACAATTTTTTTATAATATTTCGTTGAAAAGGTATTTGTAATCATAATATTTACATAAGAAGTGATCTGGTACATCTTCTATTTTTCACACTTGACTCTTGACATTGAAAGTGGGTGAATGGCTTTTTCTGATTACCAAAAGTAATGTTCTGACTATGACTATCGAATTAGGTACCGATTACGAATACGAATCTCCAAGGATTTTCCTACGTTTTCAAAATGATACACCCATACAGGAAGTATTAAATGAGTTAAAGTGTACCTATTATACAAATATACAAACGTGTTAAAAGTAATACATACATTTTTTTTGATGGCAGTAAAAATAAAAGATGAATTGCATTATCCAATTAATTTTTAAGTAAAATATTTATGTTGATATTATTTTTTTTAAATCCCATTTAAAAGAATCTGGGAAATTTTTTGTAAGTTGAAATGGTTAGGGTAACAAGAAACAGGGAAATAGGAGAGCATCTCTCTCCTGTTGCCGACTAGAATGTAGCTTCGACTATTTTTTAAATAATTTTAAACTGTTTGTCCTTGTTTAGTGTGGTGTTATGTACAATTTTATGTTTACGACATTCTGCGATTGTTCGATAGCGCAAATTTGACGAAATGCCCCTGAAGATGCTCTAGGAGGCGAAAGTACTTGGGCAAGATTTAATTAATAAAACTGTGCTTGATATCGGCCTTTCATTTTATGAAAGTTCATTTATTTGAGCATTCAACCTTATATCAATTTACATCCAATGTAGACTCGGAAGTTAGGACGTACCTTACCGAAATTGGAAAACTTTCTCCTTCCTGCTCCTTCCAGAATGAAGAAGCCAAAGTGAGTTTAAAATCAAATCCTCTTTGGTCTTTACACGATCTGGAGTTGGTGAACAGTGATTCCAGTTTAAGTTCTCAGGACACACGGATTCAAAGTTCTTTTCCAAATGAACTGACTCTATATCTGCAGTAACCTTTGCTGCCGAGATTAAGTGATCCGTTTTCATTCTGGGAGCAGAACAGAGCCTGTATGCCAGGCTTGACTTTTACAGCTAAAAAATACAAATTGTTGGTCGGAAGTTCGGTGGCATCAGAGAGACTGGTGTCATCATTGAATGATATTGTGTATGATGCGAGAAGCCGCTTAACCGACTAACATATATATGATTGAGTTTTTCTCAATAGGCTTCATGAAAAATACTGGCCAACACAATGTTAAATCCATTTCATATAATATAACCTATTTGTAACCTTCTAACCTATACTTTTTACTTAAAATATTACTTCATTTTACTTATATTATACTTTTATTGTATATTATTGCAATATGTATATATTAATCTTACGCTATATTATATTTAATAATAATCAATAAATATATAATAATAATAAAATAATAAATAAATATAATAATTAATAGAATAAAATTATTTTATTAAAAATTGTGTTTTATTTTTATTGATATTGATATTTTTTCGATAGTACCTTCTAATTTTGATCATATATTGATATCGAGTAGAATGAAGTATCGCAAACTAAAGTGCATTGTAAATGTAAGTTTGTAACTTATTGGATTAAAAAAACCGAAAACCGGTTTTTCCAAAAAACCGTTTTTTTTGGCCGGTTATAACCGCCAGGTTAAACCGTAAGCAAAAAAAACCGGTATAACCGAAAACCGGTGTTTTATCAAAAACCGCCATCCCTAGCTTACAGTCGGGAAAATTGAGATTCGGGTGGAAGTTATCCAAGGTGAGTGCTTGGATTTGTTCTTGTATTTCCGTAATATCTGTTGAATTTTGAGAATGGGTTTGATTGCGAAGTGAAGTAAAATCCAATTTTTTGTATTGGCTATATTATTGGCATCGTTATTATACAAATCGGTTTGCACATTATTTTCTTTATAATAATCTGTATCATAATATCATAATATCACTCGCCTGCAAATTTTACATAGTTCTATTATTTTGCCCGTAGACTTACCGCACTTATTGAAAGAGATCTCACAGTCATCCCAAAAGAATGTATTGCCTCTACCCACCTACATGTCAAATATATTGATGTAATTAAAACTTCAAGCTTATCAGCTTGATTCAAAAATCGTTTTTGTCCTCGAAATCCCATTAGTTGATCTCAGAATCTACACCCTATATTAATTATATTCAATACCAATATTAGATAATCAAACTGGTTTTCATCATATACTTTTAACTGTACATAAATATATAGCGCGAGATGATGATTTAATTTCATATGTATAACCCATGGACACATATACACCGATGCCATATGTGAAACCCGGCTTTTGGAACCTCCCAGCGTTCTGCCAAAAACTTGCCAAATGTCGATAATATTGGCAAAAGATTACAATGTGCAAGAAATTGACCGAAATTTATGGTTACTAACTATTTCCGATCCATTACCAATAATAGTCAAGTGTGCAAGAAAAGACGCCACTACACAAATAATCAAAACAAATTCAATTTTAAGATTAACTCCCGAATGTACCTCATTTATAAACTAATTACAACTTATAAGAATTATTAAGACATTCCGGCATATTTTGTTAATATACCGGACTATTTTATTTATATATTTATGTTAATAAATGTAGTAACTAAATTTGTATTAGTTCCTTGTTGGATAATTATAATAACATTGAGCACAAACACTTTTTTCGGTTATTGTTTTTAAGTTCCTTAATAACGAATTGCTTATACTAATTATAAGTACTAATTACAAAAAGGTAAGATAATTATACACAAGGAGGTACTTCTTCGATGCTTGTTTCCAACTCGAAGGTTCGAACGAGACTGGTCTCCTCAATAATATTTAAAAATATTTATCATATTTCAATAAAATATCGCTGATTATAATATATAGTTATGGTCAAATTAAATTATGTCCCTTTTAAACATCAATACAAAGTATTTTTAAATCAATATATACCATAAGATTGTCAAATTGTTCTTTTTGAATTAAAACGGACATGGCGACAGAAAATCGACACATGGAATTTCCGGGTCAATGGCGCTTCGTCTGTAATTCTGAACATCGTCGAGTCGCTTGCCAACTTCCTCTGGTATTGACATATTTTCTCCAAAAGTCATAAAAACTAACAAGCTCGGTTTAAGCACGCATTTTAACTGTGCTCGGTATTTCCTTTCTTACTGTTTTCTAAGAGAAAATACAAACAAGGCTTTATTTAATTTAACATCAAGAAAAAACATATTTTTATAAAATCCGCTTTTCTATCATTTGATGTTACGCAAAAAAAATTATAACGAATAGTCGCAATTATTTCAAAACTGACCAATAAGGGTTAAAGAAAAGTTCCTTAGCATATATAGCTGTTATTTCAGGGTTGTTATTTTTTTATATTTAGAATTACCATGTCCTAGCAACAAAGACATTGGCATGTTTACAAAAAATATGTTTTATAAACATTGCGTAAAAGAACTGAGAAGAACTAACATTGATTTATTAGTCTTCTTCCAGAGCATACTAGTCTCATGTTAAGACATATATGTTTGACGGTTATATAGGTGTTGTAGACATCGCAAAAAATATAACTTTGTGCCTTCTGGTAACTAGGGAACTTTATCTCTTCTGCTTCTGTTCTGTCTATTCTTGTTTAACAGGACAACATCAATTCTGGTGAAATATTGTATATTATATAATAAAAAAATTAAATACTATCTAATTATATGAAAGCTTTAGCACTGCAAAATGTTGACACTAAAGCTAAGATTCTCGTGTTAATTTTAAACAAGTGAGCTCCTAAGTAATTAAATACAACTTCCACCATGTACGTATATATTTTAGATATATAATATATGTATATATATATATATATATATATATATATATATATATATATATATATATATATAGGCCGGGATGTTAATGAAACACTCTTTCGACTTTTTGTCTAGCTTTCGGAATGGTTTTATTCCATTTTTAAGACACTGTAATAAGAAAGATATGTAAATATTTATAAAATATCACAATTCTTCAGTGCAACTTAATAGTCGTTGAGATTATTTATAAAAGCATTGACATTGATATTTTATAAATATTTACATATTTTTCTTATTACAGTGTCTTGAAAAAGGAGTAAAACCATACCAAAAGCTGGTCAAAAAGTCAAAAGAGTGTTTCATTAACATCCCGGCCAATTTTCTGACTGCAACCTTAATAAACTGTGTTGTTTGTTTATATCGACAGTCACTAATATCCAGTACATATATATATATATATATATATATATATATATATATATATATATATATATATATATATATATATATATATATATATATATATATTTATATATATATATATATATATATATATATATTTATATATATATATATATATATATATATATATATATATATATATATATATATATAGAAAATGGACAAGACAAGGATATTCTTTGCAAGTGAATAATAAAAGTAAAATGTAATGGGATGTCTCGCAAAACAGAAAACCAAAAAAGGTTTATCGATATCAACCATATATACGTATTTCTGACTATTGGTCGTCTTCTTTAAGGTGCAGCCAAGTTAGAAAAGGAGCATGTTAACTTAAAAAAGGATCACTACAGGAGCAATGCGACCAATTTGTGGCATTAGAGTTAATAGATCCTGATGGTTTCCAGGGCAACAACTAACAATAACTACGGAGGAAGCTACACCTATCTGGGAAAAGGAATGCCAAACGTTGAAACGTTTTAAACAAATGGAAAAAGATAATGCAAGTGAATAATATAAGTAAAATGTAAAAGCATGTCTCGCAAAACAAAAAACCACAAAGGGTATATCGATGGAAGGCGCATATTAGAAATGGAGCATGTTAACTTGAGAAAAGATCACTACAGGAGCAATACGACCAATTTGTGGCATTAAAGTTAGAAGAACCTGATGCTTTCCAGGGCAACAACTAACAATATCTACTGAGGAAGCTACAGCTACCTGGGGAAAGGAATGCCCCACGATGAAACGTTTAAAACAAATGGAAAAGGATAATTCGAGTGAATAATAAGAGTAAAATGTAATGGAATGTGTACCAAAACAGAAAACCAAAAAAGGTATATCGATGGAAGGCAACTGTATATAGGTATTTCTGACTATTGGTTGTCTTCTGTTCGGTTCTGTTCTTTATATATATATATATATATATATATATATATATATATATATATATATATATATATATATATATATATATATATATATATAAAGAAGTACTTGTGACTCGGTTGGAGAGTCAATAAAAGGGCTATTGGTTAACTATTTTTTTAATCTTGAGCTTTCAATTGTGTTTACAATTATTATCAAGAGCTAAAAAAGACAAAATATCTTACAAGGTTGAACTAAAAAGAAAAAACAATTTTTGTTAACTTACCAAATAAAAATTAGTTTAGTAAGTAAAAATTACTGCTAAATAATTAATATAAAAATGTTTTAATCTAATAAATGTTTCTCTGAAAATTTTTATAATTTTGAAAACATTTTTTTATTACAAAAATAATTAAATTTATAAATAAGTTAAAATAGCAACCAATTACAAATAAGCCTCAATGTCATAAATGCCAACATAAAATTTTTATTTTTGACAATTATATTGCCAAAAGTAAAATTTCGTTTAAACATTCTTTTTTGTTTAGTAACAAAAAAGAAGAAGATTTATTCACCGTTGACAGATGTCTGAAAAAATGTAACAGATATATGGAGAATTAAATATGACATTTTACATAAGTTTTATATATAAATCATAACGAAAGAATATAATTATAATATAATTATAATTTTAATATTCAAAATCTAAGCAAAATTTATAATTATATTCAAAATTATAAAAATTTTCAAAAAAACATTTATTAGATTAAAACATTTTTATATTAATTATTTTTAAGATGTATTAGCAGTAATTTTTACTTACTAAACTAATTTTTATTTGGTAAGTTAACAAAAATTGTTTTTTCTTTTTAGTTCAACCTTGTAAGATATTTTGTCTTTTTTAGGTCTTGATAATAATTGTAAACACAATTGAAAGCTCGAGATTAAAAAAATAGTTAACCAATAGCCCTTTGGTTGACTCCAACCCATCCAAAACAGTTATATATTTATATATATATATATATATATATATATATATATATATATATATATATATATATATATATATATATATATATATATATATATTATTTTTTACTTTTTTTATTATAATTTTAATTGATAGTAAGTGATCATCAGAATTATCAAGTTCTTCTCTTACAAGTTACTAGAAATGAAGAACAACTATACTATCATCTTGTTTGTATATTATAGTGTAGTACATTTAGGATTGAGTTTATTTGCTAGAACAAAATATAAAAAGATCTTAAATTTTTATTAAAGAAATAAACTATAAACTACAGATCGAATGCAATTTGATTTTCTCTTAGGAAAATATCCGCAATTTTTTTATGTTTGAGGAGCAAATAAATGAAAAGCTCGCAGAAAAATATTTGCCCTTGTCGGGACTACAAAACCAAAAAATCACCTGCAGTTATAAGAATTGACACCCTATTATTTCTTCCAGTCGGACGGGATAATTCTAAAAAGAACAAACCGGATGAAAATGTTGGCAATATATATCTTACGTCAACATTTAAGGATGCGGAACAAGAAATATAAAGCAAAGGATGTCTAACAGTAAGAAAAATAATTTAATAGTTAATATGATATGAACTATCTATCAAAACAACTGCAAACTTTGTTTTTTGTTGATTTAAAAATTAGCTTTTAATAATATACACTTCATCTAATTTAGTTAACGATGTACGTCATCGGCGTCATAGCGTGTGACGTCACATGATACCAACACGAAATATTTAGGGTGTAGGTGTGTTCTTTTTTAGAATCACTTTACCGAGTACACTGGCATTACAGCCACTAGACATATTTTATTATATACGCGTAGAACTAATATTTAAAAGTTTCTATTAATGTTAACTTAAAGAAATACACAATAATATGTTTCATTTAATTTGTATAAATGCATTATAAATCGTTTTTATCAAGAACATTTGTTCGGAACACACTGTAACTGTAATTGAACGAAGGTAAAATTTTGGCATAAATTGGTAACACCTATTTGACAGTTGCGGTGTTGACACTTTTTGTACTTTATTATTTTAAATATTAAAGTGAATACCTCTTGTTTTATATTTTTACTATTTAATAAAATCTGTTCTTTTTAGAACAAAATTAGTGTGTTTTATTTCAAAAATGTCATGTAAGAATTTAAATAGTCGTTGTAAAGAGTATATTAATAATTATGTGACCTATTTGATTTAAAATGGATTCAGGATTTTTTTATACTTTGGCAACTATGTCAACTTCAATCTCTGACGTATATAATGACGTAAATCGTTATCTAAATTAGATGGACTGTAATTCTTTAATAAATTACCGAACAATAAATGACATTTCGAATAATGACAGTAAAATCATAATGAAGATAATAGAGATAAAACAAACTTCTTGCTCTCTCAGTGGCATATTAGGTTCCCCTAACGTTGGCAATTACATAGGCGAGTTATTCACGGTCTTCAACTAATCTAAATGGTTACGACACTGCATATTCCTGTCCAATCGCGAAAGTTCTTCAGCTATGACATCTGCTTTTTTCCAATTCCTCTGCAGCCCTTGATTTTACCTTTTATAGAGGTATCATGAAAGGTGAAACAACCTTACTTTGAATAAATATAATGTAAAATGGTCGAAGATTTCTAGAAAAATACGATTTATTTAACTTAAACAGAAAAAAAGTTAAAAAATTACAGGATTATAATGAAGTATCATAGCGCAGCTCATTTAGATAAAAATTAGAATAATATACTAACCCAAGTTCCGAGGAGGAGGTTGTCAATCCTCTACCGGACGCGTCCCCAGGTGGCGGATAGGGGAATGCCTCCCAGATATGGGTGGTATCGGGGAAATGAAATACCCGACGCGGACCAAAACTGACAACAGTAGCGTCTGACCCAGAGTGGGCGGCTGAACAATAGGTCCTCCAAAAGGGGGTTGTGGCGTTAGGCGTTAGCAACCTAGCACACTTAAAAAAATCCAAGGGCTAACGAACAATTGGCAGAAATGAAAAATTTTAAAATTAATCCCCGGGTGGCAATCCACACCTCCGAAGGAGGGAGCCCCATCGGATACGGGGGGGGGGCACTTCTGCTTTGAGTTCAACAAACCCGGCTTCGAAACTCAACCGAAGACAAAGACAGAGAAAACTAAGAATCGGCACATGGAATGTGCAGGGCTGGAGAACAAAAGCCAGTGAAGTAACATCAGAATTCGAAAAGATGAATCTCGATATCCTCGTCACAACGGAAACAAAAAAGAAAGGAAACGCCACGGAAAGAATAGGGGAACTAATCCATTGTTGGAGCGGAGTAGAAAAGAAAGACCGCGCAAAAGCTGGAGTTGGAATTCTACTAAAGAAGAAATGGGAAAAATCTATAGACGATTGGGAACCCATAAACGAGAGAATTGCCAAACTGAAAATCAAGATGTATGGCAGAGAAATTATAATACTAGCAACATACGGTCCAACGGAAGACAGTCCAGCCAATGAGAAAGAACGATTTATCGAACAACTTCAAGAACAAATGGATAAGAGAAAACCTAAACAAGAAATAATAATAGTGGGGGATCTAAATGGAAGAGTCGGAAGAAAAGACAATGACAGAACAGTTGGTCCATTTGGAGAAGACACAATTAACGACAACGGAGAAAGATTGGTAGAACTATGTGAAGTAAATGATTTGAAAATTATGAACGGATTTTACAAACACAAAAATATACATAAGTACACATGGACTCAAGAGACAAGAAAACTAAGATCCATTATTGACTACATTATCATGAACCACAAAAGCTCCATCAAAGTGAAAGACATCAGAGTGAAAAGAGGGGCAGAGTGTGGAACAGATCATAAACTTGTGGTGGCATGGATGGAATTCCCCTATATCTGGACAAAACAAAAACATACATCGATTGTTACAACGGGAACGACAATAAACGAAAAGAGGCTCAAATTACATCTATTGCAGGAAGAATCAATAAAAGATTTATACAAAAGAAGACTAGACCAAAAACTAGAAGAATTCAGATATGACACGTTAGATGAAATGCATGAACACATAAAAACCTGCCTGATTTCAGCGGCCTTAGAAGCTCTTGGAGAAGACGACCAAAGGAACACCCATCAGAATATCCAATTAAGGGAAGACACATTAAAATGCATAAAAGAAAAGAAAAAACTACACATAAAATACCTAAACACCAAAAAACAGGAAGACTTAGACCTATATAGAGCGAAAAACAGAGAGGTAAAGAAAAGAGTAACAAATGAAAAGAACGAACGATGGGAACAAGCATGCACAGAGATAGAACGACATATCGGAGGAACGAGAAATTCAGAATCATGGCGAATATTAAAAGCACTTCAACGAAATAAGACAGAGAAAACCCAGATCGGCAAAATTAGTGAAAACGAGTGGCAAGAATACTACGTAGAACTACTTACAGAAAACCGTCCCCAATTTCAGGAAGAGAATATAGAACATGCAGGAAATGGGGCATACGACCAGATAGAAATAAGCCTGGCAGAAGTTAAGAGAGCAATCAAGACATTGAAAAACAAAAAAGCCAAAGGACCCGGAGGAATACCAAACGAACTAATTAAAAACGAAACGGAAAAGTTATTTCGCATGCTACATAGAATGTTCGAAAGAGGACTAAATGGAGAAGAAATACCTGCGGAATGGACACAAGCATACATCACATCCATACATAAGAAAGGAAACAGGAAAAAATGTGAAAACTATAGAGGAATTAGTATAATATCGTCGGTAGGTAGACTTTACGGGAAAATTATTAAAGAAAAACTAGAAACTGAAATAATAGGAAAAATTGGAGAAGACCAAGCAGGGTTCACAGTAGGAAAATCATGCCTAGATCATACGTACACATTAGAACAACTGATAGAGAAGAAAATGGCAAAAGGTAGACCGGTCCATCTGGCCTTTGTTGATCTAAAGAAAGCATATGACTCAATACCTAGAGTCAAATTATGGGAAGCAATGAATGATCTCGGAATCCGACAAACACTAATAAAAGCAGTTAAAGCACTATACAAAGAAAACAAAGTAGCTATTAAATGTGGAAATAAAGCCTACAATCCATTTAAGACGACAAAAGGACTTCTACAAGGCTGTGCTACGTCCCCTACTCTGTTTAAAATATTCTTGGAAAAGACACTCAAACCATGGAGGAGAAAGTGCGAAGGAATGGGCATACCAGTAAGAGACGAATACCTATACACCTTAAGTTTTGCCGACGATCAAGTAGTCATCGCACAAGATGAAGAAGATCTCAGCTTTATGCTCAGAAAACTAGAAGAAGAATATAAAAACAACGGAATGGAAATAAACTTAGAGAAAACCGAATACCTAACAACAGAAAACAAGGATATGAGAAACCTAGAGATAGACGAGGGAAGACAAATAAATGGAACAGATAAATTCAAGTATTTAGGAACCATAATATCGAACCAGGGAACAACAGAAGAAGATATAAACAACAGACTGAGACAAACAAGAAACTGTATAAGACAACTAAACTCAGTGTTGTGGGATAAGAACATTACGATAAAGACAAAAAAGAGAATATATAACACCCTGACAAGAAGTATCCTGACTTATGGGTCCGAAAACTGGACAATAAACAAGAGAAATAGAGGTAGAATAAGAGCAGTAGAAATGGAGTTCCTGAGGAGAAGCTGTAGACTTACAAAAAGAGACAGAATTGAAAACGCAGAGATTAAGCGGAGAATGGGAGTGCAATCAGACATATCGACTATCGACATATCGACATATCGACAATCGACTATATAGAGGAGAAGAGACTATCCTGGTACGGCCACGTCAGAAGAGCGGACAGAGGACGCTGGATAAACAAAATCACAGAATGGAGCCCGATTGGAAGAAGAAAGAGAGGAAGACCCCGAAGGTCATTCAGAGATGAAATCGACGAGGCTATGGAGAAAAGAACCCTGCGAGATGGAGACTGGAATGATAGGGAAAATTGGAGAAAACGGTTAAGTGAAGGAAGACAGTGAAAACTGTGGAAATCCTTAGTAGTAGTATACTAACCCAAGTAAGACCTAAAATAATGAGCAGTTTGCAAAATATAGATTGCCATGATGGTTGCAAACATCCGAAACGGATAGGCACTACAACAAGAAGAAGAAGGTTTACATGGAGAAAATATCTTGAATAAAAATTAAACGAGACTTATTAACCCATGTGACTACTATTCGTTGAGAATATATGTAACGGTTCCTTTATAAAGGAATACATAAACATATACCTAAAAAAACTACTTTTCAATTAAAAATCAATAAAATACTATCTTATTGTTAGACAAGAGTCAATGATTAGGATCAAAGAATTAAGATTATATAGGCGAGCCACCTGTGAGTTAGACCACCATTTGAAGAGATCAAGAATATACATAAGAAATAACTATCACAACAAATAAGCACGCAACCACAAATCTATAGGCGAGCCATCTGTGAGTCAGACCACCATTTAAAGAGATCGAGAATATACATAAGAAATATCTATCACAAAAAATAAGCACGCAACTACAAATCCCATGACAACGTGTTATAAAAAACGACGGCATCAAAGCAGTGAACGAATTTGTATACCTGGGAGCGCTCCTTAACACGGAAAATAATACTACCGCAGAGATAAACCACAGAATTTTTACGGCAAACAGATAGTATTTCCTCCTCCTTAGATCCACAATTATATCGAGAAATACAAAAATAAAATTCTACAAAACAATAATACGCCCAGTCCTAACATATATGGTTACAGACCTGGACTCTAACAAAAAATAATAAAAACATGTTAGGATATTTCGAAAGAAACGTACTAAGGCGAATCTATGGAGTAGTGAATGACAATGGAGTGTGGAAATGACGATACAACTTCAAACTTTATCTAAAGGAACCCTATATCGTAAAACCTATTAAGATAGGACGTCTAAGGTGGATAGGGCATGTAATGCGGATTGAACAAAATGACCCACGTAGAAAAATGCTTGAAAACATTGATGAGGACATGAGAAATATGGTAATACGTGCTTGGCAGAGAAAGGCGATGGATAGAGACGACTGGAGAGAAATTATTGAGGAGGCTACGACTCACGCAGGATTGTAAAGCCAGAATGATGATAATAACTAACACAACAGTCCATCACAGTAAACCGCAGAACCGTATAGATAAACTAAATGACGAGTGGACCTCTTTGCTTTATAAATTAAGACTGACATCAGAAACATATACAAAGAATAAAAAATAAGGAACGATATGAAAATATGAAAAAAACCCCTGAGAGTGAAAGAAGCTATGGGAAGACAAAATGATCAGATAAATTATAAACAGGAAAAATCATATTCGTGAAATACAAAAATAGAAATCCAATTAAAAGAAAATAAAAAATCTTACCAAGAGTTATTTTTATTACGATTATGAGTGTTTAAGGTTTAATATATTTTTTTTAATAGTCCCTAGGAAAGATAGTTTTGACAACATAAAATTAGCGTGAGATGCTTAGTTACAAGTTTCACAAACAGTTGTCCTGCAAACGTCTACTTTCAAAATTTCAGATAGAGATAAGTAATGAACTATCGTACTTTATGAGAGCCCTTCATATTTTTCTATGTATATCTACAAACAGTTCTAGATTTTTTCTTCTTCTTTTACTTCTCCTTCTTCGGAAAAAGGTAGACTTTTGACTCTTGTTCATACATTATTGCAAAAAAAATCCACGTAATAACCGTCTAATATCATGATGCATCTGTCAAAAAAATAATTTAATATAAACTTCTAAAAACTAAAATATTACTTAAAATTTAGTTACGATTCATTCGTATCCAGTCACGTCACATAAAGCATCATTAATGGTACTTATCGCTGCTTGATGAAGATTCCAAATTCTAAGTAGAGACCGCTACAATATTTTTTATGTACATTGTAAGTAAATTATTTAAATAATGACACTTAAGGTCTTGCGTATATTTCGTACCTTACATAAAGAAAGTCAAATGGTAAAAGAGAAATTACTTATATTTATGTGCAAAAGTTGAAAAACGGTTTTACCTTTTATTAGAAAACAAAAATTACTTTAAAAAGAGTAAATACAAAGAATATGTATTCACTCTTAATGCTGAGACGTCATTTTCATCTTTAAGTGTAATCTTGATCGGACAATTTTTACCTTGTACTGATTGTCCAAGCTTAAATATTTTGAGTTCATTGACATTCACACTAGTATTCAAACTTTGAATTATTGTTTGGACTTCCTGTGTATCATTATCATTGCGACTATTGGGAGGGAGCTAAGTATTTTGCTCTGGTACACCAAATAAAATAGCACGGCGTTTGCGTTTTATACACTCATTTATTTCCTGAATGACTTCTTTCATAACCAACATGGCTGAAGAATTCTTCATTGATTGGTTTTCATTTTTAAGTGTTTGAATGTCAGTTTGTAAAGTTAGAATTAATGCTTTCAGATCTTTTATTTGGTTCCCAACCTGTCTACAACTCCAATGCAACACCAATCGAATCCTTTATCATTATTATTATATAATTCTAGTTCTACATTACTAACATTCACACAGGTATGTCTAAAAATTTTATTGCAAATGGAACATTTTATCATTAAATTCAATGTATACGATTTACTACAGCAGGAACAAATCATATTCGAAGTCGAAGGCATGATAAAAGCCGTTGAAGATACGCCTATGTATTTATACAGTAATTAAGAATTCTCGTTTTTATTATTATCTTAATTGGTGTTATAATTTGTAAGTTAGGACGTATAAATACTAAAAATTGAATAAAAAATCTATCAAAAACTACTTTTAGGAAGATAAATATCTTACTGTTATGTCCGTATATTTAACTGCAAAAATATTTGTGTAGCTTCACAATCACTTCATTACACTATTATAGTGACATTGTCACTGGGAAGTTTTATTTCTCTTTTTTTTAATTTTCGCTCAATGCAGGCATGTACAGAATCTACCTCCATTTGGGTATGTCCAACTTCTAAGTACTTCTGGTAAATCCGAACCTCATAGAGCATACTAAAGTTTAATAATGCATTCGCCATAACTTTATTTCGATTTTGAGCCGTGCATCTATCAGAGTATATTACAATGTCTTTCTCATCAGCCGTGATGGTGCTAGCTTAACTACTTGAAAATCCGTTTGAAGGCTAATTATATCGCCTTTAAAAGCACGTTCCTTTTCTGCTCCTTTTTCGGATCGAGCGTGGTTCTTACGTTCTTGATGTTCCTGCCACTCTTCCTCTGCCACATTTCCTAAATAATAACTTGCACATAGATTGCATGGATCTTGTTTTACATTAAACAATTAAATATTTTAATCTTTTATAATATTCGAGGTTTTTCATGGAGGTTTTCGGCTCAAAGGCGAGGACTCTATTTTTTGACATCTAGTTGTATATAATTTATATACATAATATTATATTTTCAGAAAAACAGGCTGTAGGTATATTTTGCTTGTATTCTTTTGACTATACTGAGATGTCAGTCATTTTTGGAAGAATATTCAGAAATTCCTTTAAATAGTTACTTGGATGGCTTCTCCTCTTTCTGGCCGCAATGTTACATAAGGTAAGCTGTAAGTGCTTTCTTTTACCCAATTTTAAACCATTCTGTATCCAACGCCCAAAGTCTTTATGAACATCTCTCTACATACTTGCAAACTTTCATCGTCATTACTTAACACATACTTAAGAGTATTAATGCGTCTCGAATCAGTCTCAAGAGTACACCGTTTTTTTGCTATTTTTTTAAAATTGCCAAAAACAAATGTCTTACGTTCTGACCAAGTGAGACTCCAAAATCTTTTAAAAATTGATAGTTGTTGATTTTTTGTAAACTCTTTGCAATGCCTTGTTTTAGAACGTTTACAGGCTTCTTTATTGCACCCGACTTTAATTTTCCGTTCTTTCCTTGGTGTATCTTGTACCATTGATTCCCCACTCTTTCTAAATCCTACGTATGATTTTCCTTCCATTCTTAGTTGTTTATTAATATTTCGCTTCCATTGACTAGGTTTAGCTTTTCTTCCGGGTGTAGAATTGTGTTATAGAGGTAGTACCTTTTATTGGAACGACCACATCGAGCGTAATAGACAAGAGATGGTTCTTGATAACTGGTCCTCATAAGACACCTAACTCTCACTTATGGCTTCACGTGCCACACCCCGGGCAACTGCATTGGTCTGCAGGCTAAACTAAGTGAGGGTAGCCAGATATGACGAAAATTTCACCGAGCGATTGCCGGTATAAGCAGTCCCCCACTTACTGACCAACGGCTTCGGGCGGATGAGTTAGTAAGTGTTTAGGGCACTCTTTTATCCTGAGACTAAGAAATCGGTCTCGAAGGCAGATGAACCCTACAGAATGGTCAACGGCATAAGGATGCAGAGGGCAACGGGCAACCACTGCATTAAAGGCTCATAGAGTACCCCTAGTAACAATCATCATGGCAGATATGCAAAGGAGAAGTACTGATCATGGACATCGGTTAACAAGATCCGGCAGGGGAAGCCAAATAGATAAATACAAGGCTTTTACTGTCGTAAACCTGCGAAACTCTTGTAATAAGAAAAATACAACCATAAAAATTGCTACATGGAATGTAAGTAGCTTATTCTCTTCGGGAAAATTAGATAACGCCGTGTTGGAAATGAATCGTTTGGGTATAGACATATTAGGAATGAGTGATACACAATGGCCAGGAAATATCAAATGTCCCACAAATAATCATGAAATGTTTTATTATGTCGGAAGTGACACCACA
Organism: Diabrotica undecimpunctata; assembly: GCF_040954645.1. Lineage (NCBI taxonomy): Eukaryota > Metazoa > Arthropoda > Insecta > Coleoptera > Chrysomelidae > Diabrotica > Diabrotica undecimpunctata. The sequence goes on from NC_092807.1 coordinate 54,558,517, forward strand.
ACCCATCGATACGGAGTTGAAGTCATGATCTTAAAAAAATGGAAAGATGCTGTAGTAAACTTTACTCCATACTCAGAGCGTGTAATGTTAATACAATCGAAAGATAAGTAGAACATAATAAACATCATACAAGTCTACGCTCCTACAGCAGACAAAGACGAAGAGGAAATAGAACAATTCTATGATACTTTAAACGAGGTGATAAGAACAACAAAGAGACAACACATTAACATAATAATGGGCGATCTGAACGCCAAGGTAGGTCAGAGTAAAGTTGTAGAAAATGTCGGTGAATATGGCTTAGGTAACAGAAATGAAAGGGGTGACCGTTTAGTTCAGTTTTGTCAAAGTGAAGATTTAATAATAACTAATACATTCTTTAAATTACCCCCAAGGTGACTGTATACATGGACCTCACCTCAACACACTCAAGAAAAAGTAATCAGAAACCAAATAGATTACATATTGGTGACAAAAAGATACCGTAATGCCGTGAAATCTACTAAAACTTATCCTGGAGCTGATATCGGTTCGGATCATAATCCAGTAGTATCTGTGATAGAAGCTAGACCAAAGAAAATAAGAAAAACCATCATCCCAGCGTTAGACTTAAGCCAGCTAAAAAGTGAACACCTACGACAAACAGTGCAAGAAGAAATAAACACCAGCCTCAGAATAGCAGAAAGTCAAATCCGCAGAAAAGACAATATAGATGAAGAACTTAAGTATACAGATTGAACGAATTTAAAACGGAACATACGAAATCAATGTATTTCGGCTCAACTCCGCTCTAGGTGGTTGGCCAACAAAAGGTTGTCAAATAATTATATTATAAAAATCCAATACTTCAGCGGGCTACTGGATTCGGAACTCATTCAAGAACAAGTCAAAACTCCACCCAAATAGGTTGCCTAGAATCACTGAAAAAACTAGACTTAAAAGCAGTTATTATGCTGTCAATCCACTTATCGCTTCCTTATAGTCCAAGAGATAGGGCCGAATTTATAATGTTAACTATTAAATATTTTTGGTATAACAAATAGTAATTTTACTTATTTTTTATTACAATAAAAAGGTTTTTAAATTTACATTGCATAAATAATGATTGTTCAGATATAAGAAAAATTTGATTTATTATTACATTAATAATCAAATACAAAATATATTATTTCTATTTATCAATAGGTAAAATTCAATTTGTAGAATTCCTTTAACATTTTATAAATAATTATTAATAAAAATCAATTTAATAGTGGAATTATCAATTTTTTAAGTTTTGAAATTTACTTTGTAGATATTTTCAATATTTTTTTGACGTGACAACGTCTTAAATTAGGTTGTGGCTCGGAGTCATTCATGAAAAAGTGTAACGCCCGCTCACGTCTGTTACAGTGAGTCACCGAACGAGAGAGAGGCCCGCCGGACCGGCGAATGCCTTGCGTCTCTCTCCCACTCAAACATGATCGGTCCGCTGCGCGCGCAGCACTAGAGAATTAGGCGCGTTGAATCGGTGCGTGCTTCCGTGCTTGTGTCTCTGTCTTTCTCGGGCGTTCTTGGCGTTCAAGACACATTACAGCAGAAACACCTTTCATTTCATATTTCTCCTATCATCGTCCTATCCTCAACAAAATCACTCAAATAGAAATTAGTTAAGTTTAAGTTTACATGTACAATGTTTTAGTAAACAAAATATATTTCTATAGTTAAAATTTGTGCAATTCTTATTTTCATTCAATTCCTTGTTCCTATTGTGCAATTTAATAATATTCATATCAATAAATATTCTACCGAGAAAAAGACGTTGTCACGTAAAATCTTCGCCCGTAAAACCTTACAGGTTGACTTTACAGGCAACCGATTTTTTTTTAACTTTCAAATTGATTGAATTTTTTTTCATTAGTTAATTATAATTTTACAAATTCTGTTTGGACATTAATTTTGCATCATTATTATTTTAAAATATTAAAATAATAATGATGCGCGTTCATTTAGATCAGTAATTCTAGACGCATGCGCTAAATGTAATAAGTATCAAGATGCTTTTATTCAACTTAGATTTGACTGATTTCGATTGTAATGAAGTTTTTGAAACCTTAGTCACTTATATGGAACAGGACTGACGAGAACAATTCCAAAAAGAAAAGTAAACGATGTCAGATTTTTACTATTTAACCGGCAGTATAAGTTGCATGATGTGAACGAGCCTTAAAAAAAACTAAAAAATTTCGATGCTTCAAGCTTACCACCATGTCAAGATGAATTACACCAACATCTACTGCGAGCTCATTATATTTTAAATATTTGGACAAATGCTCATAAAAAAGTACCAACAGAATTGATTGTTGATGAACATGGTTGGGAGTTTGAAGATGAAACATAAATTCAAATGGTTTAGTGGACCTCAGATGCCAGAATCAGTTCGAGAAGTAGTGATTGAAAATGAAGCAGATAATGAATGTGATATTATTGAAAGTGAAAGTGACGAAGATGATGAATGTGATAACATCAATGAGAGTGAGAAAAATGACGAAGTTTTTCTAAATTTTTTTTTCTTATCGGAAAAATCGTTTGAAAATTTTTGGAAAAAAATCATGGTATAACTTACAGAAAATTGAAAGGATTCTACAAATTAGATTTTACCTCAAAAAATTACGAAAATTTTCATTTACGGAAATTTTTTTGGAAAATTTTGAGGAAAACTCTACTTGACGCTTCTCAGAATAGTAACAGCAGTGAGCATAAAAATTTTCAAATCAATCGGTATAAAAATATCATAATAAAATCAGTTTGAAAATTGTTGCCGAGACCTAAAATGCGCAGGCAAGTGGTACATTTGACCCCGTTTTGTGGCTCTCTGTACCAACCCAGCTGTCCGCCCTTTTGGATTTAGAGTTTTTAGGGGCTAAATAATAAGCCATGAAAATGGCGGACATATTACTTATCGTTAATTTTTCCCCAAAAAATTGCAATTTCACCCCTGTCCGCCACCCCTTATGTATCCACTTTCGCGTCCGCCCTTTGGGATTTCGTCTAGTTATACCAAGATCTTACTCTGGGCAAATGTTCAGCCATATTATCGATCGTTAATTTTTCCGAAAAAAATTTCAACTTCATCCCTGTATAGCCACCCCCTGTACCACGAGGGACGTCCGCCTGTAAGGCAAAGTCTTAACCCAGTTACAATGAATATATTCCAATAGAGAAATGTCATATTACTGATCAGTTCAAAATTTCGGCTCTATCTCTCCGACTATTAGGCAAACTCCTCTTTCCTTTAAAGGAGACAGATAGTTGAACGATATTTTATACAATGTCTATCACCGGGTATGTATTTATTTTTGTCCAAGTTTTATATTGGTCCACTATTTCAAATGCAGTTCAAACAGACATATATTAAATTGTATGTTCCGTTTTAAATTGGTTCAATCTGTATAAACACTACAATAAGAACTACGGGAAAGAAACACCTAACCTGATAGATAATAAAGATCTGCGAATTATTCTCAATCTATATTGGAATCAGAATGCTAACATCAAAATAGAAAATAAAATATCACAAGCAATAGAAATACGTAGAGGAGTACGACAGGGATGCATTTTGTCACCGCTGCTATTTAATGTTTATAGTCAAAGCATCTGCCAAAAAACCCTTTTGCAAGCAAACGAAGGAATCGTAATCAATGGAGAGGTTGTAAATAATATTCGATACGCAGACGACACTGTACTAGTCGCAAAAAACAGTAGAAGAATTACAACAATTACTTACTAATATAAATATTGCCTGCAACAATTATGGCCTAAGTATCAATATAAAAAAAACCAAGTATATGGTCTTCAGTAAGAACATGACACAACCAGCACATATTAGTATAAACGACATTTAAATTGAAAAAGTATCAAGTTACAAATACTTGGGTACTTCAGTAAACGAAACTGGAGACCAAAAAAATGAAATAAAAAGACATATCGAAATTGCCAGGGCCACTTTCATAAAGATGAGGAAATTCTTCTGCAACAGAGATATAAGCATCCCTCTCCGATTAAGAATACTAAGGGGCTACGTATTTAACACGTTATTATACGGTGTAGAGGCCTAGACTCTCAAGCAGAACAATATAAAAAATATTGAAAGTTTTAAGATGTAGTGCTACCGTCGAATACTGAAGATAAGTTGGGATGAAAGAGTTACAAACTTTGAAGTAATGCGAAGAATAGGAAAAGACCCAGAAATTTTGTCAAAGATCAAACGAAGAAAACTTGAATATTTGATCGGAGAGAGTGGTTTGGCTGTACTACTAATGAACTCTTTAGGTCAGCTGTAAACAAGATCAGGATAGTCTTGATGATTTCCAATCTCCGATAGGAGTGGCACAAGAAGAAGAAGCTTTTCTTTTTCTTATACGACCTTCATTCATATTAAAATTATACGGATTATTTTCACGATAAAATTCCGAATCTTTGTCGTCAAGGAACACGGAATGTAGTCTATATCATACCCATCTTTATGGTCTATTAACGTATTAACCGAAGGTAAATCTTGTTTCTCATTGTTAAATGACTACGGAGGTAGGTTTAATACTAAAGTCTGTGATGATTATGGAATAATTTCAGAAAATAATTGATTATCTGATCAATCAAATTCATTTAATCTTTCGCTTATATCGGAACTTTTGGTCTCCTGCTGTTCTACCAATGAAGCTTCATTTACCGATGAAGCTTCATTATTCACCGGAAATATTATTATTTGTAAAGAAGTGTCCTGCCGACCTTTTTCCTCACATATTATTTGGTCAAAATTTATTGACTGTTTTACAGTAGACGAGTCTTTTTCTATTGAACTAAACCTACATTAGGTGTATAAGGTACATTCTTCTCTATTTAAATTTATAGTTAATGATGTCGGTTTTTGATTTTTGGTATTGTCTAAATGCATATCCTGAAGATGTACCGAATTACCTGATACTACGACCAATATGGGAGGATTATCTGATAATTTCAATGTCTTTTCGGGTGGTAATTCCAGTTTTTTCGTGTGGATAAAATATTAATATAGATAACGAAGTATTAAACCGTTACTTTATCGATTTTATTACTTATAAATTAAGAAACATTTTGCACTGTAGTTAAACAATAAACAGCTATATCATTAAAAACAATCATATTAGATTACCTCTTCATTTTTTTTAAATTCGTCCAAAGCTTTCATAGTCAAATATTTCCCTCTATACATGTTCGGTATTCTGAAACAATATAGTAAATTACTATATTGTATTAAATTTATTAATATTAGTAATAAAAAATATGAAATAACTTAGTCCATGTTTAACTAACGAACATAGATATTCGTTGGTTTAATCTTACATTTACTTAGTGATGAAATAAAACAGATAGATACATGCAGTATTATCTTACATTGTGGGAAATACGTATCGCTACAATTTAAAAGCATAAAGTACTATCTAGAATATTATTAATTCTTAACTTATGAATGCTCTACAATCACACAGTATAATAATGCACTATAAATTTTGTGATATTAAAAACGATTTTAACTATATTTCGGCACAAAATGTCAACACGTTCACTGTTGAAATAAAACTGAAGAGTTAGGACCGAATGCTCATTACTCAGCAGTTAGGACCGAATGAAAGAGTTAAATTAGCGCGAAATTGGATGATTGTTTATTTGTTCATAATATAGCCATATCATGTGTTTTAGTGGTTAAATTCCAATGCCGCGAAAAACGAAAAATGGTAAAAATGTCAGATAGGACATTATGCATGCACACAGTCAATATACTTTTTAATAAGGAATTTTTAACTAAATTTTTTAATATATTATCAGGTTCTTGTTGAATTTATTGTTAAATAACAGTTAGGCTTCAATGTGAAAAAACTTTGAAATATACTAATCTTTAATTTTCATATCTAAATCTATTAGGGATTATTGTATAACTCATTTTACACAATAAAAAATACATGGCGGGTAAGCTTCCAAATACATACCACACCTAACATTAATTTAAGTTTTTTTGGGTACATAAACTTTTTAAATTTTCAAATGGCTGCCTGCAGCATAAATTTAATTAGCAACGTTTGCTAAAGGTTACTCGCTTTTCCACCTGAATTTCGGCAATGCACAAATCCATTAGGGTTGCTAAAGAGGGAGTCGAAACACGTACGGTTAAATTTGCGCAAATTATATTTCCCTTCGGATTTTAGCCAGAATGCGAGACTAAGAAATTACGAAATTATAAAATATTGCATTTTATATAAGTAACAGCTACACTAAAGCACCATATTTTAAACTATTTTTTATTACTGTTCTCTACTCTTTTCTACTATAATAATATATTATTATTAATAAAAATAGTAGTACCAACAATAATCTGTTTGTTTAATAGTACAGGAAAATCGTTAAGCCGGGTCCAGACTATGTAATAAAATATATTAACAAAAAAGTTTTAAAAACAATTTGTTGTAGAACTTTGTTCTGTAACTTGTTGTAGTATAACATAAGCATCCCGACTATATATCAAAAGACAAAACAACAAAATACGGATAACTTTTGCAGCATTTTAGCTGGATAGGTGGTAGTTACGCAGTATATAAAATGGCGTCATATGTAGAGCATGCCGTCATAGCAGCAGCAGCTGGTGCAGTTTAATATCGGCATATTAAACGAATTGGGGTAGCGGGTAGACACTTTTCTACGATCCTGGTAGAAAATAGGTCTACTTCAGGGTAGCATACCTGCCCACGCGAGCCATGCTTTGCTCTCAATTCCTTACTGAGAGAAATCATGTCCCATTCCTTTATCCTTCCAAAATCTAGTTACCTACTTCCTATCCCTCCCTGGTGAAGGGCAGCAGCGATCATCAGCACCAGTTCAAGGCGTAGAGGAAATGATCCTGGACCGGCTTGAAACTGGATTACCACAAGCATGACTGGAGCAGTTTAAATGGTTGTGGTACTGCGATGGGGAAGGCAACGGGAAAACCACCCCATTATATTTTCCACAAATCTAAATGGCAGACGAGAAAAAGAAAATGGCCCTCAGTCCGGGGCACCCCTTAAATGGGGAGAGGGTGCGAAGAATCCCCCCGTCAACTACCCAAGAAAGTGCACAGAGAATACAAATATACGACCGAATAGTACGCATTGCCACCTGGAACGTACGCAGCTTATTTATGTCCGGGAAACTGTCAAACACTGAAGCCGAGATGGTAAGACTGAAAATAGACATCTTGGGGATGAGTGAAGTAAGATGGCCTGGATCAGGAATACAAAAAACAAAATATGGATACATATACTATTCAGGTGGAACCGACCCAGAACATCAATATGGAACTGCTATATTAGTGTCGAACAAAATTGCTCAATCAGTCATAGACTTCATCCCCCTAAATGATAGAGTAGCAATGTTGAAATTACAAACAACTCACAGAAAACTAAATATTATTCAGGTCTAAGCTCCAACAAGTGACAAGTCAGACGAAGAAATCGAAAAATTTTATAACAACATAGATGAAATAATGAGACTGACAAAAAGAGGTGAGATAACGTTGATCATGGGTGACTTTAACGCTAAAATTAGTCGTGGTGCGGAAGGTACCAGACTAGGTACCAGAAATATTAGAGGAGACAGACTTGTACAATTCTGCGTAGAAAACAATCTGTTAATTGCCAATACCTTCTTCAAACAACATCCTAGAAGGCTATACACATGGAAATCACCTGCAGACAGAAAAGACAGAATTGTTAGAAATCAAATTGACTTCATTTTGGTCAATAACACCTTTAAGAAGTACATACAATCTACGAAAAGATACCCTGGAGCTGATATACATAGCTATCACAATCCAGTTATAATGGATTTTAGATTAAAAAGATTTCTTAAAGTCAAAAAGAAAACAGTCACAAAAAAAATAGACATCTCACAACTGAAGAACCCTGAACAGAAAAAGAAATAAGTATTAAGCTTGAGGAAGAAATTAAAACGATGGAAAACTTGGTACAGACAGACATTGAAGTAACATGGACTGCTCTAAAAACAAAAATAACAAAGATACAAGAAGAAGACATCGGGTTCATAAAACACAACAAAAAACAAGAATGGATAACGCAAGAGATCATGGACCTCATGGACGTAAGACGAAAACATAAAACAAGCCCAATAGAATACAAGCGAATCAACAAAATCATTAGAAAAAAGTGCAGGGAGGCGAAAGAAAACTGGATGTCAACAAAATGCCTAGAAATCGAACAACTTCAGGAAAAATACGACACCTTTAATATCCATAAAAAAGTAAAAGAAATGACAGGTAGACACAAAAAGAGACAAGCAACAATGTTAAAAAATGATAATAACGAAATAATTATGGGTACAGAAGACAAACTAGAGAGATGGAAAGAATACATACAAACTCTTTTTGACGACGATAGACCTTGTTCTCCACCATCCACAGACAATCGAATAAATGAAAAAGGCCCAGAAATAACCAAAGAAGAAGTGATTCATGCAGTAAAATCTCAGAAAGATGGAAAAGCCACCGGTCCAGACAATATCAATGTCGAAATACTTAAACTAATTGCAGATAACGAAAGTAAAAGCCTAGATTTAATAACAGCACTATTCAATAAGATATATGACACAGGTAAAATACCAACAGACTGGCTAAAATCAACATTTGTAGCATTACCAAAAAAATCGAATTCCTCACAATGCGATGATTATCGAATATTAAGCTTGATGTCTCATGTCCTTAAAACTTTTCTCAGAATTATCCATACACGAATTTACAAGAAGTGCGAGTTCCAGATGAGTGACACTCAATTCGGATTTCGAAACGGATTGGGAACACGAGAGGCTCTTTTTGCTTTAAATGTGTTAACGCAACGATGCAGAGACATGAATGTAGATGTATATGCATGTTTTATTGACTATCGAAAAGCATTTGACTGCGTTAACCATCAAAAGATGATCGAAATTCTGAGAACAACTGGAGTTGACGAACAAGACTTGCGAATTATCTCAGAACTATACTGGCACCAAACGGCAACAATTGTAATAGAGCACACAACATCCGAAGACATACAAATCCGACGAGGAGTGAGACAGGGTTGCGTCTTATCACCGCTACTCTTTAATTTGTATTCGGAGTCTATATTCAGAGAAGCATTAGACGAGGTCCAAGGCGGAATTAAGATTAACGGAATCAGCATAGACAACATCAGATATGCTGATGATACCGTCTTAATAGCAAGCAACGCACAAGAACTTCTTCTTCTTCTTCTTCTAATGGCGCTACAACCCTTTGTGAGTCTTGGCCTGCTTAACAATGTTCTTCCATTCTGCCCTGTCGGATACTTTCCTTCGCCACTGCCTGATATTCATGGTTTTAAGATCCCTCTCTACGTCGTCTATCCATCTTTTACGGAGCCTTCCTCTTGTTCTGTTTCCTTGGGGCTTCCATCTCTGGACTACTTTTACAGCTCGATTATCTGGCATTCGTTCTAGGTGACCAAGCCAGTTTAGTCTTTGTGGTTTTACAAATCTGACAATATCTGCGCTCTGCATTAGTTCATCCAGCTCGTGGTTCATTTTAATTCTCCACGAACTATCGCTTCATTGGGTTGGTCCAAATATCTTCCTTAGTATTTGCGCTCAAATATTCTCAGTTGATTTTCATCAGTGGTTGAGAGGGTCCACGTTTCACATCCATATGTGACCACTGGTCTAATTACTGTAACGCACAAGAACTACAAAATAAAATAAATGCGGTAGTTCACCACAGCAAAATGTTCGGTTTACATCTAAACGTTTTCAAAACTAAAACTTTAGTATTTTCAAAAACACCAATAAACTTACAGGTGTATGCCAAGGGTCAAATAATAGAACAGGTAAATTCCATAAAATATTTGGGAACAAATATCAATAGTCAGCGTAATCCAAAAAAGAAATCCTATCAAGAATCGAACAAGCAAGGAAAACATTCATCTTTCTTTCTTTCTTTCTTTCTCCCCTTCCTTTTACCCTAACAGGGTGTCGGATTTGGGCTAGCTATTTTAATTTCCATTTACCCACCTCTTTCATTCTTTTCTGTTTCCTGCCATTATTTTCAATTCCTCGAGTGATTTTTGTTTAAGTTTTCCCGCCTCTACTACTTGCTGTATCCATTTTATTCTTGGTCTGCCTCTTTTTCTTTTTCCGATGTTTTTTGCTTCATAAATTTTTCTTGTTATTCTATTGGATTGCATCCTCATCAGATGCCCATACCAGTTCATTTGTCTCTTTGCTATTTTGTTCATTATCGGTTCCTGGTTGGCCATTCTCCTAATAGTCTCGTTGCTTAATCTATCCCATTTTGTCTTTCCAACTATCCTTCTTAGATGTCTCATCTCCATTGCGTTTATCCTGCTCTTATGTTTTTCCAGAATTGTCCAGTTTTCACATAGAGCACAGTCGGTATCACTATTAATTGTGCTATATATTTTTATTCTTGTTTCTCGTGCAAGTTCTCCTTTTCCCATTATTGGGGCTAACGCATAATATAACTTGTTTGATTTCTTTGCTCTATTTGTTATTTCCCAGTCTATTTTTCCATCATTAGTTATTATACTTCCCAGGTATTCGTAAGTTGTTACTATTTCCAATTCTGAGTTTTTACATTTTATCTTTATTTGATTATTGCCATATTGCCCTATAGTTGTCGCAGTTTACATGTTCTCCTTTTTTGTATATTGGCACGATGATATTGTTCTGCCAGTCTTTAGGGATTGTTTGTTTTTCCCACGCCTCTTTATATATTTTCCATAGCCAGTTTATTCCTTCTTCTCCCATGTATTTTACCATTTCCGGTTCAATTTCATCATCTCCACCTGCCTTGCCTATTTTTATATTTGATAATCCTTCTATTACTTCTTCTCTACTTATTTGCTCTGGCTCTGTGTTTTCTTCGCCTTCATTGATTATATTGTCTTCCGTTATCACTTCGGTATCAAATTTTTTCTCATAATATTTTTTCCATACCCTAGCTATTTGTTCTGGGCTTATTTGTATTTGGTTTGAAGTATCTCTTACTGCGTTTATTTCCTTTCGTTTTCCCTGCCTTATGTGTCGTATTGTCGTCCAAAAGTTTCTATTATTTGTTATATATTCTTCCTGAAGTTCTTCTCCAAATTCTTTCCATGTTTTTGTTTTTGCTTGTGTGACTGTCTTTTTTGCCAATCGTCTCTGCCTATAGTATTGTTCTTTATCTTCTTCTAATCCCGTTTCGAGGTATTTTTTCCATGCTATTTTCTTCTTTTTTATTTCTGTCTTCACTTCTTTATTCCACCACTTTGTCCTTTTTAACTGTTTATTATATTTTTTGATTCTACACACTTCAGTTGCTGTTGTCTTTAATACTTCACTGTATGTATTCCATCTTTCTTCCATTGTCCATGTTTCTTTTTGGCGCTCTATTTGTCTCAGTCTTTTGTTAGTTTCCTCCGTGTAAAATTCTCGCACACTTTTTATCTTTAGTTTGTTTACATTTACTTTCTTGTACTCTTTTCTTTACACTTCATCCTCCAGTTTTGCAGTGACCATCCTGTGTTGTGTAGACAGTTCGGGTTCCTTTTCTGTTAAGATGTTTTTTATATTTTGTTCTAGGTTTCTCGTATAGACTATATAGTCGATTAAGCTTTTCGCATTTCTCTCTTCAGCCACAAATGTATATTTGTCGGTAATGGTTTGTTCACTGAATGGGTTTCCTATTATCAGGTCATTGGTTTGGCAGAATTCCAGCATTTTAATTCCATTTCTATTTAATGTTTCTTCCCCATATTGTCCAATGCATCCTAATCCCCTGTTAATATCCTTACCTACTCTTGAATTCCAATCGCCTAAGATTACTATTTTTTCTCTTGTCTCTCTTAATTTGTCTAATGCGTTTTGGAGTTCGTTGTAGAATTCTATCATTATCTCTTCTTCATTACCTTCTGTTGGTCCGTATATTTGTATTATTCCTATCTTGTCTTTTAGTTCTATTTGGGCTGTGATTATTCTAGATGATACTGCTTCGTAGTTTGTTATTCTTGATTCTATTCTTTTATTAACTATTATACCGACTCCTTCTTTTGCTCTGTGACCCTGTGGTACTCCGGAATAATATAGACTATATTTCTCATTGATATTGATATGTCCTTTCCCTATCTTTTTTGTCTCGCTTATTCCCATTAATTGTACATTCATTTTTTCCATTTCTTCCGTAGCTTCTATTTCCTTGCCGGTCAGAGATGTCACATTCCATGTCGCTATTCCTATATGATTTGTCTTGTTAAGATGTATTTCCTTATTACTGTATTCTTCTTCTCCATTATTGGTGTTAACGTTGATTTCATGCTCCCTGGTTTTTGTATTAACATTATATCCGTTATTTATTTCATTACCGTTTTTATTTCTAATGCTAATATTTAATTTTTCCCTACCTTCATTACTAATGCTATGCCCATTTTTGATATTCCCCCTAACTATAATATTATCACTACTGTTAGTAAGCCTAATACCCATATTCCTATCACAAGTCAAATTCCTAATGGCATACTTATCATTTACATTTCTAATCCTTACTACTTAAAACTAAACATTTATCATCATTGTCCGGATAATTTTGTAATTCTTCTTTCTCTATTCGTTGCTTGACCTCTCCTTGGTTCCTTTTATGTTGCTCTGGTAGTTTTTTGAACTCTCTATTTCCACTACTTTTTCTTCTTTATAGCACCATCTCCATTCCTTGCCATCTACTGTGATTTTATTGTATCCTATTTTGACCATTTTTCCATTTTCCCTCATTTCTCTTGCTTTATCTCTTAAAGCTTTCATTTTATCTCTCTCTCCTTTTGTGAGATCCTCTGTAATCCATATTTTTTTGGTCTTCACATTCTTAAGTTTGTATTTGTTTCTTAAGATTGTTGTTTTTTCTTCTTCGCTTTCTAGTTCAATTAAGCATGTTTTTGTGCTTATTTTTTGTGCTCTTTTAATATTAGTTTTGACTTCAAGATGATTTTCTAACATAGTAGTCATTCCTTCTTTCAATGTTTTTGGGTCTTCAGAGTCTATTATTGCTCCACTAATGATTATATTCTTCTTTCTTTTTTCTTTGTCTAATCTTTCCAATGAGTGTTTTAGATCATTTAATTCTTCCGTTATCTTTTTGTTATCGGTTTTGGTTAGTTCGTTTTCTCTTTTCAGTTCTTCTTTCTCTTTTGTCCATTCTTTCTTCACCCTTTCTATTTCCAGCTTTATGATTTTTATTTCATCATTATTTAGTTTTATCTCTTCTTTAACTTCATTTATATATCTTCTGATCTCCTTATTTTCTTCCTTCATTTCTGTTTTCAGCTCTTTTATCTCCGTTTTAATCTCCTTACTTATTTCTTCTAGTAGTTTCTTTAGTTCTTCCATTTCGTGATTTTTTATGTTATCCTTAGGAGGTGTTCTTAGCGTAGCTTTGCTTCTTTTGAAGGCTTCCTCCTCGTCGGATGAGTTATCGTGTTCTGGTTTATTTCTTTTGCTGTTCATTCGATTTTGTTACCTTCTATATTAATATATATTTTCTATATTAATATACACCAATATAGTATTTTCCTATATTAATTAAACTTTTTTATTACAATAACAATTAATATTTATTATTTTAATTTAATTTAATTCTAATCTTAACTTTAAACTAATTTATTCTAAGGCCGGATCTGGATTTTTATAATAAACTTATGAGGCTTTTATTTTAATATTTAATTTTTGTCGGCACTAATTACTTTCTTATCTGCCAAGAAACCAAAAAACGTGTAGGAATGCCTAAGCGGGTCGACCCCTCGGACTTAAAACATTCGCCAAAACCAGTTTTTTTAATATTTCTCACAATTATTTATTTACTCAAAACTTGTTAAAATTATTTAAAATGGTTATATCTTACTTGTCTGATGGTATTTCTTTTATTCAATACTATCACCTGTATGCACTTAACTTTTAACTCTTATTTTTGAACTTTGTTGAATTTTTTAACTTTTAATTCCCCAATTATTTGAAGTTTATTACGGAGCGAAAATCAACGAAACTACTGTGTCACTTGCAGGACCGTATCCATCTGAAAACATTCATGAGCATTAAAACATTTTTTACAAGATCAGACCTTAGTCTACAGCTTAGAATCCGAATGATCAGATGTTACGTTTTTTCTGTCTTACTGTATGGCTGTGAAAGTTGGACAATGGACTCCGAAATAGAAAAAAGAATAGATGCCTTTGAGATGTATATATACAGACGAATATTGAGGATTCCATGGGTACAAAGAGTTACTAATGTTGAGGTACTTCGTCGCATGTGTAAACAAAAAGAATTACTAAGAATAATCAAAGAGAGGAAAATGCAATACTTGGGTCATGTGCTGAGAGGCGAAAGATATGAATTACTTCAAGTTATACTGGAAGGAAAAGTAAAGGGCAAAAGATCAGTAGGAAGACGCCAGAACTCGTGGCTGAAAGACCTGAGGAGATGGTTCGACCGCTCATCCGCAGAGATCTTTCGCGCAGCAGTTTCCAAAACTACAATTGCCATTTGGATCGCCAACCTTCAAAAGGAGACGGCGCAATGAGAAGAAGATTAAACGAAGATTTGGGTGCGACGTTTATTAGCTGGTCGCGCAAAATATAGTGGTGCTGATTTGGAAAGGGATGACATAGATTTATCGACAGGAGACATTAATTGTGATGACAGTTTTAAAAACTTCTTAAGAATGCAAAGTTCTGATTTTGAATTGATCATAAATGAAATGGGCCATAAAATAGGCAGAAAAGACACAATATTTCAAAATGCAATTATAGTAAGTTAAAGATAGTAGAGTATTTATTTAACTTCATAACAGATACAAATATTGTTTGTAGCAAATAAAAAAATACACAACGTAACTTAAATATATCACAAATAAGAACACATATTAAACAGAAAAAGATTTATTTCAAAGTCACGGTAAGCAGTTAAGTGGATGTTCTGCAATGAGTCATATATTCTTCTGAGCAGTAAAAAACTGAATATGTAGAAGATATTTTTTTATAACTTTATGTTTTATGTGAATTTCAGTTAGAACTTGAAATAACAACAGAGTAGCAGTAGCGCACCTAGAATTTTACTATGGTGGGGTTTTGATTGGGCACCGAATTTTTTTTATGCTACCTCCATTATTTTGAGTCCTTGAAATTTGTGAGTAACAGTATCAGAATAGTGCCCTTGGAGGGGTTTAAACCCCCAAGTGTTCTAGATAACTACCCCCTGCTAAAATCCTGGCAGCTTTCTTTTGCATTCTAAAAATTTGAAGTGCATGTGTTAATTTGCCCCATATAATTACACTATTTTCGGTGAGAGTGGAATAAAGAAAAATACGTCATTTTTAATGTTTCCAAAATAACAAACCTTGTTAGTCGGCGAAAAACAAATAATGAACTTGATAGCTTTTTCTGAAGTTGTGAGATATGAGCCGACCAGTTGAGTCGATTATCTATGGTTATTTCTAATAGTTTAACAGTCTCTTTGTTATCTGGATTATTGTGTAAATAACGTGCAGATGTAACCATATTTTGCGTTTTATCAGAGTTAAGTTTTAGTTTGTTTGCAAACTAAAACAAAAATTTGATTTTTACACCATCAGCTAGATTTAGTAGAAAGTTCCTAATTAGACATTTTTATATCATCATTATTTTTATAATGTCGTATCATCTGCAAATTGTACGGTTTTTACGGAGATATGAATTTAGGCAAATCGTTGACATAAATAATAAACAAAAGAGGTCCTAAGACTGAACCTTGTGGGACTCTATATTGTACGGATAGAAAATCGGAGAGATGACCTTTTGACACTACCACCTGGTGTATGCCACATAGATAAGAAGTTATAAGCTTAAGAGGGATACCTCTAATTCCTTAGTAATTAAATTTGTGGAGCAGAATTTCATGTGAAATGTAATCAAAAGCCTTCGACAAGTCGCAAAGAGAAATTGCTATGTGATTGTCGCGTTGAAGCCCCTCAATCACCTCGCTCACAACATTAAATACCGCGTTCGTAGTAGAACGAGTACTTCTGAATCCATATTGTGAGTGAATAAAGTAATTATTTGACTCAAAATAGAAATAACATTGTTGTTTAGTAACCTTTTCAATCACTTTCCCAAAAGTAGAAACAGTGCTTATGGGTCTGTAGTTATCAGTTTTTGAGAAATCAGCTTTTTTGTAGATTATTAGTACTTTTTAAGGGTGAAGGGTGTAAAAACTATCTGATAAGTTTCTTTTTAATTTTTGCTTTATATATATATATAATATATATAATGTATATATATAATATATATATATATATATATATATATATATATATATATATATATATATATATATATATATATATATATATATATATGTTATTGTGATATTTAAAGTCTTGGTGCGCCAAGCAATAATTAGCTAATTAATTTTTTTGATTAATTAAAATTATTTAAATGATATGATTATGACTCTATCACAATTTTTAATTCTTTTATCTCAGGGTTAAATTCGTGCTTCAATATCTATGCTATTACATGTGAAAGGTAAGGTCCAAAGAATACCGGAATAATAAAAAACACATATGATCTAACACTATATATTGAAATAAAAATAATGAAATAATTCACACTCAAAAGTTTTCAATAAACAAATCTCATATAATGATTCTCAAAATTTGTTCTACGTACGTGAACAATCAAAATTAATGGTACAAACAATATTAATTGAAATCTCAAAATCCCAAACTATTCTAACTTTCCTAATCAAAATATTTATATCCTTTCTAAATTAAGTGTAAAAATTGTGTTATCAATAAAAGAAAAAACTGCAGAAAACAAAAATATCTCTCTCTGATGATGAGTGGTCCAAATCCTTGTTCCTTGTAGACTATATTATCTCCTCTCAACCGCTCCCTATGTAATCAGCAATCGCACAACAGATTGTTGCAAGTATATCGTCCTTAATGATCTCCTTCAAAAGCACAAATCATTCAAATTATGATAGCCTTTCTCCTCTCGATAAACTGAATCTCTCGTTGGCCCGAGTGAAAAATGACTCTTGGAATATCTTCTCTTTACGATAAACTGAATCTCTCGTTGGCCTGAACAGTGACTCTTGGAATATAAGTAGAAAAATATGACTTACAATATTTTGCTGCTTCAGCTTCTGTCAGATACACTAACTCCACAAAAACTCACTAACATTCAACACTACTGCTTGCTACATCTCGGGAACCGTCAGAGAACAATTACTGTTCATCTTACAGACTTGGAAAACCAACTGATTATCTCTTCTCTCTCCTAAATCTAGCTAAACTTTCATTTCTACATACCTATCCCACCTTTTTCAATCTCCGCCAATCAAAACTCGTCACAATTCCCCCATTTTTTCATTTCGATAACAAACAAATTTTCACCTATAATTATAAAATTTCCTAAAACTTATTTACAAATATTATTTTTTTATAATTCTTAAAAACTAACAAAAACCTCTTTCTAAAATCTCTTTTATTTGTCTCTAATCACTGCATTAATGTATTTTGGAAAACCCCGTTCAATTGTCTTTGGATTTCACTTAAAATTATGCGGGTCACTCAAGTATAACAAAGAAATAATTTATGCAAAGCTTACATTTTGTTTAGTACAGGTAATCCAAGAATTTAATAACTTTCCTTCTTCGAAATGTTTGTTGGATATTATCCTACTTATCTGAATTATTTTAATGTTTTTGAACTTTGAAATATTTTTAAACAAACCAATATTTTTCTCGATTTTACATATCATAACAAATCCCCGCCATTTGATCTGCCGAAAACTCTTTGTTAAATTTTAAAAATGACAAAAGTTTTCTAGGATCAAATTATTTCACCATGTTATTAAAATCTACTTATGATACTGATAAATGTCGTGAATGTTAAAATACCCCGTATATTGCCTGTCTTTATACGGGATTGGATATATTTTCGTTTTAAATTTTTCCAAGTATTTTCCCTTAAAAGAAAGTTCATAATTTTTAGCCACTCGGTTTACTTCATTAACAAAATCTCCATGGTTTCCTAAAATCTTCTCTATTTTCTTTCCCATGTTTTCTCCACAATTTATTTTTCTTTCATCCTCCTTTTGTTCACATGTGTTCACTGTCCATAATACTTCTTCACAAAATTCTGGATTCTCGTCCATCAGTGCCATTTTTTCTTCTGTTTTCTTTTTATCCTCTAATTCCCTTTGGTATTCCGAGCACCATGTTTCTATTCCTTTCATTTCTCTGATGATACCTTTTTTTTCTTCCTGCTTCCATTCTGTTTTATCGTCGGTTGCCAACAATTCTTCTGTACCTTCTATTTCCTGTTTTTCTCTGGTCTCCATCTTATTTTCCTGCTTTCTTTTCGAACTCTTCTTCTTTTTCTTCCTTCTCTTTTTCTCTTCTGTTAGATCTTGTTCTTGTACTTTCGGTTTATCCTCTACAGTCATATCGATTTCTTTGCGTTTTTCCTGTGCATTGATCCTTCCAAAATTTGTTTTCCTATCTGTTTGCTTTTCTTCTCCTGTGTTGTCTGGTTCTGCTCTGATTTCCAGTTTATTTTCCGAAAAATTTATGGTGATATCTTTTTTTCTCAATTCATCAATTCCCGCTATCATATCATGATTTAAATCTTCAATCACCACACATTTCATAATATGGAATTTGTTTCCCACTCTTATCTGTACTCCCAAACCTTCGTTTACTGTCGTCAAATTTTTATTGTTTGCACCCACTAAATCAACCCTAGGAATCTTATACACAAATCTGTCCAAATTTAATTCTTTTACTAGTTTTTTATTGATTAGCGATATCTCCGAGCCAGAATCAATCACAATTTTAATCGCTTTATGTTTTATAAATGCATCTAAAAATATTAGATTAGAATTAGAAATTTGTCTTTCGTTTCCTATTGCTACATGATTCATCTCCCTTCTATTTTGTTGTTGGAAGCTCTGGTTATTTCTATCGTCCATTTGTTCGTTAGTATTCCTATTCGGAGGATTTTGTGCATCTCTATTCCTGTTGTGATTTTCATATGTTCTATGTTGTGTGTCATTCCTGTTATCGTAATTTTGTTGTCTATTGTAATTATTGTAATTTCTCGGCCTATATTCGTTTGTTGATCTGGGATGTCGGTTTCTCTGGTCATAATTTGATGAATATCTTCTTTTCGGTCCATTATATTGGTCATGTTGTCTTCTATTTCTCATTTCTTTTCTTTTCGCTTCTTTTAATTGAAGGAATTGGCACAAACTATCAATATCTTGATAGTTTCTCAAAATCACGTGATCTTCCAACGTTTCCTCAAAATGTCTGCTGATCATTTCTACCAGCTGTTCGGTAGAATATTTGTATTCTAGATATTTTGAATTGTTATATATCTGCAAAGCATATCTTTCTTCAGATATTCCCATTTTTTCGTGATATTTTCCATTCTGTAGCTCTTGGTTGATTTCTCTCTGTTTATTTTTCCCCCAGAAATAGTTGAGAAATTTATTTTCAAAATCTGTCCAATTTTCAAACTCATCTTCCTTGCTTTCATACCATAACGCTGCTCCTTTTTTCAAATGGTTTCTAATTGTTTCTTTGCAATCGTCAAAATATCTAATATGTTGTAATTTGGTTTTCAGATTTTTAACAAACGGTACTGGGTGTGTTTTCCGAATATCCCCGCCAAATTGTATTTTCGCCTCGCTTGTTCCATGGATGATAACTGCTTTTCTCTCTACCCCTCTTAGTTCAATTTCTGCCATTTGTTTTTCATTTTGCTTTAATCTTCTTTCTACTTCCTTCCTGTCTTCTTGTAGCGCCATTTCAAATTTTTCTTCTAACTGTTCTAATTCCTTTTTCTGGACAATCTTTATTTCCTTCATCGTATTTTGGATATCTTTTATCTCTGTCTCTTGTTTTGCATTCTTTATGTTTATTTCTTCTATCTGTTGTATCAGTTCTTTCTTTATCCCCTCAACACATCCATTAATTTCTTGTTCATAGTTTTCCAAACGCTGCTCTATATTCCTGTTATTTAGTTCTATTGCTTGTCTTGTTTCCCGTTGGTTTTCTTCCATTGTTTGTTTTGTTTCTTGTTGATTTCTATCCATTTTCTTTGATGTTTCATTCATTGTTTGTGTCTGTATTTGCATCATTGCTAATAATTTCTCTATTCCTGATAATTCTTTTTTCTCCTCAACTATTGTAACATTTCCTTCATTATCCGATCCTTCTTCAACAATTGTTTCTTCTTCTCTGTTATCCTCCTTCCTTTCTTGCATTTTGCTTTGACTCCTTGTGGTCGACATGTTGTTTCTTTTCGTTACTGTTTTTGTCCCCGCCAAATGTGAAATTTTACAACACTCTATATGTTTCAGAACACGACAATATTTCTCCCCAAATGTATTAAATTTTCACGACAAATATCAAATATGCAATCAGTAAAATTCAAATAATTCAAAATAAATATCAAATGTACGATTGGTAAAGAAAATAAAATCAAATAATTCAATAGCAGTAAATATCCACTAACTACGATCAATCAATAAATCAAATTTATATTCCCTGGAAAAATTGTCAAAATACTTTCAAATTCAAATTCCCTCAATGTTATATGTTTTTATCTCTGGATCACCTGTACTTATTCCAGATCTCTTTCCCTTCCTTCAAATGTAAAGCTGCGATATTTTCAAGCCCCACGTTTTGGAAGCCAGTTATTGTGATATTTAAAGTCTTGGTGCGCCAAGCAATAATTAGCTAATTAATTTTTTTGATTAATTAAAATTATTTAAATGATATGATTATGACTCTATCACAATTTTTAATTCTTTTATCTCAGGGTTAAATTCGTGCTTCAATATCTATGCTATTACATGTGAAAGGTAAGGTCCAAAGAATACCGGAATAATAAAAAACACATATGATCTAACACTATATATTGAAATAAAAATAATGAAATAATTCACACTCAAAAGTTTTCAATAAACAAATCTCATATAATGATTCTCAAAATTTGTTCTACGTACGTGAACAATCAAAATTAATGGTACAAACAATATTAATTGAAATCTCAAAATCCCAAACTATTCTAACTCTCCTAATCAAAATATTTATATCCTTTCTAAATTAAGTGTAAAAATTGTGTTATCAATAAAAGAAAAAACTGCAGAAAACAAAAATATCTCTCACTGATGATGAGTGGTCCAAATCCTTGTTCCTTGTAGACTATATTATCTCCTCTCAACCGCTCCCTATGTAATCAGCAATCGTACAACAGATTGTTGCAAGTATATCGTCCTTAATGATCTCCTTCAAAAGCACAAATCATTCAAATTATGATAGCCTTTCTCCTTTCGATAAACTGAATCTCTCGTTGGCCCGAGTGAAAAATGACTCTTGGAATATCTTCTCTTTACGATAAACTGAATCTCTCGTTGGCCTGAACAGTGACTCTTGGAATATAAGTAGAAAAATATGACTTACAATATTTTGCTGCTTCAGCTACTGTCAGATACACTAACTCCACAAAAACTCACTAACATTCAACACTACTGCTTGCTACATCTCGGGAACCGTCAGAGAACAATCACTGTTCGTCTTACAGACTTGGAAAACCAACTGATTATCTCTTCTCTTTCCTAAATCTAGCTAAACTTTCATTTCTATATACCTATCCCACCTTTTTCAATCTCCGCCAGTCAAAACTCGTCACAATTCTCCCATTTTTTCATTTCGATAACAAACAAATTTTTACCTATAATTATAAAATTTCCTAAAACTTATTTACAAATATTATTTTTCTATAATTCTTAAAAACTAACAAAAACCTCTTTCTAAAATCTCTTTTATTTGTCTCTAATCACTGCATTAATGTATTTTGGAAAACCCCGTTCAATTGTCTTTGGATTTCACTTAAAATTATGCGGGTCACTCAAGTATAACAAAAAAATAATTTATGCAAAGCTTACATTTTGTTTAGTACAGGTAATCCAAGAATTTAATAACTTTCCTTCTTCGAAATGTTTGTTGGATATTATCCTACTTATCTGAATTATTTTAATGTTTTTGAACTTTGAAATATTTTTAAACAAACCAATATTTTTCTCGATTTTACATATCATAACAATATATATATATATATATATATATATATATATATATATATATATATATATATATATATATATATATATATGTATATATATATATATATATCTATATATATATATATATATATATATATATATATATATATATCCTCTAAAATAACAGCTGAACTGGTAGATGAAAAAGGGGGGTTGAGGTTAATTGGGTATACAGCTGATTAAAAGCCAAGTGTACCAAATGTTTTCTACGAAAACATCGAGTACCACTACGGAACTGATGCCGTCAACTATTTAAAACTATGGTCAAAGACAAACAAGAAATTAGCTAAAGAAAGAAATAGAAAACAATTCTTATTGAACTGTCGAACAATGGGATTACAACCAACGCACCTCAAGCAAGTAACTATACCAGTTGAAGACCTGTTGCTAAGACAAGAACCAGAAGCACAACATGAACTTTTAAAGATACAAAAAAGGTTAAGTACTATTTTACTAAATAAAGAAATTCATTTTGTACACAAATCAATAAACAAATTAGAACATAAACTTACACTACTTAAAGATAAAATCATTAATAATATAAATGAATACACTTTTAATGAATTTTCTAGCAAACAATTAATTGTATACAACAGACTATATCACAGAATTAAAAGAACACAAATCAATAAATTAGAAAAATTAAAAAATGATTTTGAATCCATACATTTTAACACAAAATCAAGCTGGTTAAAAAACATTAGTAATGTAGATATTCCTAAAGATATTGAAAAATTTTTAGCACTAGGCCCAAAGTTTAGTATTGAACCAAAACTGAATAACGACATTGCAATAAAGAACCTACTTGCTGACATTGATTTGGTAGCTTCTTCAATTAAAAACGAACAAACAAAAACAAACACAAGAGCTAGATCCACAAACGTACTCACTAATTACGCTAAACGCAATAAAAAGACTAACAACTACTTTCACTATTTACTAGGCAAAACAAAAAAATTTCTCAGAGAACATCCAGAACTTATAGTCACTAGATCTGATAAAGGGAACGTTACTGTAGTCATGAAACAAACAGACTACACAGAACTATCACAACAAATCCTTAATGATAATAAAATATATTTAGAATTAAATTCTGATCCTACACTCAAAATACAAAAAGAAAGTAATAGTCTAGTACAGAATTTGTTCCATAAGAAATTTATTGACGAACCTACCAAAAAGCAACTAACAAAATATAACAGTAACTCTCCAAAATTCTATGCATTGCCAAAAATACACAAACCGACATTATCACTAAGACCTATTGTTTCATCAATTAACTCTCCAACTGAAAATATTGCAAACTTTGTAAAAAACATCCTAACTGTATCATATGACTTCGATAATGAGTACTACATAAATGACTCATTCGACGTAAAAACAACATTTAATGGATTAAAACTTCCTAATGACTACGTCCTTATAAGTCTGGACGTCATTTCCCTTTTTACTAATATCTATCTAGACGCTTGTCTAAGATCCATAAACAAACATTGGTCCGACATAAGTAAACATTGCAAAATCGATAAAGATAACTTCTTAGCTTTAGTCCGATTCCTATTCAATAACACATACTTCTCCTTTAATAACAAAATATATAAACAAAAAATAGGCACCCCCATGGGAGGATGTGTGAGTTCTATTCTGGCCCCATATGTTATGGGTGACCTCTTAGATATACTCATCCCTGTTCTTCCATTTAAAATAACCTATAAAAAGACATGATTAATGAACTCTTATACATTTTTAACGACTTCGACCGACATATAAAATTTACAGTTGAAACAGAAGACAAACATCAGTCAATCCCATTCCTTGACACCAAACTAATACCTAACAATAACAACATAATAACAACAGATTGGTATATGAAACCTATTAGTTCCGGAAGATACATTAACTATTGGTCATATCATAAGCATAGCACAAAAATTAATCTTATAAAACAAATGAAAAACAGAATTTTACAAATTGCAGATCAATCACTCTATTATAAAAACCTAAAAATCCTTCATCAGCTCTTTCTAGACAATTCATACCCAAACACATTACTTACTAAAATACTATTTAACACAACAAATGATACATTATCTGTAACACAAACCATCTCTAACCACACACCACAAAACACTACACCTACACTAGACACAACCCCTAACACTAATTTAACTCCTTTTAAACACTTTAAATTACCCTTCATACAAGACTTAACACCGAAACTTACACGAATTTTCAAATCAGTTGACGACAACATAAAAATCGCTAATTACGCAGTGTTAAACATTAATTAGATATTCACCAAACTAAAAGATAAAATACCTACTGATCAATTATCTAATATAGTCTATCGTATCCCGTGCGGAAGTTGTAACAAACAATATATTGGCCAAACCAACAGACACCTAAAAAGTCGCATCACTTCCCACAAGATGACAGCAGATTATATCCTGATAGATGTTCCCTTGCAAAACACGTACATGATGAACACCACATAATGAACTACAGTGAAACAAAGATTCTTGCAATGGAAAATAATCTCAATAAAAGACTCTTCCTCGAGATGGCATTTATCATTCAAATGGATAATTTAATAAATAAGAAATCAGATGTTGAACATCTGAGTGAGATTTATGCTTATTTATTACACATCGAAAAACAAACATTATAAATAGACACATATAACTATTAAATAATTAATACAACACATAATGTAATTTCAAAAAAATTTTTCAACTATAACACACCTTACAGTAAATATTAATCAAATAAACAACTACTACGTCAACACCATGGAACTAATCATCTTCACAAAAGTCAATTAATAACATTCGATATTTGATAGTTCTAGTACTTAACCTTAATGATATTTACCGAACTAAACGTTGTGTCTGTTTTATTTTTAATTTGAATTGAATTGAATTTTAATTTGTAATCAACATCAACTACAATCAACATTATTCCAACAAAAAAATTTTTACTTGATGGTATTAAAATAAATCGCACTGTCATTAACCTCAATTAAGTAAGTATATAAACAACAAACTATTATTAAATTGTATTTTACCATGTTTTAAATAATTGTAGCTCTCATCTGATGATGCCAATGAAAATTGGCGAAATATAATGAATTGTTAAACAGAGTACACTTGGCTTTTAATCAGCTGTATACCCAATTAACCTCAACCCCCCTTTTATATATATATATATATATATATATATATATATATATATATATATATATATATATATATATATATATGTATATATATATATATATATATATATATATATATATATATATATATATATATATATATATATATATCGTCGGCATACTGCCAAAAGTAACCAAGTCAAAAAAATCTCATTTTGATGTTTATTGACCAAATGACTTAAAACTATAAGATCTTTTCCAGAAAAAATGCCCAACTCGTGATATAAATATGGTGGCCTAGTTTCAGGCATACCTTAGAATGCTTAAGTCATAATATTGGTATTCGCTACCGCCAAAACTGACCAAGGCGACTTGGTCACTTTTTTCGGTAGGTTGTTGTTATTAAAGTTGTCTGATCAATTTAACTTAAGTAGACGTTACGTACAAGGATACTTAATTTTGTGTCAAAATCATTGTCCTAACGCAAAGAAAATTCAAAAAATGTGTTCCAGGGGGAAGTACATAGCCTCCTTGTGTGCAGAAAATTTAACAAATGAAATTGCAGTAAACATTACAGGTACGTAATTATTTATATTATGTTCCAAAAATTACGTTATAGGTTAGATATTACTTTTATTGTATTTGATTGATTATGATTTATTTTTAATAAAATATTTCAAGTTATGCCAAAGGGGTATTACATAAATAATATACGAGTGAAATGATTAGAGATTATTGATAACTTCTTTTATTTCAGATCCAACTACTAGCCTCAATAACAGTTCATCGGGTGGTAATCAAAATCAAATACCTATCAAACTGCATGTAGATGCTGAATTTACAACGAGTGAGACTGAATCAGAACCATTTAGAACAGAGAGTGATGATAATTACATTGCCACTGAAGATGAAAGTAGTGAGGATGAAGTATTAGTAAAAAAACCAAGATGGTAAAAAGCCAGTCCAGAAAAATGGAAGAAGAATATTGCCAAACAGAACAGATCGTTAAGTATTCCCTACGTAAGTAAAACTGGTATGAAAAGTCCAAAAAAACCAAAAAAGGTCAACTGCAAAAACTGTAAATTTCAGTGTTCAACCAGTTTTTCTGAAGAAGAACGTGACAAGTTATGCGCAAGTTTCTGGAAGTTACAGTATGAAAGGCAAAAGGACTTTATTCTATCTTGTGTTTCGTGGACTAAGCCAAAATATCGAAGGGTTCGTACTGGAACAGGCACTAAGAAGGAAACATCTAGGAAATATCATTTCCAGAAGAATGAGCACAGAATTCAAGTGTGCAAAGTATTCTTTCTTAAAACTCTTTGAATTAGCCACGGGCCTGTGGATACAGCTTTGAAGGGAGCAAATGAACATGGATTGTTTGCTATTTCAGATAACAGAGGTCATTATGTTCCATCTAACAAAACATCTGAAGACATGATAGTAATAGTAAGAGAACATATTGCCAGCTTTCCTGCGATGGACTCCCATTATTGCAGAAAATCTTCAAAGCGACAGTATCTAGATCAAAGTTTATCAATTTCCAAGATGTATGACTTATACGTCAATAAATGCAAAGAAGATAATAAACCATACGTTTCAGAAATTACTTATCGTCGTATATTTGGGAAAGAATTTAATTTATCTTTCTTTCACCCGAAAAAGGATCTTTGTAAAGTATGCGAGAAACACAAAAAGAAATTAATATCGGATAAAGATTACACAGCTCATATTGCGCGACGTGACGAAGCAAATCAACTCAAGGCTAATGACAAGGTTAGAGCAAATGCAGATACTAATTTTATAAGTGCAACTTTTGATCTACAAAGCGTTTTAAATATTCCAACTTCGGCCGTTTCTCAAATGTATTATACAAGGAAGTTATGTGCCTACAATTTGACTATTTATGAAGCTGCGAAACCCAATAATGCTCACTGCTTTTCTTGGACGGAATTAAATGGTCAAAGGGGAAGTTGTGAAATAGGAACTGCGTTACTCTGCTGGATAAAAAGTATTCCAACTACTATAAAAAAAATTAGTGTTTTTTCTGATAGCTGCAGTGGACAGAACCGAAATCAATTTATTTCTACTCTCTTTCTGTATATTGTACACCACATGCATTTTGATGTTATCCAACATAATTTTTTGGAGAAAGGGCACACATACATGGAAGTGGACTCAATGCATTCTGCAATCGAAAAAGCAAAGAAAAATGTATGCATCTTTACACACAATGATCTTTTAAACATTTTCCGACTTGCACGTTCTAATCGCAATAAAAATAAATGTTGTAGTCCCTATAATGTTCAAGAATTAAGATTTTCTGGTTTCATTGACTTAAAAGCTCTAGCAAATAACTTAATTAAAAATAAAAGCAAAGATGAGAAAGGAATCAAGGTTGAATGGCTAAGAATAAAATGCATGAGGTATGAAAAGGCTAATCCAGGATGTATTTTATTTAAATACAGACCTTCAGAGACCGAGTTTCATGTGCTTCGGGTAGCTGGAAGAGGAAGACCAACAGCAACGGCGATGGATCTACAGCCAATATATAAATCGTTGTTACCAATAACGGAAAAGAAGAAAAACAGTTTGCTTAAACTTATAACAAGTAGCATAATTCCGCCTGAATATCATGATTGGTACAAGTCTTTGCCTGTGAATAATAAGGCGCTTGATAGAGTTCCAGAACCAGCAGTATCAGATTCAGATAGCGATATTGATATTGATTGATTGACTACAAACAATTTTTTTTATTTTTATCGGTTCTTACGTTAGTTTTACCATGTCAAGTTAGACATGCCCAAGTCATATTGGTTAATTTTATCTTACATCGGAAGTGACCAAGTCATCTTTATTGCATTTTTGTTAGTGTACCATAAGAGTTATTTTATTATTAACTAAAGTATTTGCCTCTAGATGACTAACCCTCGAAACATAAAACCTTCAAAACTGTGTAGTTATCATGTTCGATTTTATAGGCACTTCTAAAACTTTACACTTCATTTTCTCGAAACTACCTAAACATGACTTGGTCACTTTTGGCAGTATGCCGACGATATATATATATATATATATATATATATATATATATATATATATATATATATATATATATATATACATATACATATACATACATATTTATATATATATATATATACATATACATATTTATATATATATATATATATATATATATATATATATATATGAAAGTAAAAGATTGCATTTCATTTCAATCGGAACTCCACCATTGCTCTACACGTGTTTCGAGTTATTCAACTCATCATCAGGAGCACTTGTGGAAGTTCAACTGAAATGAAATGCAGTCTAGTATTTGGTTATTATAACCAAAATAACAGAAAGGTACGCTAGCAGCGACATCTATACGAAGTAACAAGAAGTCCAGAGACCTCTCTGATAGTAAATTAGGTGAACCGCAAATTCAAAGCCTCTTACTAGAGACTTTTAACGACGCTAGAAGTATCTTTTTACTTCAACAAGCATCTACGATTCACCTTTGAAAATTACTATCTTTTTCGCTCTTTACGTAGAGAAAGACGTTTAAATGAAAGTAAAAGATTGCATTTCATTTCAATCGGAACTCCACCATTGCTCTACACGTGTTTCGAGTTATTCAACTCATCATCAGGAGCACTTGTGGAAGTTCAACTGAAATGAAATGCAGTCTAGTATTTGGTTATTATAACCAAAATAACAGAAAGGTACGCTAGCAGCGACATCTATACGAAGTAACAAGAAGTCCAGAGACCTCTCTGATAGTAAATTAGGTGAACCGCAAATTCAAAGCCTCTTACTAGAGACTTTTAACGACGCTAGAAGTATCTTTTTACTTCAACAAGCATCTACGATTCACCTTTGAAAATTACTATCTTTTTCGCTCTTTACGTAGAGAAAGACGTTTAAATGAAAGTAAAAGATTGCATTTCATTTCAATCGGAACTCCACCATTGCTCTACACGTGTTTCGAGTTATTCAACTCATCATCAGGAGCACTTGTGGAAGTTCAACTGAAATGAAATGCAGTCTAGTATTTGGTTATTATAACCAAAATAACAGAAAGGTACGCTAGCAGCGACATCTATACGAAGTAACAAGAAGTCCAGAGACCTCTCTGATAGTAAATTAGGTGAACCGCAAATTCAAAGCCTCTTACTAGAGACTTTTAACGACGCTAGAAGTATCTTTTTACTTCAACAAGCATCTACGATTCACCTTTGAAAATTACTATCTTTTTCGCTCTTTACGTAGAGAAAGACGTTTAAATGAAAGTAAAAGATTGCATTTCATTTCAATCGGAACTCCACCATTGCTCTACACGTGTTTCGAGTTATTCAACTCATCATCAGGAGCACTTGTGGAAGTTCAACTGAAATGAAATGCAGTCTAGTATTTGGTTATTATAACCAAAATAACAGAAAGGTACGCTAGCAGCGACATCTATACGAAGTAACAAGAAGTCCAGAGACCTCTCTGATAGTAAATTAGGTGAACCGCAAATTCAAAGCCTCTTACTAGAGACTTTTAACGACGCTAGAAGTATCTTTTTACTTCAACAAGCATCTACGATTCACCTTTGAAAATTACTATCTTTTTCGCTCTTTACGTAGAGAAAGACGTTTAAATGAAAGTAAAAGATTGCATTTCATTTCAATCGGAACTCCACCATTGCTCTACACGTGTTTCGAGTTATTCAACTCATCATCAGGAGCACTTGTGGAAGTTCAACTGAAATGAAATGCAGTCTAGTATTTGGTTATTATAACCAAAATAACAGAAAGGTACGCTAGCAGCGACATCTATACGAAGTAACAAGAAGTCCAGAGACCTCTCTGATAGTAAATTAGGTGAACCGCAAATTCAAAGCCTCTTACTAGAGACTTTTAACGACGCTAGAAGTATCTTTTTACTTCAACAAGCATCTACGATTCACCTTTGAAAATTACTATCTTTTTCGCTCTTTACGTAGAGAAAGACGTTTAAATGAAAGTAAAAGATTGCATTTCATTTCAATCGGAACTCCACCATTGCTCTACACGTGTTTCGAGTTATTCAACTCATCATCAGGAGCACTTGTGGAAGTTCAACTGAAATGAAATGCAGTCTAGTATTTGGTTATTATAACCAAAATAACAGAAAGGTACGCTAGCAGCGACATCTATACGAAGTAACAAGAAGTCCAGAGACCTCTCTGATAGTAAATTAGGTGAACCGCAAATTCAAAGCCTCTTACTAGAGACTTTTAACGACGCTAGAAGTATCTTTTTACTTCAACAAGCATCTACGATTCACCTTTGAAAATTACTATCTTTTTC